>NC_089858.1:42689136-43359136 GCF_036373705.1 Amia ocellicauda
AAATATATTAATTAGATTCCCCATTGAACCAGCACATTTTTAATTATTGTAGAAAGCTTTGGCTACAAAGATTACTTTCAAATAAAATATAGAACCGAACAATAGCCAATCGATGTTAATAAGTTGTGATTATAAATACAACGCATACAGTGCCTCCGGAAAGTATTCACAGCGCTTCACTTTTTCCACATTTTGTTATGTTACAGCCTTATTCCAAAATGGATTAAATTCATTATTTTCCTTAAAATTCTACAGACAATACCCCATAATGACAACATGAAAGAAGTTTGTTTGAAATCTTTGCAAATTTATTAAAAATAAAAAACAAAAAAAAAGCACATGTACATAAGTATTCACAGCCTTTGCTCAATACTTTGTTGAAGCACCTTTGGTACCAATTACAGCCTCAAGTCTTTTTGAGTGTGATGCTACAAGCTTGGCACACCTATTTCTGGCCAGTTTCTCCCATTCTTCTTTGCAGGACCTCTCAAACTCCATCAGGTTGGATGAGGAGTGTCTATGCACACCCATTTTCAGATCTCTCCAGAGATGTTCAATCGGGTTCAAGTCTGGGCTCTGGCTGGGCCACTCAAGGACATTCACAGAGTTGTCCTGTAGCCACTCCTTTGTTATCCTGGCTGTGTGCTTAGGGTTGTTGTCCTGTTGGAAGATGAACCTTCGCCCCAGTCTGAGGTCCAGAGCGCTCTGGAGCAGGTTTTCATCAAGGATGTCTCTGTACATTGCTGCATTCATCTTTCCCTCGATCCTGACTAGTCTCCCAGTTCCTGCCACTGAAAAACATCCACAGAGCATGATGCTTCACTGTAGGGATGGTATTGGCCAGATGATGAGCAGTGCCTGGTTTCCTCCAGACATGACGCTTGCCATTTAGGCCAAAGAGTTCAATCTTTGTTTCATCAGACCAGAGGATTTTATTTGTCATGGTCTGAGAGTCCTTCAGGTGCCTTTTGGCAAACTCCAGGCAGGCGGTCATGTGCTTTTTACTGAGGAGTGGCTTCCGTCTGGCCACTCTACCATACAGGCCTGATTGGTGGAGTGCTGCAGAGATGGTTGTTCTTCTGGAAGGTTCTCCTCTCTCCACAGAGACACGCTGGAGCTCTGTCAGAGTGACCATCGGGTTCTTGGTCACCTCCCCGACTAAGGCCCTTCTCCCCCGATCGCTCAGTTTGGCCGGGCGGCCAGCTCTAGGAAGATTCCTGGTGGTTCCAAACTTCTTCCATTTACGGATGATGGAGGCCACTGTGCTCATTGGGACCTTCAATGCTGCAGACATTTTTCTGTACCCTTCCCCAGATCTGTGCCTCGATACAATCCTGTCTCGGAGGTCTACAGACAATTCCTTGGAATTCATAGCTTGGTTTGTGCTCTAACATGCACTATTAACTGTGGAACATTATATAGACAGGTGTGTGCCTTTCCAAATCATGTCCAATCAACTGAATTTACCACAGGTGGACTCCAATCAAGTTGTAGAAACATCTCAAGGATGATCAGTGGAAACAGGATGCACCTGAGCTCAATTTTGAGTGACATGGCAAAGGCTGTTAATACTTATGTACATGTGCTTTTTTTTGTTTTTTATTTTTAATAAATTTGCAAAGATTTCAAACAAACTTCTTTCACGTTGTCATTATGGGGTATTGTTTGTAGAATTCTGAGGGAAATGATGAATTTAATCCATTTTGGAATAGGGCTGTAACATAACAAAATGTGGAAAAAGTGAAGTGCTGTGAATACTTTCCGGATGCACTGTACACCTGTGTTTGAGCAGATTTGTTTATTCCCGGCATGCATTTTGTTTAGGCCGGCTTTTCGCCCGCATATGTGAACGCACTCCTAAAACCGCAAGTTTGAATGGGGTGTCTGAAAAAAGCCATCCTAAATTTGAGGCAGTAGAGGGCCGGCTTAATAAGTGTGAACGGGGTCTAAATGTACTTTTAAATGAGATATCTTTAAATGATTTGCAGATATCTCTAAATGATTTAGAGATATCTTGAAATATGTGAAGATATCTGGAATTATTTGAAGATATCTTGAAACATTTGCAGATATCTTTAAATGATTTAGAGATATCTTTAAATGATAATTTGGCTTGCCATAGACATACCTCTATTCACACTCTTATAACCCGATACCTTTCTCAAAACCATTTTCATATTATCATCGACCATCTATTTCAATGTAAATTCTTTATAACCCAGCCATTTTTGGATACAAAATGGTTTTGACCTTGCTATTTTAGGTATGTCACAGTGCATCATCTGTTGCTCATCTGTTCGTAAAGCACTTTGAAATGTGTTCTCAACATGCCGAAGGAACTCTTAAATAGAAGCAGTTTGATTTGATTAGTAGACAAAAAGACTGTTCTATTGTGTTATAATATGTAAAGTGTATAGACATGGTGGCTGGATGCAATGTCAATAACACGTGACGTTTGTCGTTGACAGTGAGAACAAACCGAAGAATGGTGGAATCTGTGTTGCGAATCACACTTCTCCTATTGATGTCATTATCTTGGCCAGTGATGGCTGCTACGCAATGGTAAGTCTTTCATTCAGTACAAAGCCATTGCTGGCATCATGGGTGATTAGCCTAACTTAGAAACAGAGAGAAGGAATCTTGTACACTTACTAGTACTCCAAGTGCAAAATATTTAAATGCTATAATCCAGAGAGTCAGGAGTATGAAAATATTACATTGAATATTTGTAAGGGTTTTTATATTCAATATTAGGGTTGTTTTCGAAGCATTCCAAATCCATATTTCCTTTCATGTGAGGTATTAAAGATTAAAATGCATTATATCTTTTTTTTATAAATAAGGGGAGATATATAGATGGGTTACAAATTAAAGGAAAAACCTGAATAAATGAGTGGAGGAACATAACGAATGCAGATGCCTCCAAAGAGCTATACTGCATGATACAATTAACCAATTAACATTATATTATGCTCTGTGGCATGTATATAAATGCTGAGCAAGCCCAGTTGACCTCAATTTTGGATCAAGATGGCAAGAGGAAAGGATCTAAGTGACTTTGAAATTGGGGTCATTATTGGGGCACGAATGGCAGGAGCTTCAGTCCACTTGTCCCCTTTATGCCCCGTTTCCACCCCGGACGCTTAAACGGGTGTTTCTTCTGGCTTAAGCGTCCGTAAGCATCTGTCACGCCCACTAAGGAAATAATTTGCTTTCAGAAGCGAAGATGTGTGCTAGACTTGTAGACACAGGGAAGAGATCAGCTGCATTATGTTGGAAGATATAATCTCAAGTGCCGTGTGGGATCACGAAGAAATTGCAGTTTTATTAGCAGCATGGAGTGATATCCACGTACAGAGACAATGACTGCTTACAGTTAATATCGGAAACTGAAGGATGATAATCGGATCGGTAGCAGACAATGTTATTCATATTTTATGAACAACTGGACGGTGTTTCAGGCTGTCGTTTTGTGAATAGTGTGCAGGGACAATCTGCAGAGACAGTCAGTTTGATGGTGAACACGATTTAGTTAACGTGCCCATTTACAAGTTAAATTAATGAATAAATACAGCAGATCTGGGTTTCCTTCTAAAACATTAAGGACTGGTTTAATAAGTGCGTCCATAAGTCCATACACGCCATGACTGAGACATGACTTCAGTTAAATTAGAGGGAAGGATATCACTAAGTCATTACAAAGTTATTTTTATTAAGTTATTCACCTTTATCCTATGGTGAAACATTTACATTCTGATGGGAGTGGTCTCTTTCAGGATGACAATGCCCCCATCCACAGGGCATGAGGGGTCACTGAATGGTGTGATGAGTATGAAAATGATGTGAATCATATGCTGTGGCCTTCGCAGTCACCAGATCTCAACCCAATTGAACACCTATAGGAGATTTTGGACCGACTTATTAGACAGCGCTCTCCACCACCATCAAAACACCTTTTGGAAGAATGGTGTCCCATCCCTTCAGTAGAGTTCCATAGACTCGTAGAATCTGTGACAAGGCGCATTGAAGCTGTTCTGGCAACTTGTGGTGGCCCAACACCTTACTGAGACAATTTGTTTTTTCCTTTAATTTGTCACCCGTCTGTATATATATGAATAATAATATTTATTTATTTCTTGGCATGCGCCCTTATCCAGGGCAAATTACAAAATATAAGCGCAATACAAAGTGCAAAAAGCATTATAAATTCAAATATACATAATACAGTGCAATTCAAAGCATAATAAATTTTACAAGTTCCAATTTATACAAGTGAATACAATAAATGAGGTCTTACATCCTGGATTGTAAAAGCTAAGTGCAGACAAGATGTTAAGTCACAGTCAAGGGCCACGGGAAAGGGAACAAATGGGAAATCAAAATAATACGAGTACTAGTAATGCAAGAAGTATTATAAAACGTTGTAAAGTGCTATCTTACAGGGGAGTAAAGGACTAATTACAAGTACTGTCTGAAAAGATGTGTTTTGAGTAAGCGCCTTAAGCAGGTCAAGGACTCTGCTGTTTTGACTTCAGTAGGAAGGTCGTTCCACCACTTAGGGGCCAGGGATGAGAAGGAGCAGGCTCTGGAGGAAGGGGAGTGGAGAGGAGGCAGAGTTAGTCTTCTGGCACCGGAAGACCGCAGTGGTCTGGAGGGGATGTATGGGGAGACAAGGGACTGAAGGTAGCTTGGTGCAGTGTGGTCGAGACAGTGGTCGATGAGGGTCAATGTCTTGAACTGAATGTGTGCTGGTATTGGGAGCCAGTGAAGGAGCAGAGCAGAGAAGTAATGTGTGCGAATCGGGGGGAGAGAGAATACCAGATGAGCCGCAGAGTTCTGCATGAGCTGGAGTGGGCTCTCAGTGGAGTGAGCTGTGTGGAAGCCAGATTGCAGAGGATCAAGGAGTGAGTGATGTGAAAGAAATGCAGAGAGCTGATGGTGGACAGCACGCTGGAGGGTCCTTAAGAGGAAGGGGAGTAGGGATACAGGGTGGTAGTTCTGAGGAGAGGTGGGGTCAAGGGTAGCTTTTTTGAGGAGTGGGATGACAGCAGCTTGTTTAAATGCAGAGGGGAAACAGCCAGAGAGGAGTGAGGAGTTGAGGAGGGAGGAGGTGAAGGGGAGTAGATCTGGAGCAGTCACTTGCAGGAGGCGAGTGGGGAGTGGGTACAGGGCACACGTTGTAGGTTTGTGACCTAGAAGGAGAGAGGAAAGTTCAGAGTCCAAGAGAGGTGAGAATGAAGAAAAGGAAGCTTGGTCGGTGGGAGACTTGGGTGTGATGGGAGAGGAGGTGGGGGATTGTTGAAGAGCTTGCGGATGTCTGATATGTGTGTGGATGTCTGATATGTGTGTAGGATATATATATATATATATATTTTAACTGTTTGGGTTCTATAGCAATGAACACGCAAGTCTGCAATTAATTCAACTCAGGAACTGCTCCTCATTAGGTACAAGCACTTACACCTTCCTGAGAAGGACAATCGGATGACACTAAACCCAACAAGACACAGAAGAAAGGGAGGAGGGCTGTGACTCCTGCCCATCCAGGGTGTATAGATGAGGTGCACACAGAGGGTTGGGAACACGCAGGACAGAGCACACACACACACAATCCTTGTTACAGCTATTTTCAATGGACAATGGCCACTCCTCCATCCACACAGTCCAGCCAAAGTCCCCCCACAATATGTTTACACTGCCATTTCTGATCCATGCATTGATGTTATTATTAGCATAATTTGTAACAAAGTTTATTATAGTTTTTGATATAGCTCTGTGATCTAAAGCAGTGGTTCCCAAACTTTCTGGGTGGCGCCCCCCCAAAAACATTTGGGTCACAGCTCGCGCCACCCCCCCATGTCCCACATGTTCATATTTATATTACCTTTTTTTGTCTTCTTTTTTTGAAAGCCCTAACGTTTACCAAGGATGAATATACTTTAAAACTTGTTTGCATTTCACTTTTCACAATTTTATTTGGCCATTTACATTGGAATCTCTCTATGCATGAACCTATTCTTACTGCATCTAGTACGGATGAGCCTGAATCAACATAGTTACAGAAGATACAGTAACGCTCTCTTTCCATTTTATACAATTTTACTAGTTATTTAATATATAGGGGATATATATATATATATTAAGGATGAGACCGAATAGTCTAAAATTCAACTATTCGTTAAATATGGCCACTATTGACAAGTGAATCTAACATTCGATAGTTAATTATAGTTAATAATAATAATAATAATATTGATTTTATTTTTAAAGCCTGTACGGTTGATTGGCTCTCTATGTAGCTGTAATGAAGATTGACGGGAGGGTGGCATTTGTTATTTCTTGTCTGTGATTGGCTGACAATGACAGATTTGCGCGACTCGGTGGAATTCTGCAGATCTGCACAGAATGGCTTCCTGAGTGGAAATACTTTGACAAAGTAAATTAAAACACTGTTAAGTGTATAATATGTGCAGTGCAATTAATATACCACAAATCTACAGTTGGTATGTTAACCCACCTAAAAGCCATACATACACCTTTCTGCAGTGCTAGCAATGACAAAAGGAAAGAGCAACAACACACAAATATTAAGCTACATACACAGCCAGTTGTATTGCTGTTTCTTTTGTATTCGCTGCAACATACACCAGCAGTCTATGTGTTGAATGTGGTTTGGAAACGTGGAAAACCTAAATTGTTTAGTTATGTAGATTGTATAAATTAGGTAGATAGACTAATACATGTTTTATTTTGCTGTTATGACCGGAAAACATTGCCAAAAGGACGCTAATGTTAAGGCATTTTCGTTGCAGCTCACATTGCTAAACTATTATTGAATAAAAATTAAATGAATACAGATTGGGAAAAAAAAAAAACATTTTGGTCGGTCAGTTACAGATGTAACTGCAACCTATATAGTTAATTTGAAATTGTGGTAAAAAAGTTATCGGGAAAGAGTAATATGAGAGATGCGTGAGAGTTGGCAGGTGCTTATTGCTGCTGTTATGTCATTTCCATACATCTTCTAATAGGAAGGTATTTTTATATAGCCTAATGTTTATTTAACAAAGTTGTTGTTAGATAAGGAGTTTAAAATAAAGTTCACAACTTTTTGCAATTGGAAAAATTGTCACACTGCATTATTTTGCATTTAATGTATGTCACATTTTGAATGGGTGTTGGGGGGGGCGGGTGACTATTCGAATAGTCGTGGACAACAGCTATGTAATTATCGATAGTCAAAATATTTGTCATGCACATCCCTACTGATATATGACTACATATGACTGATACCGGAGTAAAGCGACACTAGTCACTCTTGTCCGTCCATAGTAGTAGCTAGCGCTAGCATAGTAGTAAGAGGGCGGGGGCAGGGCGGGGGCAGCTTCCTTGTTAACACACAATGTTGCCACAACATTGTACCAACGTAATGTAGTCTATGTTGATTCAACTTTGTTGCAACGTTGTATGGTAGCAGGGTTGTGAGCACTGCAACCTCACATATTTGTAAAGGAAATGCTGACTATAACACTGAGTTAAAATCTTGCTACAAAATATACGATTGTTTTGCAGTGGCAGTGTTGATTCGGCATTACACTGCTCCAGAATAGCGGTGTAGGAAACACTAGGCCATAACCTACAAGAATCTGCATATCACAGTGGTGCAGACTTTTCACTTGTCACACATGATGCAGTTAAGTTGACCTTTAAATGCAGTCTTTAAATGCAAATTTATTTTTGTTTATGAATCACTAAAATTATATATGTAAAACATAACGCAAACAAATGTTACATAACTTTATTAGTAATAAGGTAATTTTTGCTTAATTACTGTGAGTGACAAAACAGTGGCATGACGATACATCATTCTAACTTGCACTGACTGACGGTCAAATTTGATCAAACTAATCAGCTGTGTACTGTTCATTGCACAAATTAACATTTTATTTTGAGATTGCAAATTAGAATGGCGCATTATAAAGACGAAATATTAATTGAGCAAAGTTGTAATCCTTTATTTAATAAGTTTATTTACGTTTAAAGGCAACTTCAAATCCTTCTCTCTCCAGGGGTCCTGGGTTCCTGTTGGTCACTATTTTCTGTGCTTTGTTGTAGGTGGGGCAAGTCCATGGTGGACTCATGGGCATCATTCAAAGATCCATGGTAAAAGCCTGCCCACACATTTGGTTTGAGCGTTCTGAAGTCAAAGATCGACATCTTGTGGCCAAAAGGTAACATTGCAACTTGATCCTGTCGGTTGAAACCCTGCTGTCAGAAAGAAAACATTTTCATTGTTACTCTTTATTGCAGACTCAGTGATCATGTGCAGGATAAAAGCAAACTTCCCATCCTGATATTCCCTGAAGGTTAGTAAAAGCAGTGTATTTAAAGTGGAACAGGAGGGGAAAAATCAACTAATCCACACATTAATCAAAGTTCATATCTGTATAAGTTACACTTCTTACCCCTCATTCTTCTAGTTTTACACTCACACCAGTGGACTAAGCCAGAGGTTCCCAAACTGGGGTCCGTGAGGGAGTGCTAGGGGGTCCGTGGCAAAATCCCCCGCCATCCCCCCGCACATTGTTTAAAATGCGGTCTGGCACTCCGGCCAAAAAACTGTCAATCCCCCGCTTTTGTAACTTTTTACCATCGGCACAACCTCCCCCCCCCCACCGCTCTTGCCCGTTTTTACCGTCGGCACCCCCCCCACACGTTTTTACCATCATCACCCCCCTCCCCCGCTCTCACATGTTTTTATCGTCAGCACCCCCCCGCCATATTTTAGTAGGTGGGGATCCTCGGTCAAAATCTGGGCGGCAAAGGAGTCCCTGGGTCAAAAAAGTTTGGGAACCCCTGGACGAAGCCATTACATTATTTATACATGAACTATAACAATGTCAATCAGTTGGTCACACTCATTTTAATATAGCATATCATATTTTCTCAAATGTTTAATTGATCTAAATTTTGTTCACACTGAAACCGTCTATTTATTCTGTCAATACAATTTTGAAGAGTGCTTGGAAAATTTGCTTGTGCTAAGAACACACTACTCTTCTATTTCTGTCCTGTATCTTTCCTCTGCCTAGGTACTTGCATCAACAACACCTCTGTAATGATGTTCAAAAAAGGCAGTTTTGAGATTGGCACAACAGTATATCCAGTTGCTATAAAGGTATGTGGCTTCTGTTGCCTATGGCCATGAACAATTAACCATTTATTTTCCTGTTGACGGTGCAATACTTAATCCATAGAGTGGTAACATCACAGCAAATGCAGTACTGCCATCCAACACAAATGACAGCACTTGGTATAGCGCAGCAGATTAATTTTACATACAAAATTATAGTCATTGTCACAGGTGAATCAAGAAAAACATTCCGGGAGGTTTGCAAACCATAGGCTTCTTTATTGTATGCCATCAGAAAAAATAAGAAAACATATCCCCCCCACAGAGGAGCCTTGAAACCCTGTGAAGGGTTCATAAATAAAGTAAAATAACAAATTTAAAACAATAAAACTGATCAGCTCAAGACGGCTGTCATGGTTCAGGATAGACATTCCAAGATGGCTGTCATTGGGCTACTGCTCAGAGACAGAGGGTAAGAGAGTGAGGGTTAAATAGGGTGAGGCACAACTGTGGGGAGAACACTAATGAACTCTATGCATGGCCTATAGCTTATGTATTTCTGCTTATATCCCAGCCAGCTCATTTACTTCTGGTTTCGGTCTCTCCACATCTGCGATCGATATTGTAGCTAGCGAAATTGTTAGGTTTAAGACAAACATTCAATTTAAATAGATAACATATTTACATTAGTAATCTTTCAACTTACCCTCACAGTGAGTCATCATGAGTTCCAGAAAATTAAATGATCTACGACGTGAGGGCAGTAGATCAGTACTACCATTGAAGACGAAAAAGTGGATACGAAGTATTCTGTTTCAGGGGTTTCAGGGTCTGCAGTCGCCACTTTCAAAAGGAAGGTTTGATGGAGCCTTCAGCTCCCACCGGCGTTGCCTAAATGGTCCTGAATTAATTAGACAGCTTATTGTACAACCACAAAAATAAGATTAAAATAAGACCTATTCTGTCCATCATGAAAAACTATTAAATAAAAAATAAATCTATATCCACTGTGCCGTCACTGATGAAGATAACCTAAACTGGAGTGCACAATGGGGCAAAACGTTTTGTGCTAAGTTGCATTTCACCTCATTCTCTAGTACACAGGACCACACAACAACAGTGTTCCTGCTCTGTTTGTCTCTTGTGCCTCAAATTCACATGCTGACAAATGCATAGAAGATCAGTAAAATCTATTAAAAATAATTAGCCTTGTTAATGGCTTGTCTTACAGTGTATCAGAGCACACTCTCTTCAAGCCAACCTGTTAGTTTAAAACTCTTAGTGCTGTTTTCGTCTCCGCTTTAGTTGTATATTCCATGTTATAAGTCTACAGCTGAAGTTTAGCAGCATTCGGACCCTATATTGGAAATGTCCCCTTTCACTACATACTGCTATTGTTATCACTAACAAATGTACACGTTTTTAAATCATCATTCAGGAGAATTATGCCCCATTTCCACTGGCAGACGCGTCCGGACGAGTCTGGCCCTGGACGCTTAAACGGGTGTTTCCACTGGCTTAAGTGTTTGGACGGTTTTGTGGACAGTTGACTATCTGCTGCCAGACGTGGCCGTAAGCGTCCGTCACGCCCACTAAGGACATACTTAACTTTCAGAAGCAAGATGTGTGCTTGACTTGTAGACAGACAGGGAGGAGATCAGCTACATTATGTCTGAAGATATAATCTCAAGTGCCGTGTGGGATCACAAAGAAATTTGTTTTATTAGCAGCATGGAGTGAAATCAACATACAGAAATAATTACTGCTTACAGTTAATATCCGAGTGTATTAAAAACTAGGATTTCAAAGGACCCGGTGCAGTGCCATGACTAGATACAAATAAACTGAAGATAATAATTGGAGCAGTAGCAGCACATTTTATTAATATTTTATGAACAACTGGACGGTGTTTCAGGCTGTTGTCCTGTGATTGGTTTGCAGGTCTGTTGTATAACAGCCCCGCAGAGACAATTAGTATGAAGGTGAACACAATTTAGTTAACGTGTGCCCATTTACAACTTAAATTAATGAATTTATAAATACAGCAGACCTGGGTTTCCCTCTAAAACATAAAGGACTGGTTTAATAAATGCATCCATAAGTCTATAAATGCCATGACTGAGATGTGCACACTTTAGTTAAATTATAACCTGCTATATTATAGCTGGATGATTAATCGTGAAACATGTATTTTGTTTCAACTGTAACTTGCCCTGGTTAAGAACGTCTGCCAAGTAAATTGAAAATAATATGTCAAAAAGTGTTGTTTGCAGTTTCAAATCTGTAGTAAGAGTTATAAGTTAAGGGAGGCACGGCACAGCACGGCATGGCACAGCACGGCATGACACGGATGCTTAAGCCAGTGGAACCGAGGCATAAGAAATGCATTGTTAGATTCAGGAAGATGTTTTGTAGGTTTTTGCATCATAACCTTAGGAAATGCAATATGTTAGAAATATAGATATAGTGAAGTTTGTAAGTGTTTTTTTAAATCTTTTATAATTAATAATGATCAGAGAAAAAAAAAAAATCTTATACATGTAATCACAGATGGTGGACCCCAGTAAAACTGACTCACTATATTAAATCTCACCACACTTTTGTGTGTATTCTTGGTATTTTGGAGCACCAATCCAGATTGTTGTCTAGAGCGCAATAAAGATTAGCGCCAATGTAACCTGAACTATAAATTTTGAAACCCTTCTACTTTTTGCTTGATGAAGTGACAACTGATACTATGGACATCATTCACTGTTATCTTGGGGAGCTCTTGTAGGCAACGGTTTGTAGAAAGTCATTTTCACCTGAACTTATATTGACAGCAGTCACTTCCAGCGCTACACAGGAAATTGTTGAGCTGGCTGAGATAAAATATGGAAGTGGCTGTGCATTGAGCCTATTGCGATTGCTCTCTGTGCAGCAGCTGCGGCGGTAGGAGGTCGACACTGACAAGAGGATAATCATGCAATCATGCTTCCCCAGCGGGTGTGCCCAGACAAGGACAACCTGTCACAATCATATTAAACCTGTATATCACAAGAATCTAAAAACGTCTTTCTATTATTAATATATTTTTAGGCAATTCAATATTTTTTTTATAGGATTTGTGTATTTCTCCACTCATCAGTTAAACTAACATAAGAAAATGTATTAATAGATGCCCTATAGACCTACAGTCTTCTCTGTGACTCGAAATTATTGCAAACACCCTTCTATTTAAATAAGAATGGCAGAATGAGCTTAAACTCATCAATAGTCCTTGGAAGAAAGAAGACATGGATGTTTTTCCTTTTCCTTTTGAAATATTCTGATACGTTTCCCCAAGTTTTAAAACTTAAAACCATAATACTTTTTCTCACGCTCCTGTAAATGACTGTGATCCTGTCTGTTTTAGTATGATCCACGCTTTGGGGATGCCTTCTGGAATAGCAGCAAGTTCGGGATGGTCAACTATCTCCTCAGGATGATGAGCAGCTGGGCCATTGTCTGTAGTGTTTGGTACTTGCCGCCCATGACACGAGAGGTGAGGACAGGACACATCGTCTCCATGTTTCAAGTAGCCAGTAGTCAATTTAGTGCACTAACATGACATAATAGTGAGGGATAATAATTGGGTAGAAACCTGGAAATCTATTTATTAAACAGCTTACTGATCCAATGAAGTTATTCAGAGCATCTGAACAATTGCTGTGTTCACAACACTTTTTGCCAGTTAGATTGAACAGAGTTGTCTGCTCCCAATGTCGGTGGCTGCACAAACGTAGCATGGACAGCTTTGGTAGAGGAAATGTATAGAAGATTAATCAAATATGGAGACAGCATTGAGAGAAATTCCAATAGCTTCACTCATAAGCACAAAAAAGTCATACAAACATGAAAGCAGTTTTCCTAGTAAGTTATTGCAGTATTTAATGTATTAATAGAAAGTGCTCCTTTAACAAAGTGAAATCAATTTTAAATTTTCACTGTTTATTATATTATTGTATCTGGGTATGAAATTCACTGGGGAAATGATAAGACTCAGAAGGTGATGGTTGGTTATCAGCTCCAGATTCAATATTCAGTGATTGACATAATTGGTATGCAAATATGCATTAGTGGTAAAAAGATTACAGTGCGCCACAGCATTTTGTCATAACTGCGAAAATACATACAGTGCATCCGGAAAGTATTCACAGCGCTTCACTTTCTCCACATTTTGTTATGTTACAGCCTTATTCCAAAATGGATTAAATTCTTTATTTTCCTCAAAATTCTACAAACAATACCCCATAATGACAACGTGAAAGAAGTTTGTTTGAAATCTTTGCAAATGTTTTAAAAGTAAAAAACAAAAAAAGCACATGTACATACAGTGAGGGAAAAAAGTATTTGATCCCCTGCTGATTTTGTACGTTTGCCCACTGACAAAGAAATTATCAGTCTATAATTTTATTGGTAGGTGTATTTTAACAGTGAGAGACAGAATAACAACAAAAAAATCCACAAAAACACATTTCAAAAAAATTATACATTGATTTGCATGTTAATGAGGGAAATAAGTATTTGACCCCTTCGACTTAGTACTTGGTGGCAAAACCCTTGTTGGCAATCACAGAGGTCAGACGTTTCTTGTAGTTGGCCACCAGGTTTGCACACATCTCAGGAGGGATTTTGTCCCACTCCTCTTTGCAGATCCTCTCCAAGTCATTAAGGTTTCGAGGCTGACGTTTGGCAACTCGAACCTTCAGCTCCCTCCACAGATTTTCTATGGGATTAAGGTCTGGAGACTGTCTAGGCCACTCCAGGACCTTAATGTGCTTCTTCTTGAGCCACTCCTTTGTTGCCTTGGCTGTGTGTTTTGGGTCAATGTCATGCTGGAATACCCATCCACGACCCATTTTCAATGCCCTGGCTGAGGGAAGGAGGTTCTGACCCAAGATTTGATGGTACATGACCCCGCCCATTGTCCCTTTGATGCAGTGCAGTTGTCCTTTCTCCTTAGCAGAAAAACACCCCCAAAGCATAATGTTTCCACCTCCATGTTTGACGGTGGGGATGGTGTTCTTGGGGTCATTCCTCCTCCTCCAAACACAGAGAATTGAGTTGATAACAAAGAGCTCGATTTTGGTCTCATCTGACCACAACACTTTCACCCAGTTCTCCTCTGAATCATTCAGATGTTCATTGGCAAACTTCAGACGGGCCTGTACATGTGCTTTCATGAGCAGGGGGACCTTGCGGGCGCTGCAGGATTTCAGTCCTTCATGGCGTAGTGTGTTACCAATTGTTTTCTTGGTGACTATGGTCCCAGCTGCCTTGAGATCATTAACAAGATTGTCCCGTGTAGTTCTGGGCTGATTCCTCACCACTCTCATGATCATTGAAACTCCACGAGGTGAGATCTTGCATGGAGCCCCAGACCGAGGGAGACTGACAGTTATTTTGTGTTTATTCCATTTGCGAATAATCGCACCAACTGTTGTCACCTTCTCACCAAGCTGCTTGGCGATGGTCTTGTAGCCCATTCCAGCCTTGTGTAGGTCTACAATCTTGTCCCTGACATCCTTGGACAGCTCTTTGGTCTTGGCCATGGTGGAGAGTTTGGAATCTGATTGATTGATTGCTTCTGTGGACAGGTGTCTTTTATACAGGTAACGAGCTCAGATTAGGAGCACTCCCTTTAAGAGAGTGCTCCTAATCTCAGCTCATTACCTGTATAAAAGACACCTGGGAGCCAGAAATCTTGCTGATTGATAGGGGATCAAATACTTATTTCCCTCATTAACATGCAAATCAATTTATAACTTTTTTGAAATGCGTTTTTGTGGATTTTTTTGCTGTTATTCTGTCTCTCACTGTTAAAATACACCTACCATTGAAATTATAGACTGATCATTTCTTTGTCAGTGGGCAAACGTACAAAATCAGCAGGGGATCAAATACTTTTTTCCCTCACTGTAAGTATTCACAGCCTTTGCCATGACACTCAAAATTGAGCTCAGGTGCATCCTGTTTCCACTGATCATCCTTGAGATGTTTCTACAACTTGATTGGAGTCCACCTGTGGTAAATTCAGTTGATTGGACATGATTTGGAAAGGCACACACCTGTCTATATAAGGTCCCACAGTTAACAGTGCATGTCAGAGCACAAACCAAGCCATGAAGTCCAAGGAATTGTCTGTATACCTCCGAGACAGGATTGTATCAAGGCACAGATCTGGGGAACATGAGAAACAAAATTCTCTGTTCTGATGAAACAAAGATTGAACTCTTTGGCCTGAATAGCAAGCGTCATGTCTGGAGGAAACCAGGCACCACTCATCACCTGGCCAATACCATCCCTACAGTGAAGCATGGTGGTGGCAGCATCATGCTGTGGGGATGTTTTTCAGCGGCAGGAATTGGGAGACTAGTCAGGATCGAGGGAAAGATTAATGCAGCAATGTACAGAGACATCCTTGATGAAAACCTGCTCCAGAGCGCTCTGGACCTCAGACTGGGGCGAAGGTTCATATGCCAACAGGACAACGACCCTAAGCACACAGCCAAGATAACAAAGGAGCGGCTACAGGACAACTCTGTGAATGTCTGGCCCAGCCAGAGCCCAGACTTGGGCCCGATTGAACATCTCTGGAGAGATCTGAAAATGGCTGTGCACCGACGCTCCCCATCCAACCTGATGGAGCTTGAGAGGTCCTGCAAAGAAGAATGGGAGAACTGCCCAAAAATAGGTGTGCCAAGCTTGTAGCATCATACTCCAAAAGACTTGAGGCTGTAATTGGTGCCAAAGGTGCTTCAACAAAGTATTGAGCAAAGGCTGTGAATAATTATGTGCTTTTTTTGTTTTTTATTTTTAATAGATTTGCAGATATTTCAAACAAACTTGTTGTTTGTAGAATTTTGAGGAAAATAAAGAATTTAATCCATTTTGGAATAAGGCTGTAACATAACAAAATGTGGAAAAAGTGAAGCGCTGTGAATACTTTCTGGATGCACTGTACCTATTTTACCAGGGCTGGCATGCTGTCTCCAAGTTTACTAACCTTTCAAAACTAAGGTGGTGTAATGTATGTCCCGCCTTCTAAAGACAAGTAACCAATCAGATGAATCAGATATGTTCTGTCCCCAGAGCAGTTCTGTCCTAACAGAGTTGTTTACAAAACCTCACTTCACTGATTGGGTCATTTATCTCTTCTTGAAGGCAGGACTAAGCACAGTGACAGTCCAGAGAGTCTTTGACAAGTTAGAATTATTTTAAAGAAAAAGCCTTGAGGAAGTAATGCTGATGCAGCGATCGGCGGTAAGATCCAAAATATAGGTAAAATATACTGGTGTATATATTTACATTTTGCATAGAATAAATACTGGTATTAACAATTACATTCCATTGTGTTTTCATTGATCCAATACACAATATGAACGATGAACATCAGTATGTACTGTGTAGGCTAACACGTCATACATAAATATGTTCAGGTATCTAGTTGGTAGGATTACAAAAAAAGTATTTAACGTTTCTCCAATCAGGTTAAAATGCAGTAGGCTCAACAAACTATTCAGGAAGAGAGATGGAAAAGAAATGTAATATATATCAGAGTAAAACCAGAAAAAGACACGATCACAGAAGAAACCACTGAAATGTTAAAAGTAATAATACAGTCACAATAAAATACCTTTCACTTATTTAACTGAACTAAAAAAAAAAAAAGCAATCCTTCCAGAAATGGTTATAAATTTGCATTCTAATACAGATTGCTAAACCCAAACTATCCAGAAAACCGTGCACAAAAGCCTTTGGATTTTATGACTGATATTTATTGAGGGGGGGGAGGGTTAAGCAAAGGTTATTTTTCAAAGCAGAATTCCTTGAAAACAGCATTCGCTTTTAGCTAGCTAACTTACCAAGAGAGACTGAACACAACAATCATACTTAAAATCACTAACTTTACAACTGAAACACTATTTACAATACGAATGATTAAAAACACTGTGGAATACAATTATATTAAAACACTGAGGTAATTATAAAAATTCGACTACAAAGACCATGGCTAAAAATACCAAGGCTGACAGGACGCAATTGACCAGAAGCAAAGTGACGGGTAGGAAGTTGGGCAGAAATGGTCGTTTCAATGTTGTGCAAGAGGTCCATAACATAAGGGATTATATTTCACAAAATTAACTATTGAAAATGATCAACTTAATGATCTCTTCCACACCTGTCCATGCTATGATATTGGTTTGAGATTGTGATTGAATGATTTTAAATTAAACTAAGCTAATTTTCAGGTTAGCACTTTATTTACTTATTAGGCTTCTTTTTGTGAATTTATAACTGTTTAATTTGTGAATAATGATTTGAAGACCTATGAGTCCTTTGTGTTGTACATTTATTTTTTAAATCTGTATGGACAGGTTGTACATTTGCATTTGAATGCAAATGTTTTTTCTATGGTTTTTGGTTTCCTTTGTTAATTAGTTTTTTTTTTGCTGGTTTGGAAAGGGAATGCAAAAGGATCATGCTCTTATGTAGGTTCCCAAATCAGTTTTTCCAATTTTGAAGATTGGGAGGGCTGCGGATCTTTGAATGAGACCACAGAGTCGTTGAGCTGAGCTGAGAAGGAGACTTGTTCCGACCACCAAGCTACAAAGAGGAAATGCTCTCCCTCTGTATACAGCTCGGATAGTTGTGGGGTTTTGAGGGTATTACCTTGGGTAATCTACATCACTCAGTAAAAATATGTAGTCTGAAACATTCTTTGGTAAAATAACTTAAATATAGTAAGCTTACAAAGTCACCAAACTAAGGGAATGTTTTTATTTTTTTAGTGTAGATTTAGTTTTTTTAGGTAATTGCTCCATTTTTAAATGTACATTTGTTCACTGTCATAACAATAGCTGCATTCACCAGTATTTTTTTTTTCAAAGTTGCATTTAATCAAGTTTAGTTTTGAAATTGTACCTCTAAATAACAGAAAAAGCATCGTTCATGACATTTCAGTTAAAATAAACTTGGGGACAGACATTTAGAATTTTATATTTTTATGAATTTAATTCTTTGTTTTTAAAATTGAGCATATGCCCACATAAAACAAAAACAACTTTTTTGAAAAAAGAAAAAAAAGTACATGAATGTAGAAGATCTTTATGTGGTCTTTGGAAGATCCATTGAACACCATTTTACAACTGTTTTATGAAAATTATTAGAATGTGTCCAAAGAATTCCAATGCCTTTGAAGCATAAGAATGGATAAGCAGGAGAAATTCACACACGCAGAGATTTACTGCTGTCGTTTTGTTGATATTTGAATTTTGGTTGGCAAAGACAAATAAGTACATGCAATCCCGTCTTTTAAATTCAATGGTCGAAATCGAACACTCGTTCTGATCAATCTATCCCAAATATTTAGCATATACTTCACTTGGAATTGTGGACAATAGTCAGTGTTTGAAATGCATCACAGGGAAAAAAAAATTGATATGTGAAATTTTACTCATTATTTATTTCTTAGATGATACCCTTGTCTAGGGCGACAAAATATAAGAGCAATACAGTGCAATTCAAGGCATAATACATTTAACAAATTCCAATTTACGCAAGTGTACACGGGATATACAGTAAACAATATGAGGTCTTACTTCCTAGATTGTAAAAGCTGATCGGTGCAGACAAGATTTTAAGTCTCAGTCAAGGGCCAAGGGAAAGGGAGCAAAGGGGAAATCAAAATAAACAATACGAGTACTAGTAAAGTAAGGCAAGTAGTATGACAAAAACACTGGATGGTCTGGAAATCTTTCCTGTACTGCCCCTTCTTTTTCTCTCACTTGGCTGACTTTCTTCCTATCTGCATGTACTTTCGGAGAAGGGGTTGTAGCATTTTGTGGTCTGAGGTCCAGATCATGGCATAATGGTCCGCAGAATGGTCTGGACCACTTAGAGCAAACTGGCATGCGTTTTTTTGTTTTTCTTTTCTTGGACACAACTTTTGAAAACCGTTTTCTGTAAAATGTGGTCGACTTGCATTTATATATCCATACTACAATCATAATAATCATAAGCATGTTCATATTAGTATATTCTAAGGGTGCATATGTATTTATTATAGTTATTTATTAGGGCCTACTGTTACAACAATAATGTGTTTACTGTTATTATTATTCCATACAAAAACGGAGAAGGGATTAAGTATGTTAACCACTATGTAGCCTATATAGTTGTCTGATTAAAAAGCAGAAAAACAAAACCAAAAAAAGTATTAAAGTGTTCATCAGTGGATTACATTTTTAGTGTTGCGTTGAAAAGCCCCACTAAATAGGGTCTAATGACTCCCCTGATAAATAGCATTAGTTTTCTGTAGTTTGGCAACAGTGAAGAATTTTGATTTGGCCTGTATTTTTCATAATTGTGAAATCTTTAAAACCTGGGAATTAGCCATGAAGGATAGACCTCATTTCTGAGTGTCCCAGTTTACAGTTGCCAAACATTAAAACCTCAACAAATTCCAGACTCCCCTAAAATAAGAAACACAAGTGAGCATGGTAGTTGTAAAAGGGATAACAAGCTGATCCACTCCTTTGATTTAGTTGTTATGTATAGTGTGTTATTCTGATAAGGTCTCTGCTTGAATAGCTAGCAAGCATGATAAATACCTGTCTAAGAAGACAATAATGGGGAGTGAGACATGAAACAACAGGTTAAGGGAGGTCCTATGAAGTCCCCGTTTAAACAAAGAGCCCTTGGGGACAAATCTGAAATGACTTATACTGAGTCTTGAAAAGGCTCAGCATCAACTGTGCAGTGTCTTTTAATGTGGAACCAATAAAACCAAATTTACATTCTTTCTGACATGTCAAAACACTCCCTGGTTATGCCCATACTAGTCAAAAGAGGTGTGTTGCCCTTTGATAAAGCTACCATTAATAGCCTGGGAAACTAAAACTAATTAGCTGGGCTCTGCAAAGAAGACTTTTTTTTTTTCCTGAGAGATTGGAGAGAATTCCATATTTAGCCAAATCAAGCTCTTAATGTCCTTGTATTCCCTGTTTTTTTCCTGTTCTTTATATTATATGTGAATTTCTGTCCTCTTGCTCACAATTTCCATTGCATTGCATTTAAATTAGTAAAATTGGCTTGTAAGAAGATGGCTCCAGACAAGGAAAATGGAGGGATTGTGTCAGTGGAACACATGCTTCTATACAGTGTTTCATTTGGGCATTTTTAAAAATAATTTTACCACCTCCTTTAGTTTTCTTCACATTTGTTGAGGGTGTTTATGCAAATCTAACATTTCAAACAGTAGTAGGAACAGAGCTCACTCCCTTTGTAAAACAGAAATTTGTGGTGATAAATTATTTAAATTAGGTACATTTCTACAGACATTACAGGCCATTTTTATAGCAAGTTTTCTTCCCTGCTAAATTACAATGATTCAAAATGGTATCACTCAAATAATATATATGTAATTTAATATAGAACTACTGCTGCAGTTATCTCTCAAATCTGTACACATTAATGCTACAGTGGTGTATTGTTTTTGTAATTTCTTCATGGCACCTTTTGTGGATATTCAGTAAACACAAACATTTCTTGGTCGTGAATATCTCTTGTTTTTACACTATTGAGATTACAAATAAACCATCAGGAGACTCTAGATCTGTGTTCTTCAATATATTTTTTCCACGGGCACATGCAGAGGATCTTTGAAGCTGCAAACACCAAACACCTGTATTTTTCTTTTGTTAACTGCAACCAGTGGCTAGTGGCCAAAAAAGTTAATTTTATCCCCTGATATACACCGATCAGCCATAACATTATGACCACTGACAGGTGAAGTGAATAACACTGATAATCTCGTTATCATGGCACCTGTCAGTGGGTGGGATATATTAGGCAGCAAGTGAACATTTTGTCCTCAAAGTTGATGTGTAATAAGCAGGAAAAATGGGCAAGTGTAAGGATCTGAGCGACTTTGACAAGGGCCAAATTGTGATGGCTAGGTGTTGACTTGGCCTCCAAATTCCCCAGATCTCAATCCAATCGAGCATCTGTGGGATGTGCTGGCCAAACAAGTCTGATCCATGGAGGCCCCACCTCGCAACTTATAGGACTTAAAGGATGTGCTACTAACGTCTTGGTGCCAGATACCACAGCACACCTTCAAAGGTCTAGTGGAGTCCATGCCTCGATGGGTCAGGGCTGTTTTGGCAGCAAAAGGGGGGACCTACACAATATTAGGCAGGTGGTCATAATGTTATGGCTGATTGGTGTATATAGGGAACAGAAGATAACTGAGAGGGTGATTGTCAATTCAAAGTAGAATAAACACAGAAAAAAGCTTCAGAGAATTGTGATGGTTTGTTGAATGGTGTTTTAAGTCAAAAGGGAAATCATGGCAGTGAGGGATAGGGATATATAATACATAATTTATCCTGACAGAATTAATGATTAAACAGGTGGTTTTGATCGGACACATGGAAAGCCATGCCCTTTGCATTTGTTGTTTTTTGTTTCTGTTGTGGGTGGGAGGTTATATTTGTTGGAATAATCTGCCATTTCCTTTCCAAGCGTAATGACAGAATTGAGCTGGCTGATGGGGTATTTGAGGCATAACTGTTCTGTACCTGTGTTCATCATACTGTTCCTCTGTGTGTAGGAAGGCGAGGATGCTGTGCAGTTTGCGAGCCGGGTGAAGTCAGCTATCGCCAGACAGGGGGGCCTGGTGGACCTTCTCTGGTGAGTTCAACACCAACACCGACAGGAATAGAGAGACAGAAGAGAGAGACATTGTTTTCTGTCCCCACTCCCCCAATGCTTTTTCCAGTCATCACCCAAGCTCAACCTTTCTAAATAGAAATATAGCTTGTAGCCTTTTTATTTTACATTGCACGTGTAACATTATTTTAATGTTTTTAACAGTTCATGTATTTATCATTTTTATTCAATATACACTGTAATTTGAGACCATCTGATTCAGAGAGTGTAGATTGTGCGGAGATGTGTGTATTGGAGTAAGTGAAGTGGATCATTGATACTTACAATTCAATGTAATCATCAGAAAATGGAGAAAAGGATCCTTATTAATAATCCTTAAAGGATCATTGAAAGCCCTCAGGAGACTATATGCAGCAGAACTTAATTGTGTGATTTGTTAATTTAACTTTTTTTTTTTTTTTTTTTTTTTTACATTGTGTTGAAAAGTCAGAAAATTAACAACTGGACAACCCTAGACAACAGTGCAGTAACCAGTGTATGTATGTCTTGTAGGGATGGCGGATTGAAACGAGGGAAAGTAAAAGACACTTTCAAGGAGGAGCAGCAGAAACTGTACAGCAAGATGCTCGTTGGTAACCAGGAGGATCGAAGCCGGTCATGAGAGCCAGTGGTGTGGGAATCTGGGCTGGGGGTATGGGGGTGCTGAAGAAACAACACTGCACTTTCTAGAACCCTTCCCTAGAATGCACCCACCTTCATATACTGGAATACTAACGGGGGCTTTTCATATTCCCAGCTTCACAGCTTCACAGCCTCCAGAGTGAGGGACGTTTTTGTTATAGATAAACAAGGACATGCCTTTGGTTTGCCTTCTTCAAGTCAAGACAATGGAGGTAATAAGGACTTCTGTTTTCTATCAGCAATGATGGACTCTAGCAAGCCAATGAGATGGCTGTTCTTTTTCCAGAAATCAAGTCCTATTGAGGGTACTGTAGCCTATTTCTTCTTTCATGGATTTTTCATGGATTTTTCCTTTGTTCTTATTTGTTTGTGTTGATTTGGTTTCACATTATTATTATTGCTTTTATGTTTTGGAGAAGAAAATAAGGGAAAATTATCCTGGCTCAAAGACTGAAGATTGTGTTGAGAATAATAAGCAGAAGAGCCTAGTCACTTTGGTTTTGTTCAGTTCTGTGTTAGATCACAGAACCAAGTTTTTGAAGGGTCACAAATGCATGCTGTCCTGTTTTGTTTATTTTTTTTATCTTTTGCTTTATTGCTAAACACCTGTTTTAAGAATTGTATGCACAAGTATGAAGGCAGGGGCTACTCTGGAGTGAAAAAAGTTTAATTTACTGACCTACCCAAAGACGTTACTTTAAAAAAATGAAAACAATCTAATGGCATGAGAGCCTTTAATAAGATTTTGGTGCGGGAAAGAATAATTCACTTTCAGGATCCCCTAATGTGACCTGACCTCACCCCATTTTATATAGATCTTCATCACTTAGCTTAATGATTCTTCCCACATAACAGAATTCGTAACTGCAGCCAAGGGCTAAGGTTTTTAAAGACACCATGCACATAGCAATGGAAATGGAGAGATTGCAAATGTTCATACTTATTAAACCTTCGCTATTGCATAAGAGTACCTGTAGCTTGCACACATTTGTTTAGCAAACCTTTGTTCATTACTGTAGCTATACATGTCTCTTTATCTATCCAGATGCATCTTTTACCTATCAGCCTCAAGCCATTCATCAGTTTATCAATCTAATTGATCTATTTGGTTATACATAATGTATGCTCCATTTTAATTAATACTTTTTAATGCAGAACCTTTTTTTGAGGTGGTCCATTACTTTTATCAAAGTATTTAAATACGTCTCCAGTGAGTTCCATCATTTGCTTTTGTAGAAATTGATCAGCACCCAAAGAGAAGCTGTTCTATGAACCTAAAGTAAAACTAATTTCTTGTTCATATTAACTCTGGTTACACACATTGCAATTTTGCAGTAGAATGCAATAATAGGAAGTCCTGTATAGATTGTGTGGGGCATTGCAGTCCAGCTCAGTGCATTGAAATTATAGTAGAGTTCACATTTATTGCAACATCTCAAGATTTGCCATCACTCATTAAATCTTTACATGCATGGGATTACTTTAGCAAACTCGTTTTATTGGGAACAATTTGAAAACAGTTTTTTTGTTTTTTGTTTCCCAAATAAAGGTTTTTAGCTTTATTTCCTTTAAATCAGAAATTCTGCCCAGCCACATTCTAAGAAGAGGCAAAAGTATGGTGAATTAACAACTGTACATTATGCTAATACATAATTCAGTGTATTATGTCAATTTGGCCAAACCAAAACCTCTGAAATATCCCATATTGTTTTCCCCATTGGTGACTTTGTGTTATACAATTTTAAAGTAATTAAATTCCTTAATAAAACCAGACTAATTGTATGTGGACAATTTCCCAGGATTTGCAGTATCTTTTGTTTGATATGCATAAATCAGAAATGCAGAAGAGGTGAGTTGCAGTAAATGTGCATGCTACTTTAGTATGATTTAGTTTTATTAATTGTAAATTATACATCACTCTCAATGAGTGCTTTACAGAAGCACATGATCACGCGATTATGGAAGCGCATGTCTATTCTGGAATCGACTCTGTCCTTTGCTAGGGATTGCAGCAGAGATGTAGGGTCAATTGCTTTTTGTTCATTTCCAGTTCCAAACTGAGTTCAATCAGTTCCGTTTTCATGACTGGTATATTTCTTATTTTCAATTTCTGTTCCATTATAGAACTGGAATTGGACTTGACCCTTGACTCTGACTTGTAGTGTGGTAAATGGTTTAGGTTACATTGAGGCTGTGAGGTGGGGCTACACCAGTGGAGTGTCCTGGGCATAGAACAGCAACCTGAACAAAACTGTACATCCACCAAAGAATCTCCATCCCTGAAGGAGTTTGCAAAACCAGAAAACAGGAGAAAGATAGTCAAGAAGATACTTTTGTTCAACGTCAAGGATTTCAGGTAAGCAGAAACATCCATCTTGTCAGTACATTATCCTGCTTTAAGTGTTATTTTTAATGTGAGGTGGTGATGCACTCTACTCTTGCTTCCATTTGTTCAAACACGGCGAGTTGAGTTGATGGCAAAGAGCTGGATTTTGGTCTCATCTGATCACAACACTTTCACCCAGTTCTCCTCTGAATCATTAAGATGTTCATTGGCAAACTTCAGATGGGCCTGTACATGGGCTTTCTTGAGCAGGGGTACCTTGCGGGCGCTGCAGGATTTCAGTCCTTCACGGCGTAGTGTGTTACCAATTGTTTTCTTGGTGACTATGGTCCCAGCTGCCTTGAGATCATTACCAAGATCCTCCCGTGTAGTTCTGGGCTGATTACTCACCGTTCTCATGATCATTGAAACTCCACGAGGTGAGATCTTGCATGGAGCCCCAGACCGAGGGAGACTGACAGTTATTTTGTGTTTCTTCCATTTGCAAATAATCGCACCAACTGTTGTCACCTTCTCACCAAGCTGCTTGTCTTGTAGCCCATACCAGCCTTGTGTAGGTCTACAATCTAGTCCCTGACATCCTTGGACAGCTCTTTGGTCTTGGCCATGGTGGAGAGTTTGGAATCTGATTGATTGATTGCTTCTGTGGACAGGTGTCTTTTATACAGGTAACGAGCTGAGATTAGGAGCACTCCCTTTAAGAGAGTGCTCCTAATCTCAGCTCATTACCTGTATAAAAGACACCTGGGAGCCAGAAATCTTGCTGATTGATAGGGGATCAAATACTTATTTCCCTTATTAACATGCAAATCAATTTATAACTTTTTTGAAATGCGTTTTTCTGGATTTTTTTGTTGTGATTCTGTTTCTCACTGTTAAAATACACCTACCATTAAAATTATAGACTGATCATTTATTTGCCAGTTGGCTTTCTTTTTAGAAAGGTTGAGGGGAGTGTTGGTTTCAAAAGGTCATAGATGACATTTTTCATCAGAGTTGAGAATCTAATATGTGAAGGTTTTCACTGCTGCTGTTTGGGTGTCTGGGGGCACACTCTGTCCAAGACTGGTGCCATGTTTGATCCGTCAGACTATGGCATTTGTCTCACAGGGGTATTTACATTTAGCCCCTGATCATTCCCCAATTATCCCTGCCTCAAGATTGGAAGTGAACATACTGTCCATTCATAATTTCTATTCAGCCTTGAATTTACTGTTCAAATTAACAAAACATACTTGAGCAATCATTTGGAAATCACAAATTTGAGAAACACTAGCCTTTAGTTTAATGTAGTTATGTGTTTTTTTTTCTGTTTATAAAACAAATCCTAAATTAGGGAGTCATAACATTTAATAGTTATAATATTTAATAAGCATAATTCAGATTAAGTAGATTGGGTATTTTCATGGTGTTACAAAATAAACTGGTAGTTTTGATCTGGTATATTAAGTCTGTACCTTCACAGTGCTTACAGATTGGACAGTAGTAGTATTACTATTATGTAATTGAGCAGAGGTGTTAATCCAAGGTGATTTACATGTTTAATCAAGCTAACATGAAATATACTACAAATACATAAGATTTAATACACCATTACACAATACATATTTAGCAACACATTACAGAGAACAACATAGTGTTAGACCAATTCAAAATGTTGACCCACTCACAGATAATAAAATTACAAACGTCTACTCACATTTTGATTCATAAATAGCAGAAAGTGGCTTCTGATCATTAAAGGGTGATAGGATACAGGTTTGTATTTTATGATTCAGGAATAGACCAACTTTTGATTTGGTCTAGCCCTAAGTCATGTATATATTATAAGAAATAAGGAAATTATACGAAATAATGTAATACTACAATTCATAGATGTTGTAATCAATGTTATATTATTAGATAACTAGAAGCTAGTATTCAGACACTTTCATTTTTCACATTCTATGGTTTTAAAGCTTGACACTAAAGTCATGAGACTTTGAAATATGAATTAATTTGTTATGTACACAACATACTCCACACATTCAAAGCAAAATCTAAAAAGTTAATATGAAATATAAAATGGAAAAGTCATGATTGGATAAGTATTCAACCCCTTTGATGTGGCAAACGTAAATTAATTCAGGTGTACGAAATGACCATAACAAGCCACGCAATTATGTGAATGGCCTCATGTGTGCAGAAAATAGTGGTTCTCATGATTTCAGAATAAAAACACCTTACTCTTGGTCATGCAGTGAATTTCAAGCAAAGACCGTAGAGCTTTCAAAGAAAGTCAGGGATAAATCATTGAAATGCACAGGTCAGGAGAAGGGTACAAAACAATTGATGTCTCTGACTATCGTCTACTCAATCATCAATAAATGGAAGGTGCATTGTACCAAGTAGACACTTCCTAGATCTGCCGCCAAACTGAGCAGTCGGGCAAGGAGGAAACTGGTGAGCTACAGATTTCAATGACTGAGATGGGAGAAAGTGTGCATCAATCAACAACACTTCAAACCTGGAATAAGTTTGGTTACTCTCCTCTGAACTGCCTCTAGAGCAGCAATATCTTTCTTGAAGTGTGGTGCCTAGAACTGTACACAGTATTCCAGATGAGGTCTAACTAGTGCATTGTACAGTCTTAACATTACTTCCCTTGTTCTAACTTCTACACTTTTGACAATATACCCTAGCATTGTTTGTCTTTTTTATTGCTTCCCGCTTCCACCTTGAATTTCATCTGCCAGGTGTCGGCCCACAACTGAATATTATCTAAGTCCCTTTGAATAACCTGTGCTGCCGAGATTGTATCTGCTGAGCCACCTATTTTAGTATCATCTGCAAATTTGACAAGTTTGCTAACTATCATTAATATATATTAGAAAAAGCACATGCCCTAATCCCTGTGGAACTCCAGTAACAACTTCACTCCAGTTAGAAGCGACTCCTCTAATCGACACCCTCTGTTTCCTATACATCAACCAGTTCATAATCCATCTACTTACATTACCCTGAATGCCTACAGCTTCCAATTTGAGGATCAGTCTTTGGTGTGGAACCTTATTAAAAGCTTTTTGAAAATCTAAGAATATCATATAATATGCAGTTGCATGTTCAAAAAATTCTAATAAATTAGTAAGACATGATCTGCCTCGTCTAAACCCATGCTGACTAACCAAGAATATGGACATTTGCAGTCTTCCAGTCAGTTGGCACATCCCCTGTTTTAAGTGTCAACTGGAATATTTGAGTTAGCGGCCTATAAATAATTTCCCTCTAGTACTGTTGGAAATATACCATCTGGCCCAGGTGATTTGTTTTTTAATTCAACTAGTCCCTTTAGTACCTCCTCCTCACTTATCCTGATCTCTCTTAGGATTTGATTGGACTAATTGTTAACCTGTGGCATGTTATAATTTTTTTCTTTTGTAAAAACCTCTGTGAATACTCATTTTAGAACATTTGCCACATTTTGTTTGTTTTCCATTTTTGCCCTTTACCCATGTGCACGATTGTTTCATACCTCTGCTTCCATTGGCCCAGCTCCTGCCTCCTCGCTCCTTGTCTCCTCGCTCCTTGATGACCATTGCCTGTCTTCCCGTCTACGAGACGTCTCGCCTTTGCCTGTCTGTCTGCCTGATCCCATGACTATCGCCCGTGTCCACAACCACATCCCCCTCTCTAGCCTCCATTGCCCTGATCCGCCAGCACTCGACCCGCGCCTGTCCGACCACGCACTGCACTTGGGTCCCCTGTTCCCGTGCTCCCCGAGGTGCAACAGTGACAGTTTCTTTCTATTTCCCTCTTTGCAGTTCAACATATTTGTATTTTGTTTAGTCTCTATCCCTTTTGTATGCGCTATACAACATTTTTTCTTAATTTTTTTGCATACCTCTATTAAACCATTTTGGCCAATGTTTTGTGGTCCTCAGTTTGCTAAGTTTTGGTACAAATTTCTCCTGAGCCTCAAGTAGAATATTCTTAAAATGTAACCATCCATTTTCAACTGAATCTATATCCAGTGTGCTCCAGTCTAATGCCGGGGTCACACTACACGATTTCTACAATCCGATCCGATTTTGGCAGCTCACACTTAACTACTATTTTGAACCAAATTTGTGTCTTTTGCGTCGTGAAGGAGCGCACACTACCCGACCGCTTAAGTACAGGGGAACACACACTACACGACTGATCTGAAATCCTTGTCGTGGTGATCTACATCACAGCCTCCAAATCTCGCAGAAACACGTGTGATCCACACAGCAAAAAGGTCAACAAACATGGACGTGCACATGTACAGGTCACGTCTGTGTAGCGCAGATCAGTGCTGCTCCACCAATGGAATCAGTGGATTTCTGCAGATCTGTGCAAAACTGCGGAAAGAATGCGACCACAAGCTGCTGTTGTTGTTTGTGTTCGTCTGTGCAGACAAACACAAAAAGAGTATAGTATTTTAAAATAACATGCCCCGAAACAACCAATGGTATTTGAAGTATTTTAATAAATACGTATGACAATGTTATTCTCCGGTCATGTTTATTCTTCCTGTTTCTTCTCTCTTCTTCAGTCAGCTTGGCTCGAGTCGTAAATATTAGACATGTTTAATAAAATCGTAGGGGCTCCGACAAGCTTACGATCAGATCGGAGGGCAAGCGATCGCATCACAGCCCGTCTCACACTACACGACCATCGGCAGCGGGGACGCGCCCCGACCAGGCTGATTGTCATGACGATCAGTGCCGATCAGTCATGAGGGCCAAATCGGGCTCAAATCGGGCTCAAAATCGTGTAGTGTGACCCCGGCATAACTCTAAGTGTCACCTCATACCTTTAAGGTTTGCTTTTCTATAATTGTAGTCCTTGTTTTTTGAAAGTATGCCTCAAAGCTAACCATATTGTGATCACAGTTTGCCATTGGTTCTCCAACTAGTGTCCCTATGATTCTATCTTGGTCACTTGAAAAGATCAAGTCGATGCATGTGCTCTCTCTGGTTGGCTCCCTGACAAATTGAGTTAGAAAGCAGTCATTTACCATCTCAACCATTTCTATTTCTGCTTCTGTAGTCCCAACTGGGCTTTCCCAGTCTATGTTTGGGAAATTGAAATCCCCCATTATAACAGCCACATCCTTGCTCCATTCAGTCCTGATTACATTGTACAATGCAACATCTTTCTGAATATCTGAATTGGGTGGTCTGTAACACACTCCTACCACTAATCTTCCAGATCTTTTATTCAAAAGTTTAACCCACAAAGATTATTTACTAGGATCTAATTTGAGTTCTTCTGCCTCAATGTAATTTCTGACATATAATGCTACCCCACCACCTCTTTGATTTTGCCTGTCCCTCCTAAACTGTGTGTATCCTTTCAACTTGTATTCATCCCCATCATTTTCTGTAACGCATGTTTCTGTCACTCTTACAACAACATAGTCACACGCCAGCACTGTGGCTTCTAGGTCTAACATCTTGTTCCTTATACTCCTGGCATTGCGGTACAAATATTTCAGGACTTTCCTACTAGTAGTTTCCCTTGGTTGTCTTTCCTTAGTGGAACATCTCACATTGTCAGAACTCCCTGCCCCCTGGTCACTAGTTTAAAAGATTCTCAATTACTCTGCACATACGCTCTCCCAATGCATTAGCCCCCTTCTGTTTAGATTAGTCCAGTTTGTACAGGTACCATCTATCCCAGAAGACAGAGCAATGCTCCATAAATCTGAAACCTTCTTCCCTACACCAAGATTGCAACCACATGTTAAACTTTCTAATCTCTGTCTCCCTGGCCATGCACGTGGTGCCAGAAAGATTTAGGAGAAAACTACCATGGAGGTTCTGCTCTTTAGTTTCTTTCCTGACTCTTTAAATTTGTCTTACAGAACCTCTGCCCTACCTTTTCCTATGTCATTGGTTCCAATGTGGACCATGACCAGTGGATTCCCCCCGGCTTTGGCCTGTAGCCCATCTACTAGTTTAGGGGAGATCTGCAACCTGAGCACCAGGCAGGCAAGATACCATGCAGGTCTTATCACTAGAACACACTGTGTGATCTACGCCTCTAAGAATTGAGTTTCCTACTATATCTACCTCCCTCTTCTGGGGGGTAGTGGGCACCATGGTGCTCTGGTCCTCAACTGCCCTCCCGTCACCCTCTGAGCCGTCACTGTCCAACTCGGTGTACAGGAGTTCGAACCTGTTGGGCATTTCTAGCTCTTGGGATGTCTCTAAGGGTTGTCCACGCCCTTTTCTGTGGTTACGACCTATTGTAACCCAGCAATTCTCTACACTTTCCTTCTCTAAGGTCTCAACTCTCCTAGGTTTTGGCATCCACACCATCTCTCCCATGGGCTGATTGACTAATTCTTCTACATCACTAATACAGCACAGATCAACAAGGTGAGTTTCAAGATCACGGACCTTGATCTCTAGGATTTCAACATGCTGACAACGTTTGCAAATTAAATCTTCATGGATGAGTTAATCCAGGAAGGCAATGATTCTGCAAACCTGACACTGTAGTGGCCACATGCTTCTAAATGTTAGTTGTTCCGTCTGAGTTTCTGTCCCCTGGGCAACTGCTTGACTTTTTGTGACCGAGAAACAGTGCAGCTCTTTCTCAACAGCTGCTTTAAGTAGCTTTTGTCTACCTGCCTCCAATTCACACCTAACTGTCTCCACCTGGCTCCACATTTCTGCTAGTCCTTGACTAAATCACCTTTCATTTACTTTCACCAATTCAGCAGCTGAACTGAATTGACTTCAATTAAGGCAAACTACAGACCAGATTAACTTCAATTAAGGCAAAGTTAAAACAAAATGAGGAATGCTAAGACTGCTCTGAAACAAAGACAACAAGATGGATGCCTCTCATCTGTACTCTCCTGTGTCTGTCTGTGGCAACTTGTAAATACTTCTGTTTACTTTGTAGCCAGTATTTACTGGTCCAGATGTCAGTACTACCCATTTTAGATTATGGAGATGTTAACAAAGCTGCTTCTAATTCGTCCCTCACATAGGCGCTGGCGCTCCCTACTGCACTCATCACTGATCTTCACACTATGGTTAACTGGCTTTCACTTCAAACACGTCGGCTACATCATTCATACAGACTCAATTATAAAACATTAATCAGAAAAGCACACTTATCAATTCAATACTCTCAGAAAAAATCAAGTCTGGAAAAATAATCTTCACAATATAATTTCATATAACCAACCATTAAGTAGAGGAATTGCATGTTTATTAAAGCAGTGTCCCATTTGCAACCAGTCTGCAGTGTCCTCCCCTGTCATCGTGGTACAGCCTATTTCTGAGCATTTTATTTCTCAGTTTTCACACTTCAACCACTTTTCTGTTTTTCATTATTTCAGTAGTGAAAACATTGAAATCGCACACCACATTCTTTTTTACAGAAGTTTATAACAATAAAATATGAAAATGTATACATTTCAAATTTTTCAGTTTTCCCAAAACACTGGAACATTGAAAATGGAATTGATTAGCATGACACAGACCAAGCAATCTATCAACAATATCATTCCCCTCTTATAATCTTCAATCTAGCAACCTGATTAGCTGAACTGTCCCTCGTGTGTCAGTGCTGTCTCATGACTGGAATGAGTTACAATCAAGAATTTAAACTACCTGGTTTGATTTCAAAAGGTGCTTTCCTCTTTCAGCGTGAATGACTTTTCTCAGTTTCATGTACGTGCCAGTGCAGATGTTGACTTCATTAAGTCTGATTTTGTTTTTAACATTTTTACGGTTGTGATGTTTTTAACTTGTATTTTTTAACTGCTGCCTCTTGGTCGGCATTTCAAATGATAACTTCTTCTCAATGTCCTTACCTGTTTAAATAAAGTTTTGAATTTGAATCCTATGGAGAATATGTGGAAATAAATGAAAACTCCTGTTCTTAAGTGATCCCCAAGAAACTAAAGAATGGGCAGAAATTGCACTACAAGACCCAGAAAGACTTGCAGTTGTAATTGCTGACAAAGGTGTTCCACCAACTGTTTGCATTAGTATTCAGACCCCTCAACTCAATCAACTTATTTCCCTTTTTTCATTAGTTTTTGCTGACATTTACTGTAACTTATCTTTTTTTTTTTTAAGTGTACGCGTATCCTAACTCTAAGAATGTAATTCAAATACACATGGCCACAGCTTCAAAATTAACTTATGGATAGGTCGTAAGGAAGTCCTCTATCAGATTAAAGGCTTTAAAGGATTCTTGTATAAATCATACTGTTTTATCTAACCACATAAATGAAAGATGATATTTGCTGTACCCCAATGGAAACTCTCCGTAAGCCTTCAGTAAACATTGTTTTCAGAGAGGGTTTAAAGTAATGTGGAACCACTTTGTATATAGGCCTTAGATATGAATGGTGAAATTTATTTTTCATTTTGATGGATTATCTGCATAGTACTTTTATTTATTTAATGGGTTCATATAAACCTAACATAACATTAAATACCTTTTGCTTGCTTGTCAAAATTCCCAAATGATTTGATTAGTCTTCCATTCTTGGAAAACAATTTTTACACAATTAATACATTTAAACATACATCTCACCGCTTCTCTAATGTGAAAGTGCTTGCATTTAGCACAGGTGAAAGATGTGCTTGCTTTATATTTTCAGCTGACTCAATCCAAGGGTTTATATGGTTCATGAATAAGCGTTCTGTAGTATCTTCATAATTATTGGGGGTTAACAATGGAATTGCAAAAATGTGGAGCCTAATATGTGTCTTGATTTCACTGCTCATCCAGATCCTTTTGTATTCAGTGGAACTTTAACTATAATGTCCTGGCTGACTCATCTATTCCCTAATGTTACCAGATATGAATAAAACTAAAATTACCTTTTGGCCAGCTTTAATAATGCTCTTGATTTGTGACATACTTCCAGTGGCTGCCAGCGGTACTGGTGCAGTACAGAGCTGGGGGAGTGTGTGGTATGGTTCTGTAATATTAATGCACCAGTACAAGCTCAATTATACATGTTAAACATTTCACTTACAAACCAAAAAAACTTTAGAAATAAACCTTAAAAAAAATATGTAATTCAAGCTTGCCTGTCAGTAGAGATTTCAGCTGTGAAACTGAAGAGACTAGAATTGATAATTATTGTTGAACGTTAGATGTTTCAGTTACAGCCTACAATGGGACAGCTGATATGTCACCTCTTTTGCCTGCAACATCAGTGAAAAGTGAAAGACTTTTCTCCAAAGCAGGTGACCTAATCACAGATCTGAGAACATGACTGACTTCTTCAAATGTTAAAAAAAAAAAAAGTTATACACCATAATCTAAGCTTGAGGAAGGATTGAGAAAGGGGAAGTGCTGTCAGTAACTGATAGTTGTCACCATAATTAAACATAAATGGACAGAAATAAGAGATCACAAAACGAAATTGATAATGATTGATAATCTAATCTATATTTCCACTAGTATTACATATTTTACAATATCTTACCCCTAACTTCACTGTTCAAATTGGTTTTCTTAGTACACTATTTTGTTTTTGTGTTTGAAAAATTAAACAGATTCTTGCAAATATCATTGCCAACGTTGTGCATAAAAATAGAACGCTGACGCTTTATAAAAACAGATTTCTATGTTGTTTACTTCAATATACCTTTGGACTATAAACAATGAAAATATTCTAGTTTGCACGATTCTTTGTTCTGCAGCGGGGGTCTCTTTTAGTTACAGAACTAAACTGGAGCCTACCATCCAGAGAACACCAGGCATCATGGGGCTCCTACTCCAAGTCCATAAATACTTATCTTTCAAAGTCAGGAAGGGGAGTTTGTTTCACTCAGGGTTGGGAGGGTTACTTTTAAAAAGTATTCCGTTACAGAATACGGATTACCTTCAGAGATGCAATCCGCAATCTGGCTTCCGCACAGCTCACTCCACTGAGACGGCTCTCCTGGCTGTCACTGACTCCCTCAGCCGCGCTCGGGCGGCCTCCCTCTCCTCAGTCCTCATCCTCCTTGACCTCTCTGCAGCATTTGACACCGTTGATCACTCCATCCTCCTCTCCTGCCTCGCTGACCTTGGGATCTCTGGGACTGCTCTCACCTGGTTCTCCTCCTACCTCAGTGACCGGTCCTACCAAGTGACATGGCGAGGCTCCTCATCCACCCCCCGACCTCTCCTCACAGGCGTTCCCCAAGGCTCCATCCTGGGCCTGCTCCTGTTCTCTCTCTACACTCGCTCCCTGGGCCCCCTTATTGCTTCCCATGGTTTCTTCTACCACTTCTACGCTGATGATGCCCAGATCTTCCTGTCTTTTCCCTCTTCTGACCCTCTCATCCCCTCACGCATCTCTTCCTGCTTGTCTGCCATTTCTGCCTGGATGCACCCACACCACCTCAAGCTCAACCTCTCCAAATCAGATCTCCTCTTTTTCCCCCACTCTTCCTCACCTTCTTCTGACCTCCCCATCTCGATCCCCTTGGAATCCACCACACTCTCTCCTTCTTCCGCTAAAAATCTAGGAGTCACCCTCGATCCTGCGCTCTCCTACTCCCAGCACATCACCGCGCTGACGCACACCTGCAGATTCTTTCTGAGCAACATACGCCGGATCCGTCCCTTCTCACCAACTACTCAACTCAGCTACTCGTCCAGTCACTGGTACTCTCCCGCCTGGACTACTGCAACTCCCTCCTGGCCAGCTGGCCTGCCTGCATCCACTACCCGCCCACTCCAGCTCATCCAGAACTCTGCGGCTCGTCTGGTATTCTCTCTGCCACGATTCGCACACGCTACTCCACTGCTCCGCTCCCTCCACTGGCTCCTGATAGTGGCACGCATTCAGTTCAAGACTTTGACCCTCAACTACCGCTGTCTTGACCACACTGCACCAAGCTACCTTCAGTCACTCGTCTCTCCATACATCCCCTCCAGACCATTGCGCTCCTCCAGTGCCAGGAGGCCTTGTACTTCTCTGTATTTTTGCACTTATGTTGTAAGTCACCCTGGATAAGGGCGTCTGCCAAGAAATACAAATAATAATAATAAGAGCCTCACCCAACATTTGGTTAAAAAAAAGGGAGTGGTTGGTGCGGGGGGGGAATTGGGGGTGTTACAATCGCGCTCCGATCCTGTTTGGGAGTGGGTGGTTGGTGCAATCGCGCTCCGATCCTGGGGGTGGAATTGTGCTCCGATCTTGCGGGGGCCGCCATAAATTCCCGTATGCCACTGATTACCTTGTTTTAAAAACATAATCCAATACATTACTCCAAGTCAGTTACTAATTAGAACAGTTTTAGATAACTTTTGCAATACTTCCCCCCTATATTAAAAAACAAAAGCAGCTGAGTTCAAGAAGTGAAACAAAATGTACTACACATCCTAATACTAATGACGGATTGAAATCGTTTTTTTGTATCCTCAGATTTGCGTCTCTGTGGTCCCGAAAGGGTTAGGACTAGTTTATTCAGTTTGTGCGATTTGTTTTGTTTTAGGCTATAAACACGTTGTATGTTGTTATTTTGGTATTATAGTAAGTATTTCATTAAGTCACAGAATCAGCTAGGATGCACAGGAACTATTTGTAATGTACGTAGATATATCTTAAATTGAGATAACGTATTACTGCAACTATGAACTACCGATAACGTTTTTTGGTTATACTATTTACTATTTTGCTTATTATTATGCTGTCATAAAAATATATAATTATTAAATCGTATTTATTATAATTATTAAAATGCGTATTTTCTACTGACAGGTCAAGCATAATTGTATTACAGTTGCACACATTTAAAAAAATAACATCTTACCTACAGATGTTTTTTTAGATTTTAAATTGAGTCCTCGGAAGCAGACTACATTGTCCCGTGGTCGGCACATCTTGTAGGGGCCTATTGCACTTTAATATTTGTTACATTTGATTTCCTTTAAAGTGATCAATTGCCTGTTTTTCTTTTTGTTTTGTTTTTTGTTTTAAATCCCTGCTAACTGGCAATGTTGCCACAACGGTCACAGTTGTACAGCTGTGTGTTACTAGCTGGGATATCACTGACTAACAGCTTTCATTATGCTGCTTGTTGCAAAATGTCGCCGAATTAACCTCTCTTTGGCTACAGACCGTAAATAAAAACTATTTTGCAAAAATACTACACACGGCCCCTTCGGATTCCTTTACTTGTACACTTTAATGTAAATTATGTAGAAGTAATCTGTCATCTCTTAATTATTTTTAAAAAAGTATCGATATTCAGAATACTCGTCTGACAGGAGTAACATAACGGAAATACAAGTATCAAAATTCTGTAATCTGACCACGTAACACCGCTACTTTATTCTGTTACTCCCCAACCGTGGTTTCAGTACATATTTAGTGACATTTAAAACGATCAAAAGAGTATAATAACATTTACTTTTGGTACTATTCATAAAAGTTTGTCATCTTAAATTCACCAGTAATTTTCAAAATATGAATAACAAATACAGGGTCATACAATATTACATTAAAAAAAAAAAAAGTTAAAAACGTAAAAGTGGCACAAATGTGGTAAAACTCCACCATTTATTTGATTGTATTAATTATTTCCTCATAACAGGAATAACAGGTTACAAGTTTGAATATAGCCCTGGACATTTTGCCACTTATATTTCTGAACAGCTCCTAACAAATTGCAGAGTGAAACAGACCCTTGTAAACAGACTGCTTTCGCTCATAACACAACTCATTGGAATTTTCTCATTGCCTGCTGCTTAGCCTCACAACCAACATTTTCATAGTAAGTAAATGTAGATAGCAGGGCGGAGGGGGGGTTAGTGAAAGTAGTTTCTTAAAACAGGTGGTCCCAGGGAATGCCATTTGGAAGCACATACATGCTTTATGTGTAGATTACATAAACATATAGTCATATCAGGAGCCGAGTGAATTAAAGCACCATAGTACAACCATAGAAAGTCATACTGAAATCCAGGCTGGTGAAGGAATTGGTGGTAAAATTAATTTAACCATGCAACCCTTCAAGGACACTGCATCCACGCTGAAAGCTGGCGTGCACTTCAACACGTTATTTGTGTACCATTATGGCTTAGCCTTCCTGTCCCTTTAAAAAAACAAAAAACAAAACGTTGGTCATTTGCTTAATCGCTTTCCCGAGTCTGTCAACATCTCGAAATGCAGTTCCTGTGTGGGCCATCTGTGTATCCCCAGCCACTCACCAGTGAGTGCGAGTCTAATCGATGGTCATAGGCTTCCGTGTGTACAGAAATATAAAATAAAAATAAAGATTGAAGTTTGCGAGAATGCACCTGCTCAAATCTCCTACTTTAGATCATAAAACATATTATAGAAATCAGTCAGGGATTCCCCGGCTGCCAAGCAGGGTGGGTCCCCACTCCAGGTAAACGCTGTATGTTTAATTTGTATATCAACCTGTCACCCTATTCTATACATTCGGTAGTTACTTAGTAGTTAACATGTAAGATGCGTGTTTATTTGAACACATATAGCCTACGAGTTTCTTGTTTTGATTAAAGTTGGTCCAATGCGTGTGTACCCTGCAAGTCCCAGTAAAAGCAAAGCTTGAAGTACAGGATATGCGTTTCTTATGGGATTTCCTTCCGTTTTTTTAGGGGGGGGGGCGCTCTCAAGTCTCCCAGTGTATGCCTCTTTCTGCCATGCATTCTAGAAGATTCTGCAAACACACAAGTACCAATATCCATTTCCCCCCAAACATGGTATCCCTTGTTCGCTCGAGTTGCTGTAACGCAACCCCTCTGCTACAGTTTAAACGCGTTGAAGTGCTGTCAACCGCCGACAGCAGCGGGGCGGAGCTCCCGAGTTCACAAACACACGACATTGGCAACTATACTGACACTGAGGGCCAGGCAGGGCAGGATCTGCGCGGTTTTGCCAGTCAACTGTGCGTGAATTAAGTCTGCTCACCCTCCAGTCCTGTTATCATGCTTGGACAGGACGATTTCCTTGCAGTACCCACACTGAGCAGACACTGGGCTCCCGAAGGGACCAACGCCAGGATCTGAGAATTAAGACGGCACCAATAATGTATTGCCACCAGTGACTTCGGACTGCTCAGAGAAAATGAGACAAGAAAGAAACGTTTCCAAGGGACACATTTATGTACGACTTGAAACTAATTAGCTGTAACCTTGTTGGTTTGCCAGTGTTAGGTGTGCAGCGTCTGCCAGTCTGGACTGTTTGTATTGTGGATTAGACTACTGTCATGGGGAGTTACACTGACGTCCTGTTGGTTACTGCCAATGTGGGATCGTTGTTTGATAATGTAAGTGGATTTTTACTACGGCGAAAGTTGTGAATTGTGGGTTTTTTAAGCTTGTTATTGTTATCACTCGAACGACCATTTACGACCCTACATAGGCATATCCCATGAAAAAAAAAATCGGCTGTCATCAGGACTTGTTAGGGAATACTGTAGAGGGAGTTTGAAGGGAAAATATTTCCCCATGAACACACATTCATTATGCAAAGTATAACTACCGTCTTCTACGAAAATATGCAAGTTATTTTATGTCGTAAGATGATGTAAAAGTGAGCTCGCTATCACTCGCATAGTGCAAAAACCAATGCTTAAAAGTTAATTTCATGCAGAACAATAAAATGGTTATTATTGGACAAACGCCTTTTTTGAAAAATACATGCACTGCTGTTTCATAATTTCCCTTGAAGCATTTAAAATTATGCACCATATATGTTTACGTGCATATGATAATATTTGGGAGTGTGTGAAATTGAAGGTGTTGTAACTGGGGGGGGGGGGGGGTTTAGAGAAATTATACTGTACTACCTCAGGCCTTTCCCAGCAACTAAACCCTGAGTCTGAAGTAATCTTTGCCTCCTTCACCGTGAGCAAGGCTGGGTTACAGAGGTGAAGACGTGGGGCTTCGCGACAAACCCGCCGACACATTAACAACTGCCTATCAAAACGGGTATGCGGGTGTGTTTATCTGTTCAAATAAAACCGGAAACAGTGCTGCCGAAGTTAAAGACAAGCAATGAGAAACAAAAAGCACAAATTCTCAGCCCGTGCCGCGAAATACACTTATACAGAAGGGGTTTGTCTTGGTTACAGCAGTTTCTGCTACAACTACAACGGTGTAGCATCATGCGACTGCAAGGTGTTTGATGCACGAAATGTATGTAACATCAAAGTATCAGTACAACTAAAAGTGATGTGTTTCAAGTTTTGTGTATGGGAAACAACATTAGTACATACAATTATATAGATACTTTGATGTTACACACATATATATATATATATATATATATATATATATATATATGGCTATAGAGATTGATCAAAGTTGAATGTATAAGCAATTTTGTTAAAGATCATGTTTAATAATGAAGCAGTATAACCTTAGACAATATTTAAATGTATTATTAATGCTATTTACAAATTAAACCTGTGCTGATAATTTATTAGGTAACAGGTGCAGCAATTTAAAAAAGCAACACAATACTAATTGTATAACAATTACAATGTAAAGGACAGTATTTAGACCTATATTATATAAATCACTCTCATGAAGGTCAAGCTGTCTCAGAGTAATCTTTTATTATATAATACAAAAATATCTTAAATATTGAAAAATCTTAAACAAACAAACCAAAAAAACAGTACAAATACCTTATTCCATCAAATAGCACATTGTGTAACCTATTGGCCTCCAATTTGATAGGCAAATGCATCTAAAATTCAAATTGCTATAAAATGTTGCCTAATTGGTTATTGTGATACCATATTTCCTAATTGACATGTTTGATTATGTAAGAAATACCATCTGAGAAATCATGGTCTTCCAAGGTTTTTAGGATATTTCAAGTAACTTAAATTGACAAATACACAGTCATACACTCTGTCTATGTTCAAATAAACAAATGTATACTGGCTGAAAAGTTTATGAAAATTTGGCCATGGTTTGCTGTATCTAAAGACCTGTCATAACATGCTAACAATTCATAATAAGTGGCTGTTCATGTTTAGCCTAATTCATGTTGGTATATATAAATAATTTGGCAATGTATCATGAATACAGGCTTATATCTCATGCATTCATTATTTATGAATGCATGAGGAAATAAAAGTGTTAATATATACTTACAATGGAAATACAGGAATGTTCATAAAGTCTCATCCATAACACAAGTTAATGAGGATATTTATTAATTTAAGAATGAAACTGTTTCAAGAGAATGGCTGTGATAACAAGATCCTACATAACTTTACTGGCTACAATTGAATCCTTTAAGATAATTCTCTTTTAAATTTTGACTTAGAATTGTGACTGCATAAAGGAACTTCAGTAAGGTTCAGGACAGAGGGATTAGGTAGCATGAGAAGACATACCCTGGCTATTCACCTGTAAAGTATAGAGGTACGAGAATCACAATCACCGTTGTTGATTAGAGGTATTTACAAACTCCCCATTCCATTCTTAGTATGTGAATGTATGTTTTATCTAGACCTAGAACTTTACTTATTGTATCTTATTGTGTGTTGTAATTTTTGGATTTAGGCCTGCTGTATTTTGTGATGGTTTTGAAATACATTTCTTTGACACATGTAAGGGGTAAGGGTGTCTGCCAGTAAATAATAATAGTATTGAATGTGGCAAAACTAGGTAGATGCAAAGGCCGATTAAGGGAATATTTGTTTCCAGTTCTGTTTAGATGATGATGATGATTATAAATCTGATGCTTTTATCCAACTTTCAACATGATTCAACAACATGATTGACTTAAAAACATACAGGGAACTACATAAATTAAAAAATACATAATGTAGCCTTATTACAGTAAAGCAAAACATTACAGGAACTGTAGGAAATTAGCTAAATTAATTGCAATTGGTTCTTCTGTAATAAGCAGTTTCTAGCAAAAGTGCTGTTGAAAACAATTTACATAAGAACTTAAGAAAGTTTACAAACGAGAGGAGATCTAAGAGATCCAAGGATCCTATGCAGTCTATTTTTGAATGTTCCTAAATTTTCAGCTTCAACCACATCGCTGGGGAGTTTATTCCAGATTGTAATAACTCTCTGTGGCCTATAGGTTTAGGCCTGTAGGTTGTGAGTATAATGTGAGGCACTGCAAGTTGTTACTCAATACAGTGGAGATGGAAGGATTATAAGGTCTTTACTGAATGGTAAAGCTCTGTTAAGTAACTTCCTAGGGGGCTGATCCTGTATAGAGCCAGGAATGGAGTCAGAGAAAAAAGTCCATGCCTGCATTGTGTCTCCATGTCAACAACCGATGTAGTGATTGATTGGAATTCATCTGCAATGTGTCTGGCCTTTTCATATTTTTCTTTTTGTAAGATTTGAAGGCTAAAGGTTTTCTTTAAACACATATGTGAATTATCTACTGTAAAGCACAACAGTAAAACTCAGATTTAGGGGCATCCTGGATTCTGTTTGGCACTATTTCAGAAAGTGTTTGTCTCAGAACCAACCCCAGCAGTCCTTGACAGCTAAGGCCTAGGTTTACGGGCTTGATTTTGATTTGTGACTGAAGAGGAAAGATAATTGTGTATGGAACTTTGGCAGGAAGCCACACTTTCCGGTTTCCATACCGGATCCCTGTTTGGTTGTAGGATGTACTGATCTAGTGATCGGAAGGTCCTGGACATTCCCTTTAGATTTTAAAATTTGTTTTGCATGGTAGATTGAATAGTTTGTAGTTCTTATAATACCTTGCTCAATTAAATCAGAGGACAAAGTTCATTTGAAACTAGCATGACTGTGAACATATTACAAACGAAGAAGAGGAAGTATGTGTGTAATTTGTTTTTCATGTGTAACCACTTGTGTTTGAGTGCTTAAGAAAACCCTGCAATAAAAATTGTTCCAAGACATAAATATACACACACACACACCTTGAAATTAATAGACTCCCATCTAGTGAAACCAGAAAAACATAATTTGGCATTTTTTAATTCTTCTCTAAAACAGGCCTTTTATGTTCCTTTCACCTGTTATGTAGGTAATTGCATTTGTTTTTGTTTCAATGTTCAGATCACAGGGTAAGATGGGGCAGGCTTGTGCCTTAAAAATCTTGCGAGTTTGTTGAAATACTACACTCCACTTTACACTCTGCTTTTGGCCTTAGCCAAAGATTGAGAAGATTGATATTCGGTTATAAGTAAGTGTACTAGCATTTATTTAGTTGTGGCAGAGACATTTGTAAACTTTCAATGCAGCCCAGTGTGCTGTAAAGTGCTGCCTGTTTCTCTGAGAAGACTTGTGCAATATACTGTTGGGTCTCTGAAGATATGGGGGTTAATGGGGAGCAAAGCAGAAATACTGTCTTTATAGTACAAGTAGTCTCCAATGTGTAGCATTTTAGATATACTATGATTGGCACTTACAGTGCTCGAACATTTACACCTCTGTTAGTACTTATGGCGCTCGATCCTCACACTTACGGTATGATGGTAGTTCAGGCAGCTGGTAGTCTGCTTCCTGTGACTGTTTGTACTACAACTTTTACAAAAAGGATCCAATCCAGTTTAATTGTAATAAACAGCAGAGTTTGATTATGCAGAGATCCTGCAGGATCTGTATTTGAAGCTGAAGAGAGGTGATCTAACTAGATTTCTTAAGTATGTAAATTAAATTAACATGATGTATGTATAATGTGATGTATTTTTCATCCTTTGTTAAAGTTATTTATGGATTTACATACATTACATGTAATTACATTGATATTGTACATAGTTTATTAACTATTGGTAATTTCCATAAAAAGTTGGGCATCTTGATCAGAAACGTAACACTTAAGATGCATATTTAATTGTTTTAATTGTCACAGCTGGCCTATCTCAGGTCAACTCCAGCCCTCTTCTGTGTGTCATGCCCTCTGTATCCATCTGGACACCCCCCCCAAAGGCCACTCTCCTAGCTGTTTTCATGCAAATCTTGCCCAATCTAGGAGATGAATGAAGAACAATCAATCCTGCAGGCTCAGCCTTTATCGAGTCAGGCTCCAACACTTGCTCTCCCATCTATCATTGTAGCATCCTTTCCTCCTTAGCTCCATTCAGTGGAACACCAAATGAGCATGATGGGTCGAATGGCCTCCTTTTGTTTGTAAACTTCCTTATGTTCTTATGTATCTCCCAGACAATGGCAGCCCCACAGCCTGGCTACTGACTCATCAAGTTGCCTTTCTTACAACCCAAACCAAACAATCATCCTGCACCCAGATCCTCCAATAAATCCATGGAGGGCTCAGCAGCCATACCCACTGCTGCTTTGTAGCTCTGTTGGTCCTGAAGGTTGGCCACAAACTAGAGAGCATCTAGAGAGGTAACCTTGCTGTCTCCTGCATCAGTGTTACCTCGCTCCCGACTACCCTTGTGCCACATTGCAGGTTGGCTACAGACCAGACATCATCCAGCACCACCGCACTCTGCAGGTCTGCCCACAGATCTTCTGTTGTCCATCATCCCCCTCTAGTCACTCATGCAGGTTAGTCTATGGATCGCCAGATATCTGTCAGTACCACCTTGCCCAATTGGTCTGCACCTTCCCACTCATGAATTCACCAGCAGCCTGCTTTCCATCTTTGCTAGCAAGCCTCCCAGTTTACACCTCACTAAAAATCCCAGCTTCAATCATCCGCTGCACCTGGTCCATCCCAGCTGCTTCTAAGGTTGGTTCTGATCGCCTGCCTACAATTCACCTTTAAAGAATGCAGTTTTCAATTCCCTGAAAACTTTTCAAACTATTTCTCTAAACAGTGAACCAAGCAACCCCCATACCACCCCATTTCCCATTCTGGATAGAACCCAGAAGTGCCCTCTGCCATGCCTGTCAATCTAACTGCTGTTGTTACTCCCCTTTGTCATTTCTTCCATCTCCATCGTCTTACCCACCATGCCTTCTGGGCGCAGAACTGTCCTCTATATATTCTTCGTCGCTGTACTATCCCCCTGCTTTCTCCTCCATACTACCTGCTGTCTCCACTGGCCCCCTGTAAGGCATGGACCAGACCCAGCTGTCATTCCTCTCAGCCAAGCAAGTAAAGCCAAAGCTTTCATACAATTAATCGATCATGCTGAGTCTTAATTGAGGTTGTATACTACTGAGTTGGAATTTTCTTGAGTAAACAACTCCAATTCTATGCATCCACTTTGGTTGGTTAACTATTATATCAATAGTATTTCAAGTTTCTAACACACACCCCTAGCGTTCATCGTTTTACATCCCACCTCTCCAGTCCCCACTTCCAGAGCAGCTTCTTGGCTAATACCTTAGAGTGTGGAGATGTTTTCTATTCAAGTTTTCTAAATACAATTTTAACTTTCAAATAGTACAAGTTTGCCCAGCTACCATTTTACCCAGTTTTCCCCTTTAATGTGTCCTACACAATCAGCAATGTGTGAAATTCAAAGGAATGGTCATGGATGCTATGACATGCAAATCTGTTATGCAAAGCAGCCTGTGGAATTGTGCATCTGCATCATACTGCAGTGGCTGGAAGTACACATTTCTTAAATGAAAACAAAGCTCTATATTTCTACACTTTATTATTTTGTGAACTAGGAGTTAGCTGATTATCAGCCTCAAGCACACATTCATTGTAGTAAAGGGTTTTGGACCTCAAAAACAATCACTATCTTTACTGATAAGTTTGAATGTTTTGCTTTCACTAAGTTTGGCAGAAATGAAGATAGCATTTTTGTTACCCTTGTAATATTGCTTACATCCAGAACATGTTATGTTAGTAAAGCATCTGTTGAATAAATACATATTTTTTATTACTATTTATAGTGGTAGTAGTAGTAGTAGGTTTAGTAACGCTGGTGTGCAAGGCCCTATAAAATTCTGAATACGAATTTGAGTTAAACTGATCATACTTAAGGCATTCAATAAGGCCATCCAAATTAGCACATATTAAGAAGAATAAAGTGATCATTATATAATAATAAAACAAAAGTTTTTCCTTCGTCTTCAATTATTTATATATGTGGGAAGACACTCATGTTTCATGCTTTTTGTATGGGTGGCAGTGGGGGTGGGGGGTTAAATACTAATTATCATAGATAAAATAAACATACATGAAAGGTTAAGGATAATATGTATGTATCCAATATTATGTCATTCAACAATTTCATATTAGTGTCTTTTTGTAGGACTTGCTTGATTAAAATCCTTTATTTGGACTGACAGTTGGGTCATAAGGTAATGATTATTTGTGTATAAATTTTACTCAGTGTTCTTCATTATATACATGTTGGTATTTCAGGACCTTAGTCATCTTTCACTTAAAGAGCATGGAATATTTTGAGCAGGATTGTGCTGTGAAAAGTGAAAAAAGTGAAAAGTACTTAATATGAATATTGACATTTAAAACTTTTTGAAATTCCAAAATGCTTTGTGATTTTTTTTGCATTGTTTCCATTTCCACTACTACAGTTGTTAAAATGGATCTCTGCTTTTTCAGAATTAAGAAAATGAAAGTACACCCCGCATTTAGTAATATCTGATAAATAGGCCTATGCATGAATCATATGCCTCAGGACATTTCTTATTTTTCAACATGGTACATATATAAACATAGGCTACTTTAATTTATATATATATATATATATATATATATATATATATATATATATATATATATATATATATATATATACACAGTGAGGGAAAAAAGTATTTGATCCCCTGCTGATTTTGTACGTTTGCCCACTGACAAAGAAATGATCAGTCTATAATTTTAATGGTAGGTGTATTTTAACAGTGAGAGACAGAATAACAACAAATAAATCCAGAAAAATGCATTTCAAAAAAGTTATAAATTGATTTTCCCCACTGTATTTCATTAATAAAGAGCACTATTAATTACAACTAAGACTGTTACATACTGTGAATTCAGAGATTCGCTGACACTTTAAATGCTGCCATAAACATTTATAGATAAAAACTTGCCTCCTCAGAAGAGTAGACATTGTGATTAAAAAATAAACAATGTAACTTTAGCTCAGCCTCCTTATCATAATAACATTGTGTTGTGTCATCTAGCAAATGAACATTTCCATTGCAACTGTGTTTGCATAGCTTCTAATGGTAGTTTCCCTATTTATCTGCATGACCATGTTTCTCATTACATAGATTCCTTCCTGTGCTGTCATTATCATTTTCTCTTAGGACAAAACATCAAGTAGCTAACTTAATAAAAAGTTTTGTTATATTGCTCATAATTCTATGTATTAAAAAAAGAACTCTAATTGTTCCTCAGCAGCTTACATTTATATGGCAACACCCATATATGCAATTTACAGTAATCTTTTTAAGACTTGGTTTAAATGAAGCATTTTATATACTTTACATGAAAGCTATGCTATTGGAAGAAAGTTTCATTACAGAGGAATACATGCTTTGTTTGTTGTAATAATTTGTAAGTTGAACAAAACATATTTTACCTTGCATTGAAAATACAATTCTGTTGGTTTCTGTCCAATGTATTTCCTTTTACAAGTTTGGATTACACTAGAGTGTAGATTACTCTATATATAGGCTATTTACTCTGGATAAATGTACTCCAAATTAAATACATACATTGTATATGGATTCATACAGCAAATCTATATTTTCTTTCTTATTTATAATTCCATTTATTTGTTTTGTAGTTTAAATATACAGTGTGTACAGTGCTCCTTGGATAACACAGATGCTTTATACCTTTCAGAATGTTACAATACAGCATTGCATCTGTTGGTATTATAGTTATAGGGTTGTAGCTGTAAATTCAACAAAGCTGTATCCATAGACTTGTGAGTAATGGCAGTGAAGAAAGTCAGGAAGGAAAGATGAAAACCAGAGAAAGAAAGCAAGAGAGACGAGAATCACAAGTGGTCAAAACCAGGAGTGCAGGGTAGTAATGTAGAATGTAGATGAGCATTTAGTAGATCCATGTAGAGTGTGTTTTATTTTTTTAAGTTATTAACATTGTATGATGTGCCTTGGACACTGTATGTGTGGTCGAGGCAGTCGACTTTTAGCAATCAAAATTATGTAAAAACATTAACTACAGGTGTTAACACAATGCAGTGTATACAAGGGCCACAGTGTGAAGCAATAGAAAAGACAATCCTTTTACAGGGCTGAAAGTGCACTCTGGACAGTTATTATTATTACATTTCTTAGCAGATGCCCTTTTTCAGGGCAACTTACAATTGTTACAATATATCACATTATTTTTACATACAATTACTGATCTTATTTATTTTACAGTTGGGCAATTTTCAAATATGTAGATTGCTGTGCTGATGTCTTATTTCACAGTAAATATTAAGGATATTTACAAATTATATACTTTTGTAGACATAAGGTTATACTCTATTCTGCACAGTAAAACATCATATACTTATTTATATTTTACCTTTTTTAAGTTTTGTACCACAGATCTCATAACCAAACCCTGTCCCAAAACTAGAATTTAGGTAGGTAAATTTTAGATATTTAAACCTTAGTAATTAAGGATTTTGCTTCTAATTCTAGAAAATAATTAAAAATACTTTATGAATCTGAAACTTGAACAAATAAAACATGTTTTATTTTATTTTTTATTAAACCCTTAATGTGTGTCCCCCATTTTCCACATAAAATCTCATAACCGACATCCTAAGGAATTTTTGTGTGAAAACATAGCATTTCATTAAAGTTTTCTGAATGAGCTGAAAGATCAAGGCCTTATGTCAGTGAACACCACAGACACAGGTAAGGACTGCTTCATCTTTTCTTAGAGATATTAATGTTAAACTTAGAAGTGCCTCTTGGCACATTGTTGTAACGCATAACCAACACCCAAGGAACAAAATGAAACATATTTGACCAAAAACTGATTCTTTCTCAATGCTAATTTAGTTTAGTACAAGAACAAAAATGGGTGTCACATGCGTTAAAATGGACAAGAAAGTGGAATTTATCATAGCCAACACTTCAGGAGATAGAGAACGTGTTGGTTATGATAAGTTGGTGTCGGTTATTATTGTATAGTGTATTTTATTGAAATTCTTAGTTTAGTTGTTTGGTATTTAATGTTTTTATTTGTATGTGGTTTATAAAGCCAGTTTTAATGTTCATTATAATATTTATTATAATACCTACTAATGCCTGACCATGGACAGCAGTTGAAAATTAGCTTTGGCTAGAAACCTTGTATGCAGTGCATCTATTCTGTGTTTTTAACCTGTAACAATGTATACTGCATTGCCCATGGTAAATTAATTAATTAATTAAAATAAAAAGGGTAGTATGTTGGTTTTAGGTAGATTAGTCTGTGTGTGTGTGTTTTTTTTTGTTTTGTTAAATCATTTTAGAGGCCATGAAATGTAAAGCTAGTAGTGCAGTAGACATGTAGAAAGTACAGAGAGAAGAGAAAAAGAAACAGTGCATATAAAAATATAAGACTCCCATTCAATAGCAGTTTCATTCATTTCAGGATTAATGAGCTGCAGGTTCTTGGACATACCTGTATGTTAATTATTACAGCTCATAAACCTCATGTAGATCAAACTACTATGCAAACATTGTTTTATTTATTTTTATGCATTATAGGATTGAGTTGTTTACTTTAATCTTGTAAAGTGATAGTTTTATTTCCAAGACCTATCTAAAAAAAACTAATTGTCATCACTAACACCATGATGCCCTAACCATCACCAGGCATTCATAATTGACATTCATGTGAAAAATATCACTTATGCAAAATATAACAGGAAAATGTAAAATATAATGCTCTAGTTATTTTCTACTATACTATATTTTCTACAGTACTTTATATCTATCTAAAGTTTATTCATAGAACATCAATGGTGTTCTCCTACAAAAATTATTGATGGGTCAGTTATGATACAAAACCTGAAATAAAAATAAATAAATATGTTCATACAAAATATTGTACATTGTAGAGAATAAAAAGAAACATTCCAGAAATAAGTTTTGTAACACTTTTGTGCAGCAGCATCAGATTTAATTGTATTTTATAATAAGTGTCGGTTATGAGATTTAGGGAGGGATTTGGTAAACTTAATAAGAAAAATCGATTTAAATAGAAAATTGATGTGCAAATATTTGAATGCCAAACTTTAAAGTGCCCTAAACATGAAAATGTTTCTAAAAATAAAAAATAAAATAAAAAATTAAGTTTTGTTTTTCAGCCCAATCTACATTAGGGTTGGCCGAGCGCCGGCTCCGAAGCCCGGAGCCAGCTCCAGGACCCGGAGCCGGAGCGGAGCTGGACAGTTTTTGTTAGTTGTGCTCCGGAGCCAGAGCGGAGCTGGAGCTGGCAGTGCTGGAGCCGGAGCAGAGCTCATCATAAGAACATAAGAAAGTTTACAAATGAGAGGATGCCATTCGACCCATCGTGCTTGTTTGGTGTCCATTAATAACTAAGTGATCCAAGGATCCTATCCAGTCTATGTTCCCAAATTTTCAGCATCTACCACATTGCTGTGGAGTTTGTTCCAGATTGTGACTAGTCTCTGTGTAAAGAAGCGTCTCCTGTTTTCAGTTTTGAATGCCTTCTAGCCCAATGTCCATTTGTGTCCCCGGGTGTGTGTGTCCCTGCTGATCTGGAAAAGCTCCTCTGGTTTGATGTGGTTGATGCCCTTCATGATTTTGAAGACTTGGATCAAGCCCCCACGTAGTCTTCTCTGTTCCAGGGTGAAAAGGTTCTGTTCCCTCAGTCTCTCGGAGTAGGACATTCCCTTCAGACCTGGAATAAGTCTGGTTGCTCTTCTCTGAACTGCCTCTAGAGCAGCAATATCCTTCTTGAAGTGTGGTGCCCAGAACTGTACACAGTATTCCAGATTAGGTCTAACTAGTGCATTGTACAGTCTTAACATTACTTCCCTTGTTTTAAATTCTACACTTTTGACAATATACCCTAACATTCTGTTTGCCTTTTTTATTGCTTCCCCACACTGTTTGGATGGAGAAAGTGAGCAGTCCACATAGACTCCTAGGTCTTTCTCATGCGATACTTCATCTAGTTCTATTCCTCCCATAGTGTAATTATAATGGACATTTTTGTTACCTGCATGTATTACCTTGCACTTGTCCACATTGAATTTCATCTGCCAGGTGTCAGCCCACAACTGAATGTTATCCAAGTCCCTTTGAATTGGCTGTGCTGTCGAGATTGTATCTGCTGAGCCACCTATTTTAGTATAATCGGCAAATTTGACAAGTTTGCTAACTATCCCAGAGTCCAGATCATTAATATAGATTAGAAAAAGCAAAGGCCCTAGTACTATCCCTATGGAACTCCACTAACAACCTCACTCCAGTTAGAAGCGACTCCTCTAATCGACACCCTCTGTTTCCTATACATCATCCAGTTCATAATCCATCTACTTACATTACCCTGAATGCCTACAGCTTCCAATTTGAGGATCAGTCTTTGGTGTGGAACCGTATCAACAGCTTTCTGAAAATCTAAGTATATCATATCATATGCTTCCAACATTTTGCAGGTGAGACTGATTGGTCTATAATTTCCTGGCTCAGTTTTGTCCCCTTTCTTGTGGATTGGTATGACATTTGCCATCTTCCAGTCAGTTGGCATATCCCCTGTTCTAAGTGTCTTTTTGTTACAAAGTTTTGGTACAAATTTCTACTGAGCCTCAAGTAGTATATTCTTAAAATAAAACCATCCATTTTCAACTGAATCTGTATCCAGTGTGCTCCAGTCTACCTCTTCTAAGTGCCGCCTCATACCTTCAAGATTTGCTTTTCTGAAATTGTAGACCATTGTTTTAGACTTGGGCCTTGTTTTTTGAAAGAATGCCTCAAAGCTAACCATGTTGTAATCACAATTTGCCATTGGTTCTCTAACTAGTGTCCCTCTGACTCTATCTTGGTCATTTGAAAATATCAAGTCAATGCATGCACTCTCCCTGGTTGGTTCCCAGACAAATTGAATTAGAAAGCAGTCATTTACCATCTCAACCATTTCTATTTCTGCTTCTGTAGTCCCAACCGGGCTTTCCCAGTCTATGTTTGGGAAATTGAAATCCCCCATTATAACAGCCACATCCTTGCTACATGCAGTCCTGATTACACTGTACAATGCAACATCTTGCTGACTATCTGAGGTACAAACATTTCAGGACTTTCCTACTAGCGGGTTCCCTTTGTCTTCTTTCCTTAGAGGAACATCTCCCATTGTCAGAGCTCCCTGCCCCCCTGGTCCCTAGTTTAAATGATTCTCAATTTCTCTGCCCATATGCTCTCCCAATGCATTAGCCCCCCTTCTGTTTAGATGTAGACCATCCGGTTTGTACAGGTCCCATCTATCCCAGAAAAAAGGCCAATGCTCCATAAACCTAAACCCCTCTTCCCTACACCAAGATTTCAACCATGTGTTAAACTTTCTAATCTCTGCCTGTCTCCCTGGCCTGGCACTTGGTACCAGAAGTATTTTGGAGAAAACTACCATGGAGGTTCTGCTCTTTAGTTTTGTTCCTAACTCTTTAAATTGGTCTTGTAGAACCTCTGTCCTACCTTTTCCTATGTAATTGGTTCCAATGTGGACCATGACCAGTGGATTCCCCCCGGCTTTGGCCAGTAGCCCGTCTACTAGTTTAGGGAGATCTGCAACCTGAGCACCAGGCAGGCAAGATACCATGCAGGTCTCCTTATCACTAGAGCACACTGTGTGATCTACACCTCTAAGAATTGAGTCTCCTACTATAACTACCTTCCTCTTCTTGGGGGGAGTGGGCACCATGGTGCTCTGGTGCTCAACTGCCCCCCCCACGACAACGTTCACAAATGAAACCTTCTTGGATGAGTTCATCCAGGAAGGCAATCATTCTGCAAACCTGACACTGTAGTGGCCACAAGCTTCTAAATCTTAGTTTTTTTTTTTTTTTTTTTTAAGTCCTTTGGTTCCTGTTGCCTAGTTAACTGCTTACCTTTTGAGACCGAGAAACATCGCAGCTCTTTCTCAACAGCTACTTTAAGTAGCTTTTGTCTACCGACCTCCAATTCACACCTAACTGGCCACACCTGGCTCCTCCTGCAACAGAATTCCTGCTAGTCCTAGACAGAAACTCCCTTCTACAACCTGTTTACTTTCACCAACTCAGCAGCTGAACTGAATTGACTTCAATTTAGGCAAACAACAGACAATGCTAACCTCAATTTAGGCAAACTTAAAACAAAATGAGCGATGCTAAGACTGATCTGAAACTAGTCAAACAACAAGATTGCTGCCTCTCACCTGTACTTTCCTGTGTCTCTCTGTTGCAACTTGTAAATACTTCTGTTTCATCAGAGCACTCTGGAGCCTTGAGCCAGAGCTGAGGTCATGGAGCTGCTCCACTCTTTCCCCCTTCCATTACCCAGATATTCAGTCCAGTTGTCTTAAATTAACAAAATATAAGACTTCATAGGTATTGTTGTGTGTTGGGGGTTATAAATTAAGATCAGTTCCCACTCCAGCTATTAGTACACAATACATTATTTTGTATTAATTGTAATTATATGAAACCTTCACTTTCTCACACCTCTCACTTTCTAGAAGTGATTCTATAATCTCAGGGCATCTTTCATAAACCACTTGCAACAGAAGTAAAGTCCATTTTAACTCTAAAGTTTTAACTATTTCCAAATTATTTTATTCCAACCAAATTCTTCATCTGCCTAAATCAGGGGTGGGGAACCTTTTTCTTATCAGGGGCCATTCGAGTGTTCACAAATGTATTCATGGGCCACAACCTTAATTAATACACCTGCATCAAAACATTAATACAGATGAAACTTACATTCTAATGCAAGAACAAATCACTTTTTTCTAAACGCATACACTGCAGTCAAAACATAAATAACTATATAGCCTACAATAAGCAATAAGCTCAAAAACGGCATACAGTAAGATAATGAAACAAGTGTAAACGTAAATATTGGAATAATGCTCAAAAGCAATAGACTATTTACTATATATTTAGCCTGCATACCTGACAGCTCGGGACAGTCCACACAGGACACGTTTCTCCACTTTCCCTGCATGAGCTAGTACCTCACACTGCATTTTGACAGCCCTCTCCAGGTGAACACTTTTTACTCCACGAATATATAGAATCGCAATAAATGCTCCTCCGCTGATAATGTCCATGAATCATTATTTTACGTGCGATGTGCCTGCGTTATTGCACTCTGTACTATGTACTGTAAATAGCAATCACGTATTGATCAGTAGAGTAAAAGCACTCATTGTTTCACTCACAGTGTTTTCACAATCAGTCATGTTCATATACATGGCATGTCCAAAACGAGCTCTCTTCAATCTCCGTTTCGAATCCATGTTTATTTGCGGGTAATCACTGTATCCACTCAATCTGACTACAGTTGTAAGAAAACTCCTGTAATGCTGTACAATGTGTGAGTTTTTCAAGCACATGAAAGACTGTAGACAGGTAGAGATCACCACTTGAGTGCCAGACTGACTCTATTGTAAAGGACAGGTAGGATTATGGGTTATATTTGAGTTATTATATATTTTAATGACCGGTGAAAATAACCCGATTTTGGCTATTCTAGGTAAATGTGTTTATTTATTTCTGTGTTTATGCAGTTAAAACGCAGTAGAGATGTCTATTACATAAGCTCGGCACTTCTAGTGTTAAGTGTATGTCACAGAAATTATTTTTTTCAAATGGACTCTAGGGCCAGCCTTAGGGGCCGTATACGGCCCGGAGGCCGGACGTTTCCCACCCCTGGCCTAAATGATATAGCCATCTGTTATCTGAAATGTCCTGACTAGTTTGTCCAAAAGTTGGTTGCCAGGGAGTTAAGGTCACATGCAGAGTCGTGCCCCTTGCACCTTGTTTGTACATACACTACATGGCCAAAAGTATGTGGACACCTGCTCATCAAACATCTCCTTCCAAATCATGGGCATTAATATGGAGTTGGTCCCCCTTTTGATGCAATAACAGCCTCCACTCTTCTGGGAAGGCTTTCCACTTTCCCTCCTGTTGAGGGGATTTCAGCCACAAGAGCATTAGTGAGGTTGGGCACTGTGCAGGCCAGTCAAGTTCTTCCACACCAATCTCGACAAACAATTTCTGTATGGACCTCACTTTGTGCACGAGTTGTCATGTTGAAACAGGAAAGGGCTTCCCCAAACTGTGCTACAGCATCACAATCCCTTCAGTGGGACTAAGGGGCCGAGCCCTGAGACCATTATTCCTCCTCCAAACTTTACAGTTGGTCTATGCATTCGTGCAGGAGATCATGGAGATCTTAGGCTTGTGAGGCCGCTCGGTCATGGAAACCAATTTCATGAAGCTCCTGACAAACAGTTCTTCTGCTGACGTTGCTTCCAGAGGCAGTTTGGCACTCGGAAGTGATTGTTGCAACCAACGAAATACTATTTTTATGCGCTACGTACTTCAGCACTCAACAGTCCCGTTCTGTGAGATTGTGTAGCCGACCACTTCACGGCTGAGCTGTTGTTTCCTCTTAACAATAACAGCACTTACAGCTCACCAGGGCAGCTTTAGCAAGGCAGAAATTAAAAAAATTGCCTTTATAGGTGGCATCCTATAACGGTTGAGCTCTCAGTAAAGTTCATTCTACTGCCAATGCTTGTCTAAGGAGATTGCTGTGTGGCTTGATTTTACAGTGGCTCTCGAAAGTATTCACCCCTCTTGGTTTTTTCCACATGTCATTGTGTTACAACATGAAATCAGAATGGAGTTTTTGCCACTGATCAACACCAAAAATTTCCATAATGTCAAAGTGAAAAATATGATCTGCATTTTTTTCGAAATGAATTACAAATACAAAACAGAAAATAATTGAATGCATAAGTAATCACCCATTCAGTCAATATTTGTGGATAAGTCTGGACACAGCAATGTTTGTCCATTCGTCTTTGCAAAATTGCTCAAGCTCCATCAAGTTGGATGGGGACTTTTGGTGAACAGCAATGTTCAACTCTTTCCACATATTCACAATTGGATTGAGTGGACTCAGAGTCTCCCACATGCCAAATACACTAATTAGAAGGGGTGTCCACATACTGTTGGCCATGTAGTGTACAAATACTGGACAGTCCACTAAAATAGTGACAGGCTGGTAACCCTGATTGCCACAGACATCTTTACAATTTTCTGCTTTTTCATGTTTGAATGGTTAAACAGATGTTTGTTATTAATATTTTAGGAAGTAAAAAATAAATAATTATTTATAACGTTGGCATCCTAGTTTGCACTGTTTTTTGTGGCTCCGGAGCTGGAGCTGGTTAAAAGCAGCCGGAGCTGGAGCCACAGTGTGGAGCTGCATTGGAGCCGCTCCGGAGCTGGAGCTGGGGCTGCTGGAGCCGGCCTGGAGCTGGAGCAGGGGGTCTCCATCAGCTCTGGAGCCAGCCTGGAGCTGGAGCTGAACCTCTGGAGCCACTCCGGAGCCGGAGCCAGCAAACCCGGAGCACTGCCAACACTAATCTACATAGTTATTTGAAAGTACCTTGCTTAAGGGTATAACAGCAGTGTCACCCACCTGCTATTAAACCCACGACTCCAGAGCCCTAACTGCTACTCTACACTGCTTCCCACCATGTAAATTTAGAGAAACATTTATTTTAATTAGTAGCAATATAGGTGTAATATAATTAACTACTACAACATTATTCTAAAAAGGTGTTTGAAGGAGGAGGCAGTTACTATCCAAAATAGCAATTGCTTGTGGGAGTCGTAAGGTTGGAAATCAATGTCAGTGATGTAATCTGGTTCATACTACTGTTCGGAAGCCCTTTTTCACATTGATAATTCAGCCCAAAATAATTTACCCTCAGAATGTGAAATGTGAACCTCCACAAAAACATGACAATATCTCAAGCAGCAGTGAGCATTTGCTTTATTGGAAAAGTATTTGGACCAAGGCCTGAAATAACTGAGAATGCATCTATTTGGAAATCAGAAGGATTATTTGTGTGACTCCATAAAGTTATAAGTGGGCATTCGAACACAGACTATTATAATTTTTTTCTAGGGAATTAAATGAATGCAGATCTTGTTGTGTTTCTTCCTCAGCTTGGTGAGATTGAGAGTGACTGGCTTCGTGAGTTTTTCAAGGTGAGTTGAAAATGGAAAAGACAAACCAAAATAATACATTTATAAAAATCGAATGTATTTTTTTCTATAAAGATCTGTTATGACTAAGAAAAACTATTATTATTTGTCAAAATAATTAATTTTGTGTACATTTACAAATAGCCCCTCACCTAGACTATGGGCTAAATTAATTTAAACTTAGACACATCTACTAATTGTCACCCTGGATAAGGGCGTCTGCCAAGAAATAATAATAATAATAATTGCAAATAAAGCAGTAGTAGATTATGTTATGTTATTATGCACTTATGTTATGTTATGGGAGTAAGAAATAATCCTCTGTCAAATAAATGAACACAAAAATGTAACTGTAACGTGCAGTTAATGGTTGGATGTAATTCCTTAAATTCCAGCCTAGTGTATCTGTGTATTTAGTAATATTCACACTAGCTTCATCTTATTTGAACAAAATACAAGATTATATTTAATTTATTTTATTTATTTAGCCAATAGCTTTATCTAAAGTTACCCGTATACTGCATACAGCCTACACAACATTGTAAGGGGTTACAAAAAAACTACAACAATATTGTTATTGCCTTTTACCAGGCAAGTCAATAGGATATTTCACCTTAACTATACTCAGGGAGTATTTTGGGTTGTTTTAAAGTGATCAATTTATATAATAATGCTCAATTTCTTCTGTCTCCCAAAATAAGTTCACATTCTTATTAAAATGGAGGACTGTGATAAATTATAGTAATTATATTGTTAACATATATTTAGCTGTGCTGACCATTGTTGTCCATTGCTCACTGTAGCCTATATAGACATTATTCTTGTGTAAATCTGTAACCCTGCTAATGCACTTTTCCTTTTCATCAACTTCATATACAATTTATAAAGAAACCACTAGATGGTGGCATATAGTTACTTATAATTTATAAAAAATATTACCACTGACTTTTGTTATATTAAATTATAGTGTTGCAGTGTTGGTGTTGTTGATTGTTTGATCTTGAGTTTTATTTTATTATAATAGATGTATTTGATTTCTTTGAAGATTGGTTGCATTGTTCTAAGATTAATGTCTTATGTCTCCCCTCCCTTAATCCATGAAGGCCTGCAAATTGATTCATACTGTATTACTGCAAGCAAAGAAAGGGTTGATCCTTTCTGTGTAGCAGAAGCCATACAAGTTTATGGAATTGAAGGATAGCTCTTCTTATTGAAGGATATATATGTTATGATCTGCTGGTTGCTAAATGTACTTCTCTTAAAATAATAGTAGCTTGGCATAAATGTATTTGTTGGATTGGAAGTACCATCTCAGGCACAACTTCAAATGCCCAATCCATGCCCAAATGAGTGATAAGCTTGCCATCCCATCCCCATCCCCTAACACAGGGCTGGGAAATACTCTATCAAGTGAATAATGTCACCGTAACTCACACACATTTTTAGACCTCTTGAGTATGAGTAGAAAGCAGGTAATGGGGATGATGATGGATTTTCTAAATACGGTAGTGTCCTTTCCTTGTATGTCTGCAGACTGTTCACACCTACAAGCCTCGCTTTGTTGCCCTGCATTTCCAGGAAGTGGGAGGGAAGGACTACATGCTGAACATGGGCCATGCAGAAAACTTCTTCTGGTAGGACCTGCTAGGGGATCGGACCAAATGTATACACATCTTTCACAGGTAGGGTGACCACCTGTGTATCCTGCGATTATGCAGCCAGGTGGTCACCTCAACCTCTTGTATTAGTTAATATTCACCTTTGTTTTTTCCTGGTATTTAACAAAAAACAGTACTGTGATACCAACCAGTGACCACATTTCATACAGTCCAATGTTGTAATGACAGCATGATGTCCAATTTGTATTTTTTTCTCAAAATGTGCAAATTCCGTTATTCTTGGAAATTGGAATTTCCCACTGTTAATGATCTCAGTGTTCTGCCATTATTTTTGTTATAGCACATTTAGATTAAAACATGAATGTGTGTCATCCTTTTTTATTTTCTTGTAAATTGTCTATGGTTTTAAATACTAATGCAAATAATTGTAGTTCAGAATATGCAAATACCAAGTGAAATGCAAATAGTTAAAGGTTTTTCATTTAAATGCAATTAAATACTTTGCTTAGAATAGAGATCAAATATCTGATCCCCTCCCTTTATTTTTTCAGGCATGCAGAATAATGGTCTATCAATCCTGGTTCTGTGCATTTACTAAATAAATTGCTTTTTGATTCTGATGTCTTTTACTCCATGTTTAGGACTCTTCGGTCTTTTCTTTTAATGCATCAATATATGTATTACCCTTTATACTCATCATAATTAGTTTTTATTTTTCTAATTTTGTATATGTTGATTTCATAATTGTGAATTTGATTACTATAGTGAGTGGCTGCAGGGACATTAAGGGCATAGCAATTGAATTACACTAAATTCTTTTTATTCTTATTATTATCACCTGTATCTGTGCATCATTAATTGGTGTTTAGGCAGGCTTCAGAGAGCAATGAATAATAAGGAAGTTGAGGACAGACTGAACATAATTCTGTTTCTTTAATGTCATAATAAAACACACATTTAGCTCTATATTTCTGAAACAAATGATGGAAAAGTGCTAAAAAAACAACAACTCTAAACTGCAGTTGGATGATTCAGATTCAGAGCAATACACAGTAATAATGTATTAACAATGCTAAATATAGCTTTACAAGCAGGAAGGGACATCTGAAATTATTGTCAAAAATAAGCCAGGCTTACGATGATGCATACTATGTTTAACCTGCAGAGAGGTTGAGAGACTGGATTTATAAAAGGAGGCTGGCCTTTCAGTACTGATTCCTGCCTACCCAATGATTCCTTTACAGGAACATAGAGTCCAGCGAGGAGATGAGGGAGTTTGATCGGGTTTGTATCTATGTGGACAGCAACTTCAAGGCTGTAGAAACTTTCACGGTGAGTCTTCCTCTTCCATCTGCAGACAGGGTAAATAAAACATAAATATAGACACAGATATTTTACAAATTGAAATTAGGGATTCATTTTTAAACTTGTTGTTGAATTTACAAAAAGTTATTTTGTCCTTTGTTGACTGATTTGTGAGTTATAATGGTATCTTGTTCTTAGGAGAGTAGATTTGAATACTTGCTTAAATAATACTGAGTTTGTTGTCTCCACCAGATGGAGTCTTGAGCTAGCTCAGGAAATTGCTCTGTAGGTCAAGGTTCAATTTCAGTCTCTGTCCACTAGGTGGAGCTCTGATATTTAAAGGGGATATCTGTATATTTTTCCATGTTTATAGCTGAAAGTAATTTATAGTATTCCATTAGAAAGCACAAATGAGGTAGAAGAATCATAAATACAACTTATTTAACTTCTGAGTAATGTCTTAATGTCAATTAGCTTATCCCGAAGTAACATCAAACAGATTGAAATAAGTGCAGGTATTTTCTTTAATAATGTATTTTTTAACAATTTATACTTTCTCTAGAAAAATACATATATGTTTTTAAAATATCTTAATATTACTTAATTATAAGTACTGCTACTGAACACTATACCAACAGCTATAATTAGAATTCTACACTCTCCCACATTTCATTTCTAAAATTGTCTTTACTCTTTCATAAAATTAAATGCCATATACACAAAATTCTATCACTATGTCAATATGTCTTCACCCATAAATACATATATATCTGTATATATGTATTATTTAATGAAGAATATATAGTGATATATGATATATACTGATATTGGAGCTATTAGTTTGAGGTGTAAAAGACTATACTGATGCAATAACTGTTAATATTAAAAGGGATTATCATTCATAAAATACTACTATAGTTATAATAATGTCTGTGATTATTTAGTAATGTGTTTTATTTATGTATATGTAATGTTCTGAGTTATTTAGTTTGGTATGTGTGTATTCAAAGAACACCATGATGAAGGAAAAGATACACACACTTTCACGTACTAAACAATTTCAATTTGTACCACCATACATTAAAAGGTATTTATTTGTTTAGTTTAAAACAAAAACAAATCTGAACCTCATAGTGGGTGTTCATAAGCTAAGAAAGGGTGGTGACTAGAGTTTTGTGCAATAGCTGTGAACAGGTGTGGCTGATAAGTTGTGTTATTTTAGTTCTGGAGTACTGTGACTTTCCATTGTGATATGTTTGTCAAAATTGCTTTCTTTGCATATCATGATTTTTCTGCTAATTAACAGAGAGCATTAATTCAAATATTTTGCCTTTCTATGGCACGTATATGAAAATGAATACAATCAGAATTTATTTTAAACTTTGTGTTTATTAATTTCACATCATAAATATTTATATTGCTTTCTGTAGAATCTATAATCCATTATCAGAACACCTGATGCCACAACTAAAAACCTTTATATTTTTATTACCATTACATATATACAGTTAGGTCCATAGATATTTGGACAGTGACACAATTGTCATAATTTTGGCTCTGTACACCACCACAATGGATTTGAAAGGAAACAATGAAGGTGTGCTTTAAGTGTAGACTTTCATCTTTAATTTGAGGGTAGTTACACCCATTTTTATACGTGTTCCCCCTTAATTTTAGTGGCTCAAACGTATTTGGACAAACTAACATATTCATGAATTAAATTGTGAGTTTCAACACTTGGTTGCAAATCCTTTGACGCCAATGACTGCCTGAAGTCTGGAACCCATAGACATCACCAGATGCTGGGTTTCTTCCCTGGTGATGCTCTGCCAGGCCTGTACTGTAGCTATCTTTAGTTCCTGCTTGTTCTTGGGGTGTTTTGCCTTCAGTTTTGCCTTCAGCAAGTGAAATGCATGATCAATTGGATTCAGGTCAGGTGATTGACTTCACCATTGCAGAACATTACAGTTCTTCGCCTTAAATTCTTGTGTTGCTTTTGCAGTATGTGCTCCGCACTGTGAACCGCCATCCAATGAGTTTTGAAGCATTTGACTGAATCTGAGCAGATAATATAGCCCTAAACACTTCAGAATTCATACTGCTGCTTTTGTCAGCAGTCACATCATCAATAAATACAAGGGAACCAGTTCCCTTGTCAACCATACATGCCCGTGCCATAACACTAGCATAAAAAAATTACTTGGTATCCATGTTTTTGATTATTAGTTTAAAAAGCTTGCAATTGGTGTGTGACTACTTTCTTTAGAACCTTAGAAAGGAAGGGAAGGTTTGAAATAGGTCAGTAGTGTTTAAGTGAATTAGGGTCAGCACTGGATTATTTTTTTTCTGTTATCACAGCTATTTTAAAGGATTCAGGAACAGATCATGAGGATAAAGGGGCATTAATAATATTGTGTATTAGGTGAATAATTAATGGCTAAGATTGCTTTAGCAATTTAGTGTGTATATGGTCTAGTGCGCAGTCTAGTTTTCATTTTAGTAATTAAGGAGACTGATTATTGTTGATATACTGTGTTAAACGAAACAAAGTTAGGCAGGGACTGTGATGGACTGCATGCATCGGCTATAGTATTTGTGTATGTTTCCAATTCTATCTGTTTTCTAATGCCGTTGACTTTGCAGGTGATAATGGGAGGGATGACCTCTGAAGGCTTTACCTGCTAATTAGTAGGTGTCGCTATTGTGTTAAAAAGAAAGCGTGGATTATTCTTATGCATATCTATTAAATTATAGTAATAGGCAGACCTAGCAGAGGATGGGGCCTACATGTATCTTATTATACTGTCATTCCATGCCATGTGGAAGACCTCTAATTCTGTAGTTTTTCATTAACGTTCATATCTATGGCATTCTGTTTTAAGTGAGCGAGTGAGCTTGTTAAATCATGGTGAGTGTTTTGTTGGTTTAATTAACCTTGTCCTTAATGGAGCTACTGTATCTAAAGCTGTGTTTAGCGTATTGTTGAAGTTATTTCATATTTCGTCTACAGATCCTGTTTTTATAAAGCTAGCAGTAGGCAACAGAGTTGTACATTTATTAATATCAGTAGAATTTTGGCAATGAAATTTTATGTTCCTCTCCTGTGTGTCTGTTGATACTCCAAGCAGCTCAAATGTAATAAGGCAGTGGTCAGAAATCATCTGGTTTTGGGGTGATATTAAGTTATTAATTTCTACCCCAACTAGATCTAGCGTGTGATTGTGATGATGTGTGGGTCCTGACACATGCTGAGTAAAGCCTTCAGACTCCCATCGGGACAGGAAACAGGGGTCCTCTTTAATTTCAGTATGTATGTTAAAGTCCCCCAAAATACTGAGTTTATCATGGTGTATGTAATTTAGATAAGAGATCACTGAATTCGGTCAAAAAAATTTAAAAGGGGACTGGTGGCCTATAAACAGCTATAAGCTGAAGAGGAGTATAAAGCCTAAATTCTACCTGGTGAATTTCAATATACAGTGAGGGAAAAAAGTATTTGATCCCCTGCTGATTTTGTATGTTTGCCCACTGACAAAGAAATGATCAGTCTATAATTTTAATGGTAGGTGTATTTTAACAGTGAGAGACAGAATAACAGCAAAAAAATCCAGAAAAACACATTTCAAAAAAGTTATAAATTGATTTGCATGTTAATGAGGGAAATAAGTATTTGATGTCTGACCTCTGTGATTGCCAACAAGGGTTTTGCCACCAAGTACTAAGTCGAAGGGGTCAAATACTTATTTCCCTCATTAACATGCAAATCAATGTATAACTTTTTTGAAATGCGTTTTTGTGGATTTTTTTGTTGTTATTCTGTCTCTCACTGTTAAAATACACCTACCATTAAAATTATAGACCGATCATTTCTTTGTCAGTGGGCAAACATACAAAATCAGCAGGGGATCAAATACTTTTTTCCCCCACTGTATGTGAAGCTATTTAATGGCTTAGTAGATAGGCGTAGGTCTGTGCGGTAGATGGTGGCTAGGCACCCACCACGGCCTGTTGTACAGGCCTTCTGGCAGTAAGAGAAGTTATTAGGGGAGGCTTCTACTAATGGAGAAGTAGTGTGAGCAGGTAATTAATGTTGTGTACTTTTACCTTTTGCTAGATTGTTTTTTATTTTGTCCAGTGCATTTTTAGTTATTTTCAATGTATTTGACTTTTATGTTGGTAGCAGTTTGCTTTAATCACGTTTGTTTTGTTGTTTTGTGCACTTGTTTATTTGAAGTTTAGTATTTTGTTTTCGTTAAATCACTAAGATTTTAAAAATTTTAAGTGATTTTAAGAATTGTTTTTTAAAAATTTTAATCATGAGTATTAAAATTTGTATTGATTGTTTTTATTATTGATATGTAAAATACTCACACCAATGAAACAGTATTTTACTAGATTGTTGAAGTGAGGGCCCCGAGAGGAAGGAATGCATCCAAGCCTAGGAAAAATAGTTTTAACTATTCATTTTGTTGGTATTATATTTAATTTCAGGACTATGTTTGTTTATTGGATGCCCCCAGGCAGGGATCGAGGATTGGGCTAAGGCTATTGCTGGGAGTTACAGACTGCAGTGGAGGACTGCGAGGCTACAGCCTGACTGGTGCTCTGAAGAGTCACGTTTTTAAACAACAAGCTATATTATTAGATAACATTAGGGCTCCTCTCCAGTTGGGATGGAGCCCATCTCTTCTGTATAAACCAGGCCTTTCCTAAAAACAATTCCAATTGTTCACAAAAGTGAAATTAAGTTTAGAGAGGACAGCCTGCTAAAGGCCTCATCCCCTCTGTGTAATGTTGGTAGAGGGCCAGAGACAATTATATTCTGGCATTGCTTTTTTGCACAGCGATATAAACTTTCTTTTTAAAATCTCTGATTGTCTATGTCTTATATCGTTAGTGCCAGTGTGAATAATCAGAGTAGAAACTTTACTGCTGGGCAGTTGTTCTAATTTAGCCCCAATGTCTGAAACTCTGGCTCCTGAGAGGCATTTTATGGCTACTGCTTTTGACACAATCTTTATATATCTAACTATGGAATCTCCAATACTGATCACCTTTTCAGCAGATGTGCTGCTGAGGAGTTCAAATCTGTTTGCGGTCTGAATGGGAGACTTGTGCGCCGGAGCTCTAGCTTTTGATTACGTGCTTCTAGAGCCACTTTTTATCGAGACCCAGCGATCCTGCTCTGTGACTGTGGAGCCACCGGCGTGAGCCTCTTTCTAGGTACAGCGGAGCAAGGAGAATTAGAGGACGAATCCAGGTTTGTGCAGACATAGCCAATTTTTGGCCTCTTTTATGTTTCTGAGAGTATCTACGTGCTCCTCCAACATGTGTACTTGTTCCGCCAACTCTTTATTAAATATGCATTTTTTGCATGTAAATTATCATTATAGTTGGCGTATCTAACCATGGTAAACATGCTGCACGACAAACAATACATGGTTTTAGAAAAAGGCATATTAGCAGTACTCCCCTTTTGTGTGTTGCTGTTGTTTCTGCTTCACTTATTGGCAGTAGATCCACGGTGCAATCGCTCCTGTGTGTGTCACTGTTGATGTTGTTCTTGCTTCACTTCTTGGAGGCGCAGTACTCCTCATCACATCTGCAATAACAATGGAAGAAACAAATGCATAGCTTTTATCTGGGAAGTTCATGGCTTCTGTTCTATTATATTATCTGGTTTGATTCTGTTGTAAGTAAGGCATAATGTACTGATATGAAAATATTGTATAATTTAATGTATGATTTTAATATTTTCAACATTTTATTAATATGTTTTAACAACATCATGGGGACTGACCTTTCTGGGAGAGGTTTTAAGGTGATTGTTAGTAAACTATTCTCACCTTGGTTGTCAGTACACAGAGTTTATATGTTACTTTAAGTGCAGCTCCAGATGCAGTAGGATAGCCTGATTTTTAGACTGACATGACTCTAACCCTTACCACAGTAAAGGTTAAGTGATCTCATTAATCTCTGTGTGGATTTTGGACTGGGAGTCAATGCATCTCTTGCAGAAAGCATGGGGTGTTATGTGTATGTGTTTGAGGAGTGGGGGGGCAAAGTTAATAAATTTAACTCTAGATTAAAAGTATTGATTTTCTTCATTTGTAAACAATAAATAAAGTGAGTGAAGAGTGCTGGACAGCTTGGATGGTGTTTACCCACTTCCATGCAGGGGGACTCTTAGGAACCAGCCCCAGCTCTCCCTCTCATTTTCATTTTTCCTGTGCCGCCAGCATTGATTTTCAATTTGTTTCCCCTTCGGCTGCACATCAGCGGCTTACTGTTCGGGAGCCAGAGCAGTGCATTGGGGGAAGGGGTCTCAGCACTCCCTCGTACAAATGGTGTTTTGATAAAAAATCACTTGTAAGTCAATAAATTTTTATTAAACCTCGCATGGGGTGATTGATTAAGATTGGTGTATGGGCAAGTGTGTGTTTGAGGAGTCTGTGTGTGTGTGTTTAGAAGTAGGCAGGGTTACAATAGGCTGTAATATAGTTATATTTAGTCATTGAAACATTAGGAAAAATAAAATGAGGATAAACAGGTTCTTTTAAGAGGTATGATTGCTGTGGCAGTAATTCAGCAATTCAGAGTGAAGTACAAGCGCTACCATACCCCTCAGTGTCAAAGCTGCCCCCCGTTACAAGGACCTTTGTTTCATTTTAAGTTTCGCATGCTCCCGGTTATTTTTCGAGTTAGAAGCACTGCCCAAGGGGGAGGGGTTTTCAGCGTGCGTGCTGGAACATATCGAAGACATCTATCTATCTGTCTATCAAAGCTGCCATTGGCCCTTGTGCCCATCACTCAAACAGGGCCCTTCCACTTCCTGTTTGTATAAAAGGTGACATAAGCACAAAGACTTACTCTTTTTGCCCTTCTCCTTGTTTCAGCAAGACAGGTGAGAGCATCTGTGTTTGTGAATAAAAACCAGAAAATACGTTTTTTGACTGTCTGGTAGTACAAATGGTACCATACACCCACCGATCTGCTACAGTTGTGCGTTGTTGTGCTATTTTAATTTGATTTAAATTAGCCACGCTGTTTTGTTCTGTCTGCGCCACGGAAGTCAGTCGGCGACTCGGTTCATCTTGGCTTTCACATGACTACTAGTCGTTTAATATTAATATTATTATTATTATTATTATTCAGGCTAGTTCGCTGTTTTGATTTTTGTCCACAGGACTTTTTCCTCCACAGCAAGAGCCCACGCAGCGGCAGTAATAGCCGAGACCGGTCGTAAGAGACCTCGTCCGCAAGAGGGGCTCCTCCGCCGGCTTGCACCCACACTACACTCCTGTGGCTGTAGGAGGTCTCGCTCTTCCAGTTTACTGGATTGAGCTCTGCTGCGCTCACTCATCTGGTGTGTTAAGCCCCACTTCGGCTGGTGGTTTTTCTACCGTGAGCCCTCTGGATTCCGAACAGTGCGGCGCCCAGTGTCCCCGGTACCCCTCCCCGGCACACGTGGTGCGACTAGGCTTGTACTGCCCGCACGGCGCTTGCAGTGCTTTGTTCGGCGCACTTCGGCGTTGCTTGGTGTTACACCTCAGGACCTCCCGTGTTGTTGCCACAAAAGTTGCCTGGTTTTTCGATCCAGAAGTAAGGTGTGTATAGTGCCCCTCCCCCACTGTGTTGTTGCCAGTGGAGACGCGGCAAGAGGACATGCAGCAGACCCCCACCCCCGCCACGTCCTGCGCCGCGGCCCTGAAGCATTCCAGCAGCCTCTGGCCTACCCATACACCCCCCAGCAACTCTCCAATTGGCACCTCCAATAATAACAGTTGGCTACTCCCTACAGTTCCAGGCCCTCCATAAACGCATGTCTCTCTCTTTTCAGGTTGAGAGCCCGCGTCAGGGTGTCCCTTTGCCAGAGGCTGCTGGGCCTTCTTGCGGCTGCGTCCCAAACCCTCCCTCTCAGCCCCCTGGTGGTTTGGGTCCCATGGGATTCATCCTTTCCGTGACAGAGCACGTCGAGTGACAGTCACTCAAATGTGCTGGAAGGCGCTCCGTTGGTGGCAGAGCCCTTCGAATTTAACCCTCGGTGTGCCACTGAGTGGTTTTGACAACAGATGCCTCCAAGTAGGGTTGGGGAGCTGTCTGCAATGGACAGGGAGTCCGGGGCAGTTGGATGGCACCCGTCAGGGCCCTCCATTTCAACACTCTGGAATTACAAGCTGTGCTCCTCGGTCCCCGTCACTTCATGCTGGCCCTTCCGGGGCAGTCATGTTTTAGTGCGGACAGACAACACAGTGGTGGTTGCCTACATCAACAGGCAGGGAGGTCTCCGGTTGCACACACTATATCAGCTAGTGCGTCGTCTGCTTCTATGGATGCAGCCTCTGCTGCGCTCCATCAGAGCAGCCCACCTCCCGGGCATCTCCAACACAGCGGCGGACCTCGTCTCTCGGGGAGGGCCCGTGGTGTCAGAATGGCACCTCCACCCACTGGTGATTCAAAAGCTTTGGAGCCGCTAAGGCGGGGCAGAGGTGGCTGAGTCCACACAATGTCCCCTATGGTTCTCCGTTTGGGATCAGTCAGGGACCCTTGAGATCGACGCAATAGCCCACACATGACCTCGCTGTCTCCTCTACGCATTTCCACCATTCCCTCTTCTCCCAGTGGTTCTAGAGAAGATCAGGCAAGAATGAGTGACAGTTCTGCTGGTAGTGCCTCGCTGGCCCCTCAGACTGTGGTTTGCGGACCTATTTTCCCTCTTGGCCGGAGAGCCTTGGCAGCTTCCCCTATGGGCAGACTTGCTGTTCCAGGTGCAGGGCACACTGTGGCATCCCAACCTGGTCCTGCTCCAGCTCTGGGCCTGGCCCCTGAGCGGGATCACCTGATGGCTTTGGGGTCTGTGAGAAGCGGTAGTTGCTATTATTCAGTCGGCGAGAGCTCCCTCTACAAGATCGCTGTACTTCTACCGTTGGCGGACTTTTCAACCTTGGTGTCAGGAGTCTCATGACCCAGTTAATTCCCATATAGGTGTTGGACCAGGGCCCCGTCCACACTCAAGGTTTATTTGGCTGCCATCTCCACATGTCATGTTAGGATTGATGGCGAGCCTCTGGGCTGTCATTTTTTGGTGGCGCAGTTTCTAAAAGGCCTATCCATGTTCCTTCTCTGCCTGCGTGGCGCCTTGATGTAGTGCTTGACGTGTTTTCCAAGGCCCCGTTTGAGCCCTTGCAGTCAGTTGACCTCAGATTAGTGTCACTGAAAACGACGTTTTTGTTGGCAATCATGTCGGCAAAATGCGAGTTCACCTTCTTGTGTCCATTTCGCGGGAGATAGTTCCAGGGTTTTGCTTTGGCCCAATCTTGCGTTCCTCCCGAAAGTGTTGTCTCCTTTCCATATCAACAGGCATATTGAGTTGATGGCTTTCCATCCTCCTCCCTTCTCTTTGAAGGAGGAGAGTAGGCTATACCTGTTGTGCCTGGTGCAGGCTCTCAGGTGCTATTTGGACTGCACTAAGGACATTCAGCGCTCGGACCAATTGTTTGTGTCCTACGGAGCATGGACGCGGGGCTAGGCGCCTTCAAAGCAGCGCATCTCGCACTGGATCGTGGACACCATTACCACATAGCCCCAGTGCCTGAACACCTGGTGGCCCACTTGACTCGAGGTGTTGACATGTTATGGGCCCTTTTTCAAGACGCCCAACTGGCAGACTTCTGTGTGGCTGCGAGTTGGGTCTAACCGCACGCCTTTGTTCGGTTCTACAAGCTAGATGTCACGGGCCTGGTTCCTTCTATTGGGAATCTGGTGTTGGCTTCAGTTGAGCCTCAGTAGCTTATCAGGCACTGGCTCCTGGCTTTTCTGGTGTATGTAGTTACATTATGTAATTGAACTATCCAGCAGTGGCTATCCAGTCTGGTTAGCACATGGTGTGGTCTCGGTATTGGCCCCGCTCCTAGCCCTGCTAGTAGAGCAGGAGGCCGCTATTACTAGGCTTCATGGTAGGCACAATGAGAGGGGCACAAGTTCTGGATACACCATTAGTTATTTCTTACCAGTTCATCGTGACTGCAGTCTTTGCGTCTGGGCAGCCCAGATGTGGCCCCAAGGGGCCCCTGTGGCTTCTATCATAGAGTTGGTACAGTTCCTAGTAGGTACGTCTTGGGGCAAGCTTTCTTACCAGCACGCTGCCTTCTCCCTTGCGACGGTTTGGTTATCCTGTAACCCCTCCCCCTTGGGCTGTGCTTCTAACTCGAAAGATAATGATAGGTTGCGTATGCAACCGTAGTTATCTGAGAAAAGAAGCACTGCACAAGGTTTGCAAGGTTGCGCGGGAGTTTAATCTCCCGGCAAAAAGAGGAAGTCTTTGTGCAGACATCACCTTTTATACAAACAGGAAGTGGAAGGGTCCTGTGTGAGTGACGGGCACAAGGGCCAATGGCGGCTTTGATAGACAAATGTCTTCAATATGTTCCAGTGCGCGTGCTGAAAACCCCTCCCCCTTGGGCAGTGCTTCTATGATTGTATTGATAAAGAAAAATAAATCTGCTTTCCCCCCACCCTAATTATTGTTATCGGTATCAGTTTTGAAAATCCACTATCAGTCAACCTCTAATAAAGAGCATGTACATAAGAACATAAGAAAGTGTGTCCCTGCTGATCTGGAAAAGCTCCTCTGGTTTGATGTGGTTGATGCCTTTTGATGCCTTTCATGATTTTGAAGACTTGAATCAAGTTCCCATGTAGTCTGCTCTGTTCCAGTATGAAAAAGCTCAGTTACCTCAGTCTCTCCGAGTAGGACATTCGCTTCAAACCTGGAATAAGTCTGGTTGCTCTCCTCTGAACTGCCTCTAGAGCAGCAATATCTTTCTTGAAGTGTGGAGCCCAGAACTGTACACAGAATTCCAGATGAGGTCTAACTAGTGCATTGTACAGTCTTAACATTACTGCCCTTGTTTTAAATTCTATACTTTTGACAATATACCCTAACATCCTGTAGTGTGTTTCCGACCTACGTAAAAACTGACTTACATACAGCTGGGACCTAATCTTTGTGTAAGTCAGGAAACGTCCATATTTAAATGAGGAGCTTGAGAATGTATAGAATATGTTTCTAGAGATGAGAAACCAACATACCTGTAAATTATATATTTTAAATTTGAATTCAATACCTTCAATGGGAAAATAGACTAATAAACCACCCTTATCCACACAGACCAAACTCTGCACTACTTAGGAACTTTGACAAATACACAGGTTATTAAGTTACTGGCTGTTCAATGAGCATGATGACTCAAATGGCCTCCTCTCCATGGTTAATTTTCTTATATTTTTATGTTTGTAGGCTCTTCAGTCCCAATACTAAAATATATATATTTGTAACACAATGAGAGGCTTCAGTTTCTTCCTGTATTTCTAAAGAAACATTAAATTACTTTTGAAAGCTTTAGCATTTAAAAATGCTACTTTGTATTGAAAGGGGAACTCCACCGAAAATCCATAATTTGGAAACATATTCTGTGGAGTAAGTTTTTCATGTCCAGCTCATTCTATGTACCAGAAATCAGAGATTGAAAAATATGCCATGGCGTCACAGGGGTGCTAACTCTGGAACTTCTTTGCTGGAAGTCAGTGGAGAAAATCAGAAAAGTCACGAAAATCATTAACAAAATAACATTTTATGCAAGTTAGATCACCCTTTAATTTACGAAAGATCCATTGGTTTATAGTCATAAAAAGATTATTTCACCACCCAGAACTGTCGCTATTATTTTACATGATTATTTTATTCCAGGCACGGATGTATAGGCTGCAGCGGAATGCTAAAACTGATTACCCTTTGGAGAATTTTTCGATCTCCGATTTCTGGTATATAGAATGAGCTAGAGATTAAAAACTCACTCCACAGAATATGTTTCTACTTATAGAATAACCTGTATGTATTTTTGGTGGAGTTCCCCTTTAAAGGGGCATATTTATTGTATTTTTTTTTCAAATAATTGAAAACCCTTGGTCTTTATACTAGTGTGTTATATATCAGTGGTCTCATAATGGTTATTTATGTAGGTTAATGAAATCAATTTAAAAGTTTGATTAAATGTTTGAGAGGATGTGTTCTTTATAAAGTATAAAACTGAAATAACATCCTGTAATGAGAAAAATGCCATTACCAATGACTGTACTGGTATACCGCCTAACCGTAGGTCCCACACAACCAAACTGTTGTGCTTGGTTTCTTTAAGACTGCCCTGCCTGTGGTCAGTCTTCACAGTGCTGGTCGGCCCCTCTCTAATATCGGCCCATCCCGGGCTTGTCAAGAGGACAGTTCTGTCCTATTAAACGAGGATCACTTTTCAGGGAAGATTAATCGGCTCTTTAGGGGGAGATATTTCATAGCGGGGGGCAGCGTAGCGTCACGCCTGAGACCCTCTCGACACCTGGCTGATTTTTCTTCTGCCTCTGGCTGCGGCAGGAGACAGCAGCTCAACTGCTTAATCCCTTTTAAATTGTTTTAATTTTCTGTTGTTATTGATCTTAGAGGGCCCGATTAATCAGATCAGTGAAGCAGGCAGTTAGTACATTAAAAATTGTCAGGGCTTGTCAGGGCTTGACGAGAGAGTGTGTTGGGGGGGGTGGCAAACAGGAGGGCTGGAAGGAGAGAGAAAGGCCTGTGTGTGTGTGTGTGAGAGAGAGATAGAGAGAGAGAGTGAGAGAGGTTTCGTTCTGAAGTTGTGGATGTTAGTATTTCTGAAGCAGATATAAAAATGTCGTTGGATATGCTGTACAGAGAAATCACACATTTATACAAAATGTTGAATTTCTATTGTTTCTCCTGATACCCCAATTTGCAAATATCTTCACAGAACTAATAAAAATACTAAAAACAAAAAACAAACAAAACTTAAAAATAACTAATCTTTCCATTAGCATATAAATGATTAAATTCACACTTCTGCTTATTTATATCTGATTCCAATTCTGCAGAAATCAAAAATGACTGCACAATATTATCTCCAGAACAAAACTGACTTTCGTTCATTTGTAGACTTAAAACTGCCAGTGTATATATTTATTATTGTATCATTTGATGCAGAAAGATTGAATAGGGAATTCAAATCAAAAGCATGATGAGAACTTTTGGAAAAGGAGAATTTGTATGTATTTATTTAGTAATTCAGTGTATTGCAACTAATGGCATGCAGTGCTCAAAAAATGCCATTGAGCACTGAATGTACGGTTTATATATCTTATATGTAAGGTTTATAAGTAGGGGATGGTCCTAATTTGTATTTAAGTAAAACATTTTTCATACATAAATGTGCGTACTATGTTTTTTTCAACCCTTTGCTTAATATATATATATATATATATATATATATATATATACATACAGTGGGGGAAAAAAGTATTTGATCCCCTGCTGATTTTGTATGTTTGCCCACTGACAAAGAAATGATCAGTCTATAATTTTAATGGTAGGTGTATTTTAACAGTGAGAGACAGAATAACAGCAAAAAAATCCAGAAAAACGCATTTCAAAAAAGTTATAAATTGATTTGCATGTTAATGAGGGAAATAAGTATTTGATCCCCTATCAATCAACAAGATTTCTGGCTCCCAGGTGTCTTTTATACAGGTAACGAGCTGAGACTCTCTTAAAGGGAGTGCTCCTAATCTCAGCCTGTTACCTGTATAAAAGACACCTGTCCACAGAAGCAATCAATCAATCAGATTCCAAACTCTCCACCATGGCCAAGACCAAGGATGTCAGGGACAAGACTGTAGACCTACACAAGGCTGGAATGGGCTACAAGACCATTGCCAAGCAACTTGGTGAGAAGGTGACAACAGTTGGTGCTATTATTCGCAAATGGAAGAAACACAAAATAACTGTCAGTCTCCCTTGGTCTGGGGCTCCATGCAAGATCTCACCTCGTGGATTTTCAATGATCATGAGAACGGTGAGGAATCAGCCCAGAACTACACGGGAGGATCTTGTTAATGATCTCAAGGCAGCTGGGACCATAGTCACCAAGAAAACAATTGGTAACACACTACGCCGTGAAGGACTGAAATCCTGCAGCGCCTGCAAGGTCCCCCTGCTCAAGAAAGCACATGTACAGGCCTGTCTGAAGTTTGCCAATGAACATCTGAATGATTCAGAGGAGAACTGCGTGAAAGTGGTCTCAGATGAAACCAAAATCAAGCTCTTTATCATCAACTCAACTCGCCGTGTTTGTAGGAGGAGGAATGACCCCAAGAACACCATCCCCACCGTCAAACATGGAGGTGAAAACATTATGCTTTGGGGGTGTTTTTCTGCTAAGGGGACAGGACAACTGCACTGCATCAAAGGGACGATACACGGGGCCATGTACCGTCAAATCGTGGGTGAGAACCTCCTTCCCTCAACCAGGGCATTGAAAATGGGTCGTGGATGGGTATTCCAGCATGACAATGACCAAAAACACTCAGCCAAGGCAACAAAGGAGTGGCTCAAGAAGAAGCACATTAAGGTCCTGGAGTGGCCTAGCCAGTCTCCAGACCATAATCCCATAGAAAATCTGTGGAGGGAGCTGAAGGTTCGAGTTGCCAAACGTCAGCCTCGAAACCTTAATGACTTGGAGAGGATCTGCAAAGAGGAGTGGGACAAAATCCCTCCTGAGATGTGTGCAAACCTGGTGGCCAACTACAAGAAACGTCTGACCTCTGTGATTGCCAACAAGGGTTTTGCCACCAAGTATTAAGTCGAAGGGGTCAAATACTTATTTCCCTCATTAACATGCAAATCAATTTATAACTTTTTTGAAATTAATTTTTCTGGATTTTTTTGTTGTTATTCTGTCTCTCACTGTTAAAATACACCTACCATTAAAATTATAGACTGATCATTTCTTTGTCAGTGGGCAAACGTACAAAATCAGCAGGGGATCAAATACTTTTTTCCCCCACTGTATGTATATATATATATATATATATATATATATATATATGACAGAGAAAAATTAAAAATACATTATTAGACAGAAAATAGAGGAGCATCTTACTGAAAACCATATTCTTGATGATAGTCAACATGGGTTTAGATGAGGCAGATCATGTCTTACATGTCTATTAGAGTCTTTTGAACATGCAACTGCAGCTGTAGATCAAGTGAAAGCATATGATATAATATACTTAGATACTTAGAAAGCTTTTGATAAGGTTCCACAACAGAGACTGATCCTCAAATTGGAAGCTGTAGGCATTCAGGGTAATGTAAGTAGATGGATTATGAACTGGTTGATGTATAGGAAACAGAGGGTGTCGATTAGAGGAGTCGCTTCTACCTGGAGTGAAGTTGTTACTGGAGTTCCACAGGGATTAGGGCATGTGCTTTTTCTAATATATATTAATGATAGTTAGCAAACTTGTCAAATTTGCAGATGATACTAAAATAGGTGGCTCAGCAGATACAATCTCGGCAGCACAGGTTATTCAAAGGGAATTAAATCATATTCAGGTGTGGGCCAACACCTGGCAGATTAATTGTGGACAAGTGCAAGGTATTACATGCAGGTTATAGAAATGTCCACTAAAATTACACTATGAGAGGAATAGAACTAGATGAAGTAACCCCTGAGAAAGATCTAGGTGTCTATGTGGACTCCTCACTTTCTCCATCCAAACAATGTGGGGAAGCAATAAAAAAGGCAAACAGAATCTTAGGGTAGATTGTCAAAAGTGTAGAACTTAAAACAAGAGAAGTAATGTTAAGACTACAATGCATTTGTTAAACCTCATCTGGAATACTGTGTACAGTTCTGGACTCCACACTTCAAAAAAGATATCGCTGTTCTAGAGGCAGTTCAGAAGCGAGCAACCAGAATTATTCCAGGTTTGAAGAGAATGTCCTACTCGGAGAGCCTGAGGGAACTGAACCATTTCACCCTGGACCAGAGGAGACTACTTGGGGAATTGATTCAAGTCTTCAGAATCATGAAAGGTATTGACCACATCAAACCAGAGGAGCTTTTCCAGATCAGGAGGGGGACACAGACCCGGGGACACAAATGGAAATTGGGCTTCAAGGCATTCAAGACAGAAAACAGGAGACACTTCTTCCTACATAGAGTTGTCAGAATCTGGAACAAACTACCCAGCGATGTGGTTGAATCTGAAAATTTGGGAACATTTGAAAATAAACTAGGTAGGATCCTTGGATCACTTAGTTACTAATGGACACCAAATGAGCACGATGGGTCGAATGACCTCCTCTCCTTTGTAATCTTTCTTATGTGGGGTTTGTGCAGCGCAAATGGCTATCGCACAAAAATGCGTATTATTTGCCATATTCAAAACCCTGTTTTGCACAGTGCAATCCATTCTGCGCCGTTCACCCTGTAATTGTATGCAAGGCACAAAATGGGGGGAGTGTATATATAATTATATATATAACAGAAAATGAATCATCATCCAAGAACTGCACAAAACTGTTCTCAAACAGTGGGAATAACAGTGCACTGTGGAGTGGTGCAGGTGAGTTTGTGAGGCGCAAACAGGTTTTCGTGACACAGGAAAAAAATGCTATATTCCAATGTCACGCAAAGATTTCCACCATGTTTGAATATCTCTCCTTTTTTGGCCAAATTGCATATTTTTTGCATGGCACACATTTTGCACAGGAATTTCGGGCGGGGGGGTATAAAAACAATTTTTTCACATCAGAGAATGCTTCACATCATTAGAAAGCTGAGAGTTTCAGCTTTCATGGGATACCAAACACTTGGCAAACAACACAATAGTGTACACAAGAGTACACATGGGATTATAAGGGTACTAGAGAGGTTCGTCAGTTTAAAGGGTTAAATTGTGTTAATTGTGTTTTTTATCTCCAATTGTTTATTTGTTCTATGCTTTAATTTCAGAGTACATTGAGATATTAAACTGCATACATTTCAGTAAAAACTGGAAAAATGTAGGTGTTCTAAAACTTTTGACCGGTAGTGTACTTGTCCCCAAATAAAACATAACAAGGAAAAGTTTACAGGGTCAGTATCTCAGAGCCCTAAACAGAACATGACATTTAATGAAGGCAGTTTAAATATAGAAGTTTGTAACACATTGCTAAAAGTATCAGATTTTTAAAGTTTTTTCTGGTCTCTGAGTTTTAAGAGCGGGAAGCTCAACCCCTCCCACTGTCCACACTTTCTCTCCACTCCCCTGTATTGGGCTAGGCATTCCTGCCTAATCTCTCCACTGCCACGCCCTCTTTGTTCTCAGTACATTAGAGGTCTTTGTAGTTTCCTTATAGTGCCATGCTTCAAGTGTTTATAGAGATTTTTATAAGGATGAAAATACTCTCAATTCCTCTTAAAATAACTGATTAAAGATTGCTTGAGGTTTATACTAGCATTGAGTCTTCTGTGCCTAGTTAAGAGGTGCAAGTGTAAATGTAAGAAACATAAGAAAGTTTACAAATTAGATAAGGCCATTTGATCCCTCTTGCTTGTTTAATAGCTAGTAATTTAGTAAACTGAGAATTGCATCCAGTCTCTAAATGATTCCAAGTAGTCTGCTTCAACAAAAAGGTTTATGAAGGAAGGAAAGTGTGAAGTGTCTGTTTACTTGTCAGCTACCATGTGTATTCTGTCTTATTACATCCAAGCAGTTTGCTTTCAGCTGTGTTAATTGAAAATCACATTTAATAATGGCAAGACAGATTTATTTGTACTTTACACACTTTATACACAGATGAGCCAGATTAGTGAGTGAACTGTCATACATACAACAAAGAGAAACAAGTTAATAATTAATTTTAAAATGAATGGCAAACAGTTATGCCTTCACATCAGGTTGCTGGTTGAATTCTCAGGTTTTTTACAACATCTCTAAATGCAATTTGGTGTGCAAACATTGACACTGAAAGGTATGATATATTAATCCAGGGGGGGTAATAATTGTGTGACATGTTAGTATTTTCTGTAAACGTGATACAGCTTGTTTCAGTGATGCCTTGTTAACTTTTTATTTATAAGGCATCATCGGGGCACACATTTTTAAAGTGTTACTTCATATTTTTGTTGTTATAAAGGTTGTGTCCATGTTATTTGTGTTGAATTACATGAACTTTTGCCAAGGCTGTGAAAAGGTAGATTTTTAAAGGACAGGATGAAGACTTTTGAAGCCCCATCTTTAGGTTGTATTAAGTATTTGGTACAGGGGGGGGAAGAGGTTACCTCTAATGTACTTTCTAACCCTTTCTAACTTAAATTAAAACAAAACAAACTTTGCTTTAATAATAAAATACAAAAAATAAACAAAATATGCTTTATTCTTATTGCAAACATCTCGTTCTTTCATTGAGTCTTAATTGTCTGTTTTTGATTTTTAATTCTGTTTAGGCTCTGGGAAGCATGTACTTCATCCACAAATCCCTGAAGAACATCTACCAGTATGATTTTAACTGTAAGAGTAATGTTTTATATTGATGATGATGATGATTGGGTCTTTTAGACTATAATAATAATTGTTATTAAGATGCACCAATGATAAGGAAGAACATAGTGGTACTATATAATATATTTTGTAATGAAGTGGTGCATCTGTACATTTAAGCACACATCCATCTTCAAGAACAATAAGGATAATTTATTTGATACTGATATCACCCTTTTATTGTTTACAGAGAATTTACAAAACCACAACAATATGATTTTGCATTCAGGTCATACTGGAGACAAGAAGCCAGGGATTAATGACCTCAGTAACTGAACTGCTCTTGTGGCTTCCCATATGGAGGCTTTCTAATGTGCGTCAGTCAAATTTGAAAGGAAGCGTGATGAAGATCGCATTGTCTGTGTACCTTCCATGTACACTGCAATCTGCTGTCATATACATAATGTAATAAATCGGCCATTTAGGACTATTGTGATTTCCCTACACGGAGTCCAGTGATGCTCCTAGTGATTTTTTTAATAAGAAACAGCGAATGGAAGGCCCATAAACTTTACAGCCCTGTCGGGTTTTCTTGTATAACAGGACTTGGGGATCAAACCAACATAGTCTAATCACTATATTATGGATCTTCTTATCATGTATGCTGTAGAGATGAGGATAACATCAGTCTATTGATTGCTCTTTGTATGTGTTTTTTTTATTATTATTCTTTTTTTTTTCCTTTGCTCCAGTGAAAGATTTTAAAGCCATCTCTGGACAGAACAAATGCATCGGCTGTTTGGATGGGGTGTCCATGGTGGAAAAAGAAAAATTCCCAAAGAATTTCTGGCCTGATGTGAGTGTGCACAACCCGTGGAAGGTCAATGGCAAACTGTGATGTCGGGCTGGCTGCACTGCTCATGGTAGCGCAGAGCTTGATCAATTCCCAGAGTGGCTGCAGGATTAATGATGATCACAGTTTTTAAGTTATAAATGTGGAAGCCAATCTACTCTGCAAAGTCATTCTACAGCCCTGTGATCTGAGGGCTTGTATATATTTTGGGAAGACTCTGAACAGAGCACAAAACTATATTTGTTATGGTGATCATTATGATTATTATTCACAGACACTTTAACTCAGAACAACTGTGAGTTGTCATTGTATGGTCCCTGTAATTTTCTAATAGAAAAAGATCCACACTCATATGCACTCAAAAAATACTTGTTTGTATAAGATTTTTAAAAGAAAGTTAAAAGAAAACCCACACAATGTGTACTTTAGATGTACTGTAGTTGTTTATATCAACAGTAAATACAAAGGTGTTACAAATATACAAATATATTGATTATCCAAAACTGACTGTCTGGAATGCTTTTGTTCTTGTAGATTATTAATCTTTTTTTTTTCCATCACTAAAATTACAAAAATCTATTTATTTTATATTTTGAAGCAACTCATACTATGAGACAAACAGTTACACACCATTTGGGGGATGACTGACAGTGATGTGTGATTCAAAATTCAATGCCTTCAAATGCAACTCCTCCTAAACGGCCATATCAATTGAACTGAAAGTTAGCAGGTGTCTCATTAAACATAAGTACATTAAAAGTTATTCAAATTGTGTGTTTCCCTTAATTCATTATGGCTGACATTGACCAGTCAAGATCTTACATTGAAAACGCTGTTCAGAATTTCATGAAACTTTATACATAGGTAAAAGTCTGTGAGGACATGTACCTGAGGTGATTGGTCACATGGTGAAACTGCCATGTTTAATTTCTTTATAATATAGAAAAATACCCCTGTGAAACCACATTTTCAATTACGTGGGTCTATGTTTTAAAAGGAAGGAATAATGTTTTTTGAATGGCAAAAGAGTCTCAGCTATATAAGTATTATCTAAACGTATTAAGTAAGGGCTCAACATTTTGTTATATCAAAACTGATTACAGGGATTTTTAGAGCTTGCTTGTTTCTGTATTGTATTATTTGAATGTTGCTTTTTTTCCCCCTTTCTTTCAGTTCAAGTGGTCCAGGAAAGGATATATGAGGACACGCTGGATTATTCACAACCAGTAAGTCATCACTGCTAACTTGTTTCTGAGATATGATCACCACAAACCCCTTTGGATTGTAATATTACACAGCTCCTAAAGGTCTTATTAGCAAATGTTAATATGGATAGAAACATTTGGGACATTTGGAATTATAAAACAATGTATATTTTGTCTAACTTAATTGTGCTGTAATTACTAGGTTGTAGTGTCCACAAGACAACATATGAGCAGCTTTGTTATTTATTGTACTGATGGAATTTCTGATATTTATATTTCTCAGTTGAAGTTACAGCAGTAAGGAGAAAAAAGCAATAGTCAAAGCCCTTCTTTTTCATATTGTGCAGTATACATTGAAATATATAAAATAATTAGCAATTTCCTCCTGGGCTATTTCCTGTTTCATTCCCTATTGTGTATGAGTGGTGTGTGTTAAAGAACTAGTAAAAATGTAGATTTTTGTTTTTTTGAACACATATAGTTAAGAAACACAAGTAGGATTGTTAGGATTTTTTGTATTTTTGTAGTCATTACCACAGTGAAGCTAACATCTATCTACCCCACTCCAGCCACCTGAAAAAAGTGTTTATCTTTGGCTTATGAACGTTGCTTTCAGAAAGTTAGATTGTATATTTGAACACAAAATCAAACGCTTACAAAAGCTGGAAAGCGATGCCTCTAATTAGTTTAATGTATTAATATTCTGTGGTGTTCAGAGCGTGAAGTAAAACAAGTGAATTTCACAGCTTCCCTTTTTTTTCTTAGTTTTCCTTTTCCATTTGTGTTAAAAGACCCATGCTGTAGTTAGTGCAGAAGTGTGTTGCATTTGCTGTAGCTACAGTATGAACATAACACAGCTGGCTATCTCCCGCAATCAGAGTTTTATCTCAGCTCAGCCCAGTGAGAACATGTGTCAGTAAACACGTTCTATTTTCTCTGTATAATAGTATCTATTTGCTCTTCTCTATCATTTCCATGGCTAAATATGAAATAGCCCAAACCCACAGCAAAATGGTGGCAATAACTGGGTAAACATAGGTGGCTTGTTGTTTGAACATTAATTGTGTGCCCTGTGCCAGGTAAAATAGTGACTGCCTGCCTTGGGTGATAAATGGTGTTTAATTGTATACTGTTATTAGGCATTCTGCACTCTTGACAACACTCAACATGCCTGCAAGGCATCAAATCACTACTGAACAACTGATACTACCGAAGCACTGACCAGAAAGATTCATGTAGTTTTTACATAATCCTGTTTCAGTATCCACACTAGAACATAACATTAAAATACATATGTTATTCTGTGATTCTGTTATGATGTTATCACATCAACTAAAATGTATTGGTGGGGATATACAGTCATTTAGTTTATAAAGACATTAACAGAGGAATTGCTCTGCATGATTTAGAGATTTATCCAGAGATATTGACTTTGGAGAGGAAATGTGTGGACAACAACATATGGAAAGACAAGATATTAAATATACATTTAGAACAGAGTACATAATCAGTCAATCAATTTTTATTTTAATATTTATGTATTTGTTATTTTTAAACTACTTTTACAAAAGGATTACCTCACATCACTGCACACGAAAGGAACGGTTAATTGTAAAAAAGTAAACATTCTGATCTTCTTGTTACTGTAACAGTTATATTGCCTGGAGGGGAGGCAACCATTAGGCCTAGGCCTTGGACCTGCAGATATTTATTTTATCCTATAACAACCTGCAATACATAGGAGTTTTTGTTTTTCTCCCCTCTGTAACAAATGTTTTTTTTTGTGTTGGTTTACTTTATTTTAGTTTATTTAAATTGTTCAAGGTTCATTAAAAAGAAAAATGTTATTGTATGTTTCTCATTCTGTAAAGTGCTCTGTGGTTACCATGCGAAGAGCGCTATACAAATGAAAATTGATTGATTGACTGATCTGAGAAACAACAAGTAGTGAAAATGCTGGAAGAAAGGGGAATGCCTGCTATTCCAAACCAATAGTTCTGGCTGTGCTACACTAATAATAAAGCATAAAATATGTTTTGCGTGTTTGAGTTTTTAACATTGGAGACATGCAGTCTCTAATTCTGTTTGTTTTCTATAGGGGCTTTGACCTAGTGAATGTCCACTTATTCCATGATGCCTCCAACCTCATAGCCTGTAACTCCAGCCCTTCTGTCTATTCTGGCAACAGGGAGAAAGCTCTTAGATATGTCATCAATAGGTAAGACTTTCTTAGATCAGACAAGCATCTAGTGACTGTTGAATGTGTACACATATGTACAGCTTAATGGAGGGTGGGGGTTGGATAGGAAAGGGGGGCAGGAGACAACAACAAAATTGTTTTTTTCCCCCCTTTGACTTACTTGCTCCACAGTTTCAATGTGTTAAAAAATAGGGGGGATGAAAAAAAAAAAAGAAAAAGAAAAGTCTTCATTAGATAAGTATTCACCTCTTTTCCTATGACATTCATAAATAAGCTTAGGTGCACCCAATTGCTGTCACGGTTCACACAATAAGTTGAATGGAGTCCATCCCAAACTGAGCAACCCGGTAAGATGGGCATTGGTCAGAGAAGCCACAAAGGGGCCAGTGACAACTCTGAAAGACCTACAGCGTTCCATGGCTGAGATGGCTCAACAACAGCTCAGGTACTCCACAAATCTGGCCTGCATGGAAGAGTGGCAAGCAGAAAGCCATTTCTGAAAAAAAAAAAACATGTTAAATCCCACTTGGAATTTGCATAAAGGCACGTGGAAATGCAATGCATTATGTCTGGTGCAAACCCAACACAGCACAGGTTACACCATCCCTACTGTGGAGCATGGTGGTGGCAGCAACCTGGGAAGCTTGTCATAGTAAAGGACAAAATGGATGGAGCTACACAAGGGGAAATCCTTGAGGAAAACCTGCTTCAGTATGCAAAAGACCTAAGACATAAGAGATAGTGACACTGTATTGGGTAAAAAAACAACAAAGTGAATATCTTAGAGTGGCTCAGTCAAAGCCTGATTTGAATCTGGGGCCCTGAGCTGGGGGGGCGCTTAAAGGGGAAAGCTCCGTCTGCCACCTCCCCCTGCTCTCACTGCCGAAAGCTTCAACCCCCTAACCCCCCCCGCCGCCCTCACTGGCGAAAGCTCCGTCTGCCACCCACCCCCCCAATCTTACCGGCGAAAGCTCCGTCCCAACCACCCCCGCTCTCACGGAAAATAAATAACGCCAGGAATTATCAGGGCCGCCACACAGTCTAGAATCGCCACTGATGCCCACCAACATTTTTACCAAGAAGAATGGGTGAGTATTGCATAAAAGCAGATGTATAATCATGGTAGAGTGTTACCCAAAAAGATTCACAGCTGTAATTGCTGCCATTTACTGTAATTTCTGTGTTGGTTTTACCAACACAATACATTTAAGTTTTTTTGCATGTTGTAACATGACAAAATGTGAAACAAATCCAAAGGAAGAATTCTGTATTTGACATTCATTTATAATAGTATTTGTATTTTTGCAGGGTATCAGATGGTAGCTATACTGCCCTCCCATTCTTCCTTTTTGGAGATTTCAACTTCAGACTGGACACACTCAGTCTTGTACAGGTACTATATAATCTAGAAAGATTACCCTGCTGTTAAATTTCCAGAATGTTCCAATGTACATTTTTCTTTTGTGCAGTAACATTGTACAGGTGTCCCTCGATTGTGGGACATGGGGTATCCATATGGAAAAGGATTTAGGGAAAAGGGATATGTTCCTAATAACTGAAAAGAAAATTACATTTTCATTTATTTGAGCAAATAATTGTGTGCACACTTGCATTTTTTTAAGTTTAATCAACTTTTGTTACTATTTATCAAGGCTATGAATGAATGACACCACTGTAATTGTAATTTCATTGTTATGTCTACAGATTTGTTTTGCTACAATATCATATTGTTCTATGTTCACAGTGATTTTCCACAAAGTTATTCAATTTGCTGGGAAATAATCATATTAGGTGTTTTTTCAAATTGAAAATGGCACAAAATAAAATAGGTACTAATTGAATACGTCTTGGTCCAACTACATTAATTGGATGAGAACTTTCAAATCCAAATGCTATCACAGTTAAGGCCACCGCACACCAGACTGGCACGATTCGACAAGACACCGACACAACATGAAAGTACAGGCTCTTCTGGACCCATACAGTCTTTATTGAATGCAGTATTAAAGTAAAGATCTATTTGATCCCTTTTCAATAAACAATTGTTGGTTTCCTACATTATTTACAGATTTTTTTTTTTTTTAATTATTATTAAATCACATGCTTAGTATAGCATTTTATATATATATACACCGATTAGCCATAACATTATGACCACTGACAGGTGAAGGGAATAACACTGATAATCTCGTTATCATGGCACCTGTCAGTGGGTGGGATATATTAGGCAGCAAGTGAACATTTTGTCCTCAAAGTTGATGTGTTAGAAGCAGGAAAAATGGGCAAGTGTAAGGATCTGAGCGACTTTGACAAGGGCCAAATTGTGATGGCTAGATGACTGGGTCAGAGCATCTCCAAAACTGCAGCTCTTGTGGGGTGTTCCTGATCTGCAGTGGTCAGTACCTATCAATAGTGGTCCAAGGAAGGAAAAGCGGTGAACATGGGCGGCCAAGGCTCATTGATGCATGTGGGGAGGCCCGTGTGGTCCGATCCAACAGACGAGCTACTGTAGCTCAAATTGCTGAAAAAGTTAATGCTGGTTCTAATAGAAAGGTGTCAGAACACACAGTGCATCGCAGTTTGTTGCATATGGGGCTGTGTAGCCACAGACCAGTCAGGGTGCCCATGCTGACCCCTGTCCACTGCTGAAAGCACCTAAGCATCAGAACTGGACCACAGAGCAATGGAAGAAAGTGGCCTGGTCTGATGAATCATGAGTTCAAGGTGTTGACTTGGCCTCCAAATTCCCCAGATCTCAATCCAATCGAGCATCTGTGGGATGTGCTGGACAAACAAGTCCGATCCATGGAGGCCCCACCTCGCAACTTACAGGACTTAAAGGATCTGCTGCTAACGTCTTGGTGCCAGATACCACAGCACACCTTCAGAAGTCTAGTGGAGTCCATGCCTTGATGGGTCAGGGCTGTTTTGGCTGCAAAAGGGGGACCAACACAATATTAGGCAGGTGGTCATAATGTTATGGCTGATCGGTGTATATATACACTCACCTAAAGGATTATTAGGAACACCTGTTCAATTTCTCATTAATGCAATTATCTAATCAACCAATCACATGGCAGTTGCTTCAATGCATTTAGGGGTGTGGTCCTGGTCAAGACAATCTCCTGAACTCCAAACTGAATGTCTGAATGGGAAAGAAAGGTGATTTAAGCAATTTTGAGCGTGGCATGGTTGTTGGTGCCAGACGGGCCGGTCTGAGTATTTCACAATCTGCTCAGTTACTGGGATTTTCATGCACAACCATTTCTAGGGTTTACAAAGAATGGTGTGAAAAGGGAAAAACATCCAGTATGCGGCAGTCCTGTGGGCGAAAACGCCTTGTTGATGCTAGAGGTCAGAGGAGAATGGGCCGACTGATTCAAGCTGATAGAAGAGCAACTTTGACTGAAATAACCACTCGTTACAATCGAGGTATGCAGCAAAGCATTTGTGAAGCCACAACACGTACAACCTTGAGGCGGATGGGCTACAACAGCAGAAGACCCCACCGGGTACCACTCATCTCCACTACAAATAGGAAAAAGAGCCCACCAAAATTGGACAGTTGAAGACTGGAAAAATGTTGCCTGGTCTGATGAGTCTCGATTTCTGTTGAGACATTCAGATGGTAGAGTCAGAATTTGGCGTAAACAGAATGAGAACATGGATCCATCATGCCTTGTTACCACTGTGCAGGCTGGTGGTGGTGGTGTAATGGTGTGGGGGATGTTTTCTTGGCACACTTTAGGCCCCTTAGTGCCAATTGAGCATCGTTTAAATGCCACGGCCTACCTGAGCATTGTTTCTGACCATGTCCATCCCTTTATGACCACCATGTACCCATCCTCTGATGGCTACTTCCAGCAGAATAATGCACCATGTCACAAAGGTCAAATCATTTCAAATTGGTTTCTTGAACATGACAATGAGTTCATTGTACTAAACTGGCCCCCACAGTCACCAGATCTCAACCCAATAGAGCATCTTTGGGATGTGGTGGAACGGGAGCTTCGTGCCCTGGATGTGCATCCCACAAATCTCCATCAACTGCAAGATGCTATCCTATCAATATGGGCCAACATTTCTAAAGAATGCTTTCAGCACCTTGTTGAATCAATGCCACGTAGAATTAAGGCAGTTCTGAAGGCGAAAGGGGGTCAAACACAGTATTAGTATGGTGTTCCTAATAATCCTTTAGGTGAGTGTATATATACACACTACCAGTGAAAAGTTTTAGAACACCTACATTTTCCCAGTTTTTATTGAAATTTACGCAGTTTATATCTCAATGTACTCTGAAATTAAAGCATAGAACAAATGAATAATTGGAGATAAATAAATAAATAATGGAATCCTTAAGCTGACAAACCCCTCTGGTACCCTTAAAAGGACACCAAATCCCTGTGCTTCTTTTTAATCCCATGTGTACTCTTCACTGTTGTGTTGTTTGCCAAGTGTTTGGTATCCAATGAAAGCTGAGACTCTCAGCTTTCTAATGATGTGAAGCCTTCTGTTTGTTTTGTATACCCCCCCTGCATTTACGCCCTGCATTCTGAAATGGGGGGTTGGGGGGTTACTTGGTTTGAGTAGGAATACAAAAGCTCAGAAAATATTGACAATTATGACCATCCACGTTTTGGTAGAAGCAACACACACCCATAGAGAGCTCAAAATGTCAAGATGGAAATCTCTGTTTACAGTGTACTAATACACAACGATTATACATAATTTGATATGAACTTCTCTGTGTATTAGAACATCAAATATTATATATTGTTCTGAACAAAACAAGCCTATTTGCAAAGAAATCCAATCGAAACTGAGTGAGCTGTGACCGTCTGAATGAGACCACCCCTCTCTGGAGCAGACTGTGCGTTTAACCCCTGGGCTCTGAATGATGGCGGCGACATGGAAACTGTAAATCGGATGTGTTTGAGAATGAAACACGCTGGTAGCCAAGAGAATAAGCTTTCAAAAGATGTGTGCATTGTAGGAATACAGTGTAACTACTATGCACAGGAGCTGCATGTAACACTGCGAAATAATGCTTAAGAGGGTGTAGTAACAGAGTATATAACTCTGAAATGTACATTATTTTTCAGTTTTTGGTAACCTAAACTTTTTTTTTTACCTGGCAGTTTACCGTTTACCTTTGTAATATTTCATATTCACTGGACTTGAACTGCTAAAATTTCAATAAAAAACTGGAAAAATGGGGGTGTTCTAAAACCTTTGACTGGTAGTGTATATATACAGTGGCTTTCAAAAGTATTCACCCACCCTGGACTTTTCCACATTTCATTGTGTTACAACATGAAATCAGAATGGATTTAATCAAGAGTTTTTGCCACCGATCAAAATGTCCATAATGTAAAAGTGAAATAAATAATCTGCAAATTTGTCTAAATTAATTAGAAATACAAAACAGAAAACAATTGAATGCATAAGTAATCACCCCCTTTGCTATGACACACCTGATTGAGCTGTGGTGAAACCAATTGTCTTTAGAAGCCACATAATTAGTTGAATGGTGTCCACCTCAATTAAGGTGCAATTAAGGTGTACCACATGATTTCAGGTTAAATACACCTGTCTCTGGGAGGTCCCACAGTTGGTTGGTACAATTCCTAACAAAAAAATCATAATGAAGACAAAGGAACATCAAATCAGGGATAGGATATAAGAACATTTCCATTGAATATCCCCCGGAGCACAGTAAAGTCCATTATTAAGAAATGGATGAAGAAATGAATCTGCCTAGAGATGAATGAATCTGTCTAGGGAGGACACCAAGAGGCCTATGGCAACTCTAAAGGAGTTACACTGTGCATACGGCATACCGGGGCACAAAAGTGGCCTCTATAGGAGAGTGGCAAAACGTTGAAAAAAAACTCACATCAAAGGCATGTAGGAGACTCTGAGACGAAGTGGAGGAAGATTCTATGGTCTGATGAGCCCAAAATAGAGCTTTTTGGCCTCAACACTAAGCACTACTTTTGGCACAAGCCTAACAGCGCACGTCATACTGAGAACACCATTCCTACTGTGAAGCATGGTGGTGGCAGCATCATGCTATGGAGATGCTTCTCTGCGTCAGGGCCTGGAAACCTTGTAAAGCAGAGGTTCCCAAAGTGTGGCCCAGGGACCAAATGCGGCCCCTCTTGTAAAGATAGAGGGCAAAATGGATGCAGCAAAGTACATAGAAATCCTTGAAGAAAACTTGCTGAAGTCTGCAAGAGACCTGGGACAATGACCCCAAACATACAGCCAAAACCACACTGGAGTGGCTTAAAAACAAAAAGGTCAATGTCCTGGAGTGGCGCAGTCAAAGCCCGGACCTCAATCCATTTGAGAATATGTGGAAAGAGTTGAAAAATGCTATTCACCAAAGGTCCCCATCCAACTTGATGGAGCAGTATTGCAAAGAATAATGCTTAAAATTGTGCAAAGTTGGTAGAGATTTAGGGCAGGATAAAATCAAAAATGTTTGCAAAGTGCGAATGTGAAAAGTTGCAGAAGAGTCGCAGGAGGGACTCGCAGCTCAGCTCCTCGCATATGAGGACCTGCGAGCAGGAAGGAGATGTGTTTGTAGGGTGTGTCTTCCAGGATGGTCGGGCAGCGCGAGAGACACCGCGAACCAATCACAGAGTCTGAAATTGAAGAGAAACCAGGGGGGGGGGAAGAGCAGGACGGTCCCGCGAGAAGCAGCGATGTGCCAATAAAGCAGACAAACACAGTGATCTGGAGCTCCATGCTGTAAATCCACAGCATTAATCTCCCAACTGACACAAAACTACAAGCCTATACTTCGTAGCGGTTACGAATATGAGTAGAAGAAAAAATTATAAAATAAAAACCGAAGCCGCCATTGATGAAAGCTGTGTACTTCTTCTTCTTCTTCTTCTTCTTCTTATTCTTCTTCTTGGCAGACACCCTTACCTAGGCATTATCTATTAGCGGGTGGATCAATGGTTGGGTGAATAACAGATCAATGTAAATATTTTATTCAGCGTCCACTTCCCAGCTAACACACTACGTTGCTACAATGTTGTGGCAACATTGTGTGTTAGCTGGGTTATGTGTAGTGGTGCAGATTAAAAACAAATTGTGACACTGTCATGTAATTGTAATTGTTTACTGTGCCTTTAACAGTACGTAACCAGGAGATGAGGTGGCTAGTAAGAAGTCAGAGTTTACAGGAAGAGTATGTAAGAGCACGTTGATTGAAGTAGTTGTATTGTGCACTGGGGAGTTTGTTCAAATAAACTTGATTTATTGTCTCGCATCAAACTAATTAATGTGACAGACGCACCTGCTAGAAAACTCATAGTGGTTACATTTATCATTGGAAGAAACTAGCAAACTAAAAATAAGCCGGAACTGTTCATTGGAAATCAGCTGTTTCTGACGCTATTTTGGAGTTTCTATGGGAATGCAAGTCTCCTGTTGTGACGCCTGATTCATCAATAACATCAACATACATTAGTGTGAGGTCCTTATGTGCGAGCCCATAAAGTCTTTCTTCTGTCATAGTGGAGCTAAAAGTAGTTTTAGCTCGCGGAAAATAACTTGTAATATGAGCACAGTGGAAGTAATGCAAGTAATAAGTACAGTGTTAAGCCGCCCCCTTAAACATATCTACCTGATTGGCCTATCGGGTTTAACACAATATCGAGAGCTCTGAGTGCCTGAGCTGCGGTTTGTACTGGTTTGCCTTTAACGGATTATTTATTTGTGTATTAATATATGTAATCCACCCAATGTGCAGTGCACAAACCTCAAACATTGGATGTGTACTGGCTTGCAAGTTACGCAACAAAATATGCTTGTACATATTCCAAAAATGTCGTCCAGACTCCATGCTTTACCTATTTGTGTAAATATTAATAATTGCAATTATACCGTATGTTTACGCTACTGCCGCTTTAACAACAGTGTCACTCGAAGCAGTGTTCATCTCTTAAAAGTTGTGTTGAGTCCATATAGAGAGAGATGCATGAATTATTGAAAACCTGATATGTCTGAACTTCGATTACAAAATGCATACATTAGATACACATTCAATCTGCGGTGAGTGCGTTACTGCACGTGGTTCTACGTTACAGATACACTGTAAGAAAGGATACTTACATAGATTTCTAGGCTGTATCTGGATGTAAGTGACAGTGAATACTCAACTCGTGAACTGCTGGCTGATACATTTTAACAACAATATGTATCCTAAACTAATATAAACGGATACTGGTCGGCATTACCATTGCCCTTCTGTTGGATATACCCGTCTGGAATAAGCTGTTTCTCACTGGTGAGTTTATTTTCTCACTTTAAAATTGAAATTCCACCTTTCTGTAGCCGCAAATGCTTCTGCGAGCGACTCGCAGCGCAAACATTGTTTATTTAATCCTGCCCTTAGATTGCACATAGACTCATGGCTGTAACTGCTGCCAAAGGTGCCTCTACCAAATATTGAATGAAGGGGGTGATTAATTATGCATTCAACTATTTTCAGTTTTGTATTTGTAATTAATTTAGAACAATTTGCAGATAATATCTTTCACTTTGATATTATGGACATTTTCTGTGTTGATCAGTGGAGCAATTTCTTGAACTTTTGAGAGCCACTGTATATGTTTTTACACAATATTGTTGCTACTTGCTACATGTACAGTGAGGGAAAAAAGTATTTGATCCCTTGCTGATTTTGTATGTTTGCCCACTGACAAAGAAATGATCAGTCTATAATTTTTATGGTAGGTGTATTTTAATAGTGAGAGACAGAATAACAACAATAAAATCCAGAAAAACACATTTCAAAAAAGTTATAAATTGATTTGCATGTTAATGAGGGAAATAAGTATTTGATCCCCTATCAATTAGCAAGATTTCTGGCTCCCAGGGTGTCTTTTATACAGGTAACGAGCTGAGATTAGGAGCACTCTCTTAAAGGGAGTGCTCCTAATCTCAGCTCTTACCTGTATAAAAGACACCTGTCCACAGAAGCAATCAATCAATCAGACTCCAAACTATCCACCATAGCCAAGACCAAAGAGCTGGAAAGGCTGGAATGGGCTACAAGACCATCGTCAAGCAGCTTGGTGAGAAGGTGACAACAGTTGGTGCGATTATTTGCAAATGGAAGAAACACAAAATAACTGTCAGTCTCCCTCGGTCTGGGGCTCCATGCAAGATCTCACCTTGTGGAGTTTCAATGATCATGAGAACAGTGAGGAATCAGCCCAGAACTACACGGGAGGATCTTGTTAATGATCTCAAGGCAGCTGGGACCATAGTCACCAAGAAAACAATTGGTAACACACTACGCCATGAAGGACTGAAATCCTGCAGCGCCCGCAAGGTCCCCCTGCTCATGAAAGCACATGTACAGGCCCGTCTGAAGTTTGCTAATGAACATCTGAATGATTAAGAGGAGAACTGGGTGAAAGTGTTGTGGTCAGATGAGAACAAAATCGAGCTCTTTGGCATCAACTCAACTCGCTGTGTTTGGAGGAGGAGGAATGACCCCAAGAACACCATCCCCACTGTCAAACATGGAGGTGGAAACATTATGCTTTGGGGGTGTTTTTCTGCTAAGGGGACAGGACAACTGCACCGCATCAAAGGGACGATGGACGGGGCCATGTACAGTCAAATCTTGGGTGAGAACCTCCTTCCCTCAGCCAGGGCATTGAAAATGGGTCGTGGATGGGTATTACAGCATGACAATCTACCAAAACATACAGCCAAGGCAACAAATGAGTGGCTTAAGAAGAAAGACATTAAGGTCCTGGATTGGCCTAGCCAGTCTCCAGACCTTAATCCCATAGAAAATCTGTGGAGGGAGCTGAAGGTTCGAGTTGCCAAACGTCAGCCTCGAAACCTTAATGACAGGATCTGCAAAGAGGAGTGGGACAAAATCCCTCCTGAGATGTGTGCAAAGCTGGTGACCAACTACAAGAAATGTCTGACCTCTGTGATTGCCAACAAGGGTTTTGCCACCAAGTACTAAGTCGAAAGGGTCAAATACTTATTTCCCTCATTAACATGCAAATCAATGTATAACTTTTTTGAAATGCGTTTTTCTGGATTTTTTTGTTGTTATTCGGTCTCTCACTGTTAAAATACACCTCCCATTAAAATTATAGACTGATCATTTCTTTGTCAGTGGGCAAACATACAAAATCAGCAAGGGATCAAATACTTTTTTTCCCTCACTGTATTTTTACTCTGCTATACATCTATACAATACACCACATAATCTGTGACAGTTCCATTTGTCAAGAAATGTCGGTAATAAAACATTTGTGTTCAAGCCTTCAAAATAACTCCCTGGAATAGCAGATGACACAGACAAGTAACTCAATCTGATTAATAATACAGCGTAATTATTACTACCACAACTATACGGTGACTTGGAAGGGCAGATGTGAAGTGAGACCATGTGGCTGGATAGAGCACAGCTTATATTGAATAATCAAAGTAAACATGCATATACGCAAATGTTTATGGAAGGAGGATAATTGTGACTGGAAGATTTGTGCTTTGAAAGGTTTGGAAAGGCTTTTTATTTTAATTTTTTGGGACTGGGAAACAGGATAGCCTACTTGACAGTATATGTATTCTCTTGTATTACCCTATATCTTTTTCTTAAAGCAAACATATTCTCTATATAGCTTACAAATGAACTTTGGGAAAATTATAAAGTAGGAAAATAATTGATTACTGCACTGCTATAGCCTCTTCCTTTGGGTAGATTTCTGGGAATTTACATTTTCAATACAGATACATTTTGGCTCAATACATACCTTTGTGAAGTATGTGCAAGTTTTTTTTTGTACTATTATGACACACAGTATAATAACCAATGATTTAAATTAGCTATGGCACTTTTCTACAGCCTATTTAGCAGTTTTAGTAGTGTAATTTAAAGACTGATAATATAACACGGGACACCCACCGACAGTTCATGACTGGGTTTCACGTGCACACTACGTGCACCGACCCGACATAGACACAACAAAATTGAGTCTGTGTCTAATCATGTTGCGTTGCGTTGGTCTGGTGTGCCATGCCGTGGCATTAAGTGTCACTGATATGGAATAGCTGTAGTTGAGAGTTTGTTTGTCTCAGACCTTGTCCAGATCTGCTGATGTCCAGACAGTGAAGAAAGACAGCAGCAATGAGGTGGAGAAGATAATCTGTGAAGAGAAGGACAATGACCATAAGGTACCATTCAGTAATCTTAATGACAGCTCTGCAAGACATTTCAGTCCTTCCTTTCAATCAACTTTTTCTCATTATTTAAAAAATAATGAGAATGCATTTTCTTGTGATATAAATAAAACTATTCCTCTGTGTATTCTTAGTTCATGTGTTTGTTCTTCTTGTGGATGAAGTTACAGACACTACAGTAAACATACATTCAAATTTCTCAGATTTGGTGTGTTTATGCAACTGAACGCACTGAAAAAATAACAATCAACCATGTCGAGCTACCTTTCAATGCCTCCTTAAAATGCACTTGTTTAGATAACATGTGTATACCATTCTAATCTCATACCTTTATTTTACTAGTCTTGATTGCGGGGGATTGCGGTAGTTGTTATTTTTTTCATTTTTTTCCTCAACATTCACACATTTGTTTGGCTAGATGGCAAATACCAATGTGATGCTTTCATCCCACACTTCTCCAGTCAACCACCAGAGGTCATCATCCCCAGAATTCTAGCCACAGCTTCTGACATTCCACAGCAACAAGTACAATTAACCAATTAACATTCCTTGTCACGATGTGTACTTCTTCAGTCAACCATTTACTCCCATTTGACTACACTCCCTCCTCCATCTTCTGCCTCCCTCTGCTTCACTTATTTAACTCCCTTTGCTGCAGTCACTTATTGTGAAGTCTTGTTCTCTGTATGGTGACATTTCTGAGCCTTGTATCCCAGTGTTTAGCCTTCTTGTCTACCAGTCCTTTGTGTTTGTTTTTTGACCTCCGACTTTTGGATTCTCCTGACCAGTCTGTTCGCCTGATCTCTCAACCACATGCTAGTTCCCTTGACCACGAATACTGCTTTACCCCTGTTGTTCCTGTTTGGCAGCCCTTGACTCCTTGCCCGACCTGACCTGACCTATCTCCTGTGCTCTGTACCTGGGTTCATCACCCCTGGCATTCCCATTATGACTACAAGCAGGAAACCATGAAATAATATATATGAATTACTGAAAAAAGCACAATTTAGTCATCTATATTTTACCATTTATTTAGCCTTGTTCATAAACACACTTCCACCTAGGCTAGGTTTTTCTGCACAAAAACTTTGTGACCGGCTTGCAACCAGGCTACTTCATGAACAGTTTCCCATATAACAATGAAGAACACAGCTCAGAACAAGAGTGATTTCAAAAGAGAGAAATCATCAGGCAGTTAACACTATAATTAGCCTTATTAAAATAAATTACAAAAGGAAAGAATAAAATAATACATTAAAAATCAGAAGGGGGAAACTTTAAAAGTTGTAATTTGTGAGTACAACTGTTAAAGTCTTTATAATGCAGTATATATGTGTGCAAAAGTCATCATCAGTCAAGGACTACTGCAAGGTCTTAACAGTTCAAAAACAAAAGTTTAATATATTAGATATTCAATGTAATGCCCTGTTTCCACTGGTCCATAAAATTACATTCCTTTCCATAAAATTTAGGAGTGGCCATGAGCAGCCAACCACAATGGAAATATGTGTTTGAATTGAAAGTTAGAATGATATTTTGAATGACAGAATGTCAGGTCTTTGGGATAAGTCAAAAGACAACCATTGCCAAATGGGAAGAGCCTTCTGACCTTCCAATCATGTGGAAACTTGTACCAAAGCTGCCCAGTAGGGCCTTGCTGGGAGGAGGAGTCCCGCCCCCATGCCTGTGAACTGTCTCCTCCTCACAGTAGCAACCTGCAATTTCTTCTATCACCTGCGTGAGACGAATAGTTCTAGCCTTACATTGCGAATTATCTGGAGATGTGTGCTTGGTGAGATTTTACCAGATGGATTATTCCACTCTTTTGCGACTTGCAAATAAGCTGTCTTTTCTGAGATAAGAGTTTGTACAGCATTAATCTCGCTTATAGAACCGGCTTTGGTCCCTCTACAGAGATTTGCTGTGTGATTAATTGCCTCTTCTGTACCTTTAGATTCTGATTGACTGGAGCCAGTTTTGGCTGATCCACGGGTCGGAAACCGAATCCGTGATACAGGGTAGAGTGTCTCGCTGAGACTCGATCTTCTGATCATGCCTCCCTTATCCAACATCAAGGTCAACACCGCGAAAGGAGAGTGTCTTGGCTGAGAACTGATCACGCCTCCCTCCTTACCTCACGTCAAAAGCTCCATCGTCGACACATCAACACTGACCACACCTCCGGAGGTGGACATGAACCCACACAGGTGACTCTCTCACGATCTGTTGTGAGGAATTGAGAGAAGCAATTCTGCCTCAGGATTTAAGCTCCTTTTTGGAGAACTTATTAGAGGAGGATATCAACATTAACATCTTCTCCCAGGAATTAAACCCCGTAATGGTGCAAAAGGGAGCCATCCACCGCTGTATGTGGTGTGAAGCAAAGCTCCCTTCAGATGACGGGCACTACTTTTGTGTTAAGTGCCTGGGCGGTGACCATGCCCTCCAAACTTTTAGAGGAGAAGGGGGGTGCAGCCACTGGGCTGTTTTTACATCTGTAACCAAATGTAAAAGGAGCAACCAGGACATTACAGTGATACGAGAAAAACAAGCTGTACGACTGGTGGACTCCTGGGAACTCCTGGGAGCGGTTCTACTCATGGTACTTCCTAGTGCCAAAGGAGGACGGAGGCTTCAGACACACTTTTGGTCTGAGGGGTCTCAACATGTTTTGGAAGAAAAGGAACTTCTGCATGTTAACTGCACAGTGTAATCCTCCAGTCCGTCTGACAGGGCTACTGGTTCACTTAGAAACACCTCAGGGACACCTACTTCCTTGTCCCCATCCTCCCAGTGCACAGGAAATATCTACGCTTCGCCTTCCAGGACCAAGCATACGAATTCTGTGTGCTGCCATTCGGCCTTTCGGTGCATGGACACAGCCCTTGCCCCCCTCAGGTCAAAAGGGATCAGAATCATGGACTACCTGGACGACTGGCTAATCTGCGCAGACTCTATGCTTCAGGCGGAGGAACACACGACAAAGATCATATGACACGTGACTACACTGGGTCTTTCAGTTCACATGGAGAAGGGCTCCCTCAAACCTACGCAGTCTGTGGTGTTCTTGGGAATGTGGCTGGACTCCATAGCTATGCTTGCCTACTTGTCAGAAGACAGGATCGAGTCACCAGAGACTTGCCTCATGCAGTTCAGACGAGGCTCAACACTAGTCCACTTTCTAAGGCAGTTGGGAAAATCCTTCCTCTCGTACTCATGAGAATGTGTCCACTACAACGCTGGATAAATGCCCATGGGCTACACCTAGTGAGACACAGACACTGCTGACTGACCGTGACTCCAGTGTGCAGGAGGACACTGGTGGCTGTGGCTTCCTGTGGTCTCAGGAATTGCTATACGCTTTCCCCCCACTACCACTTCTTCCTCTGACACTGGAGAGGAATCACCAGGAAGGAGCTCAAGTCCTTGTGATAAGCCCCCTGGTGGCCAAGACAGTTATGGTTGACAAGATTAGCACAGATGCTCAGTGGAGAACCCTGGCAGCTCCCACTACCCAAGGACTTGCTGATCAAGCAGACAGACTCCTGTGGCACCCCAACCTAGTGCGGTTGTGGGTCGGGACCCTGAAGGGGTCCATCTAATGTCAATGGGACTGCCAGATAGTGTTTGGCCAGAGACCCTTCTACCAGAGCACAATATGCTTACAAATAGTCAGCCTTCTAGAACTGGTGTCCTGCCCCATGACGACTATACTGTGCTTCCTACAGCAGCTGCTGAAGGAAGGGAAATCTTCATTCACACTGAAGGTTTGTCTAGATGCTATCTCAGCATTCCATTGGTACAAGTTTTCACATGATTGGCAGGTCAGAAGGCTCTTCCCATTCAGTAATGGTTGTCTTTATTTTTCAGGGAACCGTGGTTATGATAATAACCTAAGGTTTTATTAGCAGCTTGGACTGAAATATACATAGACAACAATAATAATAATAGTAAAACTAATAATAGGCACTCAAAAAACGCAACCTTTGATAAGGAAGTGCCAAAAAACGCATGATATTATTATTATTATTATTATTATTATTATTATTATTATTATTAACAGTATATTGCTACTTCATTTTTCCATGTACAATTATTTTATTTTATTAGTGCCGATGTACCTTGTTCGAATAAAATGTTTTCTCTAGATTCAGTTCTTGGTAACACTTCATTATATACACAATTTGAATTCCTATACATTTTTTTTTTTTGTGGTCTGGTTTGCAATAAGTTCATAAATGCAGTCTGGGCCCGGATGCTCTGGTATTGGATACAAGGTATAACCCATGTTACCAGTGTTTTCTTTATCTTGCAGGTTCTTCTGCATATTGAGACCAAGCTCTTTCAGTACTTGCACCAAGCAGTCTTCAGAGAAGACAATGGCAGAGCGGTTAGTGGCAAATTAAATATCTGCAGTTGAGTTTAGTAGACACAACCCTACTAACTATTTGATTGAACAAACTTCTGTGCTCACAGTCTTGACACAACATAAACTCAAGGGACTAGAAGTCAATCCACACAGTGGTTCCGTACCAAGGTAATGTGCTGGGCAGAAATATGGTGATGCTCAATAGAATTTGATTGATGGTATGTCCTAAAGACCAGCATCTTGGAGCAGCCTTCTGGTTTAACTTCCTCTGTTGACACAATAATTATCTAGTAGATTATGTGGATGCATCACTTTCTGTGTGGGGAATCAATGCAAAAGAAGAACAAGAAAAAAAGTTGGTGTTCTACAGGCAGTTCAAAAGCAATCTTGCCAGTTCCTGGTCTCAATGGACTTTTTATTTTTTGTATTCAGTCAGGTCAAAGGAATTGTACATGTTTAGCCTGGAAGATAGAAGATTATGAGGACTTGGTTAAAGTTATTAAAAATCTACAGACATGTTCTTATTCATTAGCTGAGGTGGAAATTAAAACACAAGAAATTGCGGCCCTTTACAATTACATTTTAATGGTATGTGAAAAAAAAAAAATATTATCCACTTGCAGTATGACCTCTATTCAAGCTAACAAGAATCACATTTGAAAGTCACAGTTTTTTAAGTTTATGTTTTGTACAATGTCAGTTTTTGACCTCTGCAATTCATTATATATATATATATTTTTTTTTTTCCCCAGCTTTTAAAGTTTGATAAGGAGATGAATGCATTTCAGGATGTCATCACAGAAGAAGATATTCTCTTCCCCCCTAGGTAGGTGCAGTGGGTGTGAAGTCTGAGGGGCTTCAGAAGGGCCCAGCTTCTAAAAGCCTATACTGTTGAGTTGGCCAGGGATTTCTTAGATTTTCACATAGCAGTAACTACTGTTACTGCCTGTGAGCTCTGCAGTGTTATCAACAAGGTTCCTATTCTATACAAAATTCAAATCTCACAAGTAAAGCATTTTAATATGGAAGTCTGACCACAGTGAGCCATTCCTGAGACTTTGCTCCTTTTTGCATTTTTCTTTTCTTAAATGCTGAAATTACCTGAATAAAACACTTGTCTTTTAAGATGTATTAATTAGTTTAAGCCCAGCAATACCTAACCTAATGCTCAACACAAATCTTAAATCTGTTAGCCAGGTTTAGTAAGCTTTTTTATGTCCTTTGTAAAAGTGGTTCAATTTAAAATATATAATAAAGATTCAATTAACTATGTGAGTTACACTTTAGCCTTCTGTGTATATCTGTGATACAGTGTGATGTATTTTTTAATGTTAAACATTGTGCATGCATAGTACAGTAAACGTTTGTATTGGTTTGCAGCTACCCCTACAGTGAGGACTACACAAAGCCCACACAGTACATGAACACCAGATGCCCATCCTGGTGTGACAGGATTTTGATGTCTCACTCTGCCAGTGACATCATCCACAGAGTGAGTACCCTAGACAGAATTACAATGTAACCCTTTAAGCAGGGTTTTAGTTAACAAGCCATGATCTGCTGTATGTATATATGTTTGCTATGATTAAGAATCATTTTACATAATGTCTCAATCACATCATTTTGAACATCTTTTGATGAATACTTTGCATTTTGTGGTATGATCTTTGCTATTTCTGGTCATCTGGGATATTTCTGTAATGTGTATGCAAATAATTATATGAAAAGCCTGATAGTAATAAAGTCCCCATTATCTATTGTTTTTCTCTCCTCCGTGCCTAAATGCTTTATTAACTTAAATGTTCACTGACTTTATTCTAGATCATGTAACATGTTTACAGGTCTATATTTTTTTTTATTGTATTTATGTATTTTATTTTACTATACGTTTGTTGTATGTTTACCAGTCTGTAAAGTGCTCTGTGGCTACCCTGCGAAGGGTGCTATACAAATAAAAAAAATTAAAATTGATTGAATTGATTCTCCCCCAGATGAGGGAGTTTGTTTACAATAAGGAAACATACTGCTGCTCCAATGCTTTTACTATAATACCTGTTTTCTCTACTTGTTTGAGGCCTAATAGTGAATTAGTTATTTCTCTAGTTGCTTGCCTCGGTTTAAACTCACTTCATGTCGCAACAGCTTGTATAATAGCATGGTTAGATTAATGTTGAACCGCATGTTTCCAACTTTTAAACCTGTGTACTGTAAACACAGTACCCTTGTAATTTGCTACCCAAGCAAAGCTACAAGAAAACAAATAATATTTTTTAACTAATTACTCAATACAGTGACGTGTTTTATAGCATGGCTGGCATTAAATCAAAACTTTGACCCACCCGCTAATAGAAAACTACACAACTGTACTCAGTTGAGGCTTCATTATGCCACTTTCTCCTAATCAGAAATGTAACCACTATGATATACAGGTTTTTAGTTTGCTATTAGCGGGTCAAAGTTTTGATTTAATCCGGCCCCTTGCAAATTGCATTAAATTTCGATCTTGCTGACCAAACACATCAGGGGCAGGATTAAATCAAAAATGTTTGTGCTGCAAGTGGCTCGCAGAAGCATTAGTGGCATGAATGCAAATGGATATCATGCTGCTAAACTTTCGTGGTATTAAATCTATCACGATTTGCGTCTCAAAATGACCTTCTCACAGCTCTTTTCTTGCACAACGCGAGGGAATAAAACAAAGCTTTCACACAGCCGCTACTAGAAAACTACACCACTGTACTCAGGGCCTGATTAAATTCAAAACTTTGACCCACCCACTAATAGAAAACTACAAAGCTGTACAAGCTCCGTGAAATTGCCCCCCTACTTAGAGCACAAATGATAAATAGCAAGGTAAAGATATTCGATATTCAACAGACATTTGACTGCTGTCTCCAATAGCTTCTGAAAAACACAGCGGATTCTTTCGAAATTGGTTGTGAATTGAAGGGGGATATGAGTACTACATTTCACAACCTGAATTTAATAATTTCCTCCAGATGTAAGTGTGCAGAACCGAGTTAAGTGTGTGGTACCGGGTCAGCACCGGCCACACAGGCTTTAAGACGCGAGAGAGTTAGGGACTGGGGTGAAAGTGCCTATTGGTGAGTTTTTAAAGCCTAATAGCTTTTCCCTCTTAGATGATAGGGACATAAAACCAACTTCTTTATGTACAGGAAGACACCACACAACTTTCACAGCTATTCATTTTCACCCTAGTTTTAAAAAACAAAAGGTACAACATTGTATTTTTTTTTCTTTCTTTTTCTAATACCTTTTTTGTCTTTGTAGGCAGGGACTTGAAACCAACTTCATTAAGTGCAGAATAGCCTTTTACAACTTTCACAACCATTTATTTTAACCCTTGTCATTCCGAAAGGTACAAAATTGCATTTTATTATTTCTTTTTCTAATAACTTTTTTGTCTTTAAAGGTAAGGACATGTAACCACTTTCATTAAGTGCAGAATGGCCATTTACAACTTTCACAATCATTTATTTTAACCCGTCATTCCGAAAGGTACAAAATTGCATTTTTTCCTTTCCTTTTTCTAATAACTTTTTTGTCTTTGTAGGTAGGGACTTTAAACCAACTTCATTAAGTGCAGAATGTTCTTTTACAACTTTCACAATCATTAAATAGCATTTTAGGAACTAGGAATCGGTCTTCGTGTGTTCGTTAGTGCCTTAGTTCGTCACACAGTAAGTTGACATTGTGCCCCTAGTGGGTGGTCTGGTCACTGATTAAGCCAAGGGGAGAAGTACATCATAAGAACATAAGAACATAAAGTTTACAAACGAGAGGAGGCCATTTGACCCATCGTGCTAGTTTGTTGTCCATTAATAACGAAGTGATCCAAGGATCCTATCCAGTCTATTTTTAAATGTTCCCAAATTTTCAGCATCTACCACATTGCTGGGGAGTTTGTTCCAGATTGTGACTACTCTCTGTGTAAAGAAGTGTCTCCTGTTTTCCGCTTTGAATGCCTTGTAGCCCAATTTCCATTTGTGTCCCCGGGTGCATGTGTCCCTGCTGATCTGGAAAAGCTCCTCTGGTTTGATGTGTTCGATGCCCTTCATGATTTTGAAGACTTGGATCAAGTCCCCACGTAGTCTCCTCTGTTCCAGGGTGAAAAGGTACAGTGCCCTCAGTCTCTCCGAGTAGGACATTCCCTTCAGACCTGGAATAAGTCTGGTTGCTCTCCTCTGAACTGCCTCTAGAGCAGCGATATCTTTCTTGTGTGGTGTCCAGAACTGTACACAGTATTCCAGATGAGGTCTAACTAGTGCATTGTACAGTCTTAACATTACTTCCCTTGTTTTAAATTCTACACTTTTGACAATATACCCTAGCATTGTTTGCCTTTTTTATCGCTTCCCCACACTGTTTGGATGGAGAAAGTGAGGAGTCCACATAGACTCCTACGTCTTTCTCATGCGATACTTCATCTAGTTCTATTCCTCCCATAGTGTAATTACAGTGGACATTTTTGTTACCTGCGTGTATTACCTTGCACTTGTCCACATTGAATTTTATCTGCCAGGTGTCAGCCCACAACTGAATGTTATCCAAATCCCTTTGAATAGCCTGTGCTGCCGAGATTGTATCTGCTGAGCCACCTATTTTAGTATCATCGGCAAATTTGATAAGTTTGCTAACTATCCCAGAGTCCAGATCAGCCAGTTCTTAATCCATCTACTTATGTTACCCTGAATGCCTACAACTTCCAATTTGAGGATCAGTCTTTGGTGTGGACCCTTATCAAAAGCTTTCTGAAAATCTAAGTATATCATATCATATGCTTTCACGTGATCTACAGCTGCAGTTGCATGTTCAAAAAATTCTAATAAATTAGTAAGACATGATCTGCCTCATCTAAACCCATGCTGACTATCTCCAAGAATATGGTTTTGTAATTGGTCTGTAATTTCCTGGCTCAGTTTTGTCCCCTTTCTTGTGGATTGGTATGACATTTGCGGTCTTCCAGTCAGTTGGCACATCCCCTGTTCTAAGTGTCATTTGGAATATTTGACTTAGTGGCCTATAAATAATTTCCCTAATTTCTTTAAGTACTGTTGGAAATATACCATCTGGCCCAGGTGATTTGTTTGTTTTTAATTCTGCTAGTCCCTTTAGTACCTTCTCCTCATTTATCCTGATCTCTCTTAGGATTTGCCTGGACTGATTGTTAACCTGTGGCATGGTATCTGTATTTTATTTTGTAAAAACCACTGTGAAATACTCATTTAGAACATTTGCTATATCTTGTTAGTTTTCCAAGATACTTCAATTTTTGCCCTTGATCTGTTTCACTTCCCCCTTATTGTCCTCTTGCTGTTGTAGTATTGAAAAAAGCTCTTTGCATTAGTTTAAGCTCCAAGAGCTATGTTTCTCTCTATTTCCCTCTTTGCTTTCCTGATCCCTTTCTTAAGATCTCTTTGCAGCTCAACATATTCTATGTATTTTGTTTAGTCTCCGTCCCTTTTGTATGTGCTATACAACGTTTTCTTTTCTTTCTATTTTTTTGCATACCTCTATTAAACCATTTTGGCCACTGTTTTTGGTCCTCAATTTGCTAAGTTTTGGTACAAATTTCTCCTGAGCCTCAAGTAGTATATTCTTAAAATATAACCATCCATTTTCAACTGAATCTGTATCCAGTGTGCTCTAGTCTACCTCTTCTAAGTGCCGCCTCATACCTTCAAGGTTTGCTTTTCTGTAATTGTAGACCATTGTTTTAGACTTGGGCCTTGTTTTTTGAAAGAATGCCTCAAAGCTAACCATATTGTGATCACAATTTGCCATTGGTTCTCTAACTAGTGTCCCTCTGACTCTATCTTGGTCATTTGAAAAGATCAAGTCAATGCATTCACTCTCCCTGGTTGGTTCCCTGACAAACTGAGTTAGAAAGCAGTCATTTACCATCTCAACCATCTCTATTTCTGCTTCTGTAGTCCCAACCGGGCTTTCCCAGTCTATGTTTGGGAAATTGAAATCCCCCATTATAACAGCCACATCCTTGCTACATGCAGTCCTGATTACATTGTATAATGCAACATCTTGCTGAATATCTGAGTTGGGTGGTCTGTAACACTCTCCTACCACTAATCCCCAACATCCCATGTCCAATTTTTTTACCCACAAAGATTCTGTTCCATTACTGGGATTTAATTTTAGTTCTTCTGCCACAGTCATTTTTCACATACATTGCTACCCCACCTCCTCTTCGATTTTGCCTGTCTCTCCTAAACTGTGTGTATCCTCCCAACTTGTATTCATCCCCATCGTTTTCTATAAGCCATGTTTCCGTCACACCTACAACATCATAGTCACACATCAAGTCCAACATCTTGTTCCTTATACTCCTGGCATTGAGGTACAAACATTTCAGGACTTTCCTACTAGTGGGTTCCCTTTGTTTTCTTTCCTTAGAGGAACATCTCCCATTGTCAGAGCTCCCTGCCCCCCTTGTCCCTAGTTTAAATGATTCTCAATTTCTCTGCCCATACGCTCTCCCAATGCATTAGCCCCCCTTCTGTTTAGTTATAGACCGTCTCGTTTATACAGGTCCCATCTATCCCAGAAGAAAGACCAATGCTCCACAAACCTAAACCCCTCTTCCCCACACCAAGATTTCAACCACGTGTTAAAATTTCTAATCTCTGCCTGTCTCCCTGGCCTGACACGTGGTACCGGAAGTACCGTGGAGGTTCTGCTCTTTAGTTTTGTTCCTAACACTTTAAATTTGTCTTGCAGAACCTCTGTCCTACCTTTTCCTATGTCATTGGTTCCAATATGGACCATGACCAGTGGATTCCCCCTGGCTTTGACCAGTAGCCCATCTACTAGTTTAGGGAGACCTGCAACCTGAGCACCAGGCAGGCAAGATACCATGCGGGTCTCCTTATCACTAGAGCACACTGTGTGATCTACACCTCTAAGAATTGAGTCTCCTACTATAACTACCTCCCTCTTCTGGGGGGGAGTGGGCACCATGGTGCTCTGGTGCTCAACTGCCCCCCCATCACCCTCTGAGCTGTCATTGTCCAACTCGGTGTCAAGCAGTTGGAACCTGTTGGGCAATTCTAGCTCTTGGGGTGTCTCTAGGGGTTGTGCATGCCATGTTCTGCGGTTACGACCTACTGTAACCCAGCAGTTCTCTACGCTGTCCTGCTCTGAGGTCTCAACTCTCCTAGGTTCTCCTAGGTTCTCTCTCATGGGCTGATTGACCAATTCTTCTATATCCCTAATACAGCGCAGATCAACAAGCTGAGCCTCAAGATCACGAACCTTGATCTCTAGGATTTCAACCTGTTGACAATGTTCACAAATGTTTAAAGTCCCTTGGTTCCTGTTGCCTAGTCAACTGCTTAACTTTTGTGACCGAGAAACAGCGTAGCTCATTCTCAACAGCTGCTTTAAGTAGCTTTTGTCTACCTACCCCCAATTCACACCTAACTAGCCACACCTGCTCCTCCTGCAACAGAATTCCTGCTAGTCCTAGACAAAATCTCTCTTCTACAACCTGTTTACTTTCACCAACTCAGCAGCTGAACTGAATTGACTTCAATTTAGGTAAACTACAGACAATGCTAACTTCAATTTAGGCAAACTTAAAACAAAATGAGCAATGCTAAGACTGGTCTGAAACTAGTCAAACAACAAGATGGCTGCCTCTCACCTGTACATTCCTGTGTCTCTCTGTGGCAACTTGTAAATACTTCACTGGTGGGTTACAACATGTTTACTATTTCCTTGTGAACCTAGTGTTTAGATATATAAAAGATAAGTTCTCTAGTCACTATAAATTCTCTCCTTTGACTATGCCTCACAGAGACTTTGCAAGTACCGCTATGTGTCTGAACTGGTCACTCTCCAATCAGCTGGTTGCCTAATACTTAAAAACCCATAACCTAAACTGATAGTCACACCCTTCTTGTAGATATGGACAGAACTTTCTTTCTTCCACAAGTGCTTCACTTTAAGTGATTCAGTATATTCCACCACAGCAAGTGTTACACAAGGTTGCTACCTGAGCTCTTGGCTGCACTCACTGTACACCTATGACTGTACAGATGAACAGAGTAGCAACCACATCATCAGGTTGGTAGATTAAACTTCTGTGGTTGGTCTGATTCCCTCCAAAGATTTCACATAAGCCTACAGGAGGGAGGTGTCAGACCTAACAATGTCATGTCAGTACAACAACCTGACCCTGTGTAGAGGCTTATTACAGTTTATTTAGATTATTAAAGTTGATGTTTGATCCATGCTTGTTATACAATATGAATAATGTAATAAATAAACTATTTAACACAATGACAGTATGTACAGTGCATCCGGAAAGTATTCACAGCGCTTCACTTTTTCCACATTTTGTTATGTTACAGCCTTATTCCAAAATGGATTAAATTCATTATTTTCCTCAAAATTCTACAAACAATACCCCATAATGACAACACGAAAGAAGTTTGTTTGAAATCTTTGCAAATTTATTAAAAATAAAAAACAAAAAAAGCACATGTACATAAGTATTCACAGCCTTTGCCATGACACTCAAAATTGAGCTCAGGTACATCCTGTTTCCACTGATCATCCTTGAGATTTTTCTACAACTTGATTGGAGTCCACCTGTGGTAAATTCAGTTGATTGGACATGATTTGGAAAGGCACACACCTGTCTATATAAGGTCCCACAGTTAACAGTGCATGTCAGAGCACAAACCAAGCCATGAAGTCCAAGGAATTGTCTGTAGACCTCTGAGACAGGACTGTATCGAGGCACAGATCTGGGGAAGGGTACAGAAAAATTTCTGCAGCATTGAAGGTCCCAATGAGCACAGTGGCCTCCATCATCCGTAAATGGATGCCCGGCCAAACTGAGCGATCAGGGGAGAAGGGCCTTAGTCAGGGAGGTGACCAAGAACCCGATGGTCACTCTGACAGAGCTCCAGCGTGTCTCTGTGGAGAGAGGAGAACCTTCCAGAAGAACAACCATCTCTGCAGCACTCCACCAATCAGGCCTGTATGGTAGAGTGGCCAGACAGAAGCCACTCCTCAGTAAAAGGCACATGACAGCTCGCCTGGAGTTTGCCAAAAGGCACCTGAAGGACTCTCAGACCATGAGAAACAAAATTCTCTGGTCTGATGAAACAAAGATTGAACTCATGTCTGGAGGAAACCAGGCACCGCTCATCACTTGGCCAATACCATCCCTACAGTGAAGCATGGTGGTGGCAGCATCATGCTGTGGGGATGTTCTTCAGTGGCAGGAACTGGGAGACTAGTCAGGATCGAGGGAAAGATGAATGCAGCAATGTACAGAGACATCCTTGATGAAAACCTGCTCCAGAGCGCTCTGGACCTCAGACTGGGGCGAAGGTTCATCTTCCAACAGGACAACGACCCTAAGCACACAGCCAAGATAACAAAGGAGTGGCTACAGGACAACTCTGTGAATGTCCTTGAGTGGCCCAGCCAGAGCCCAGACTTGAACCCGATTGAACATCTCTGGAGATATCTGAAAATGGCTGTGCACCAACGCTCCCCATCCAACCTGATGGAGCTTGAGAGGTCCTGCAAAGAAGAATGGGAGAAACTGCCCAAAAATAGGTGTGCCAAGCTTGTAGCATCATCCTCAAAAAGACTTTAGGCTGTAATTGGTGCCAAAGGTGCTTCAACAAAGTATTGAGCAAAGGCTGTGAATACTTATTTACATTTGCTTTTTTTGCTTTTTATTTTTAAAAAATTGCAAAGATTTCAAACAAACTTCTTTCACGTTGTCATTATAGGGTAGAATTTTGAGGAAAATGATGAATTTAATCCATTTTGGAATAAGGCTGTAACATAACAAAATGTGGAAAAAGTGAATCACTGTGAATACTTTCCGGATGCACTGTATATGTAACCTTACTGTATATATACACAACATAGTATTACAATTGGAGCAGCCACATTTCTGTTCTCACTTTATGTTTCACATTTCTGTTCTCTATATTCTATGATGTATCTTATAGGGCTCTTAAGGTTAGGATTGACTAGAGTAGAAAAAACACAGTGATCTCTCAGTTGCATGGCTTGGAATGTTTTATTGTTGTCATGGGACAATGTACAAACTCTGGCATAAAGCAGATGTGGGATGCCTATATAAGCCTAATACATTGTATGTAGAGTTCTGTCCATATCTACAAGAAGGGTGTGACTATCAGTTTTGGGTATGGGTTTTATGTATTAGGCAACCAGCTGATTGGAGAGAGTGACCAGTTCAGACACACAGCGGTACTTGCAAAGTCTCTGTGAGGCATAGTCAAAGGAGAGAATCTATAGTGACTAGAGAACTTATCTTTTATATATCGAAACACTAGGTTCACAAGGAAATAGTAAACATGTTGTAACCCACCAGTGATGTACTTCTCCCCTTGGCTTAATCAGTGACCAGACCACCCACTAGGGGCACAAAGTCAACTTACTGTGTAACGAACTAAGGCACTAACAAACACACGAAGACCAATTCCTAGTCCCTAAAATGCTATTTTATGATTGTGAAAGTTGTAAAAGGACATTCTGCAATTTGGTTTCAAGTCCCTACCTACAAAGACAAAACAGTTATTAGAAAAAGAAAGGGGGAAAAAATGCAATGTTGCGCCCTTTTCGACCATAAAATGCAATGTTGCACCCTTTTCGACCACAAGGGTTAAAATAAATGGTTGTGAAAGTTGTAAAAGGACATTCTGCACTTAATGAAATTGGTTTCAAGTCCCTACCTTTAAAGTCAAAAAGTTGTGTGGTGTCTTCCTGTACATAAAGAAGTTGGTTTTATAGACTTTCACCCCGGTCCCTAACTCTCTCGCGTCTTAAAGCCTGTGTGGCCGGTGCTGACCCGGTACCGCACACTTAACTCGGTTCTGCACACTTACATCTGGAGGAAATTATTAAATTCAGGTTGTGAAATGTAGTACTCATATCCCCCTTCAAATCACAACCAATTTCGATAGAATCTGCTGTGTTTTTCGGAAGCTATTGGAGACAGCAGTCGAATGTCTGTTGAATATCAAAAATAAAACTATCTTTACTTCGCTATGATAAATTCCATATCATTCATTTGTGCTATGTTTGTGCCGTTGAAATAAACGTTTGTGCTGCTTTGGTTTTGAAGATATTAACATTTATTTATTTTCGGCGAGTGACGTCAACCCCCCCACAACAACAGAATCAAACCAAACATTTGTGCTACGTTTTTGCGGTTTGCGCCGTTTAAACTAATGTTTCAGCTATTCTAATATTAAAGATATATTAAAATTAAATTATAATTAATGTAATTAATGCTGAAACCCCTATTGCATATGAATAACAAAAACAGTAGGCTACAGTCCTAGTACTAACAGGATCCAAAAACAGGATCGGATCTGGGCTCACTAGATCCGGATCATGAAAAGGCTTTGTACGAAGCAGATCAAGATCCGGCGGCACTGATGCGATCTGTGTGATCTGACTGCTGTTGTATCCAAACGCGGCTCTGCAGCTACAGTGAAAGAGTGCAGGGGCATTTCTAGGCATAGGCAATCTAGGCGGTCGCCTAGGGCGCCACCTGCGGGGGGGGGTGCCGATTGGGATAAACAATATATACACCCCCCCCCCCAATTTTTTTTTAAAAAATGAATCAATATATATGTATTTTTAATTATTATAAAAACTGTGTTTTCCTTAAAAAAAGGAAGGGCGGGGGAGGGGGGCTGTTGACAAATTACAACAGTGGAATTCATCATAAAAAGACTGGAGAGATGGTGTTGAGGGAGGTGGGGCAGGTGTGGACTGGGGTTAGTCGAGTGCGCGCAGTTGAGTTTATCCAGTGAAAAGTTTCTGACTGCTGTCTGACGCTGCTCTCATGAAAAGACTAAAGTCATCGGGGGCAAAATATAGAAAGAAGAGGAGGAGGAAGAAAAAAGACGTATAGTGGTATGTTTATTATGGACATTTTTAAAAGCATCTGTCTGTCTCTGGTTTTAGCTATTTGAAATGTAGCACGCTAAAGTCACACTACACAATTTGTAGAAATCCGACCCGAGTTTGTGAACGGTGGGCAGCTCACACTTAACGACTATTTTGCACTGATTTACGTCTTTTGCGTCTTGAAGGAGCGCACACTACCCGACCACTTAAGTACAGGGGGACGCAATTCACGACTGATCTGAAATCCTCGTCGTGCCGATCTGTGTCACAGCCTCCAAATTTCCTACATCTCGCAGAAATACGCGTGATCCACACAGCAAAGAGATCAGCAAACACGGACATGGACATTTACAGGTCACGTTCGTAAAGGGCAGATGTCCGCAGTTATGCACAACAAGAACACGGCCACAAACTGCTGTTGCTGTTCGTGTTCGTGTGTCGGACAAACGCACAAAGCGGAGAGAAAAGAGGATGTGTGTGAAGACATGGCCGTGAGAGCTTCACTGTGAGAGCTGCAGCTGAGCAACAGTCACAGGCTCTATCCATCCCACAGTGTGAGCATTGCATTGTAGGGATCAATATTTAGCGCAGACCTGGGTCAATTACAGATACTAATTGGTATTTTAAAGTATTATTTTCCCTGTATCAGAGTATTTTTAAATAACCTATGCCGAAACAACCATTGGTATTTGAAGTATTTTAATAAATACGTATGAAAATGTTATTCTCCTGTCATGTTTATTCTTCCTGTTTCTTTTCTCTTCTTCAGTGAGCTCAGCTCTCATTGGCTGCTGATCACGTCACTCTCCTCGACCCATGCCGATCCAGTCGTAAATATTAAACATGTTTAATAAAATCGTAGCGACTCCGACAAGCTATCGGCATCGGGACGCACCCCGACCAGGCTGCCTGTCGGGCTCAAATCAGGTTTAAAATCGTGTAGTGTGACCCCAGCATAAGCTAGCTAACTAGCTAAACCTGAACTAGAGTAGCAGTAAATGCATAGCATGTGCCAGGCAGTGGGCAAAGGGTGGAAGTGGCACCTTAAAAATCGCTACAACTGCTCCTGTTACGGTAGCTTCTGCAGAGAGGAGCTCCTCAAAATTATGCTGGGGTCCTACTACACGATTTTGAGCCCGATTTGGCCCTCATGACAGATCGGCACTGCTCATCATGACGAGCTGCCTGGTGGGGCGCGTCCCGCCACCGATGGTCGTGTAGTGAGAGATGGGCTGTGATGCCATGAGGTGCATTAGTAAATATTGTGTTTTTATGTTGTCTTTATTTATTATTATCTGATCCGTTTAGTACAAAACAATTGAGATCAACATCAAAATCGGAGCGTGGATGCCGTTAGTTTTATGAAGGTTGTATTATTCACTCTTTCACTGTAGCTGTAGAGCCGCGTTCAGATACAACAGGAGTCAGGCAGCTGGTTTAACAGGAGACTCATAGTCACCGCAGTGCTGCGTAACACCCGGATCACACACTCAGTGCCCCCGGATCTTGATCCGCTTCGTACAAAACCTTTTCATGATCCGGATCTAGTGAGCCTGGATCCAATCCTGTTTTTGGATACCGTTTTTTGATCCTGTTAGTACTAGGACTGTAGCCTACTGTGTTTGTTATTCATATGCAATAAGGGCTTCAGCAAAAATAATGTAATTACAATTTAATTTAGTTATTTCTTTAATATTAGAATAGCTGAAACATTAGTTTAAACAGCACAAACCGGCACAAACGTAGCACAAACGAAATGTTTGGTTTGATTCTGATGTTGTGGGGGGGCTGAGTGACGTCACTCATCTAATAAAAAATCACAATTAATGTTAAAACCATAATAGTTCAAACATTAATTTAAATGTCACAAACTGGCACAAACTTAGCACAAACGAAAAAGGTATGTTTGGTTTGATTCTGTTGTTGTGGGGAGGCTGAGTGACATCACTCGCCGAAAATAAATAAATGTTAATATCTTCAAAACCAAAGCAGCACAAATGTTTATTTCAACGACACAAACAAATTATATGGAATTTATCGTTTGTGCTGTAGGTGGGGGGTGGGGGGTGGGGGGTATGGGGGGAGGCAACTTCACGGAGCTACCTGTACATCATAGCAGTTTATTTTTATTAGATTAGAATTGATTAGAATAAAGTTCCTAAGTTTTCTATTAGCAGGTGGGTCAAAGTTTTGATTTAATCCCAGCCTCTCTTTCATGTTTAGTTAGAAGTTACTTTCTTCAAATTTTTTATGTAAATCCCATGATGTACGGTTATGTACTTTGCTATTAGCAGCTGGTGAAATTTGTATTTAATCCCTCCCAACAACACAGTGGGAGTGGTCCAATTTTCGCCATTTAGTTTTAAACCACGTCACAGGCGCTGCTCCAGGTTTATTCACAGCCTCTGTAGCTGTGTGTTCAGTGGAAATAACTGTTTATTGCTACAGTAACCTCAATAAAGGTGTAAAGTGCAGGTAACAAATTACATCTTGCACCCAACATCCACACAAAACAAACGTTGCTCGTGCAAAGAGATGAAATATGTTGTTATTGAATGTAATTTTATATTATGTTTTGTTCAGCAATGTGTTCGTTTGGGTTATGTTTTTTACATATTTATTTGTTTAATTCACTAGTTCGTTTACCCTGCTGTTGCTTTGTTCATTGTTCTGAAAACTATTTGATGTCTTAAAAAAAACACATCTTTCGTGGGAGTAGTGCCTACTATCGAGTAAACATTAATCCTCACTCGTACACACTACAAAGTTATGTATATTCAGCCTATATCATATATAAGGGAATGTTTCCATGCATGATACATTTGGCATTAGTTCCACAAAGTGGAAGTGATAACTATACATGTCACATTGACACACACACAATACATGAAGCAGGCTCATGGGCGGTCGGATCGCACATACACACACACACAGCTGGACATATTAAAGGTGTACTGTAAAGAGTATTTATGTATGGAAATGCAATTTAGGGTGCTATGGCAATTTTGAAAAAAATGAATGCAGATGGAGCTTCTCGCTCAGGATTCGAAACGCGCACCTCAGGCACTCCAATACTGTGTTACACCCACTAGGCCAATCTGGTAAACATTGAAGCAGGTGGCTTAACACTGTACTTATTTATTCGTTGGGTTTTGTTACTTGTAATAAGAACATAAGAAAGTTTACAAAGGAGAGGAGGCCATTCGACCCATTGTGCTCGTTTGGTGTCCATTAATAACTAAGTGATTCAAGGATCCTATCCAGTCTATTTTTAAATGTTCCCATGTTTTCAGCTTCACCCACATCGCTGGGGAGTTTGTTCCAGATTGTGACAACTCTCTGTGTGAAGAAGTGTCTCCTGTTTCTGTCTTGAATGCCTTGAAGGCCGATTTCCATTTGTGTCCCTGCTGATCTGGAAAAGCTCCTCTGGTTTGATGTGGTCGATGCCCTTCATGATTTTGAAGACTTGAGGAGTCCACATAAACTCCTAGGTCTTTCTCATGCATTACTTCTTCCAGTTCTGTTCCTCCCATAGTGTAATTATAGTGGACATTTTTAGTGCCTGCATGTAATACCTTGCACCGTCCACATTGAATTTCATCTGCTAGGTGTGGGCCCACAACTGAATATTATCTAATGTCCTCATAATACAAGTTATGTTCACTGAGCTAAAACTACTCAAAACATATTTGCGCTCCACTATGACAGAAGAAAGCTTTTATGGGTTTGCGCATCTGTACATAAATAAGAACCTCAAAGTAATTGGTTTTAATCTGCACCACCTACACATAACCCAGCTAACACACAATGTTGCCACAACGTTGTAGCAATGTAAATGTATTATACACTCAGAAAGATCTGATAAGAAGGAATCCATTTTTAAGACATGAAAGGAAGAAAGCAAGAGCAGAATAAACGAGTTAAACAAGTCATGAAATGAAAACGAAACGAACACTGACACATTAACAAAACACAATATAAAATGACATTCAATATCAACATATTTTCTCTCTGTGCACGAATAAGCAACATTTCATTTATGTGGATGTTGGGCGCAACATCTAATGTATTCTTACGCACACTGTACACCACTTATTTCCACTGGACACACAGAGCTGCGGAGGCTGTGACTGAACCAGCAGCTGCGCTTTCTCTCCACTTTGCCTTAACCGCGAGAGGTTTTAGACAACTCCGAAGTTGTCTAAAAGTAGGGGACCTGCGAGAAAACACCCTGAAAATGTTCTTGCAGGTCCCCTACTTTCATATTGTCTTGATTTAATACAGCAAAAATGTAACCACTCCCACTGTATGGTTGGGCAGGATTAACTACAATTTTAACCAGCCGCTAATAGCAAACTACACAACTGTACATCATGGGATTTACTTTGATGTTGTAGGAGTGACGGAAACATGGCTTACAGAAAACTATGGGGATGAATACAAGTTGGAAGGATACACACAGTTTAGGAGAGACAGGCAAAATAGAAGAGGGGGTGGGGTAGCATTATATGTGAGAAATTACATTGAGGCAGAAGAACTCAAATTAGATCCCAGTAACGGAACAGAATCTTTGTGGGTGAAACTTTTGGACAACAGATCTGGAAGATTAGTGGTAGGAGTGTGTTACAGACCACCCAACTCAGATATTCAGCAATATGTTGCATTGTATAGTGTAATCAGGACTGCATGTAGCAAGGATGGAACCAACTAGGGAGAATGCATGCATTGACTTGATCTTTTCAAATGACCAGGATAGAGTCAGGGACAATAGTTAGAGAACCAATGGCAAATTTGATCACAATATGGTTCGCTTTGAGGCATTCTTTCAAAAAACAAGGTCCAAGTCTAAAATAATGGTCTACAATTTCAGAAAAGCAAACCTTGAAGGTATGAGGTGGCACTTAGAAGAGGTAGGCTGGAGCACACTGGATACAGATTCAGTTGAAAATGGATGGTTATATTTTAAGAATATACTACTTGAGGCTCAGGAGAAATTTGTACCAAAACTTAGGAAATTGAGGACCAACAAACATTGGCCAAAATGGTTTTATAGAAGTATGCAAACAAATATCAAGAGGAAGAAAATGTTGTATAGCACATACAAAAGGGACGGAGATGAAACAAAATACATAGAATATGTTGAGCCACAAAGAGATCTTAAGAAAGGGATCAGGAAAGCAAAGAGGGAAATAGAAAGAAACGTAGCTATTGGAGCTAAAACTAATGCAAAGAGCTTTTTTCAATACTATAACAGCAAGAGGTCAATAAAGGAGGAAGTGAAACAGATAAAGGGCAAAAATGGAAGTATCTTGGAAAACGAACAAGATGTGGCAAATGTTCTAAATGAGTATTTCACAGAGGTTTTTACAGAAGAAAAGACAGATAACATGCCACAGGTTAACAATCAGTTCAGGCAAATCCTAGGAGAGATCAGGATAAATGAGGAGGAGGGACTAGCAGAATTAAAAACAAACAAATCACCTGGGCCAGATGGTATATTTCCAACAGTACTTAAAGAAATGAGGGAAATGATTTATAGGCCTCTAACTCAAATATTCCAAATGACACTTAGAACAGGGGATGTGCCAACTGACTGGAAGACAGCAAATGTCATACCAATCCACAAGAAAGGGGACAAAACTGAGCCAGGAAATTACAGACCAATCAGTCTCACCTGCATCACTTGTAAAATGTTGGTAAAAATTATTAGACAGAAAATAGAGGAGCATCTTAATGAAAACCATATTCTTGGAGATAGTCAACATGGGTTTACTAATTTATTAGAATTTTTTTAACATGCAACTGCAGCTGTAGATCACGTGAAAGCATATGTTATGATATACTTAGATTTTCAATAAGCTTTTGATAAGGGTCCACAAGACTGATCCTCAAATTGGAAGCTGTAGGCATTCAGGGTAACGTAAGTAGATGGATTATGAACTGGCTGATCTGGACTCTGGGATAGTTAGCAAACTTGTCAAATTTGCAGATGATCCTAAAATAGGTGGCTCAGCAGACACAATCTCGGCAGCACAAGTTATTAAAAAGGGACTTAGATAACATTCAGTTGTGGGCCGACACCTGGCAGATGAAATTCAATGTGGACAAGTGCAAGGTAACACATGCAGGTAACAAAAATGTCCACTATAATTACACTATGGGAGGAATAGAACTAGATGAAGTATTGCATGAGAAAGACCTAGGAGTCTATGTGGACTCCTCACTTTCTCCATCCAAACAGTGTGGGGAAGCAATAAAAAAGGCAAACAGGATGTTAGGGTATATTGTCAAAAAGTGTAGAATTTAAAAAAGGGCAGTAATGTTAAGACTGTACAATGTGCTAGTTAGACCTCATCTGGAATACTGTGTACAGTTCTGGGCACCACACAAGAAAGATATCGCTGCTCTAGAGGCAGTTCAGAGGAGAGCAACCAGACTTATTCCAGGTCTGAAGGGAATGTCCTACTCGGAGAGACTGAGGGAACTGAACCTTTTCACCCTGGAACATTGGAGACTATGTGGGGACTTGATCTTCAAAACTATGAAAGGCATCTACCACATCAAACCAGAGGAGCTTTTCCAGATCAGCAGGGACACACGCACCCGGGGACACAAATGGAAATTGGGCTTCAAGGCATTCAAAATGGAAAACAGGAGACACTTCTTTTCACAGAGAGTAGTCACAATCTGGAACAAACTCCCCAACAATGTGGTAGAAGCTGAAAATTTGGGAACATTTAAAAATAGACTGGATAGGATCCTTGGATCACTTGGTTATTTAATGGACATCAAACGAGCACGATGGGTCGAATGGCCTCCTCTTGTTTGTAAACTTTCTTATGTTCTTATGTTCTATTAGCGGGTAGGTCAAAATTTTGATTTAATCTGGCCCTTAATACCACAAAAGTTTAGCAGCGCGATATCCATTCGCAGATATGCTGCTAATGCGATTTTTAATAATCAACGTTATCGATTTTTCTGATATGTTGCAGCCCTACAAAAACTTTTGTATCTTGCTCTTGCAATTGTATTTAATCGTAATATAATAATACTGTGTTCCAAAACATCTTCAAAATGCCAGCATACCAAATTGTCCTGCCAGAGCTGCTTTCTAAGAGCCGTTGAACTTTCGTGGATGTACCAAGAGCCTGTACTGAGATCAAGCCCGAAAGCAGCCGTGTGCCCTTATTATATCGTCCAAATAAAAATCTTTCTAGTTTAGCCAATACTACTGATTTGATCATGAGAATTTTGCTTATATAATTGCAATTTATGATTATTTAACAAGTGATAAACACACCGACTTTACCCTATTAATAATGACAAGCACAAGAAGATGAATACTTAGCAATACAACTGTGTAATGAGTCTTTATTTGTTGTAGTTATTGCAGTGCATCAGGAATTAATTTATCAACGGTGTAAGTAATGTCATTTACGATTATGTGTTAATGTTTTTCCGTTTAGGCAACTTTAAAATCCCCTCCTGGCTCAAAGTGTCGTGGTGAACATGGAGCATATAAATAGCTTAGTAATACATTTGAAAACAGTAATAAAAGAAATAGCCATAAAACATGAATGTATATGTGTGTATTTATGTATTTGATTTGCTGAACAACAGTACCTACAAATATGTCAGTCCAGCACTGTGACTGTTCCGCTGTCCTCCACCAGAGGTCACTGACATGCCAGGTTCCTTCCCCGATCCTTTTTCAATCTCGTCTTTCCCCTCATTATTGCATTATTGCCCAAGTGGTTATCTATCAATTATCTCACACCTGTCTCCAGTTACCTCTACCCTCACTTTAGTATTGATACACCTCTGTTACTTCCATTCTCTGCAAAGTTTTGCCTTGCCTTCATTGCAGCATCTCCGAGCCTTTGTTTTCCAAGTTTAGATCCCCTGTTTATGACCACAGCTTTCCCTACCATGACTTAGCCTTTTGGATATTCCCCTATAGTGTTGTTTGCCCAATCGCCTGACATCTTGCTCGTTTACTTACCTCAGTTCTCGGATATCCTTGATAACAGTGTTAGCCGGCCCCAAACCTTTCACCTGTTCTCTGACTCTGTCTCCAGCCCCGCACCTGGATCCCTTATCCCTGGCCTCTGGCGTAACAGAAAACTTCTCCATAAAAGACATGGATCCAGCGGGGCAACCCGATCTACATGCAGCCTTGTCGACATAAGACGCCATGCTTGAGGATCATGCCACCAAACTGAGCCAAGTTAAAGCCACCCTTGACAGGATACTGCGATGGCTTCCTCCACCCCCTGCTCCATCGGCATCATCACCTCCTCCTTTGGCAATCCCTGTAGCAGTCACCTCTGCTGTATATTTAACTATCCCGGAAAAATACGACAGCTCACCCGTGCAATGTGAAGGATTCCTGCTACAGTGTTTACTTTATTTTGCTCATCAGCTTGCTTCGTTCCCCAATGATGCAGCAAAACTCGCCTTTGTGATTACCCTACTTACCGGGAAAGCCAAAAAATAGGGTGTGGCTGTGTGGTCTCTGCAAGGAGTGGTCATTCGTTCCCAGTCATCCTTTCTGGATCATTTTAAAGATGTTTTCAATCACCCCGCACAGGGAAGGGATGCCGGAGAACAACTCCTCACCCTACGCCAGGGTGCTTCTCCCAGTGCCTTTCTTTGCCATGTAGAGCCATGCACATTGAAAGTCCTATACTTTCCATGCCTCCTGAAATCCCTCCAGAGTATAGAGACCTGGCACCTGTTTTTATCAAGAACCAAGCCTCCAAACTACCCCCTCACCAACCCTGGGATTGCACAATTGATCTCATCTCTCCTACGGGGTCGTATTTATTCCCTCTCTATACCAGAGACACAGGCTATGGAGGATTACATTACTGAAGCATTGGCATTAGGGATTATCAAACTATCCATGTCTCCGGCTGCTGCCAGCTTCTTCTTTGTCGAAAAAGAAGGACGGAGGATTGAGACCTTGTATTGACTACCTTTCTTAACAAGATCTTAACAAGATCACAGTGAAATATCGGTAACCCTCTCCCCTTGGTCCCTGCAGCCCTGGAACAAGTCAAAGGAGCCAGATTCTTTACGAAACTTGATTTGCGCAGTGCATATAACCTCATCCGTATCAGAGAAAGGGATGAGTGGAAGATGCATTATCCAGCCTTTACGACACACACACCAGTTCACCTCCATTGGAACCCATTATATCTCCCAATTGCATTGTGGCTCCCATCAGGTGGGAAATCATGGATTAAATTCAGCAAGCAACTGCTCAGGAACCTTCACCTCCCTAATGTCCTGCTACCAAAGTGTATGTACCCACCTCTGTGTGCCCTTCACTCCTTCTATGGATACATTCTTCTCTTGCATCTGGACACCCCGGAGTCAGATGTACTCTCTCCCTTGTTCGGAATCAATTCTGGTGGCCTTCCATGATTTCTGATGTCTCCGCCTTTGTTAGCGCCTGTACTGTATGCGCCCAGTCGAAACCGTCTCGTCAAGTGCCAGCTGGTCTTCTTGAACCCCTTCCTATTCCTAATCGACCTCGGTCTCATATCGCAATCGATTTCCTTACCGATCTTCCTAATTCCCATGGTTTTACTACTATTCTCATGGTGATAGACTGTTTTTCCAAAGCATGCCGTCTTATTCCGTTTAAATGCCTACTGACCGCCTTGGACACTGCAGAAGCCCTCTTTTCTCACGTCTTCCGGATTTTCGGACTGCCCGAGGATGTTGTATCTGACAGGGGATCTTAATTCACATCCCGTGTATGGTTGGCTTTTTTCAAGCTTTTGAATGTCAATGTCAGCCTCTCTTCGGGATACCATCCTCAGTCAAATGGCCAAACAGAGAGGCTCCATCAAGACATAGGCAGGTTTTTACGGTCCTATTGCAGCTATTCCCAGTCTGAATGGAGACGTTTTCTCCCATGGGCGGAATATGCACAGAACTCTTTAACAGGGTTCCCGCGGCTCTTTAAAAAGTCTTAAAAGGTCTTAAAATAAAAACTGGGAAATTAAGGTCATAAATTGTCTTAAATTTACCATAAATTTGCTGTAGCATGCCAGGTGCCCCTCTGCCACTTCCTGGAGAGGCCCAGCTTTGCTCAGTGGCATGTCTGAGGGACCTGAATAACTCAGGGAAAATAGAATCTCAATGTTCTCCTGGGTCAGTTTGCAAAAAAGGTGCATTATTTCAGTGTTATGTATACAATGCATATTTCAATACCTAAGGCTTTGAAGAGCATGTTCTAAGTGTCAAAACTGTTCACTATTACTGTGTGGGGTGTGAAATCAATAATAATAAAAAAAAATGATTTCACTCAGATATTGTCTTATAAGTACATTATGCATGAAAAAAGCATTTAGCAGTGGTTGTTCTGAAGAAATAGATATAAAACGCTGTGGTTTATAAGCAAATGCATATTGTTTATCAGCTAGAATGTAAAAACTGGAAAAATTGGCTCAGTCCTCTGAGGGTTAACTTAGTATTGAGAGACTCCGCCATTAAAATAAGTTTTACGTTTGCATTATGTTAGCTAGCTACAGACGTTGATGTCTGGTTGCGTGTCATCTTTTCATTGTTTAGACATTTTTTGGGTCTTAAATTATATTTGTTGAGGTCTTAAAAAGGTCTTAAAAAGCATTGAATTTGACTTTAAAAATTGTGAAAGAACCCTGTTTAATTAACTCTTCTACAGGGCTTACACCTTTTCAGTGTGTTCTTGGATTTCAACCACCTCTGTTTCCGTGGTCTGGAGAAGTTTCCGATGGGCAGCCCATGTTCACCTGCAAAGAGCAGTTCGTTGCCAGAAGATACAGGCAGATTGCACATCAGTTCTAGCCAGTGCAGGATGTTTGGCTTTCTACAAGGGACATTCGGCTATGGCTCCCTTGCAAAAAATTGAGCCCTTGGGACATCGGGCCCTTCAAATTGATTCTCCAGGTTAAACCAGTCTCCTACCGTATTCAGTTGCCTCCACATTACCGGATTTCACCTACATTCCACGTCTCTCTTCTGAAACCGGCTTTATCCTCTCCATCTCCTCTCTCTGTCCCTTCTTCGGATCCACTACCGCTGCCCCCTCCTCTAGATCTGGAAGATGGTCCTGCATACGCCGTTCGAGCTCTCCTTTGCTCTTGTCGCAGGAATGGCCGGTTACAATACCTTGTGGACTGGGAGGGATACAGGCCAGAAGAGCGCTCTTGGGTACCCGCCTCTGACATTCTAGAGCCGACTCTCCTGCGGGACTTCCATCGTGAGCATCCCACGGCTCCTGCTCCTTGACCCTGTGGGAGAACCCGTCGTCGGGGGTCTCGGGCTGCAGGTGCAGCCCGTAGGGAGGGAGGCTCTGTCAGTCCAGCACTGTGACTGTTCAGCTATCCTCCACCAGAGATCACTGACATGCCAGGTTCCTTCCCCGATCCTTTTTCAATCTCGTCTTTCCCCTCATTATTGCATTATTGCCCAAGTGGTTATCTATCAATTATCTCACACCTGTCTCCAGTTACCTCTACCCTCCCTTTAGTATTTATACACCTCTGTTACTTCCATTCTCTGCAAAGTTTTGCCTTGCCTTCATTGCAGCATCTCCGAGCCTTTGTTTTCCAAGTTTAGATTCCCCATTTATGACCACAGCTTTCCCTACTACGACTTAGCCTTTTGGATATTCCCCTATAGTGTTGTTTCCCCGATCGCCTGACCTCTTGCTCGTTTATTTACCTTGGTTCTTGGATATCCTTGATAACAGTGTTAGCCGGCCCCAGACCTTTCGCCTGTTCTCTGACTCTGTCTCCAGCCCTGCACCAGGTTCCTTTATCCATGGCGTATTTTTATGAGTTCCATTTTTACCCAAGTAAAGATTTTCACTTGTTTTGCTTATGTATTTATAATGTATATCTGCAAAGCAACTGAGGGGTCAGATCAGAGAAAAGTTTAAAGGAAAATGTATTGGAACAACTGTCTGCTGACAGGACTTATTTGGTAATTTTTGTTATATCAGCAACATAAATATGCATTCCTCATATTGCTGGATTTCAGATTTTAAAAGTGCATTGTTAATGAATACGTATGTATGTATTTATTTGCTTATCAGAAAATAATTGTAAAATGTCAGAGAGTGCAGAGCACTGCTTCCTTGCATTCTCTAAAACAGGGGTTCCCAATGTCTGGTGATGGATGGCCAGTTTCCGGAGATTGCATGGGATGGGGGGCCGCAGTAGAAAATGAACCACCAATGAAAACGAAATATGTCCCAAATCATACTTTTAATTTCCTATACATTTCTGTTAGGGAACATTTATGAACGTTAATTGTTGTTTAAATTATTTTCCCCCAAATTACATGTGCAATTTGTAACAGAATTTTTTCAAAAAGTGTAAAAATATAGTAAAGGTTCAGAAAAGGAGTGGTTGAAGGTTGGTTTGGGAGGCTGCACCAAAAATCCTTGTGGGCCGTATTTGGCCCCCGGGCCGCACTTTGGGAACTACTACTCTAAAATAATTCTGAGCTACAATCCATATCCATTCATCAGTTTCAAACATGTTTGTGTATGCAGTGGAAAAACATGAATCTTTCTGGAGTACTGAAAATGTGACAAAATCCAAAACATTTTGTATTTTTTTTTTTTTTCAAATTTTTATGTACCAGAAAAAAACTCTATAATACATAAGCTTTACTATGTTTAACCTTACTTATGCACAAAATATTTTAAAACACCATTACATGAATGCCACATATTGATAATTATTGGGTGAGCATGGTCATTAGGGTCACTTTGAGTCAGGCCGCAATATTAAAGTTAATTTTAAACAGAAAGACAATATCATTGAAATTAGCCTTGCTAAACTGAAAACCGTTTCAATAAAATTAACTAATAATGGCTGATAACACATTTGTATCAATATTCATGTGTTTTTCCCCCATATAAATAATAAGAAATGTATTCATTTATTGTGAAGATGCTGATTTCCTGTAAAGAATGAAAAAAATAATTAGTAAAGGGTCAGTTGTTGTGTGGGCCTATTTATTCAGTTTTATTGCATATACTTACATAATAAAGAGATAATGTAACATGCCACAATTAAAACACTTGTTATAATTGTCAAAACATCAGTATAATTAATTATGACTGGAAATACAACTGACAGAGAATGTAGTGATTTTTTAACACAAACCTTGTTCTTGTTTTTGATGTGCTATACCTCCTTGGTCTTGGTCAAGTATTGGCTATATAAATCACAACAAGCATGGCAATTCAAGATGCATATACAAAATCACACATAGAAATACTAAGCACATTGCAGTAATTAATCTTTCCACTTAGACTCATACTCAGCTGTATAATTGGAAGAGGCCTGGGGAAATACATAAACTAGACAGATTTCCACACGGTCAGACTGACTCAATACACTGCCATGTCAGCATGTTATTGTGTCATTAAAAAGGTTGATTGGGTCATACTGGTATTACGTAATTATTAAATACAATCAGAGCAGCAAGATAAGAGGCGTTTGTGTTTTATTTTTATGAGTATTTATATTCCCTTTATTAAAATCCAAAATATCCTCCAAGCTTCTTTTATCAACTCCAGAAATATATTTTGGAAAAATATTTTGGAGGGGAAACTTTGGTTTCATTGGTGTATCCTAGAAAAAGGATACATGGGATTAAAACATGGAATAGTGCATTATGCTACTAAAAAGGGAAGATAAAATATGGTCTTGACAAAAGCAACAGGAAACAAGTGTGCAATTTATGGTTGCCTTTATATGGTTGCAAATTATGGTCATTTTTTCTCTGAACAAATAAATTACATTACAAAAAAGAAACATTTTGAATAAATAAAGTAGCAATGTTGAAAGTAACATTCGCATGATTTGCAAGTAATTTGCGTGTGTGTGTGGCAGGGTGAAGAGGGTGACAACACAGTAGTCTACAACACTCTGGGGTCAAACGTCTGCATGGGAGATCACAAGGTAACAGTTAGCAGATTATTTGTAATCTAAGCATTTATAGGTCTGTCCCACAGTGTGCTTGCAATTCTCTGATGAATCATCTGTAAATCTTAAAAGGTCTAATTGCTCACTCTTTCGGAAATAAAAGTGCTTTTTATTTCCATTATGTATAAACATACGCGTTTCATACTTTAATGTATAAAGTTTGTGTCATGTCCTTTGCAAAACAGAAGTATTAATATTACAAAATACAGCGATACACTCTATATACTGTATTGTCTTTAACAACATTGATCGATTCTGATTGGGACCGCTTGGTACCATTTTTGGACCACTACACCTCTGGTCTCAAGCATAAAGCTCAGAATACAGATGCTTTGTTGCAGAACCAGGCTCATCTGTCTCATTAATTCAAGTGAGTAGTAGATCAGTTAAGAATAGGTTTATGCATAGAGAGATTTTGGTTTTACCCATGTAAATGGCCAAAAAAATTAATAAAGTGAAATGCAAACAAAGATGTCAGTGTACACAACAGTTATGTGTTAGTGTTTAAAAAAATATAAATGGAAATATAGTTAAGAACGTGTCTGACAGGAGGGGGGGTGGAAGGGGGCATGACCCAAAAGTATAGGGGGGTGGGGGGCGCTAGCCCAAATGTTTGGGAACCTCTGAGTTAAAACTATCTTGTTTTCAATATTATACCATACCATTCTTCTTTCAACATTTATCTACTTATCTTCCTACCACAACAGTTAGGTAACTGATCCTAACTCCTTGTTTTTCCCATTTCCAGCCTGTGTTCTTGTTCTTTGCATTAAAAACAAATGGACACTGAGAACACATCCTGGAGAGCACTGAAAGGTAATGTGCGACTTACAATGTCAATGTATTGTCACCAGTCTTGGTTCTTGTTATTACCACTGAGGTTTGAGTAGAATGAGAGAACAGACTCTTCTGCAACTTTTCGTGTTCGCACTTTGTGAACATTTTTGATTTAATCCTGTCCCAAATGCAATTTTTGAATTATACTAAGGCTGTTGATTAATTTAAGTTTAACAGGTTATAGTAACTTAATTATTAGGTGTAAGTTATTGGAATTGCTCTTGCTAACATTTTGTTAGTTTGTTTATAGTTTTATATTTATCTGCCTGTTTTTGTCATTTGATATTGGTTAATCAACTTATCAGTGTAAATCTGGTTCAGAACCATTAAAAAGTAAAAAATAAAAAATAAAAACAAATCTCCTAAATTATCATATACAGCTCTGGAAAAAAATAAGAGACCACTCCAAGTTCAGAAATCAATGTTCAAAGTGGTCTTAATTTTTTCCAGAGCTGTATATTGGATGTGTTTGTACTGGCAGGCTTTATATTCTTGATCTTGCATTTTTTTACAGGTGAACCACCAACTTTTAAGCAAGAGTTGTGGGAGCATATGTTGCATCACTGGTCATGAATAGCTATGGATTTAACAGCAAATTGGAACTATATTGGTATCCCTCTATTTTAAGGGAATAACAGCCAAACAGCTTGAGAACACAGTCTGTAATATTATGGCATACAGTGAGGGAAAAAAGTATTTGATCCCCTGCTGATTTTGTACGTTTGCCCACTGACAAAGAAATTATCAGTCTATAATTTTAATGGTAGGTGTATTTTAACAGTGAGAGACAGAATAACAACAAAAAAATCCAGAAAAACGCATTTCAAAAAAGTTATAAATTGATTTGCATGTTAATGAGGGAAATAAGTATTTTACCCCTTCGACTTAGTACTTGGTGGCAAAACCCTTGTTGGCAATCATAGAGGTCAGATGTTTCTTGTAGTTGGCCACCAGGTTTGCACACATCTCAGGAGGGATTTTGTCGCACTCCTCTTTGCAGATCCTTTCCAAGTCATTAAGGTTTCGAGGCTGACGTTTGGCAACTCGGACCTTCAGCTCCCTCCACAGATTTTCTATGGGATTATGGTCTGGAGACTGGCTAGGCCACTCCAGGACCTTAATGTGCTTCTTCTTGAGCCACTCCTTTGTTGCCTTGGCTATGTGTTTTGGGTCATTGTCATGCTGGAATAACCATCCACGACCCATTTTCAATGCCCTGGCTGAGGGAAGGAGGTTCTCACCCAAGATTTGATGGTACATGGCCCCGTCCATCGTCCCTTTGATGCAGTGCAGTTGTCCTGTCCCCTTAGCAGAAAAACACCCCCAAAGCATAATGTTTCCACCTCCATGTTTGACGGTGGGGGTGGTGTTCTTGGGGTCATAGGTAGCATTCCTCCTCCTCCAAACACAGCGAGTTGAGTTGATGCCAAAGAGCTCGATTTTGGTCTCATCTGACCACAACACTTTCACCCAGTTCTCCTCTGAATCATTCAGATGTTCATTGGCAAACTTCAGACGGGCCTGTACATGTGCTTTCTTGAGCAGGGGGACCTTGCGGTCGCTGCAGGATTTCAGTCCTTCACGGCATAGTGTGTTACCAATTGTTTTCTTGGTGACTATGGTCCCAGCTGCCTTGAGATCATTAACAAGATCCTCCCGTGTAGTTCTGGTCTGATTCCTCACCGTTCTCATGATCATTGAAACTCCACGAGGTGAGATCTTGCATGGAGCCCCAGACCGAGGGAGACTGACAGTTATTTTGTGTTTCTTCCATTTGCGAATAATCGCACCAACTGTTGTCACCTTCTCACCAAGCTGCTTGGCGATGGTCTTGTAGCCCATTCCAGCCTTGTGTAGGTCTACAATCTTGTCCCTGACATCCTTGGACAGCTCTTTGGTCTTGGCCATGGTGGAGAGTTTGGAATCTGATTGATTGATTGCTTCTGTGGACAGGTGTCTTTTATACAGGTAACGAGCTGAGATTAGGAGCACTCCCTTTAAGAGAGTGCTCCTAATCTCAGCTCGTTACCTGTATAAAAGACACCTGGGAGCCAGAAATCTTGCTGATTGAAAGGGGATCAAATACTTATTTCCCTCATTAACATGCAAATCAATGTATAACTTTATTGAAATGCGTTTTTCTGTTTTTTTTGTTGTTATTCTGTCTCTCACTGTTAAAATACACCTACCATTAAAATTATAGACTGATCATTTCTTTGTCAGTGGGCAAACATACAAAATCAGCAGGGGATCAAATACTTTTTTCCCTCACTGTATATGCTATACGTTTTGTTACCTGCACAGGGACACAGAGTATGCAGAACAATAGTATACCAACACCATTTTACAGTATATTCCAAAAGAACCTGTAGAAATACTTCTGATGGCCATTTAATATGCAAACATAATTATACATTATATCCCTTTTGGGTTTGTGTGCTGGGGTTCACATTATTGGTCACAGAATATTTTTCCAATTTACAGATGCATCTAAATATAAATCGTGTATCAAATGATGCTAACTCCACACTAAACCCTAACCCCAAATTGTATGCAGTTATCACCCAATGGCAAAAGTATATTGATTAAATAATATACAAGAAGCCACTTTTAACTACTGGAAATAGTAATTTGTTTCCAGATTAATTTGCTTTAATTTGAAGTTGCTTTCATGAACAGCTGTGTAGTCTTAACCTCGCTCATGTATTAAATGAGTTGAAAACCCCAAACAAATAATTGGGTAATCAATTCAGAGAAAAGGCAGGTATCAAAATAATTGATAACAAGTTGCTATATGTTTTTTGGAAATATTACACATTCATTTTTTCTGACTTTAAGATTACTCCTGAAACTGGAAGCATTCAGTTGTTGAGGAGAGAGGGGAGCTGTTTTCTACAGCCCTCCCTGCCTTCACTGCATCAACTAGTCAAATTGGTCGTGGTTGGAATCGGTTGGAAGTTTTCAGGGTTTTCTTTTTCAGTTTTGAGTTTTCAGCAAACAGCAACAACAGTTCAACATGCTTTGTATCTAAGCTGTGTTTAATAACCATGAATGTCACTGTGAAGTTTTTATTTTTTTAATTTTCGCTACAAACAAGACACCTCTTTCCTATTATAAGCTGAAACAAACAAAAAAAGAAGTGAAACACAACAGTGAGAAGCTGCTCAGCCTTAATGCGAAGTAGCCCCATTGGTGTGGTGAAGGCATTAGTTCCTGTCAAAGATGACTATGATGACAAAGATTGTTATTATTATCTTAATAGGCGGTATACTGTTCTTAAAAAAATATGCAGGGGAGAATCTGTATATTATCCATTGTCCCAATTTATCAGCATTAGGCTGTACTGTTTATGTTTGAAACTGAGTACATGTGGCAATTCTTTAACAATCAAAGCTTAAATATAACATAGAAAAGTAGAAATCAGTCCTGGCTTTTGGAAAGTCTATTTGATTTGTTTATTTTAGAAAATGTTTACAAGTTTTGAAATGTAGTGAAATCCTGTGTATTCTTGTAAGATGGACAATTAAGGGATAACTGTTAATACCTAATTGGCTTATTAATTACTTAATTAACTGTTGATACCTTTATAGGAAGACACCTCCATCCACGTGACGAAAGGAAGATATTTTTAAACCTAGAGCTTTGTACAGAATCACTTTCTAGCACAAAGCCAGTTACTGCAAAACGTACTGAGAACTGAAATATATATATATATATATATATATATATATATATATATATATATATTTTTTTTTTTTTTTTAAGTAAATGTTCTTTAAGTTTTGAATTCTAAACTATTATGGCAAAATGCAGTAAAACTTTGCAACACCCCCCCTCCCCCCTTCCCCCCTTTCTGGACATTAAGAAAGGCAGGATAAAACTTTGTTTGGTAATAAGTATCTAGTACAATAAGTAAGAGATTGTAACTAAAACAAAGGTAAAGTTTACATGCTGTCCTGAGTACAATAATTTCCCTTTTGTTTTCCATAAAGAGCTAGACTGCTCTTTATGTTGCAATTGACCCCTCATATTTCTAAGCAACATTACATACAGTGTGTACGGAAAGTATTCAAAGCGCTTCACTTTTTCCACATTTTGTTATGTTACAGCCTTATTCCAAAATGGATTAATTCATTATTTTCTTCACAATTCTACAAACAATACCCCATAAAGACAATGTGAAAGAAGTTTGTTTGAAATCTTAGCAAATTTATTAAAAATAAAAAAAAAAAAAGCACATGTACATAAGTATTCACAGCTTTTGGCACCAATTACAGCCTCAAGTCTTTTTGAGGATGATGCTACAAACTTGGAACCACCTATTTTTGGGCAGTTTCTCCCATTCTTCTTTGCAGGACCTCTCAAGCTCCATCAGGTTGGATGGGGAGCGTTGGTGCACAGCCATTTTCAGATATCTCCAGAGTTGTTCAATCGGGTTCAAGTCTGGGCTCTGGCTGGGCCACTCAAGGACATTCACAGAGTTGTCCTGTAGCCACTCCTTTGTTATCTTGGCTGTGTGCTTAGGGTCGTTGTCCTGTTGGAAGATGAACCTTCGCCCCAGTCTGAGGTCCAGAGCGCTCTGGAGCAGGTTTTCATCAAGGATGTCTCTGTACATTGCTGCATTCATCTTTCCCTCGATCCTGACTAGTCTCCCAGTTCCTGCCACTGAAGAACATCCCCACAGCATGATGTTGCCATCACCATGCTTCACTGTAGGGATGGTATTGGCCAGGTGATGAGCGGTGCCTGGTTTCCTCCAGACATGAGTTCAATCTTTGTTTCATCAGACCAGAGAATTTTGTTTCTCATGGTCTGAGAGTCCTTCAGGTGCCTTTTGGCAAACTCCAGTCTGGCCACTCTACCATACAGGCCTGAGTGCTGCAGAGATGGTTGTTCTTCTGGAAGGTTCTCCTCTCTCCACAGAGACACGCTGGAGCTCTGTCAGAGTGACCATCGGGTTCTTGGTCACATCCCTGACTAAGGCCCTTCTCCCCCGTTCGCTCAGTTTGGCCAGGCGGCCAGCTCTAGGAAGAGTCCTGGCGGTTCCAAACTTCTTCCATTTACGGATGTTGGAGGTCACTGTGCTCATTGGGACCTTCAATACTGCTGAATTTTTTCTGTACCCTTCCCCAGATCTGTGCCTCAATACAATCCTGTCTCGGAGGTCTACAGACAATTCCTTGGACTTCTTGGCTTGGTTTGTGCTCTGACATGCACTGTTAACTGTGGGACCTTATATAGACAGGTGTGTGCCTTTCCAAATCATGTCCAGTCAACTGAATTTACCACAGGTCGACTCCTATCAAGTTGTAGAAGCATCTCAAGGATGATCAGTGGAAACAGGATGCACCTGAGCTCAATTTTGAGTGTCATGGCAAAGGCTGTGAATACTTATGTACATGTACTTTTTTTGTTTTTTATTTTTAATAAATGTGCAAATATTTCAAACAAACTTCTTTCACATTGTCATTATGCAGTATTGTTTGTAGAATTTTGAGGAAAAAAATGAATTTAATCAATTTTGGAATAAGGCTGTAACATAACAAAAGGTGGAAAAAGTGAAGCGCTGTGAATACTTTCCGGATGCACTGTAGAGACAGGACTAAACTCAATCAACTAAAATCCAGCATTAAGATCCCTCCACAATCTATTCTTGTTTCATATTTTTATTTTTAATTATTAGGATGAATTTACTTTCTTGTTATGTATTCAGGGTGTATGTATATGTATGTTTAAATGTGTATATTAGGATCTACACTAAACTGTGTTTAGTGCACCTGTGAGGGAGATACATACATATATGTGTGTTATATATATATATATATACACTCACCTAAAGGATTATTAGGAACACCTGTTCAATTTCTCATTAATGCAATTATCTAACCAACCAATCACATGGCAGTTGCTTCAATGCATTTAGGGGTGTGGTCCTGGTCATGACAATCTCCTGAACTCCAAACTGAATGTCTGAATGGGAAAGAAAGGTGATTTAAGCAATTTTGAGCGTGGCATGGTTGTGGGTGCCAGACGGGCCGGTCTGAGTATTTCACAATCTGCTCAGTTACTGGGATTTTCACGCACAACCATTTCTAGGGTTTATAAAGAATGGTGTGAAAAGGGAAAAACATCCAGTATGCGGCAGTCCTGTGGGCGAAAATGCCTTGTTGATGCTAGAGGTCAGAGGAGAATGGGCCGACTGATTCAAGCTGATAGAAGAGCAACTTTGACTGAAATAACCACTCGTTACAACCGAGGTATGCAGCAAAGCATTTGTGAAGCCACAACACGTACAACCTTGAGGTGGATGGGCTACAACAGCAGAAGACCCCACCGGGTACCACTCATCTCCACTACAAATAGGAAAAAGAGGCTACAATTTGCACAAGCTCACCAAAATTGGACAGTTGAAGACTGGAAAAATGTTGCCTGGTCTGATGAGTCTCGATTTCTGTTGAGACATTCAGATGGTAGAGTCAGAATTTGGCGTAAACAGAATGAGAACATGGATCCATCATGCCTTGTTACCACTGTGCAGGCTGGTGGTGGTGGTGTAATGGTGTGGGGGATGTTTTCTTGGCACACTTTAGGCCCCTTAGTGCCAATTGGGCATCGTTTAAATGCCACGGCCTACCTGAGCATTGTTTCTGACCATGTCCATCCCTTTATGACCACCATGTACCCATCCTCTGATGGCTACTTCCAGCAGGATAATACACCATGTCACAAAGGTCGAATCATTTCAAATTGGTTTCTTGAACATGCCAATGAGTTCACTGTACTAAACTGGCCCCCCCACAGTCACCAGATCTCAACCCAATAGAGCATCTTTGGGATGTGGTGGAACGGGAGCTTCGTGCCCTGGATGTGCATCCCACAAATCTCCATCAACTGCAAGATGCTATCCTATCAATATGGGCCAACATTTCTAAAGAATGCTTTCAGCACCTTGTTGAATCAATGCCACGTAGAATTAAGGCAGTTCTGAAGGCAAAAGGGGGTCAAACACAGTATTAGTATGGTGTTCCTAATAATCCTTTAGGTGAGTGTATATATATATATATTTTTTTTTTTTTTTTAAAAATTTTGACAACGTAGTGGAGAGTTGTCAGTGTCAGACCCCAACTTCACCAGTGGTCACTAACAATTAATACATAGCCATTGTTAATGAGTTAAAGCTTTGATATGAACTCATCAATATATTAAATACCTTTGCTTACTTCTCAGGTTTGCCAAATTATTTAATATGATAATTTTTCCCCCCAATAAAAATGCAATCTAGAAGGCAAATGTTAAATGTTAATGCACCCTTTATAGGAAGTGACCTTGTGATCTCTGGAGCAGATTTAGCTATCCTAATACAGCACTAATACATCTACCAGTATGATTTTAATTATAAGATGAGTGTTTTATGATAATGGATAATGATGATGATGATGATGATTATGACTGTACTTGAAAAAAATGTGAACAACATTAAGTCATTATTGGAGATCACAAGGTCACTTTCTATGATGGTACATTCAGGAGGAGCAAGTTTCATTGGCATCTGAAATGACAGGTGCATGTTTACATGTCTCAATAATTATAAATTGCCCTCCTGAATGCATATCTTTGGAGAAATTATAATTTAAAATCATTTTGGTAAGTGAAGGCATTTAATATTATATTGATAGGCTTATAACAACCCTTTTAAGAACAAAGATCGACTTTTTGAATATATCTAAGAATTCGGTCTTATTTGTACATTTAAAATTTAAAAACAATTAAAAAAACAACAACAATGAATGAGGCTTACTTTTTGTAATTAGCAATGGAATAAGTCTATACAGAAAGTTATCAATACAGGATTTTAATCTCAATAACAACTTTTGTGGATTCGTTCTATTAGTTTATTTTAAAGAGCCCTGCTATATTATCCAAAATCCTTCTGCTGGACCTTACCCTGAATTGCCAGAAGCTACTATATTTGTCTGCTCAGTTGTATGCATAGTTCTGTTATGCAGGACTCTGTAATATTTAAAACAATTCCTTAGAAAGTTAAGACAATGCAATAATACTGCGATTAATCTAAATATAGTAAATGTATTGCTGCTTCTTCCAGAATTTAGATTTGGTGACAAAATGGTGACAGCAGCAACACAATTTAAGATATGCCCTGGATAATTTGGTGCTTATTAGGCCTGGACAATAAATTCCAATAGAAAATCTAAAACAAAATGGTGAAAACAGCCAGTAAAATCAATTTCAGCTGCTTCTTCTCCTCATACCTAGGCTGGAAACATACAGTATATATAATTTCAGTTTTCATTTACTTCCAGATAATACATGCCTTTGTACAATGTGTTTGTACTTGCCTTTTGCAGTGAAGGGTTGTTTAGTTTTATAAAAATTGTTTCATGAGTTCATTTAAGCCATGAATGGGGTGCTTTATAGGGTTTATGTATAGGTTTTATCTCCTCGTAGAACAGAAGTCACCAGAACTTAATTAGAAAATATTTTATAGAGCTTGGATATTTTTGTCAATTGGTCTACACCTGCCTTTGATAGAGAAAGAAGAGCCTAGTGAACCAGTAAGGAGTTGACAAGCCATACAATCTACAGCATTATCCTTCTTACATTTATATTTCTCATCTTATTTTGTTGCTGCATTTTTTTAGATAAGCTCAGATAATTATTTACTGGAAATCCTGCTTATATATTATTGACACATATTCTAGATTGTTTAACCTTGGTGTGCAAAGGCTGGGCCTTCAACAAATAATAAAAAAAAACAAAGGCTCTTTTCAACTCTTTTTAACAGAGCTGGAGAATGGCTCTTGAGTGAGTGGTGCAGATCCCATACAGTTTTCCAGATTGTGTTGCATAAAAGTGGCAGATTTTTGTCTGTTTTCAGCTGGCCACAATTTTTATGTCATCCTGGCTGGACATGTACCAGCCCTACAACTAAATACCTTATATAACTGTATGTTTTCTACATTATGTTGTGGGGGGATAATACTTTCATAAAACAATACTGGATTGTTTGTATTTGATTACCTCTGTATTGAAATTAAGAGTTTTGTTTTGATTAATAAAGAAGAACTTCTCTTCTTAATTAATTTTTGAAGAGCTCTTCATTATAAAATTAAAGAAATGGAAGGCAGGTTACCCAGTAACCATAATAAGATTTTGTGATTTTAAAACAAATATGTGATATTCCAAAACTGAGTAAATTATTATTTGTGTTTTATATGAAAAAGACCCCAAAAAGCCATTTTATTTAATTAGGATATAGCTTGTATTACTTTATTAATGGATATCAGTAGTTTGCATTTGTATACTGTTTGGCCTCTTTTGCCAAATTACTGCTGAGTTTGGAATTCAATTGCTTAAGAAATAAATGACAAATTTTAGGGACTGTTGTTGTTTTGTTGGGCATCCATTAGCTGTGACCTCACATAATCATTCTGGTGCACTGGAGCTTCACTGTAAAGACCACTTGGAAATGAATACTGAAAACACTACATTTATACTTATTTAATTTGAAATACAAGTACACTGTATATAAACTTGTAAATTGATATGTGTATGGGATTGTGTTGAAGCTGTTTTCCGAATACTTTTTTGGTTTCTTCAAACTGTCTAAATAGAGCAAAGCCCACCTTAGCTGCATTCCAAAGATGGGGGACAATTTTTTTTTTCTCTAGTTCAAATCATGCTTCTTGTAGTTTGCCCAACCAAGTAATATGTATTATTCATATAATAATAAAACATTTTAATTCATACAGTTTTGGAAAAGTTCCCAAACAAAGGAAAACTTTGTGAATAGAAGGGAACATCTAAGACCATAAGATGACCCAGTAGATACCTAAACATCATACTTTACATAGACATACATACATACATAGACTCCAAACCTTAACAATGTTCTTCTATAAAAACTAAATCCGTCTTTCTTATGCCCCGGGAGGGACTATTTCAGGTGGTGTTCACTTTTAGAAAATTAGGAGAAAATTGTTTACTGGAGCTAAAGCTTAGAAATGGTCCTCTAGATCATAATATTTTGCACAGCAAAGACTGTCAATGGGGTAGGACTGATATAAATGAGGTATTAAACATGCTACTTCAAGGTGAAATGGGATGGGGTTTTGGGCTGTTTAAACTGGCCTAGTCATTTCAATCAATAGTATTTAAGGATGGGGGAAAAAATTAAGCTGGAATATGTGTGCTTTGAAATGAGAGGCTTTCCACTGTAAAAATGATAAAGATAAATGTTTGCCTAATGTGATCAGTTTAAATATCGGTAGAGAATTCAGAGAGGGTTATCAACATATAGTGAGAACAGTTAAACAGAGTAGGGCTGATGTACTTCCACAATTTATTATAAAATAGCTCACCCTTTTTTGTAAAAATGTTATATGGAGGTTTTAATCAAAGTACTTTTCCTTACTAAGGTTCTGCTTTTCTGTACAGAACATTGGGAGGAGAAGCAGCCTATTCACTGTCTTTTTTGAAGTAATTTAATACTTTATTGTTTCTGGTTTTGTTTTTTAAAACAATAAAGGAATTTGATATCCCCCAATAGTTTTTTTTAATAGTTATTATTAATAGGACCTACCATAGGGCAGTATTTAAATGGACAACATCCTATAACATTTTAACTTGTAGTAGCAGCATTTAACTTTCTTTTGTATTTGATGTTATTGTTTGTACTGTATTTCATCACAAATTGTATATTAAATATTGATGCTGATTACATTAATTGTTTTTACTTGCCTTTTGTTTGTGTCTTTTATTCAAATTTTGTGCAGGATTCAATCAAAAATGTTTGCGCTGTGAGTCACTTGCAGAAGCATTAGTGGCATGTCTGCGAATGGATATCGCACTGCATGTCACAGTTCCCTAGCCCTGACCCTCTTCCCCCACTAGAGGCCGCCAATGTTCTCTTGCCTTTTCCTGCTCCCTCCACTGCTTTCCTTTTTTCTTTCTATCAATTAACATTCCACCTCACCCTTGTGCACTTCTATTCCTGTTCTTTGTTCTTATTGGTCCTGCTCCTGTCCTCCTAGTTTTTGCTCTCCTTTATAAACCCCTCACTGCCCTCACTCTGGGCAAAGTGTTGTCAGCTCTACCTGCTTCACCTAGCCGTGTTCTCCTGGTTCCTTGTTCTCCTGGTTCCTTGTTCTCCTGGTTCCTTGTTCTCCTGGTTCCTTGTTCTCCTGGTTCCTTGTTCTCCTGGTTCCTTGTTCTCCTGGTTCCTTGTTCTCCTGGTTCCTTGTCCTGTACCTGTTTCTATTGACCTCCTGGACTTCGACCTTTTGCCTGTGACCTCGACCTCGCTATTGGATTCTCCTTGGTTTCTGTCCACTCAGTGTAGTAGCTCTGCACTTGGGTCCTTTCTCTATTAGCTTTACGGTCCTCTCACGAGGCAACCGTGACAGAACACTTTGCCTAATCATGGACCCAGTAGATCTCTTCTTTGAGTTACGCCAAGGAGACCGTCCCTTAGTAGAATATGTTAAGGAATTCTGCGTTTTAGCCAACCAGACGCAATTTGACGAGGTCGCTCTAAAGGACATTTTTCGTTTTGGACTCAAGTCTATATCCTACCAGATTCCGTGACTGGGCCCTGGTTACATTTATTACTTCTGTTCTTTTGTTGAATGACCTGACCTGGGTTGCGTCCGTCGCCGAATCAGAGGTCCCGATCCCGGCCGCTCCCAATGCCGAACCAGAGGTCCCAAAGAAAGGGAAAAGAAAAAAGAAAAAGGTACCTGATCCAGTCCTGGCCGCGTCCGCTGCCAAACCAGAGGTCCCGACCTTGGCCGCGTCCGCTGCTGAACCAGAGATCCCGACCCCGGCCGCTCCCGCTGCCAAACCAGAGGTCCCAAAGAAAGGGAAAAGAAAAAAGAAAAAGGTATCTGCTCCGGTCCCGGCTGCGTCCGCTGCCGAACCAGAGGTACCGACCTTGACCGCGTCCGCCGCCGAGCCAGAGGTCCCGATCCCGGTCCCGAACCTGGCCGCCGCCGCCGCCAAGCCAGAAGTCCCGATCCCGGTCCCGAACCCGGCCGCCGCCGCCGCCGCCGCCGAGCCAGAGGTCCCGATCCTGGTCCCGAACCCGGGTGCCGCCGCCGAGCCAGAGGTCCCAGCGGTCGCTGCCGCCGCCGCCCAGCCCGAGTGCCCAGCGGTCGTCGCCGCCGCCCAGCCCGAGTGCCCAGCGGTCTCCGCCGCCCAGCCCGTCAAGACTCCACTGGCTTCCACAGCACTGCCTTCTGTGGCTTTCACAGTTGCTGCAATTGTGCTGTCCATGGTTCCTGCATTTCTGCCTCCTGAGGTCCCTTCGGTTCCACCTTCCCAGGCCCCGGCTTCTGAGGCCTCCTCGGCTCCGTCCACCGAGCCTCCAGCACCTCCTCTGCCCAACCCGGACCCTACCTCTTTCTGGAGATCGCCTTCCAGTTCTCCAGACTCTGCATCTGTCCGAAAACTACCTTCTGGCTCTTTGGATCCCACCTCTGTCCTGCAATTGTCTTTTAGACCTCCTGAACTCGTTCCTGTCCTGTGGCCATCTCCTAGACCTCCTGAACCCGTTCCTGTCCTGAGGCCATCTCCCAGACCACCTGAAACCGTTCCTGTCCTGTGGCCGTTCCTCAGACCTCCTGATCCCGTTCCTTACCTGTGGCCACCTCCAAGACCTCCAGAACCCGATCCCATCCCATGGCCATCCTTCAGACCTTTTGCCCCTGCCTTGTGGCCACCTCCCAGACCTCCCGACCTTGCCTTATGGCTACCCTATCGAAATCTTGCCCTTTCCCTCCTTCTTGTCTTCTGTTTCCCCACTACCTTTAGTCCTGATCTTCTGTCCCGTGGCTTTCCCCGCTGTATCTAGTCTTATTCGGCTGCGCCGAGCGTGGAGGTGGGGGTACTGTCACAGTTCCCTAGCCCTGACCCTCTTCCCCCACTAGAGGCCGCCAATGTTTTCTTGCCTTTTCCTGCTCCCTTCACTGCTTTCCTTTTTTCTTTCTATCAATTAACATTCCACCTCACCCTTGTGCACTTCTACTCCTCTCCTTTGTTCTTATTGGTCCTGCTCCTCTCCTAGTTCCTGCTCTCCTTTATAAACCCCCTCACTGCCCTCACTCTGGGCAAAGTGTTGTCAGCTCTACCTGCTTCACCTAGCTGTGTTCTCCTGGTTCCTTGTTCTCCCCTTGTCCTGTACCTGTTTCTATTGACCTCCTGGACTTCGACCTTTTGCCTGTGACCTCGACCTCGCTATTGGATTCTCCTTGGTTTCTGTCCGCTCAGTGTAGTAGCTCTGCACTTGGGTCCTTTCTCTATTAGCTTTACGGTCCTCTCACGAGGCAACCGTGACACTGCTAAAGTTTCGTGGTATTAAATCTAACCACAAAATAACCTTCTCACAGCTCCTTTCTTGCAAAATGCGAGGGAATAAAACACAACTGTACTCATTCATGGTTTCATGTTTAGATGCTACTTTCTTCAAAATTTTTATATAAATCCCATGATGTACAGTTATGACAGAAGAAAGGCTTTATGGGCTCGTGCACCTGTACATAAAAACAGCATTGATGCTGTTTTGAAGGCAAAGGGTGATCACACCAAATATTGATTTTATTTAGATTTTTCTTCTGTTAACTCACTTTGCATTTAGTTAATTGATAAATGTAATCTATTAACATGTCTATTTTAAACAGCATTCTTACTTTACAGCATTTTTTCACACCTGCCTAAAACTTTTGCAAAGTACTGTACCTTGTACCAAACTACCTTAGATCCCCTTTCCAGATATAGAAATGTGTTAGCTGTGTGTTCTATAATCATAATATCCAGGTAATCTTACTGGAGGAACACTCTTCTTAATCTCTCACTTATCTCCTTCACAATGGGCTATATTTAGTCCAAACTGAAAGGAAGTGAAATGTAAATTTATCTATATTCATCTAAAATTCCCCCAAAAAGCCGAAGCAAAAAAAAAAAAAAAATCCAGATCATACCTGCTAATCCGAAGTATCTGCACATTTCCAAGTCCTTCGGGATTACACTTCTCCAGGGTGTCAGTGCAGTTAATGACACCTACTACCCTAATGACTTGAATTGCTATCCTATACAAGCACAGATTCCAATTGATTTCATATTATGAGATTAGAATCTTCTCATCTCTAACATCCTAGAGCCAAGTTTATTCCCCTTCTACTGCATCCTGTTTTCTTTCTCCTTAATGGTTTTAACCGTACAGGTCAGTGCACCCTTTTAATCAAGGGCCTCCATTCAGCATGTCTATGATGTATGAGAGGTGCTTCATAACTGATACCGTTCAAATCAATAGGTCCTCAGAAACAGCTGAACACTTACTGATCCACTGAGCATCCGTTACTGATCAGAGGGATACAGGAGTGACAGTTCAAAGGAAATAGTCAGTGGAAATCATGGACGTATAACATATCAATCTTTGACTTACCTACCATCCTCATTGCTGTACTATATATACGATTTCCTTTTCCCTATGCTACCTCGCCTAAGACAGTGTTCCTTGGGATATGATGTCTTCTGGTTTTGGTTCCAAAGATATTGCGTAGACATAAAAGTATTTCTAGTGTTGCTAAGACATTCAAATTCTGTTCACTCTGTTGTCAATTTGTTTAATATATAGTTAAACCTTTCTTAAAAAATATAAAGTAATGATGCACAGATGCTGTATACTGTATGAGGCACTCCTATCAAGCACTGTCAACTTTGTTTGAGATCATCTGGTTAAATGCCAGACACCTGGAACAACTAATTGAGGTTAAATAAAAGATGACTTGGCTTGAGGTTAATGCTATTTACTAATGCAGATATGTAAAAGCTCTTACCAAGAAAATTGTTAAAGGGTTTCATTAACCTAACTGATCAAGATCTTGGGTGGAACGGAAACCAGAAGACACTGGTTCCTCAGGACTATGACTGGGTATGCTGTTGTAGACACCATCATCTAGATCTCAATTATAAAAATAAATGAGGCTTTAAGGTTTGATCCATTCAATCTATGATCCACCAATTAACAACTTTTTTGTCAAACTTGGCAGGAGCTCTAATATGATTTTTTACATGTCACATATTCACCACTGTCTGTACAGATATAGCAAATTCATTTTAATCTCAACATGCTTCCATTAAATGTCAGGTGCAGTTTAGTTTGATGAAATACATTTCTGAATATTAAAAACTTGACTAAATGAAAACTCCAAACAAAACACCATCTGAAAATTGAAAAACAGTATTTAATGGCAAGTTTGTGTGAGGCAGAAGGGAGAATCCTCAGTCAAACAAATAGATGCTAGTAAGTATGGTATTTGTAATTTGAGATTAGGGGATAGGACAAAGTGTTTATTTGATCCAGGCCTAAGTCATAGTTACACTATCAGTTATGGCTTTTTGAGTTGTGCAATTTGAAAATACATTTCAGCTGGGTTGTGCCAGAATTGTATTATATATTTTGACCTTGGAATAAAGCCCTCTGAATTTAAAGTAATATTGTGGAATCCCAAGTGGAAGAAATATATATATTTAAAATATGGAAGAAATGTCTGGGCATAATTATGTTCACTTGACCGTGGATGGCCTCTTTTAAGCAGAGTGTGAACAGAAGCAGACAGTATAGAAAAATACCATACATAATACAGTCAGAATGACTAAGACGGACAACCCAGTGACACACAAAGACAGACAGTTGCCATATAGAGAATGATCCAGACAGGCAGAAATAGAGCCACTGGCAAGGTGATGTGCAGGCAGGAAAACAGACGGTCCATCCTTCAGTGAGATTTTTCATTTATTTATTTGTATGTATTTCTTCTTAAGGAGCTACATGAATGACTAGGCAGATAGATATTTAAACAGGCAGACAGAAAGCTCTTAGATGGACAATAGGAGTCTTGCGAAGTCAGGGAATCCATTAAGGAACATCATTTCATCGCAGAACCTCACAGCATTTTCTCTTAATTCCTCATCGCAGACCCACACCACAGCTAGCCATCAAAAAGCAACTTATTCCCTCTCTGCCTTTCAAAAACCTATTAATCTTAAACTGTCCAATAAAAGGCTTGCCCGTCACTTCGCAACCAATAGAAAAAGCATAGGGGTGAGCCGCAACCAATCCCTCTCTGGCATTCTAATACAGCCCATCTTTATCACGAAAGTGTCACCTCTTTTTAAGGTACTTCTTATTTATTACCTTAGAGGAAAGTCCCGGGAAAGACATTTGTCTTAAGGAACTACTATATCTTTATGCTTGAGCTGCTAATACCAGCACCTGATGTTTACTTTGGAATTAACACACAATGGCACGAAACAGGTGAAGAAAAAAGAGCCATTTGCATTTCTATCTGTATTAGTCTGCTGAACTTAAGTCCTTTCCTTGCAAGACGGTTCAGTTCCAGTTCTCGTGTATTGCTTTCTGAGGATCTCTCTGGCATTGCAACACTTCCAACAGAGTGAAGGTCACCTGCCCAGACCCACAAAAGGTAGGAATTAAACTAAGAAGAAGAAAGAAGAAGCAACAATACAATCTGTCCTGAAATTTCAATTAATGAATATCCTCACAAAGAGATCAAGGTATAATTTATTTTTTATTTTTCACAAAGACGGGACTTTTTCTTTTTAATCCAAAGAAGAGACACAACAACACAAACTGGAGGGTAGTTTCAGATGGATCACAATATCCCAGGATCTTTCCTGTTCAATAACAGCCTGAACCAGTTTTCATCGGACATTAAAGCGCCCATGTGCCAATATTCTGTGCAGAACTCTTTTTACAAGCTCAATTCAGGGCTCAACACACAGCTGCAGGCAGGCACCCCACATGGCATCAGTGACATCCTGAGCAGGCCGGTGGTAGGTCCCCCTAACACCACCCTGCTCTCTAGCTACTCTCATGTAGGGGGCTTTGGGACAGTCACTGCCCCAGGGGTCTACTATAACCGGGACTATGCACCTTCGCTGGGGGGTTTCTCCAAGCCTGGTGTGGAATGCCCAACCAAGGCCAGGAGTGGCAGCTGCTGGGGTGAGGCAGGCTACGAGTGGAGAGGTGGAAGGCAGCATTGCAGTAACAGTGAGTTTCCTAATTTTCAGGCATTAATTATCTCAATTCACAGCCAGGTTTTACTGTAATCATTGTGTGATTCAGAGCTATCACTGCTCATTCACTCCGGGGATCTTAGTTAATGAAAACAAGCATTTCATTTTACAATGCAGCCTTTTCTTCTTTACAAATATGCTCGTCATAATGGAATTCATGTTTCCTCCCCATCCAACCTCCTAACATTCTTAATAATTTCTAAATTTGAAATGATTTATATTTTAATAATCACCTGAGACCATCTGCTGCTTCCATCCCTAAGTGAAAAGTATGAATTAAACTGACCTGATTAAAATATACATTTCCTAATATTTCCTCCTAATGGAAAGTAATTTTTTACAATTCCAGTGTAAAAATGTATTATTTCCTGAGAGTGATTGAAATGTGAACAAGAGACAAGTCACGCCGCTGGCTCAGTGGTTATTCACTGCCCTGTGTACCAGACGGTTCAAAACAAGACAATTTAAAGCTTTTTGTTCAACTGCAAAAAGTGATGTTATTTCTAACAGGCTGAGACTGGAATTAATTAATTAATTAATTGTATAAAATTACATTTACAAAGAACTTGTATTTTAACTTCATAATTACTATATGCTCTTTTGCTAGAATTTGCTAGAATTTCTACAATTGTCTTTAAAATGGAGATTGAATATTGCACTGAAAAATATTGTAAACATTATCAAAATGAAAACAGCACAAAATCACACAAGATGATGTTTCTGTGAATCAGGGACAGATCTTCATTGTTAAATTATACACAGATTATCAAGATAAATAACAACAATTTGTTGTACTTTAACATTTTTTGTTTCTGCAGCAGCAATATATAATCTGCAAAGACAACTATTTGCCAATTTTTTTTTTTAATAATGGGATTATTATTAGGTATGTCTGAATTATGATTGTATAGTTGACAAAACAGGCATATGTCTCATCAAGTGTAAACACCAAAGTTTATACATTTTCCATTGTACTTTTAGAAATCATATATGTTGATTGACAATATATGGCATTTAGAATATCTTAATCATTTTAATATATTTAAGACCCAATATATAAAATCATATACATCATATTATGCTGTCAAAAAATGTATCTCATTTAATAAGTGATTCACAATTCAGGTTTAATTGTATTACTACCAAACATGTACAAGAATAGGGATTATAACAATATTAATTAAATAATACAATTTGAGGCTAGACCAAATCAACATTTTGACCTACCTGTAAAGACAAACACATTTGTCTGCTTTTATAAGTGGTTTATAATTCAGGTTTAATGTTATTATCACCACAGCATGTAAAAGAATAAGGATTATAACAATATTAATTATATAATACAATAAATACTATTTAGGGTTAGACCAAAAAAAAAAAAAAATTACCTACACGTGAATTGCAAAGTATAATTCTGTACACTATTACAATTTTGTTTTTCTTGTTAGAAGCCACTTGCTACAATTTATAAATCAAAATGCAAAAGGGTACAACTTCATAATTTCTGATTTTGTGGGTAGAAGTTTAGATTTTGCTAATTTAGTTATTTATAGAAGCATTTCATTATTCAATGCTCCCTTCAGTTTAATTATACAAGTATTTTGTTTTGAAACTATATACACCTCTGACCCTATATAACATGACCCGATATAATGTCAATTCATATATAACATGGTAAAGCAAAAATGGGATCAAAAGTTGAAACACAAAGCCGAGCATGTTTACAAAAAATGTAAACTTCCAGTCAGATCTTCATTGAATAAAAAATAGTCTGGTCTGGAAATCTTAACAAATATGCTCATCATAGTGGAATTCATGTTTCCTCCCCATCCAACCGCCTAACATTCTTAGTCATTTCTAACATTGAAATGATATATATTTAAATAATCACCTGAGACCATCTGCTGCATCCATCCCTAAGTGAAAAGTATGAATTAAACTGACCCGATTAAAATATACATTTCCTAATATATATATATTACAATTCTAGTATAAAAATGTATTATTTCTTGAGAGTGAATGAAATATGAACCCATGAATTACAAAGTATAATTCTGTTCATTATTACCATTTTTTTTTTTTTGTTAGAAGCCACTTGCTACTATTTATAAATCAAAATTTCTGATTCGGTGGGTAAATGTTTAGATTTTGCCTAGCCCAAAGTCTAATTTAGTTATTTATAGAAGCATTTCATTATTCAATTCTCCCTTCAGTTTAATTTTACCAGTATTTTATTTTAAAACCATATACACCTCTGACCCTATATAGCGTGACCTGATATAATGTGTATTCGGATATAAAGCGGTAAGGCAAAAGTTGAAACACAAAACTGAGCACATTTACAAAATGTTTAAACTTCCAGTCAGATCTTCATTGTATAAAAAATAGTCTGGTCTGGAAATCTTAAAGTTATAATGTTGACAGTTTAAATCCGTTGATTACTTTACCTTTTTTAGCTTCATTTTAACGTTTTCTGTAAGTAAAATCCCCCATCTCATATCCCATATCAATAGTTAACAGTTCATATTACGTAATAATCTACATATAACCTAGCTGGCTAAGTGGCACAATGGCCTATATTTGCAAAAATACCAAAATCTTTTATACAACTATTGTAAGGATGTTTTAATTAAAAGCGTTTTCTGATATTTTATGTGAATTTTGCATTTTCCTAAGCATTACATGCAGTCCAAACCATTTATGTATGTTGAAACCTACCTCGCATAGTTGCATTTAGCAGTGTTTAATACTGGTGTTGTTAATATGCTGCATGTTTTAAGTGAGCTTATGCAAATATTGTTTCTAATTAAAGAAAGGAGATAAAATTTAACCATTGAAGAACTGATTTTTTTACTGCATACACTGTTAGCTCTAACAAAAATGATTTGCTGATTGTTAAGAATGGAAAAGCTTGAGGCCAAAGCAAGTTCAATATAACTTAGTTTCACCTATAATGCGGTAAGATTTTTTGGCTCCTAAGGACCACGTTATATTAGGGTAGAGGTGTATATATTCCAAGAAAAGTCAATGTTTTACTTAAAGTGGTTTGTATATCATCAACAGATATAAACAGATACATAGTAGGTATAGCGGCTGATACAGAGAAAGTAAAACAACTAAGAGAAACCTGACTGAAAGCACAAGGCTAGTGATTGTTCAAGTAAGACTCAAGAGTAATCATCAGGAAGACTGGATAGGAATTATTGTATTACAAGATTGTAATCACTTTAATCACTGGTTAATTTCCACATCTTAGAGAGCAAATGCTACCACCATTTCAAAGATGTCTACATGTTCCCACATATTGACCTAGTTCATTTGATCTATTAGTTAGTTATTGACATCTATTGCAATTCATTATGAATAACTGAATAAATAAAGCTATACAAAATCACCAAAACCAGTCCAAAACAGTTTCTGTATTATATAATGTGACCGAGGGGACATTAACATTACTAGAGCACTAGTACCTAACTACCACCCCCCTCCCAAGGCCGCTTCATCCCTTCTCTGCCCCCTCCAATTCACTTTTTTAAAGTTTTTTTTTGGCATGAGTCTGTGTGTGTCTTTGGATGCAGTTCTGTCAACCTACAGTGAGGGAAAAAAAGTATTTGATCCCCTGCTGATTTTGTACGTTTGTCCACTGACAAAGAAATGATCAGTCTATAATTTTAATGGTAGGTGTATTTTAACAGTGAGAGACAGAATAACAACAAAAAAATCCAGAAAAACGCATTTCAAAAAAGTTATAAATTGATTTGCATGTTAATGAGGGAAATAAGTATTTGACCTCTTCGACTTAGTGGCAAAACCCTTGTTGGCAATCACAGAGGTCAGACGTTTCTTGTAGTTGGCCACCAGGTTTGCACACATCTCAGGAGGGATTTTGTCCCACTCCTCTTTGCAGATCCTCTCCAAGTCATTAAGGTTTCGAGGCTGACATTTGGCAACTCGAACCTTCAGCTCCCTCCACAGATTTTCTATGGGATTAAGGTCTGGAGACTGGCTAGGCCACTCCAGAACCTTAATGTGCTTCTTCTTGAGCCACTCCTTTGTTGCCTTGGCTGTGTGTTTTGGGTCATTGTCATGCTGGAATACCCATCCACGACCCATTTTCAATGCCCTGGCTGAGGGAAGAAGGTTCTCACCCAAGATTTGATGGTACATGGCCCCGTCCATCGTCCCTTTAATGCGGTGCAGTTGTCCTGTCCCCTTAGCAGAAACCCCCCCCCCAAACCCCCAATGTTTCCACCTCCATGTTTGACGGTGGGGATGGTGTTCTTGGGGTCATTCCTCCTCCTCCAAACACGGCGAGTTGAGTTGATGCCAAAGAGCTCGATTTTGGTCTCATCTGACCACAACACTTTCACCCAGTTCTCCTCTGAATCATTCAGATGTTCATTGGCAAACTTCAGACGGGCCTGTACATGTGCTTTCTTGAGCAGGGGGACCTTGCGGGCGCTGCAGGATTTCAATCCTTCACGGCGTAGTGTGTTACCAATTGTTTTCTTGGTGACTATGGTCCCAGCTGCCTTTAGATCAAGATCAAGATCCTCCCGTGTAGTTCTGGGCTGATTCCTCACCGTTCTCATGATCATTGAAACTCCATGAGGTGAGATCTTGCATGGAGCCCCAGACCGAGGGAGACTGACAGTTATTTTGTGTTTCTTCCATTTGCGAATAATCGCACCAACTGTTGTCACCTTCTCACCAAGCTGCTTGGCGATGGTCTTGTAGCCCATTCCAGCCTTGTGTAGGTCTACAGGGACAGCTCTTTGGTCTTGGCCATGGTGGAGAGTTTGGAATCTGATTGATTGATTGCTTCTGTGGACAGGTGTCTTTTATACAGGTATCGAGCTGAGATTAGGAGCACTCCCTTTAAGAGAGTGCTCCTAATCTCGGCTCATTACCTGTATAAACGACACCTGGGAGCCAGAAATCTTGCTGATTGATAGGGGATCAAATACTTTTTTCACTCATTAACATGCAAATCAATGTATAACTTTTTTGAAATGCGTTTTTCTGGATTTTTTTGTTGTTATTCTGTCTCTCACTGTTAAAATACACCTACCATTAAAATTATAGACTGATCATTTCTTTGTCAGTGGGCAAACGTACAAAATCAGCAGGGGATCAAATACTTTTTTCCCCCACTGTATAGTCTAATGATAACATGCTGGTCCATTCCCATCACATATTATTCTGTGCTCCATACACGTTTTAGACAAACACTTTTAGCACTGATCCAGAATTAAGTTTATAACATGCGTTTAATATTAAGTAATTAGCAGGTTTCAAACCTCAGGAAATAATTGTCTAACATGTGCCTTGACATTGCTGTGCTGTGTACAATTATCAGTTGGTATTGATTGTTCCCAGACAGTGGGCATCTGGGAGAGACAATGAGCAGGAAGAAACACACACGGCCCACCTTCAGTGGGCACCAAATCTTCGCCCTGGAGAAGACCTTTGAGCAGACCAAGTACCTAGCAGGGCCGGAGAGGGCAAGGCTGGCATATTCCCTGGGAATGACAGAGTCACAGGTCAAGGTAAAGAGATGCAGAGCTGAACTGGTCAATCCTGAATTACTCTCACAATAATAGGCAGCTGATCAATATAATTGTTTTGTTTCCTTTAGCATCATTATATCCCTCTTTAGGAATGCCCATCTCCCAACTTTGATCACAGTAAATTGAAGCTTGTGAGCAAAGGCAGATGCATTTTACTATCAGTGGTGCACTGGCATGTATAATACTAAATTAAAAACAAAAAACACAAAAAACTCATCCAAATTTGGAGCGTTACCAACAAATCAATCAAGTAGACAATTTAATCAGTTATCGTTCTTTTTGCTTGTTCATGTAAACATTCAGAATGGCTGAGCTACTTTAAATTGTGAACATTATTAAAAATAATAATAATAATAATTATTATTATTATTATTATTATTATTATTATTATTATTATTATTATTATTATTATTATTTCTTGGCAGACGACCTTATCCAGGGTGACTTTGATAAAACAAAGCTAGTTTAGTGTACATTGATCTATATCAACCAGTGTTGCTTGGTGGTAGGAGAGGATGCAGATATAAGAACATAAGAAAGTTTACAAATGAGAGAAAGCCATTTGTGCTCATTTGGTATCCATTAGTAACTAAGTGATCCAACGATCCTATCCAGTCTATTTTTAAATGTTCCCAAATTTTCAGCTTCAACCACATCGCTGGGGAGTTTGTTCCAGATTGTGACAACTCTCTGTTTTCCATCTTGAATGCCTTGAAGCCCAATTTCCAATTGTGTCCCCGGGTCCGTGTGTCCCTGCTGATCTGGAAAAGCTCCTCTGGTTTGAAGTGGTCAATGCCTTTCATGATTTTGAAGACAAATCAAGTCCCCACGTAGTCTCCTCTGTTCCAGGGTGAAAAGGTTCAGTTCCCTCAGTCTCTCCGAGTAGGACATTCCCTTAAAACCTGGAATAAGTCTGGTTGCTCTCCTCTGAACTGCCTCTAGAACAGCAATATCTTTCTTGAAGTGTGGAGCCCAGGACTGTACAGAGTATTCCAGATGAGGTCTAACTAGTGCATTGTACATCTTTACTTCCCTTGTTCTAAATTCTACACTTTTGACAATCTACCCTAACATTCTGTTTGCCTTTTTTATTGCTTCCCCACATTGTTTGGATGGGGGGTCCACATAGACACCTAGGTCTTTCTCATGTGTTACTTAATCTAGTTCTATTCCTCCCACAGTGTAATTTTAGTGGACATTTTTGTTACCTGCGTATAATACCTTGCACTTGTCCACATTGAATTTCATCTGCCAGGTGTCAGCCCACACCTGAATATTATGTAAGTAAGGGTGTTCCCAAACCTTTTTGGCCCAGGGACCCCTTTGCTGACCAGATTTAGGTTGAGGACTCTACCTAGAGATGACGGTAGCAATGTGAGACTGGTTGGGGGGGGGGTGTTAGGTTGGGGGGGGTTAAATTATATTTTTTATTTTTGTGGGGGGGTTGATTTTGCTGCGGAACCCAGTTGGGATCAGGGCAACATTTAAATCCCATTATGTCTCCCCAGAAGTGACTGGGTATTTACTGTCCAAATGTTAGTAACTCTTACTGTACTGTTTCTGTACATGCATCACTTTAAGTAATTGTGATTATATGCGTCTGTCCTGTTAGGCATTGCATATGTGTGGTGAGATTTAATTTTTTTCCCCTAATATTTTTTGCGAACCCCCTGGGCAGTCTCTAAGGACCCCCAGGGGTCTGCGGACCCCAGTTTGAGAACCCCTGATCTATGTCCCTTTGAATAACCTGTGCTGCTGAGATTGTATCTGCTGAGCCACCTATATTCCTCAATATGTGAGGAATGTGCTGTGATCTCCCTGCAGGTATGGTTTCAGAACCGCCGCACTAAATGGCGCAAGAAGAGTGCCTCAGAGCCCAGTTCTACACAGCCTGCCGGGCCAGAGATGGGCACCTCTGAGAATGAGGTGGAGGATGAGGAATACAACAAGCCCCTAGACCCTGACTCTGATGACGAGAAGATCCGTCTGCTACTGCGCAAACACCGCCGGGCTTTCTCTGTCCTGCGCCTTGGCCCACATCACGTCTGACACACATAGACAGGCAGTCACACAGACAGACAAACAGGTACACACATACAGACACAGACAGGCAGGTACACAAACAGACCCCACCCCACCCCACCCCACCCAAACACATACACAAATACATAAAAACACATACGGAAACACATACACATCATGTTGAATATACAGTAAACATTATGTAATTACACAATAATGTTTTTTTTTGTGGCAGGAGTACTCTTCTGGAGTCCATCCATTTTTAAGATTGCTTCTGTCATATTATGCATTTTTGTAAAGATTTAATTAATGTTCTCCTGGTGTGCTAATTAAAAAAAAAATCACAATAAAAGAACAAGATGCCATCCTCCAAGATTAAATTGTCATAATGTAGCAGTGCAATGGTGAAATGCTTAAGTTATATTAAACCTGCTATGTAATCTTTGAACGGACAAAAACACACAGATAAAAACACCATACTGTGACACTGAGACAAAAAGTACACAGATACCTTTTTGGACCACACCAGCCTCAGCAGTTGTGAAACAGTGACATGAGTAAATAATTGTTGCACCATCCATACTTCACTTGCTATCATTTTCCTTATGAGAGTAAATCAAACATTTCTCTCTTCTGGCCAAGTATTTGCTGGCTGGGTGTGCCAGCATTATTTTCTAATTTTGTTATGCAAATGCTACTGAATGTGATTGGCCTAGTATAATTACACAGACATCCAACATACACCACAAATGGAAAAAAAAAATATTGAATGACAATATTACTACACAAACAGAATACAATTTGATTTTGTTGATCTGTTCTGTCCTGCTCATGCATTTAACTAAAGTGAAATGGTCCTCAGCAGCTCCTTTAACTCATATCCATAAATTATTTCTGTGTCTGTTTTTTCCAAATAAATACTGAAGAATGAAGAATAAAAAATAACACATGTTGAAGGTGGTTTATGCATTTTCTTCCCTCAAACTGTAACAAAAAGCCAAAGTAAACTAAGTGCAGTGGGAAATATTTTATGAATACAGGCTAGAGGTTTGCCATCAAGAGAGTTAGTTCAGTGTTCATAGTTCAAACTGTTGTCAAAAACCTACTGTACTTGGTAATAAATATTCGACCACATCACTCTATTTGCAGGTTTCCACACGAACTCTCCAGCTAAAATCCCTCCATTCACCAACATTGTAAATATCATTGCAAAGACAAGAGCACTATAATTTATTGTAAAGTAGATTGAGTATCTGAAGGTATAGAATGTTTCGGCAGGCAATGTGACTTTGTCCATTAATGCAATGGCAAAGTCTCTACCTGTAATATGGTTTTAAGTGCATGTATTTTAATTGTGCAATTTCTTAACCTTCAACTTGCTCAGACTGTATAAATAAATTGTAAAATAAAATATTATGGATTAAATATTGAGTGTGTCCACTGTGCTGGTCATTAGAATGCATTTGTATAATATTATACTAACAAATCAATGCTTCCTCTCATGTGGTGTATAATTTAAAAATACAGATGACTTTACTTCTATGACTAACAGAGGACTGTGCTCTTACAAACTACAGAAGAATAATCTTTGATTTTATCCAATAAGGATAACACTGTATGTCAGATCTGGTATCTACTTGGTCGGAATCATATAGTTAGCAGATCAATCCTTTGAAAAATAAAACCACTTACATAAAAATGAATAAAAGAAAGGCTAAGCTAAGCAAAGAAAATAAACAATCTCCAACTTCCATGATTGAGTAACTAAATGCAAAATAATAGAACATGGTAGCATGAGATGTATAATTGCTTTCCTTCCTACAATGTATACCCATATTCAATACAATACAATGAGATACATGACCTTTTTTATTTTTCAAAGTCTTTTCTGATTAGACCTAATTAATAGTAAATAAATAGCTCAGGTTGGAAACACCCTGTGACTCACTCATGGGTGCTATGGTTTTACACAGTGGTTAAATGGACTGGTGTAATCTTTTGGACAATGTAGTATGAGAATTATATCTGTGGATTTCCCAATGAGCTTTAGGCATTCTGGAATTCTACAGTATTTAATAACAATTAAATACAGAAAATGTGTATTTAATACATAGAAATTACAGACAGACATTCAAAATCAGTAGGTTAAGACAACTGCTGTAATTTTACAAAATACAAAAAATACTCAACCCTTATGGAAAATATATTTAAAAATAATATATAAGAACATGTATTAAATTAAAATTTAAATAAATATATTCTACAGTGATAATATAATTGTAGGCTATATTTTTCAATAACAAAAGCTTCCAGAGCTCATACATATTCAGATAGTGGGTTTGGCTTCAGCTACATTCATTTTACATTCATAACCAATGTAAGGAATATAAGATTGGGGTTGTATGTCCTCATCTATATGTTTTAAATACATATTTAAATAAAGCCAAAGACATAGATTTTCTGTACACTTCATAGAATATCATATTGTATACAATATTATTTAACAAACACATTTATGGAATGTATGGTGTATGTACTGTGTTAACTAATATAATTGATATATTTAATGATTTCAATATGTAGGCAGAAAAGTACAGTTTAATTAAGTTCCAGTAAGTATCCACAGCTGTCAGTGATTACAATTATAACTAGACGCTAATTTTTGTGGAGAAATGTTGTCTGCATGTGACAGTATGTTTCAGGTCTATATGAGTTGTATATGTGTGCAAAAGCATGTTTTGTACTGCTATAGTAAGTACTATAGTAAATTGCAAGGCAATACATTATACTATACATTATACTACAATATTTGTTGTAGTACCATAGTACGTACTATCATACATTGCAAGATTGTACAGTATAATATAGTATACAGTATATCACAGTATTGTATGTAGTACTAGTAAATACTATAGTATATCACAAGGTATTACAGTATAATATAGTATGAAACAGTATACTATAGTATTTGTTTTACTGTAGTAGGTATACAATACTGTACCACAGTATTTGTTAAAGTACTATAGTAAATACTCTAGTACCTTATAGTATATCACGTTAGTACAGTATAACAAAGCACTATCTGTAGATCACAAGTTACCACAGTATAATATAGTATAATATTGTATTATGGCATAAAACAGTATATACTGTATAATAGTATTTGTTGTACTACTGTAGGAAATATAGTACATTGTGCAATGTATTAGAGTATAGTATACAGTAAGCCATAGTATTTGTAATAGTACTTTAGTAAATGCTATAGTAAATACTACACCGATCAGCCATAACATTATGACCACCTGCCTAATATTGCCAAAACAGCCCTAACCCGTCGAGGCATGGACTCCACTAGACCTCTGAAGGTGTGCTGTGGTATCTGGCACCAAGATGTTAGCAGCAGATCCTTTAAGTCCTGTAAATTGCGAGGTGGGGCCTCCATGGATCAGACTTGTTTGTCTAGCACATCCCACAGATGCTCGATTGGATTGAGATCTGGGGAATTTGGAGGCCAAGTCAACACCTTGAACTCATGATTCATCAGACCAGGTCACCTTCTTCCATTGCTCCATGGTCCAGTTCTGATGCACATGTGCCCATTGTAGGCGCTTTCAGCAATGGACAGGGGTCAGCATGGGCACCCTGACTGATCTTTGGCTACACAGCCCCATACGCAACAAACTGCGATGCACTGTGTGCTCTGACACCTTTCTATCAGAACCAGCATTAACTTTTTCAGCAATTTGAGCTACAGTAGCTCGTCTGTTGGATCGGACCACACGGGGCAACCTTCGCTCCCCACGTGCATCAATGAGCCTTGGCCGCCCATGACCCTGTCGCCGGTTCACCGCTTTTCCTTCCTTGGACCACTTTTGATAGGTACTGACCACTGCAGACCGGGAACACCCCACAAGAGCTGCAATTTTGGAGATGCTCTGACCCAGTCATCTAGCCATCACAATTTGGCCCTTCTCAAAGTCGCTCAGATCCTTATGCTTGCCCATTTTTCCTGCTTCTAACACATCAACTTGGAGGACAAAATGTTCAATTGCTGCCTAATACATCCCACCCACTGACAGGGAATATCCCACCCACGCAATGGGATATAATAGGGATTAATGGTGTAACAGTTTAGTTACCTTGGTAGGTTCAAAAAGGCACATAGACTCGGGCTCTACTTTTAAACAGGAATGTGCTCATATGTACACTAATAACCGGTACTAAAGTCCTGTATATACGAATTTAATGTAGTGTTATATTAGAGATGGCAGAAGTATATAGTATATTACTAGTTTACTGTATTATTGTAATATATAGGCTATAGTTCAATGTAATATAATTATTATTCGAGGAAGTAGATTATGTACTGGACTATGTACTAATACAGTATTATATTAATTGAATGTAGTATAGTTATTATAAGTAGTAGATGATGTACAAGTAGGAACCGTAGTACATCACAATGGTCTTCAGCAGTGTTTTTCAAAGTTTTTCCGGCGACGCACATTTCTAGAATGACAAACCTTCGCGAACCAACTAACAATGACTACACAGAAAAGCACTGAACATGCAATCATACAAAGTCTATATGTCCCAATTCCTTATTAAGTACAATATTATTATATCATCAGAGCATTCGTTCTCTCGTTAAGTAGGGTTGCTAGCCGGCCCCACAATCTTTTAAACAGAACGGCATTTTAAAATTGCTGCTAAATTGAAATACATTGACGTGTTAATTATTCTTACACATTTGCTAAAATCAATCCTATTGCTGAATTACTGTGCGCAACAAACAACCGTTCAACGTCCTGCCTCCAACAAACCGAGCAATGTTACCGATTTGGAGAGTATGCACGTTATGGCGATTTAGTTTTAGGGCCGGATTAAATCAAAACTTTGACCCACCCGCTAATAGAAAACTACAGAACTGTACTCAGTTGCGGCTTCATTTTCAGTAAGATACCACTTTCTTCTAACCATAGATGTAACCGCTATGAGGTACAGGTCTGTACTTTGCTCTTAGCGGGTGGGTCAAAGTTTTGATTTAATCCGGCCCTTAGTCTCCAAACTTATTAACATGAGAGCTACTTTGAAAAAAATAAAATGTCGCGACCTACTTTTTATTTCTTCCATTTTATTCATCATCGGGGTCTAAATCGTAAGCGCATCTTAGTATATAGTCTCAGTATGCATCTCAGTATAGTTTATGCACCACGGGGTGAAATATGTCCCTAACGGCGCCTCATACCAAGCACAGTTTCTTTGACCAGTGTGCGCTTCGCAAACTACACCACTGTTTCTTTACCTCCTCAACTACAATACTACTACTACTACTACTACTACTACTACTACTACTAATAATAATAATAATAATACATTGTATTAATTAAGCGCTTTTATCATACACATAGCGCTACAAGTCAAGCAAGAGTCAAAACAGACACAACAAAAATATAAAACAGGCAATATGCAGTAGAAACTCAAACGTGCACCGATCGTTTTGAGGTTGCAACGGGACTGCTGAAGAAATAAGAAGCTTGTAAAAATAATAAAAAATGATATAAAAAATGGTTAGACAAGCAGGCGATAAGCTTTTCCATCAATCCACATGTCTTCCTACGGTTTTCCATTGGTCAATGTCATTTTTAACGCATGTGAACACGTTGACGCACCTCCATTGTGTGCAAGGTGGGATCCAGCGTTCAAAGGGCTAAATGCAGCCGACCCTTGACAATTGTGCGCCCTGTGCGATAGCACTATTCGCCGCAAAACTGACAACTAAGTTCATAGTAATCATAGCCAACTCCCAATCGCATTTAATGTCTCGGTAGCAAATAATACAATGTGTATTTTATATGTTAATAAGTCTAAAGCTACAGACTAAGTATCGCCAAAAAAATTGTACTTACTGTTCTGAAAATGATACTGTAATGTAGCCTACTGCATTGGAATTTAGATTTAAACTTCGTACACTCTCAGCATGGCTATACTGTAGCTTTGGACTTATTAACATAAAATATAGGTTGTATTATTTAATACTGAGACATTAAACGCGATTGGGAGTTGGCTTGATTACTATGAAAGGTTGTCAGTTTTGCATCCCAATGTCTGCCTTAGAACCGTAAGCTAACCACAATTCTGTACTCGATCACACGAAAATCAACCTAGTTGTGTGAAATCATGGCGATTGCTAGAGGATGCACAATATCCAGAGGGTACCGGTGTTATGAGTAATTCAACTTGTTTATTAAAATTATTTTGTTATTAAGATATCATAAAATAAAACGTTTAAGCAATACAGATTACAAAAAGTAAGAACATTATTCCTTTGTGGTTGCAGTTCGGGTAAATAATTCATTCAATTTTCTAATGGCTCTTGTTCTCTCTAGTACATCAGAGCTGAACTGGTGTAAGGTCAATGATTATTGCAGCCCCTCACACTGCAACCTCATTGCTATTCTCCACTCACAATATCACCCCACCAGCGCTACATCCTTTATCATGTACTTCAGTAAAATACGTCTTTATCATTGAGGCTCAATGGACACTTTAACCATTTTAGAGCTGACAGCTTAATGATACATCGTCATCATTACAAGAACCGTAAATAACGGTAAAATCAATATGACACTGCAACTTTCAACACTTTACATAAATTAAAAATGCTGCCTGGGGAGCCAACACAAATTGAAAATAAATAAATAAATAAATTGGCCATCTCCTTATATTGCAAAGAATGAATGTAAATTAATTTGCCAATTCAAGTGGGAACAGGGAGATAAGATATTATACCAGGAGAACTGCTTTACAATAAAACAGAAAACCATGCACATAAAGGGGAGGGGTGGAGGCTAATGGTTATGGTTTGAGGTTCTCGCTGGGCCTTTTCAGCTGTGTGGCTGGTAAGTTTTTACAGCCCTGCTGCATGCAAGCATGATGTATTAGTATTAACAATATTATTAAATATTTTGCTTATTATTTCAGTCAGGACAACTGAAGTTATTGTTTAAAATCATTGAAAATGCATTACAAATATTTTACATAGACTAGGACTTGGCCTCACGTTTAAGGAGTCCCTTTCTGACAGTAATTTAGTAACATTTGCATGCCTGACTGGTGTCAAGCTGAGGGCAGTGGGCAGTGAAGCTGCCACTCCCCAAGAAGAGGACAAGATTTTGCACAACAAAATCAAATCAGTTAATAAGTCCAATATATATATATATATTAGGTGAAAGAGAAAAAAGCTTTTCCCCCAAGAGTTAGGAGTCAACAGTTTCAATTTGAATGGAAAAAGAGGCAGAGCATTGGAGTGCGTCAGTAGAGGCAAGCAGTAGGGGGAGGGTCTGGCTGAATCAAGCTCATGACAGCCTACAGAGGCAACTTTGTTAGATAATTGGGTTCACTGAGTTCCCATGTTAACGACAATGCTCCATGTCCTTTGAGTAGTATTATTGACTTGAAAGATAACTTACCTGTGCTGTGACATATACTTTTTCATTTTCTTTCCCTTCACATACAATTCAACTGTTGAAGCAAAAGTTTAAGAAACTCCATTTTAGGGTCTTCAGCACCACCAAGTCATCTGCGAACTTCACCAACAGTGTTTGTGAAGGTTCATAAAAAGTTTGATTAAAACATGTTGATGTTGAACCTTGATACATTGTTGGATTGTATTTGCATGGCTAAGTTTGATAAGACATCCTCCACAGTGACTACCTCCTGTGTTACACTGTCAGCACATACAAAGCAATTTTAGTAAATCAAAAATGCATCAGAACACTGATAACTTTTGACTTCTAACTAAAGAAGGATGTGAGCTCAGAATTAATAATCTATTGGTAGGAATACTTCTGTGATTAAGGTAAAAAGACATGAGGGAGGTGTGTATTCTTTCCACCTACAATTTGGTAGTTCTGTGTGTATTTAAATAAATGAAAATGTTAATCTATGATTGTATTCAGATTCCTTTTCTAGGGAACTTTCTTCATCTTCAATCAAAAACTCAGTGTAGTTTCAGTGATGCAAAATCAGTTAGCATACCGGACAGTAAAATAGAAAATAGAAAATAATGTAAACACAACTACCTGAAAAAAAGGGAAAAAAAAAGAAAATTAAAAAAACATTCCGACTTATCTTGTTCTTGTTACCTGCAGTGCTGTGCATTGCTGAGAGGTGCCAAACTCCCGGGTGTCTTTGTAGGTGACGATTTTACAGTCTGTCCTGAGTAATCAGTATTGGTCACAGTCTGTAATATAAATATGACAAAGTATTTAATTTTCAAATTTTATTAGCTTCAAGAACACTTACAAAAAAGGTCCTACATTTCAGCAATAATTGTATTTATATCTAATGTATTAAAAACTATATATCATAATAGTAAGAACATAATTGTTCAAATCCCCCATACCTCAAGATCAAAAATATGTATCAATTAAAAAGTACATATTCATACATAATCATTTTTAACCAGTCCATTCAAACCCTAAGAGAGATCAGGATAAATGAGGAGGAGGTACTAAAGGGACTAGCAAAATTAAAAACAAACACATCAACCTGGGCCAGATGGTATATTTCCAACAGTACTTAAAGAAATGAGGGAAATATTTATAGGCCGCTAACTCAAATATTCCAAATGACAATTAGAACAGGGGATGTGCCAAATGACTGGAAGACAGCAAATGTAATACCAATCCACAAGAAAGGGGACAAAACTGAGCCAGGAAATTACAGACCAATCAGTCTCACCTGCATTACTGTAAAATGTTGGAAAAAATGATTAGACAGAAAATAGAGGAGCATCTTAATGAAAACCATATTCTTGGAGATAGTCAACATGGATTTAGACGAGGCAGATCATGTCTTAGTAATTTATTGGAGTTTTTTGAACATGCAACTGCAGCTGTGGATCATGTGAAAGCATATGATATGATATACTTAGATTTTCAAAAAGCTTTTGACACGGTTTTGACACAAAGACTGATGCTAAAACTGGAAGCTGTAGGTATTCAGGGTAATGAAAGTAGATTAATTATGAACTGGTTGATGCATAGGAAGCAGAGGGTGTCGATTAGAGGAGTTGCATCAAACTGGAGTGAGGTTGTTAGTGGAGTTCCACAGGGATCAGTACTAGGCCTTTGCTTTTTCTAATCTATATTAATGATCTGGACTCTGGGATAGTTAGCAAACTTGTCTAATTTACAGATGATACTAAAAGCACAGGTTATTCAAAGGGACTTAGATAATATTCAGTTGTGGGCCGACACCTGGCAGATTAAATTCAATGTGGAGAAGTGCAACGTATTACATGCAGGTAACAAAAATGTCCACTATAATTAAACTATGGGAGGAATATAACTACATTAAGTAATGCATGAGAAAGACCTAGGAGTCTGTGTGGACTCCTCACTTTCTCCATCCAAACAATGTGGGGAAGCAATAAAAAAAGGCAAACAGAATGTTAGGGTATATTGTCATAATTGTAGAATTTAGAACAAGGGAAGTAATATTAAGACTGTATAATGCACTAGTTAGACCTCATCGGGAATACTGTGTACAGTTCTGGGCTCCACACTTCAAGCAAGATATCGCTGCTCTAGAGGTAGTTCAGAGGAGAGCAACCAGACTTATTCCAGGTTTGAAGGGAATGTCCTATTCGGAAAGACTGAGGAAACTGAACCTTTTCACCCTGGAACAGAGGAGACTACGTGGGAACTTGATTCAAATCTTCAAAATCATGAAAGGCATCGATCACATCAAACTAGAAGAGCTTTTCCAGATCAGCAGGGACACACGGACCCGGGGACAGAAATGGAAATTGGGCTTCAAGGCATTCAAGATGGAAAACAGGAGACACTTCTTCACACACAGAGTTGTCACAATCTGGAACAAACTCCCCAGCGACGTGGTTGAAGCTGAAAATTTGGGAACATTTAAAAATAGACTGGATAGTATCCTTGGATCACTTAGGTGTTAATGGACACCAAAGGAGCATGATGAGTCGAATGGTCTCCTCTCGTTTGTAAACTTTCTTATGTTCTAAAGATAAACGTACATTTGCACTACATCACATAAGATATAAATCGTGTATAATATACAATGCCATATTATTGTTAAGAAAGCTGACAACAGATAAAATACATAAACTCACAGATGCTTTATTTCGTGCGCATAATTTTTCAAAAGCATCTCAACTCATCAAATCATCATGTATGTTGTAAAAACACCAGCACCAGCAGCAAAACTAAGAATTGAAAGCAAAGTTCTGGGTCACATAACCAAAGGGGGGAAACTGAAGGTAACTGAAATTGATTAAATCATATTATCATTGAAAATGTGCACATAAAACTATTTGTAATTTTTTGCTTTCGATTCCAAAAGCTTTGCTTTATAATATTGCTGTATAGAACAAAATCTAATCCCAAGAACCAGTTTTTCAAGTATAAATAAATAATCAGCTAAAACACCAACTTTAATCCTCAATTGTACGCTTTATGATTTACTGAAAAGATAAAATATGAATATTGTTATTTTACCTATATATTTGAACTGTACCCACAGATTAATAAAGATCATCTGAAGACTCCATCTCATTTTGGGTTGTAGTGGGAAAATATATTCTCTATATATTATTAATGGTTCATGTTGCTAATTCAGTCTGGTCTATAAAGCAATCATTATTTTGTATTTACTCTGCTCTGGTGGCTACTTTAATTATTAGTTCTTAATGCATTTCTGTCCGAGGGGTTACTTCAATCAAGCATTGTCTTCTCGTGATTTAATTTAGCCATTGTCTTCTAGGATATTCAGTCAGCTGAAACAGTTAAACAGTATAAAGGTTGTGTGTTTTGGGGCACAGGTATTTGGTTAAGAACTTACAACAATGTCTTTGATAACATCTACTGCCTAAGAATGCTGACCACCACCAATCAACTCAAACACTTCAACAACAGTAACAAACTAAGGTATGTGTTAATTATTATGTATGTGGTAAACTATTTTGTACAACTGTATTTTAATAAGATGCAATCACTTCTGACAAAGAAGACTGTAACCCATTGTCTATCTGAAAATACAAAAAGGCTTCTCCATCTCACATGCTCAGTTCTTTTCTTCACTTCATGTGAGAGGAGAGCTCCGGGTTAACCTTTATTTATGTATTTATGTTTTCTGTAATAAAGATTGTGATTCAAATGTGAGTTTATGTCCTTTTGAATGACAGATTAAATTAATTCTACTTTATCACAGCACATAGCGACCCCTAGTGTAATTTCAATATATATATATATATATATACACTCACCTAAAGGATTATTAGGAACACCGTACTAATACTGTGTTTGACCCCCTTTCGCCTTCAGAACTGCCTTAATTCTACGTGGCATTGATTCAACAAGGTGCTGAAAGCATTCTTTAGAAATGTTGGCCCATATTGATAGGATAGCATCTTGCAGTTGATGGAGATTTGTGGGATGCACATCCAGGGCACGAAGCTCCCGTTCCACCACATCCCAAAGATGCTCTATTGGGTTGAGATCTGGTGACTGTGGGGGCTAGTTTAGTACAGTGAACTCATTGTCATGTTCAAGAAACCAATTTGAAATGATTCGACCTTTGTGACATGGTGCATTATCCTGCTGGAAGTAGCCATCAGAGGATGGGTACATGGTGGTCATAAAGGGATGGACATGGTCAGAAACAATGCTCAGGTAGGCCGTGGCATTTAAACGATGCCCAATTGGCACTAAGGGGCCTAAAGTGTGCCAAGAAAACATCCCCCACACCATTACACCACCACCACCAGCCTGCACAGTGGTAACAAGGCATGATGGATCCATGTTCTCATTCTGTTTACGCCAAATTCTGACTCTACCATCTGAATGTCTCAACAGAAATCGAGACTCATCAGACCAGGCAACATTTTTCCAGTCTTCAACTGTCCAATTTTGGTGAGCTTGTGCAAATTGTAGCCTCTTTTTCCTATTTGTAGTGGAGATGAGTGGTACCCAGTGGGGTCTTCTGCTGTTGTAGCCCATCCGCCTCAAGGTTGTACCTGTTGTTTGCTTCACCAATGCTTTGCTACATACCTCGGTTGTAACAAGTGGTTATTTCAGTCAAAGTTGCTCTTCTATCAGCTTGAATCAGTCGGCCCATTCTCCTCTGACCTCTAGCATCAACAAGGCATTTTCGCCCACAGGACTGCCGCATACTGGATGTTTTTCCCTTTTCACACCATTCTTTGTAAACCCTAGAAATGGTTGTGCGTGAAAATCCCAGTAACTGAGCAGATTGTGAAATACTCAGACCGGCCCATCTGGCACCAACAACCATGCCACGCTCAAAATTGCTTAAATCACCTTTCTTTCCCATTCAGACATTCAGTTTGGAGTTCAGGAGATTTTCTTGACCAGGACCACACCCCTAAATGCATTGAAGCAACTGCCATGTGATTGGTTGGTTAGATAATTGCATTAATGAGAAATTGAACAGGTGTTCCTAATAATCCTTTAGGTGAGTGTATATATATATATATTGAATGTGGTCTACAATATGTTACCTGTTATGACATGCGTTTTTACAGGTACCAGATGATATATGTATAGGTAGCCTATACCTTGTGTTGCACGACCCTGCTATGCACAGATTCATTATAGCATTCATTTATTTAAGCTAATTAATAAATCATTAAACTGACATTTATTTATTATTAATTAATTAACCTTCTCTTTAAATTAATTTAAATTAAATAATTTAAACAATTTAAAAATCATGAAAATATAAAATGTTACCAAATGAAATGCAATATTGAAATATTTAGTCTAAATATAAATGTTAAATATAAATACAAAATATAAACGTTAAATGTAAATGTTAAATCTAAATGTAAATGTTTAATCTAAATATAAATGTTAAATGTGGAGTTAAATATATAGCTAACATGCAAATACAGTAACGTTTTTTGGCTGAACTTTCTAATCATATATTTAAATCATGATTATATAATAATTTTATATAATCTATGTATAATTTCCTTGATACATAAATATACAATTTCTACAACTGTAAAGCTAGCATTACATTGCATTTATATACACCCGCCGCTGCCATATTTTCCCAGCTGACTTGTCTTGCCTTTAACGCACAGAGTTCTGGGACTTCAGCGCTAAAACACTACCACATAAGTGTGGAACACTCCATCGAAGGAAGCATTGCCCTTCATATGGCAAGACAAATTATAATTTAGAGATATCTCTAAATCATTTAAAGATATCTATAAATGATTTAGAGATATCTGCAAATGATTTAGAGATATCTAAATAAGGTGATTTTTAAAGATATCTCTAAATGATTTGCAGATATCTCTAAATCATTTAAAGATATCTGCAAATCATTTAGCGATATATTTTCAAGATTATCACTTCCTGTTAACTTGTTCATTCATTTCTATGTAACTGAATAAGGAAACAGGAAGTGATAATCTCAGCCAAAATACAGGAAGTCATTTGAAGATATCTCTAAATGATTTGCAGATATCTCTAAATCATTTTAAGATATCTGCAAATCATTTAGTGATATCTGTAAATGTACTTTTAAATGAGATATCTCTAAATGATTTTCAGATTTCTCTAATTGAGCAAATCATTTAGAGATATCTGCAAATCATTTAGATATCTTCAAATAACTTCCTGTTCATTTAGAGATATCTGCAAATCATTTAGAGATATCTTCAAATGACTTCCTGTTCATTTAGAGATATCTGCAAATCATTTAGAGATATCTTCAAATGACTTCCTGTTCATTTAGAGATATCTGCAAATCATTTAGAGATATCTCTAAATGTACTTTTAAATTAGATATCTTTAAATATTTGAAGATATCTTTAAATGATTTAGAGATATCTCTAAATTATAATTTGGCTTGCCATACCATCACTCGTTCCCTAAGGGCTTGGGACACCCCTTAAGATGGCCACCGTAGCCAATGGCTGCGTCCCAAATTGCACACTTGTGGGGCGGAAGTACTACGGTGGCCATCTTAAGGGCTGTCCTAAACCCTTAGGGAACGAGTGAAGGGAGCCTAATCGAGTCGTTTGAGCCCTTCAATTCTCCCTTCAACGAAGTGTACAAAAGAGCACACTTACGCAGAAGTGTTTTAGCGCTCCCTAAAGTCCCAGAACTCTTTAAAGGCAGAGACAAGTCAACTGGGAAAATATAGCAGCGGCGGGTGTATATAAATGTAATGTTAGCTAGACAGTTGTAGAAATTATTAAATTATGTATCAAGGAAATAATACGTAGATAGGTAAAATAAAATGATTATATAATAATGATTTAAATATACGATTAGAAAGTTAAACCAAAAAATGTTTTGGAAACTATCAATTAATTACTGAAGTAGTATCCTATAAAACTAGGAGGTGATATTAACGAACAGTGTATTTCAAAATTATTATTATTAATAATAATATTTTAATTAAATACAAATACAAGAAAAGACTGCGTAGGTACTTTTTCAGACAAAGACAAATGCGCTGAAAGCTGACGCTGAAGTGTGTCCCATTGAGCACTTTTAGTTTCACCCTACACCCTCCTCACTCAAGTGCACACTCTGTGACGTAAGCACAACGTCACGCAAAGTGTACACTTGTGAAGGGTGTAGAGTGCAAGTGTGCGATTTGGGACGCAGCGTGACTTTCAAAAACAAAGCGTAGATCAGGCATCCTAGATGATCATCGCACTATCGATCTCCATTCACATCAAACATGGCTGACCACACGGCAGCAGAGGGAGAGTCTAAAAAAGCTTAACGTGGCTTAATGTGCTTTAAACATAACAATTACATTGCAAAGTTTGTATGTTTACAATTAGCACGTCCTATTACTATGAACAGAGGATGAATATGTTTTTACTAAAATAAACAATATGATTACAACCTTAACGCCCTGCATATAATAATTCACTTAAGGTGAATATCACTTAATGTAGAAAACGCTCAACGTGACTTACTGTACTTAAAACATAGCCGTTTACATTCAATCTAAAAATGACAAAACTGACACTTTCCAAACTGGATTGAAAATAATTACCGAAACACATATACAGTGAAGTAGGTCAGGACAGGGCTTTATGCATAGTGAGAGGCCAGCGGACAAGAAGTATAAAGTTTGAAGTATAAACTCACAAATAATTGTTTCACCCATAAAGAAAACTGCCCACAAGCACACCAGTATATTGGATTTAAAAAATAAATAACATATAGTGCCGGTCATCAGTGGCACTCTGACGCAGTGACTGTGATAGAGACCGGGTCTGCCTGTAACAAGATGCATTGGGATACTCGTATATAAAACATTCAAAATACGAAAGATCGTGAGATTCAGAAAAAGTGTAATTTAGAATGCTTCATAAGATATGCATTTATGAAGTTTCAACATGTTTTTAATTTCCCCAAACTTCATTTCATAACAGAAAAACTGAGCTTCACAAATCACAGATGACGTTTTTAAGGCTACTTTGTTCTCTTGAGCCTTTAAGACCTGATTTTGATTACTTTGTTTCCTTTTCAATGCAGTGTGCGGATAGGATCTCTCTATTCTTAATAACAGAATATATATATATATATATATATATATATATATATATATATATTGTATATGCTGTCACTACACTTCGGCCACCGCTATACAGGGATCATACTCCCCCACTGCTGTGAGAGGCTGATGTGCCCAGAGGGGCGGGACTGTATGTGAATGTTAGCTATATATTTAACTCAACATTTAACATTGATATTTAGACTACATATTATTTAAAAAGCTATATATTTATTATTAAAAAACACTCGGAAAAAAAGTGTGCTGTTTTACATTTGGCGCCCATATTCTGCAGTTAGTCTAACCAGACCCAATTGAATAAAGTTTTGACAAGAGTAGATTCGTTTAGGTTAATTATTTTAGTTCTAAATAATAATAATTATTATTATTAACCTATGTAGATCCAGCACATTCATTTAATGTTATGACCCCATTTACCATGAATTTTGATAACACAGATTGTTGCGGAACCTGACTCGTACAAAGCGAGGTATACTTACTTTATCTTATCCGTCAAGATCACATGAATAATCCCAAAGGTTTTATTGGATAAGAATCTATAATTAATAGCGTACAAAATATTATAATATTGCATTAGACAGTTTTTTTCAATATCGTTTTTTTGTTTTGCATGGTGTGATGCAATAGACTAGAGGGTTCAATGACCATGCTAGTTTATGCTGGGGGGGAGGGGAAAGCACAAGAGTCACACACACTGTTTTCCCCTGCCTCCAGCTTCTGTTTAATTAGGGATTAACTAATTGATTAGCCGCAAACCAGAGTAACGATACAGAGTAGTTTGTTGTAGCCCAAAAGAAAAGTACCGTAGTAGTTTATTCACACACCAGACGTATACTAAGTTTAAACTACACATTCTAAATTATTACAAAAAATGGCATTCCCATCTAACAAGAAGGTGGCACCTACTCTTGCAGTGCGGAAGGGGCGTAAAAGAAACAAAGCAAACATAACTACTCCTACGGTTTATAATTCATGTATTAACCAAACACTAGTAACAATACTAACCGCCCTGCCATAGGAATCCAAAAGAAAAGACAAATAAGAAAATAAGTTCCCATAAGCAAAACGAAAGAAACTACAAACAAAAGCCAAATCAGAACACACAACATCAGTGTCTAATATCGAGGCATAAGTACAGGCAAAACAGAGGCAGGTGCAGACCATGTAGTCCTCCGTCCACTCAGGCTCAGGATAACGATAGACAGGTGCAGTGTATCAAATACTCCAACTCTGAACAATTACAAAGAGCGGGGACATAACAGCTTTTTAATTGTTATCTTTGTTTGCTATTTCAAATTTCAAATAAGAGCCATCGTACCTTTCCTCTACTTCAGGTCTGTAGTGTGGTAATATTTGTGGCTAAAGGTTCAAGTGCATTGAGAAGCGAAGGTTATGTTGACTTGCTTGCTGATAAACTGTGTGTCAGACAAAGAGACAGTCTAGACTTATGCAGAGTATTATAGTGGCAGTGGATGTGACTATGGCGAGCAATATCAAGCACCCACATCACTCTGACTCCTTCTCTTTAAATAAGTATCATATTTCTGAAGAATATGGCTTTATCCTTCCTAGACCACTGGTAGGTAAACTTTCAACATTTATATTGACTAAAGAAATTGAAAAACCATGTCCATTATGTGTTTTGTTTATTTATATCCTATTATGTATTTGGCTTTGTGGTTTTCCTTCTCTTGCAGATACTTCTCGGTGGAATGTTTGATTTACAAATCATTAGTTTGATCCAAATTTCGGTTTAATAGCTTCTGCCAAAGGTAAATCCAAACCAAAAAACGTTAACCTTTACTAATTCTCATCATATAGCCTTCTATCTTATCAAACTTGCATTATGAAACTTTATTCTGCCTCTAAACTCTTTTTTTTTTTTAATGTGATTTATGTAGGTCAATGGATTTTTTTTTTCCAAGTACAATATTCACATAATATGTTCTTTTCTATTGTTTGTTAATAACATATATAAGGTTTTCTTTGTATTAAAATGTATAAAAACTACTGCGAATTGCGGTAAAGAGGCAAGTGACTTTTATTGCATGGAACATTTATTAAAAGGTAGCAATGTATGCAGTATTACAATGTTTCTGAAACAAAGAGAAAATAATTATCACTTTAAAGTTAATTTTTTTTTAAAATAAAAATTGCCTGTCTTGTGTCAATGTAAACTGTCTTTTGTTCAATACAACAAAACCCCAACAATTATACAGTAATATCAAAATGAATGGCTTCAGTTTGTTGATTGGTAAATGGTTGTCCCAGAAACATTTCAAATATGAAGGGACACTTATACTAACCTTCATGAAGTGCCACTCAAAATCCATCAGGTTTTTTTATGTCAAAAGTCGTGAGCACAATAAAACATGCTCATGACCAAAACTATATTCAGGTTATATTCATATTCAGGTTAGTTTGGAATCCCATCATAGGAATATACAGTGCATCCAGAAAGTATTCAGAGCGCTTCAATTTTTCCACATTTTGTTATGTTACAGCCTTATTTCAAAATTTGATTCACATTGTCATTATGGGGTATTGTTTGTAGAATTTTTAGGAAAATAATGAATTGAAAGAAGTTTGTTTGAAATCTTTGCAAATTTATTAAAAAAAAAAAAAAAAAAAGCACATGTACGTAAGTATTCACAGCCTTTGCTCAATACTTTGTTGAAGCACCTTTTGCACCAATTACGGCCTCAAGTCTTTTGGAGTATGATGCTACAAGCTTGGCACACCTATTTCTGGGCAGTTTCTCCCATTCTTCTTTGCAGGACATCTCAAGCTCCATCAGGTTGGATGGGGAGCGTCAGTGCACAGCCATTTTCAGATCTCTTCAGAGATGTTCAGTCGGGTTCAAGTCTAGGCTCTGGCTGGGCCACTCAAGGACATTCACAGAGTTGTCCTTTGTTATCTTGGCTGTGTGCTTAGGGTCGTTGTCCTCTTGGAAGATGAACCTTTGCCCCAGTCTGAGGTCCAGAGCACTCTGGAGCAGGTTTTCATCAAGGATGTCTCTGTACATTGCTGCATTAATCTTTCCCTCGATCCTGACTAGTCTCCCAGTTCCTGCCGCTGAAAAACATCCCCACAGCATGATACTGCTACCACCATGCTTCACTGTAGGGATGGTATTGGCCAGGTGATGAGCGGTGCCTGGTTTCCTCCAGACAGGAGTTCAAATCTTTTTCATTAGACAAGAGAATTTTGTTTCTCATGGTCCGAGAGTCCTTCAGGTGCCTTTTGGCAAACTCCAGAGGGGCTGTCATGTCCCTTTTACTGAGGAGTGGCTTCCGTCTGGCCACTCTACCATACAGGCCTGAGTGGTGGAGTGCTGCAGAGATGGAAGGTTCTCCTTTCTCCACAGAGACACGCTGGAGCTCTGTCAGAGTGACCGTCGGGGTCATGGTCATGGACTAAAGCCCTTCTTCCCCGATCGCTCAGTTTGGCCGGGCGGCCAGATCTAGGAAGAGTCATGGTGGTTCCAAACTTCTTCCATTTACAGATGATGGAGGCCACTGTGCTCATTGGGACCTTCAATGCTGCAGAAATTTTTCTGTACCCTTCCCCAGGTCTACAGATAATTCCTTGGACTTCTTGCCTGGGTTTGTGCTCTGACATGCACTGTTAACTGTGGGACCTTATACATTGAGGGGAAAAAAGTATTTGATCCCCTGCTGATTTTGTACGTTTGCCCACTGACAAATAAATGATCAGTCTATAATTTTAGTGGTAGGTGTATTTTAAAAGTGAGAGACAGAATAACAACACAAAAATTTGTATAACATTTCAAAAAAGTTATACATTGATTTGCATGTTAATGAGGGAAATAAGTATTTGATCCCCTATCAATCAGCAAGATTTCTGGCTCCCAGGTGTCTTTTATACAGGTAACGAGCTGAGACTCTCTTAAAGGGAGTGCTCCTAATCTCAGCTCATTACCTGTATAAAAGACACCTGTCCACAGAAGCAATCAATCAATCAGATTCCAAACTCTCCACTATGGCCAAGACCAAAGAGCTGTCCAAGGATGTCAGGGACAAGATTGTAGACCTACACAAGGCTGGAATGGGCTACAAGACAAGCAGCTTGGTGAGAAGGTGACAACAGTTGGTGCGATTATTCGCAAATAGAAGAAACACAAAATAACTGTCAGTCTCCCTCGGTCTGGGGCTCCATGCAAGATCTCACCTCATGGAGTTTCAATGATCATGAGAACGGTGAGGAATCAGCCCAGAACGACACGGGAGGATCTTGTTAATGATCTCAAGGCAGCTGGGACCATAGTCACCAAGAAAACAATTGGTAACACACTCCTGCAGCGTCAGCAAGGTCCCCCTGCTCAAGAAATGTACAGGCCCGTCTGAAGTTTGCCAATGAACATTTGAATGATTCAGAGGAGAACTGTGTGAAAGTGTTGTGGTCAGATGAGACCAAAATCAAGCTCTTTGGCATCAACTCAACTCGCCGTGTTTGGAGGAGGAGGAATGACCCCAAGAACACCATCCCCACCGTCAAACATGGAGGTGGAAACATTATTCTTTGGGGGTGTTTTTCTGCTAAGGGGACAGGACAACTGCACCACATCAAAGGGACGATGGACGGGGCCATGTACCGTCAAATCTTGGGTGAGAACCTCCTTCCCTCAGCCAGGGAATTGAAAATGGGTCGTGGATGGGTATTCCAGAATGACCCAAAACACACAGCCAAGGCAACAAAGGAGTGGCTCAAGAAGAAGCACATTAAGGTCCTGGAGTGGCCTAGCCAGTCTCCAGACCATAATCCCATAGAAAATCTGTGGAGGGAGCTGAAGGTTCGAGTTGCCAAACGTCAGCCTCGAAACCTTAATGACGTCTGACCTCTGTGATTGCCAACAAGGGTTTTGCTACCAAGTACTAAGTCAAAGGGGTCAAATACTTATTTCCCTCATTAACATGCAAATCAATTTATAACTTTTTTGAAATGCGTTTTTTCTGTATTTTTTTGTTGTTATTCGGTCTCTCACTGTTAAAATACACCTACCATTAAAATTATAGACTGATCATTTCTGTCAGTGGGCAAATGTACAAGATCAGCAGGGGATCAAATACTTTTTTCCCTCACTGTATAGACAGGTGTGTGCCTTTCCAAATCATGTCCAATCAACTGAATTTACCACAGGTGGACTCCAATCAAGTTGTAGAAACATCTCAAGGATGATCAGTGGAAACAGGATGCACCTGAGCTCAATTTTGAGTTTCATAGCAAAGGCTATATTCCAGAGGCCTTACCTCTGAATGAACTCCAGTGTCTGAGCCGCCACATCTTGGTACTGTAGGTTGAAGATATAAAAAGTGGCAAACACTGCAGCAAGCCCTGTGATAAAGGTTGTCTGGACTCCCTCCCCGATAATTCGGCCTTTAGTGCTAACCATCCATCCAGTCCTGACTTGCTCAGTGCTACCTGTTGCAGACAGAAATGATAGTTGAGTTAAAACACATAGGTATCTTGTATTGTACACGTATAATAATACACAATAATTGTCTTTAGTAAACTTTAAACTTTTTCCAAAAAATTCCTCACTGGAAAAATGTATATATTTTTTCAGGTCTTCTCTTCTGTGTAATCACAAATAATATTCAAATGAAGGTTCTATTATGTACATCAGAGTCCATGACTACAACATGTGCATGAATATTCTGCAACACTTAGGCTAATAACTTCCTACTCCATTCTTCACGTACGCAGTATCAGACAAGGGCTGGCTGGCAAAGTCAGGGTGGCTTCAAGGTCTGCTGCAGTGGAAAACTGCTATTATATACAATGGTATTCAACATATAATCATAATAAGAAAAAAGTTATAATAAATACTTTAGCAATTAACTTACATTGGCATTGAGTATCAGTCCCTCAGGTGACTCCTTGAAGTGGCCCATCAAGAGCTGAATGACATGCAGTGTCCCCATTTTCTCTCTGCAAGACAGCCTGGACATCATTTGTCTTCACTTTTGTTCGGCAATATTCCACAATTGCATTTCCGCATTCCTCAATCGCCAACTCCACGGCACAGAGCACAGGCACATCGGTCAGTAACTCAAAATGAGAATAGATTCCCTTTTGAGTAAGTAGGTAAGGCCACTTGAGTTGCAAATCAGGAAGAGAGGGTGCTGGGATCTCATTGATATGCCTTGGCTGAAGACTGAATGTGGTCTTCATGAGATCTGTCACTTCTGCCCTCTCTCCTCCATGAATGCCATCCTGGCTGTATATGCTTTCCAGTCTTTGGCGCTTCTCCTCCACTGTGTTGTCAGTTTCTTATGGAGGTAGTTGCGGCTGGAATCTGGTACATCCATATGTATCAGTTGGCCCCCACTTGAATCCAGCTATTCCACAAGGTCCTGATGATCTGTTCCTTTGAAAGCTCCCAGAGCAGTTCATGTTCTCAATTCGGGTTTTAAGTTGAGTCAGGAGAGAAGTATACCCTCCCGTGAGGATATCTCCGCTTGAAGTGCTGTTTGTGCCTGATGATCTGATTTTATCTAGGTGGACATAATAAACTGGCAACTTACTGTATAATTAACTAGACATAACAGTTAACAGAACATGTCTAAAACATTATTAGTTATTACCTAATTTGAATGTCTCCAGCAGTTTTCCTTGCTGAATAACAGGCAACAGGTCTCTGATGTCCTCTTGCTGGACATAGTTTAGATCTTTAGACTTTGTACAGACTCAACCCCAGAACTTTCCAGTGTAGATACAAGCATTTCTTGAGTTTCCTCAGACAGACTGGGCAAAGCCTTGAGGATGATCTCCTTTATAGAGTCAGCTAAGGTTGACATTGAGTTAAAAAGTAGGCACAGAATGGTGAAGTATTACCAGCGGCATACCCCAAACCGCATATTCTGGCAGTGGGTAAAAATCAAGTTGTTCCTCTTGTTTGACACAGCTGTAGGATTTTGGCATGGGTGTGGTATGATGAGCATCAATGAAGGGAAGATGAACTGCCTGGTGTTTCTCACTGATAAAGTAAACTACCAAGTTTTTATGAACAATCACTTTTTCATTTTTCCTACTAATAAGCCATCATAATTATGACCTATCACAACAAACATGTTTCTCCTATATTTTGTACCTTTCACTTTCACATCATGGGCAATCAGAGAATTTACAGGATCAAAGTGAAGATGTCAAACTGACTGTTGTATATCCTCATTGTAATCTCTCAAGAAAAACTCTGTGCCCCTGTCTACCACAACATCTGGTGGAAAGGGAGTGCCAGCACTTAGAAACGCCTGCAGAAGCTGATGCCTCTCATCAAGAGTTTGACAAAGATTTTTGAAGTTATGCAACTTCCTTGCACACTGCTTGAAATAAGTGTGCTTGCTTTCAAATCATAATGTCCAAAGGCGGATCAATGGCCCAAACTGAACAATGAGTTCTGGATAGTGACATAGATAGTGATGCTTGGGCTTTAGTGGTTGATCCCCAAAAGTTTGCTTTTCTGATTTGCAAATACTCCTCTATCACAACTTGCAAGTATGCAATCTGACCAGTGGAACTTTTTGGAGCACAAACAAGATCAACAATCTCTCTGAGCTGTAAAATTATCTGCCATACTTCACTATCTGCTGCTTTTTTATTTTTTCACCAATCAACACTGCTAGCATCCAAGATAACACCAGTTCTGGACTGCATGTCCAGAGAGTTTTCCAGTACCTGGATTATCCTCGCAAGGTTTGTAGCTGGCGATTCAGCTCAAGGTAAGAAAACTGTTTTTCTTTTGTAACAAGGTGATTAATATACAAGGCCAAATCAGAGGAAACAATGCCCTCAAAAAGGTCATGGCCAAGACAGGGAGGTAATCCGGGCTGGCAAACATGAAAGTGAGCAAGCTCATTGAAGATTGAGTCAAATTTGACACCTCTAACACCACTTGCTTCAACATTGTGTGTCTGAGCCTGAACATGCTCTTGATATGATTTTGCTGTGCGATTAAGACCTTTGGCAAGAGGATCTGCCAAAAATGTGTGTCAATCAATCTCAATACCTGCAGAAATTCAAGGTCCTGCCAAAACTCTCAACAAAGCCCCCAATACTGTGTGAACCCAAATTGTCACCTGCAATGGCACACAGGGTTCCTTTGCAGATCTGGCCATCAGGCAAGGTAATGCCACTTCAAGATCTTTTAAGTCTTTCACAAGAGAGCCAAACACAAGATCCTGTCCAAAATACTTAAAATCCTGCTCTCAACAAAGTAGTACCAGTTGCATCAGATCAATGCTAAATCTGTTGTGTGGCAGAATATTTGCAAGTGTCATATACACTGCCAAAATCTTGTGCTTCTTTCTCCCAGATCCTAGAGGGTTTACTACCTCAAAACAGGGGCATTGCTGGGGGGGGGGGCCAAATTGGAAAAACTCTGAATCCCCCCCCCCCGCGCTCTCACCGGAGAAAATACCATCACCGTCAGGAATTATTTTGCCTGGGGCCCCCACATATCCTAGAATCACCTCTGCCTCAAAAGCATCCTGGTAAAGAATGACACCCAATGTAGATTCTGTATTATTGAACAGCATGTTTCCTTCAATATTTGTGGCATCCCAGACATCATGAAGCACTTAATCAGTTCTCATGGTGTTTTTTATTTGCTTGTGTTGCTCCCACACTGATTTACACTGCAAAAGAAACTCAATGGTGTTCTTCACAGGAATATACTGTGCAAAGCATTCTTTGCCCGACTCATTCTGGCCAAGACAGATGGATTCTGGATCAACATAGTTAAAGCTGTTTTTAAAAACAGTTTTTCTCCTGTGATCTGTTTGGAGTGTCTGGGTATTGCAAGCCCTGAAAAGATCCTCACTTTTTAAGGTGTCAATCACAGTGCCTATATCTGCTTCTGGAAGCCCAAGAGAGATTAACTTTTCTTTAAGTTTGAAAAGCAGATATGACTGACTTCCTGGCATGTATTCCTTGATAGTCTTCAATTATAGTTTGAATAGTAGAGGATGGAAGTAGCAGTTTCGCTTGTATTTGCTGAGGCTACAACTGGCCTCATCAGACATTCTTCAGAAGAATCTTCATGCTTTCTTGACATATGTGATGTAAATGTAGACTTAACTGTAAAGCTTTGCTTGCATTGGTGGAAAGGACATGGAACAGATTTTCCCTCTTTGATATGAGTTTTCAGATGGGAGAAAAAACTGTATATCCTCTGTCAACATGACATGTTAAATCGGTTGCACTTTCCACATCAGTCCTAGGCCTATGTGTGTCTTTATGCCGATAAATGTGACACTTAAAGGCTGAAAACTTACAAAAAGCTCTACTGCATCCAAGAAAACCACACTTGAATGACACATTAGGCATACAACTATGACTGCGCATGTGCCTCACATATGCCAATATATTGGTGCAGGTCTTGGAACAAATGTTGCACGTTATCATTTTTGTATGGTCATTGCAACCAGTACAAAGCAAAATCAAATGTGTCTAACACCAGAGACTAAAGGTTTAGCCTATTCTTCATCACGGGGTCGGCTAAATTAATTTTCACATGTCTACAGTCTGGTAGATAACTGGCTGCATATTGTATTCATTAAGCTACAAAAAACACTTAATTTCATGAAGTCCGGATTCATTGACTGAATTGAATCCTTATTCACATGCAAGTCCGGAACAAAATAAAATGCCAGCAGTTAGCAAACTATCAAAGACAGTATGATGTTACTAAACTAGCTAGCATGCAGATTTTCAAAACCATTAGCATCAAGGAGTCTATTATCGATCGGCTAGCTCTCGACACTCGTCAGGAATTTTACCCTACAGCTACAACAGGGAGCTGGGCTAAATAAACAGGGAAGATAGGCTAAATAAACAGACTAATTGTTCCAAACAGTGTTCTTTAGTGTTATATAGCAGCAAACCCAGCTAACACACAACGTAACTGCAACATAATTTATTTGGATTTATTGGTAATGTCATGACTTACCAATTGACAACGTTGTACTTATGTAGTGAGTTGGTAATTTGATTACCTGATTCAAATATGTTGGTGAATTCATAATTTGATATTTGTGATATTTTCTAGAACGCTTACCCGAACCCGCCCGACCCGTGGATTGTGGGTTGACCCGCGCATCACTAGTATAGCAATATAAGGTGTATACATATCGGAGATTTACTTTCTTATGTTGCTGCAGCAAATCTTCTTTAACAAATTAACAGAAGAAACAGTCTTGTTACAACGGTTGGCCAATAATCGGGTCTGGAACGTTGGAGAGTTTGAATGGTCGATAATAGACCCCTTGGCCCTTTACACTAGCTTGCATATTCGTTAGATTAGCAAAGATGCTAGCGCAACTAGCTATTTGCCCATCACAGTATAATCTCAGGCTTTTAGCTACACCAGACATTACAGTATACCTTGTGGATCTGTTAATATTTAGCTGTCTGTAAATTAAACAAGGAACAAAATGAAAATTCCACACAGATGTCTGTGTAACTGACCTTTTTCTTGGACAATGAAGGGTGATTCGAAATCGACTGTTGAATGTGGCTCACTACTCTACTACTGGAAAAATATAAAACACTGCATCGTACCGTCAATTTATACGGTAGCCTGGTGCTAATGGTCAATCTTGTTTTTGGCTCCAAAAAAGCATCCAACTTTACAGTATTTCACCGTATTTTGGAAAAACAGCACATTACTGTTAGAATTTTCTAAATTGCTTGGCGAACCCCTCAGAAAGGTCCCGTGATCGACCAGTTGGGGACCCCTGGTCTAATCCTTTTAAACAAACTGCATAATGAACCCAGGAAAACAGATGTGATATCCATTTCAACAAAAACACCATTAGCATAACTAACAGACCTCAAATAGGAACTTGAACCAGAAGAATCTGTAGAACTGTAGATCTGAAGTTTGATGCACAGGCAAACTGCAAATCTAAAGGAATACATTGTTGGTGATTTACTACCATCTGCTTTCATGAGATCCTGATGTGTGCAGTAAGACTATGTATTACTTCTCTAAAGACAGACCTGCCTCAGTATTACCAGCCCTGGATGAAGATTGCCAGGCGGCTCAGTGAGCTCATTGACTGTCATGTGCTACGCACTGAAATCAGCAAGGTAAGGAATGGTATTGGAGCAGGCTATAAAGATTTTAGGAATTGATGCTTTACTGTTAAGTGCTCTTTCAAGTGAAAGAATATACAAGCTTCACTCTGAAGTGCCCAGACTGTATGTATTCTTACCAATGTAATTTTAGTGATGGAGAAATTATTGCAATTGATGGATTACTGAAGAAGACTTAATGCCCTTTGTCCAAAAGATCTTGCATTTGTCTCTCCTGTCTGCAGACACTGTAACTTCAAGATTTATGCTGGCTCAATGATAAGGGGATCTTTGTAGAAATGTGGATTTGTGTTTTACAGAATCATCATCTGCAAGTCTGATCAGAATAATATCTATACCACTCAATCCATTTACAAATGTGAACATTTCTATGCAAATCTAGGTTGAATTCCATGTACTCTGTATTTGAGGAGATGGAGTATTTTGGCACCATCTGTTGAGCAGGTTGGGTTCATAATTAGTTTTATGTATTTGTCTGTTTATGATTACTTCTCTGACAGCAGTGTTACTCAACAGGGTTCATATATTTGGAGTCCCCCTGACCTCTGAATTACTTAACTGGAAAACTTTTCTTAAATTGTTAATATTTTTTTAATATTACTTGATTATAACTAGTTAGCCACATTAGCTATTAATTGGCCATTTTGAGTTATATATAAACCCTGCTATACTGCAGTGTACACCTCTGCCCTATTAAACATTATTGATTTTTGTACAACATTGTTGTGGTTGCACAAGTGGCACAGCCTTTTTCTTGTTGGCAGAGCATGTTCAAATGTATTAAACCTTCTTGGTATTTTTGCATTTTCATTGACATTTCAGGGACAATATAGGTCACAGCCTACAATTCTTGTTTAATGTAATACGTATCCATAGCCAGCAACTGAAATAAATTGTGGACAACAAAATTGATAAGCCAAACAATAATCAGGGTTTTTGGCAGAGAAGATACAGTTGTACATGTGGTTATATATTACTCTGATAGGTATTTGTGAAGTACAGGTCAAATGCAGAGCCTTCCAGGAAACTATTAATTTTGAGTTATTGTCTAAAGTCTGAATACCCCCTAAAAGATTACAGTTACTAAGTGCAAAAACACTGCTTTTCAAATGAGCAATTGATAAGTGAAATGTTTTAGTTAATCCAGGCATACATTGTAAACAAAGTACTTCTATCAAAATATACATTATTTTTATTATAATTATTAAATTTATTTTTATTCTACTGGGATTTATTTCCAACATCAAGCCCTGGTTTTGGAATTTATAGTTTTTAGGACGGTCAAAATGTTCAGATAATTTTGTGCAGCACTAGTATGATTTAGTATGTGAGGTATGCTTATATTGTATATCGGAATAATACAATTTTGTATTGCTGTACATTCAAAGACCATAAGGTTACAATTGAGACCATGGTTATTGGCATCTATAGCCGATTTTCTTGCATGGTACTATCTAATTAATCTAAGGATTTTATCAAGCTGCTTCTTGAAGGTTGCTAGGGGTGTCTGCCTATTTCAACCACTTGGCTTGGTAACTGGTTCATGACTACCACAATCCTCTGTGTAAAGAAATGCCTCCTATTTTCAGAAATACACTTCCTCTCTCCACATATTCTCTTGTCTATATGTCACTGTTGATTATAAAGTAGTCAGTTGGGATAATTCCTTTTACACACACACCCACACACACATCTAAATCCCTAATAATCATCTTCATTCTTATTCTCTTATTGTAATAGGAATATAAAGGAGATATGACCATTGTAATTAGTAGGAAAAATAAATAATTTGTTCTGCAATTCTTGCAGCTTCCCTCTATCATATCTGCTACTGTACATAGGGACTCAGCTACAGCAAACTCTGCCTCTTTTGTTCCCAGATGCCCCAGCTGGACACCTGCTATCTACACACATACAGAGAATTGAGACTGGCACACCTGGCACTCAGTGTGATGACAATGGGCTATGTGTGGCAGGAGGGAGAGACGGGTGCTGTGAAGGTACTGACAACTTTCTATGTCTCCCATCACCTGAGTCACACTGACTGGGGTGAAGATAAGATTCCAACAGAAACCACAGATTGTGTACAAGTGTAGACTAAGCAAAGTGAAATCAAGGTAAAGCAATATATATGCATGGTATAGCTAGGAAAAGTGGCAAATTATTAATACAATATTACCGTTGTAAACTTTCACAAGCATTAATAGGTTTATGAGCTTTCTCAAAATAAATTCACTAAACATAAATATATCACTGTAAATATTCCAGTTGACTGAATTGAATTAAGAGGTTGTATGTAAACCTTTGACTGACAATCAAATAAAGGCAGACAAAAATGGTACAGACTTAACTAATTTCAGTCATCTAGAATCTTTACAATTTTTATGGGCTGAATCAGTGTTCAACAAATAAATACATTTGGTCAATAAGTATAATTTTAATTATTAAACTAAATTAATCACTGGATAATAATTATTTTGCATTCTGTGAATTCTGAAAAGTTTATACGCACCAATACAAATGTATAGAGAAAAATCTTTTGAAGCAGAAGTTTTATTTTTGCAGATGACAAAATGGTTGTACTGGAATAAATCATTGTAAAACAAAGTGTTCCACCATTTTATATAGGACTTTTTTAATTAGTTAAATATCTTTAAAATATATTGTAGCATAGTACAAGGAGGGGCACAAATTGGCAGACAGTCCTGGCACTACATCTCCCAGATGCCCTGGGGGGATTAATCATACATGGGGAAGCAGTGTTTTACTATCCTTTTGGATTTGCGATTTGGACTGTTTGCTGTTGGTCTTTTTTGTTTGTCTGGTCTGATTAACTATTAGTGTATGTTTCCTGAGGCCCCACCTATTTCAAGTGCCCAGCACCTTGGCAACCCCCCCCCCCCCAACCTTGGTGTCACAATATTCACAAGTGTATATACTCCACCACACATTTCTACTATCTGTATTGAAAAGCAAACGTTATCATCTGAACTAAATGACAGTGCTGAATAATCTTGCTCACTGTTCAAGTTGGGTCATTCTCTCAGGTGTTACCCCGAAATCTGGCTGTCCCATACTGGGAAGTGTCTCAGCGCCTGGGGCTCCCTCCTATCCTGACTCACGCAGATGGGGTGCTGGCCAACTGGAGGAAGACTGACCCTGAAGGGTGAGTAATGTAGGGTGACCATACATCACTGATATCAGTACCCTATCCCAGGCAAAAGATTGTCCCAGAAGCCACATACATTCCGGATAATAATAATAACAACAACAACAACAACGATACACAAACAATATTCCAGTAAATGTAGTATGATTTTAGTTGCAAAAAGTTGAGATGCTGTTTTTTTTTATGTAATAAATGATCTGTGTACAGCAGAAAAATCAACAAGGTATCAACAATGATAGCCTTTCTCAAAATAAACTGCACTTTACCAAAATAAGAACTTTGTTAAAACATGCATGTTAGTAAACTACAGCCATTAATCTGAACTTCTGTACTACTATGCTGCCCACTGATATTATGTCACTGACACTATGCTACACATACTATTCCAATGTGTGCTGAGCAATCTTCACAAAGTAGCTGTTTATATTAAATCAATCATGTACAGAAACCATCCATTCTACTTGAAGAACTAAATTTCACATTACTAGAGTTTTAAATCCGACTGTGTTTCTTTGTTACTCCTTGTTCCTGAAACCTTTTCTCAAATTCTTTCTATCCTTGCAAAATGTAAGGCTATGCATTCGGTTGTTTCCCTGCATCTTGTTATTTAACAAAACTTGCTGTGTTAGGATCCTTTATCAGGAGGTTATTCACTCATAGAGCACCATTCATACTGTGTAAGGAAGGATGTGACTGGGCAGGGGCTTATATTCCAAAAAAGATCATTTAGAAACCCACTACCAAGAAATGTTTGTGGTTTTAATTTGAAATGAGCTTGCAAGAAATCCAATTTCCTGCAGTACAACATTAGTTTTATATGAAAAGGGAAGTAAATTACAGTCACTGTGTTGTAATACATTTGCACACTACTACATGTATTATGTGTGAATATTCAATAGGCAGTTGAATTCAATTATAACCCATTCATTATTCAGAGCATACAACTTGTTTTCATATACACCCTGGCTCTTAATGAAAATAAAAGGTATACAAGTCTTCCAAGTTACAGCTAAAGTAATGTAACAAAATCCTCTCAAAATAAAATTTTAAACATTGCAAAGACATATTGTATAATACTCTCCAAGTCTTTTCATTTGCACTGTAGATACTTATCAATGATTTAAAGTAACAACCATATAAGCCGAACTAATCTATTTAGATCTATCCCCTATAAATAGGGAGGTCGAACGTTCCCTAACGGCATTTAACAAAGAGTGTAGAAGCTCTCCGTGAAGAGGTTGCAAGCATTTACGTCTGCCGCTTTCAAATTACTATTAAGAAAAATTAAAAGAAACATCTGATCCAAATACAACATAGATTAGTAATATAAAACACATACAGTATACACAAAGCTGTGTGTCTAAACTAAATTTGGAGGGTGATCAGTGCCAAAATGTAGATGAACGTGATTATGAAGATGAACATGAAGATGATTATGAACATCCTCTTTTCCATTGATGCTTGTCGGAAAACAGACATTGCAATGCAGAACAATGGTGGACAGACGTGTTTCAATGGAAATTAAAACATAATAGTTTCAATATTGTATTTTGTTCGTTCTTATTTGGGGAAACGTACAAAGACACATCTACTCACTCACACGGTCCTTATAGATAAAGGGAGATGTTAAATGAAGTCCTACATATTACTATTGCATTTATTTTAGGCTTTATACAATGTATTGTGGAGCCATAGAACACCTACAGATATAGGTAGGCCATATATATAGTCTTGTAATGAGAAGAACTGTCTTAGTCTAGCAATTTTTCTAAGCTGGAGGAAGGAAGATCTCGACACATTCTGAATGTGTGATTCAAAGGATAGATTTAGATCACAGATGACACCGAGGTTTCGTGCCATCTCCTTAGGGGAGAAATTAAAGTTATCATTTTGTCAGTGTATGATGAACAGTTAGATTAGGGGCTCAATTTTTGGCCAAAATTCTGCCCCCTTTTTACCCTTAAAATTGTGTTTATTGGACAAATCTGCATAGTGACAAATAGTTTTAACCAATAACAGAGATGTACATTGAGTGAATGAACCATTCAAAAAACTTTTAAAACAAACAGAGGTTTTGTATTGGTTAAAAAATAAAAAACGTTTCTTAGAGAAGACGGGAAAAGATGGTGGCGCACTGAAAGTGCAGACTACATGAGAGCGCTTTTAAAGGAGTGAAATGGGGGATGTTTTGAAAATGTTACTACTTTTGAAACCGGTAAAACTAAATTGTAAAATACTAAGTTTGTTTACAGTTATGACAGTGATTTGAAAGAGGGGGAGGCAGAAGTTTATCACGGGAATGTAAATGTGAGGCGGTGACGGTGCAGATTAAATGTTTGTAGTTTATTTCCGCTGGTCAACCTAAATGTCAGAATCACTTTTTTGACACAAATAAAAAGAACATCTGGCGATTTATATGAATATGATTTTTTAAGTGTTTATAAGCCAGGTTAATTCTGAAAACTGGGTTGTTTTAAAAATAAAAATGGCATCTGTATATGTTTAGTTTCTTTGCCAATGCACATTTCTGTATTCATTCCAAAAATAAACAAATTATAGAAGAATGAAAATCGTCAGTGTCTTACGTTTCTTGTGATTTATAGGTTTCATATTATGCTTATATGTATTTATGTAAAATTAAGTAATTTGCTGCGCTATGTTAAGCGCTGTGATTTTTTGAGAGCTCTCTAGGCCTGACGCATAGAGTACCCACTGTGGACCTAGTACTCTGACAGTTAACCTCAGTTACATTTGAGTGGTTCTCATTAATCTGTACAATGATAGAACATTGTGGGACAGGCCAACAAGGTTTTCTATGCGGTGCATCAAAATTTTGTGGTCGATTGTGTCAAAAGCCGTACTTAAGTCTAATAAAATTATAACAGTGGTATGCTCTAAGTCACATGACTGACAAACGTCGTTTAATACTTTTAACAGGGCCGTTTCTGTACTGTGGCCGGAACGGAAGCATGATTGAAATTTTTCATAAAGATAATTATCAGGTAAAAAAGCTTGCAATAGGTTTACAACTACTTTCTCTAGAACCTTAGAAAGGAATCTGGTATTGTGGGTTCGACTCCTGATGTATGGATGATGTTTTTTATGTGTATATACACTCACCTAAAGGATTATTAGGAACACCATACTAATACTGTGTTTGACCCCCTTTCGCCTTCAGAACTGCCTTAATTCTACGTGGCATTGATTCAACAAGGTGCTGAAAGCATTCTTTAGAAATGTTGGCCCATATTGATAGGATAGCATCTTGCAGTTGATGGAGATTTGTGGGATGCACATCCAGGGCACGAAGCTCCCGTTCCACCACATCCCAAAGATGCTCTATTGGGTTGAGATCTGGTGACTGTGGGGGCCAGTTTAGTACAGTGAACTCATTGTCATGTTCAAGAAACCAATTTGAAATGATTCGACCTTTGTGACATGGTGCATTATCCTGCTGGAAGTAGCCATCAGAGGATGGGTACATGGTGGTCATAAAGGGATGGACATGGTCAGAAACAATGCTCAGGTAGGCCGTGGCATTTAAACGATGCCCAATTGGCACTAAGGGGCCTAAAGTGTGCCAAGAAAACATCCCCCACACCATTACACCACCACCACCAGCCTGCACAGTGGTAACAAGGCATGATGGATCCATGTTCTCATTCTGTTTACACCAAATTCTGACTCTACCATCTGAATGTCTCAACAGAAATCGAGACTCATCAGACCAGGCAACATTTTTCCAGTCTTCAACTGTCCAATTTTGGTGAGCTTGTGCAAATTGTAGCCTCTTTTTCCTATTTGTAGTGGAGGTGAGTGGTACCCGGTGGGGTCTTCTGCTGTTGTAGCCCATCCGCCTCAAGGTTGTACGTGTTGTGGCTTCACAAATGCTTTGCTGCATACCTCGGTTGTAACGAGTGGTTATTTCAGTCAAAGTTGCTCTTCTGTCAGCTTGAATCAGTCGGCCCATTCTCCTCTGACCTCTAGCATCAACAAGGCATTTTCGCCCACAGGACTGCCGCATACTGGATGTTTTTCCCTTTTCACACCATTCTTTATAAACCCTAGAAATGGTTGTGCGTGAAAATCCCAGTAACTGAGCAGATTGTGAAATACTCAGACCGGCCCGTCTGGCACCAACAACCATGCCACGCTCAAAATTGCTTAAATTACCTTTCTTTCCCATTCAGACATTCAGTTTGGAGTTCAGGAGATTGTCTTGACCAGGACCACACCCCTAAATGCATTGAAGCAACTGCCATGTGATTGGTTGGTTAGATAATTGCATTAATGAGAAATTGAACAGGTGTTCCTAATAATCCTTGAGGTGAGTGTATATATGTATATGTATATATAATATATTTTCATGGAGTTAAACGGTTTCAGAGTATGGAGGATTATCCATACTAAAATTTGAAATAAATACTCAAAGTAAATCAATTATTAAATAAATACATGGACATTTAGGCATATCAATTTTTTACAACATTTATATATACATTCATTTCAACATGTATATATTTCTTTCGTTTGCCTCTTTGCTATTTACATTTCTCAGTGCGCTTTTAAATTTCATAGAGTCTCTTGTATTGTTTTCTTTTTCAATGTGACAAACCCCCACTGTCAATCACAGATAGTGGGTGGTATCTAGTATGCTTATTGGCTAATCCAATGCATATAATCATGTTCATAATCATCTTCATGTACATGTACGCTTTTGGATATACAAAAGTCATGTCCGGGAAAAGGCAGTAACTAACTAACTAATATAATATATAAATCGTATAAAGCCTAAGATAAAGTAAAATGTAGGACTTAATTTAACACCTCCCTTTATCTCTAAGGACCATGTGAGTGAGTAGATGTGTCTTTGTATGTTTTCCCAAAGAAGAACAAACAAAATAAAATGTAATAGCTTCCAAATTGTAACTTCCATTGAAATGTGTCTGTCCACCATTGATCTGACTTCCGACCAGTTTCTATGGCAACATTGTAAAAGCGGACAGTCTGCATGTTCATCTTCATGTTCATAATCACGTAATCTAAATTTTGGCACTGATCACCCTCCATACTAAAGGCTTTTTCTCTGTACATCGTATGAAAAGCCATATTGTCCTATTGAGTGCTAGGGAGCACCGACTCTAAGGCTGCAGTGCACTGAGATTTTCGGTTCCTCCCCTTCTTTAAAAGCTCAAGCCCAAATGGTGGTTTCACGCACACCTCTAATGAAGGTGTCATTTGAGAGGTTACATCCCCACCAATAGTAGGTGAACAGGCATTTTGTACCTGATGTCAGGAAGTTAGATAAAAATAGGTTTGTTTACTTTTCAAACTAGCAGCGCTCGTGTTACATAAAACTACTGTGTTGACACAGATATGAGAGGTGGCCGTACCCATCTGCTTTCAATGTTTATACAGACCTAGGCCAAACTTTTTGGGCTCTGTAATACACAAGGTTTGAAATACAACATACACCGTATATTTCTGGAAAAGTATTTTTTTCGAACACAAACCGCCATTTCCCCTCAGCAGTGGAAGGCGCGCCACCAGAATTCCATTTACAAGGTCAATTACCTTAATAATTTATAATGGGGTGTACCACACTTCCGTGAAGTTGGTACTCCAAGTGTTGATATGAATCAAAATATATGCATTCGTTTGTGCTGCATTTGTGCTGGTTTGTGCCGCAAAAATCATCGTTCGTGCCGGTATGGTTCCCGAGATATTAAAGATTATATTTTATGAGCTGTGACGTCACTCAGCACACCATCAACGTCCAAATCGCACCAAAATAGTCTCTTTCGTTTGTGGTACGTTAGTGCCGGTTTGTGCCATATTTGTTTTCATCAGTGCAGTTATAGTTGTTTAGATATTCATTTTTTAATTATCAGCGATGACGTCACCTAGCACCCCATCAAACTCCAAATCGATCCCAAGTGGTGTCATTCGTTTGTGCTACGTTTGTGCTGGTTTGTGCAGCAAAAATAATTGTTCGTACCAACATGATTCTTGAGATATTACACATTATATTTTAATCACTTAACAGTGGTCTCTGTCCTTTATGTTACGATTGTGCCGATTTGTGCTGTAAAATGCACAGGCTATTTTGGCCATATCCGGCTTCAAACGCGTATTCTGCTTCAATATAATTCTGCTCGTACGTGGCAGTGCAATCGCAAAACAGGGTCTTTATTCGGCTGCCTACAGCAAAGCAGGAGAGTCGTTTTTGGACTTCCGACAACACCAATCAAGCAATGTTTTGCTTTAATAATAATTAAACACGTCATCAGTGCATACACTTCTCCATGTCTCGTTTTCCTAGTTTAGGACTACATCATTGTGTATAGATTTAAGCCTAAACTCCTACCACGAAACCGCAAACAAACACTGGAAACCATGACAGTTCACAAATTATTACCTGTTATCAACAGGTTCACCACTCCATTCTGGGTACAAGGAAGTAGCCTATAACTCCGAACCCTATACAATTGAAAAGGTATTTTGTTTTGCACCAGACATCAGTTATCCAGGGCAACTTCTTACTAGACGGTCGATGCTATTCACGCATTGTAAATTATTTCAATCACATTGCATTAAAACAGTGGTCAGTATACCACACAGACATGTGATAATGAAAGAAAATGATTTAGACATTCCAGAATTAGGAATGATTCGATTGAAATCGTTTTTTTGTACTAAAATAAATATTGTTGTTTAGTGTAATACACGTAATCATTTGTAATCAGTGTTTGTTTGCGGTTTCATGGTAGGGATTTAGGCTTAAACCTATACACAATGATGTAGTCCTAAACTAGGAAAACGAGACATGGAGAAGTGTATGCACTGATGACGTGTTTAATTATTATTAAAGCAAAACATTGCTTGATTGGTGTTGTCGGCAGTCCAAAAACGACTCTCCTGCTTTGCTGTAAGCAGCCGAATAAAGACCCTGTTTTGCGATTGCACTGCCACGTACGAGCAGAATTATATTGAAGCAGAATACGCGTTTGAAGCCGGATATGGCCAAAATAGCCTGTGCATTTTACAGCACAAATCGGCACAATCGTAACATAAAGGACAGAGACCACTGTTAAGTGATTAAAATATAATGTGTAATATCCCAAGAATCATGTTGGTACGAACAATTATTTTTGCTGCAAAAACCAGCACAAACGTAGCACAAACGAATGACACCACTTGGGATCGATTTGGAGTTTGATGGGGTGCTAGGTGACGTCATCGCTGATAATTAAAAAATGAATATCTAAACAACTATAACTGTACTGATGAAAAAAAATACGGCACAAACCGGCACTAACGTACCACAAACGAAAGAGACTATTTTGGTGCGATTTGGACGTTGATGGGGTGCTGAGTGACCTCACAGCTCATAAAATATAATCTTTAATATCTCGGGAACCATACCGGCATAAACAATTATTTTTACGGCACAAACCAGCACAAATGCAGCACAAATGAATGCATATATTTTGATTCATATCAACACATGGGGTCCAACTTCACGGAAGTGTTAAATCACTGTTATTGTTCTGCTCTTTACTATAATTATATCAGTTCATATTATGGCTTATGTCACTGTATATTAAAACAAGGAATGCATTAAGAAATGCCTTATTTGTAATATAAATAATATATTGGAAAGTTTTGTGAAAATATAACTTAATTATGAGGAAAGACCCTGTCTGCACACTGCATGCAAAAGAGAGTGCAAAGTCAAATGACCATTGCATTTATTTCTTTAAATAAATCATCAGCTCACAAAGCTAATTTTAAAGTTCTCCAGACATTACAAACAGGTGAGGGTGTTAACGAGTAATCAAGTTTAAAATAATGTATTTAATCAAAGGACTTTTAAACAAGCTCAGTGAGCTGCACAATCCAAGCACTGATGAAAGCATGAGCTGTGAAATGTCTGTATGTATTTTTAAACCCTTTGCATTTCAAGACCTGATCATTTTTTTCAATAAATAAAGGTAATTTCTCCTGGCTTTGGTCGCAGACAGGAGTGTGCAGACAGGATCCTTCCTCTCATAATCAAATAACTATCTCCACTCAGCTGTGGTACAGTATCATGTTTTTGCTTCCAATTTTGTATGAGATGGAAAAGAAGTGCTGCGCTCAAGTTGTACTATTTTTGGAAAGAAACATTTGTATTTGTTTTAAGGATAATCTTTGTCAATAAATTCCATACAATGCACTTTAACATACAAACTGCACGTTCTACGTTACTTGTTTAGGAAATCTTTCATAGATGTCTGCTGCAGGACTCCTGCTGTTTAAACTTTAGCTCTTCAGGTTTAACCATGAACTGATCTGCACTTGCTTTGTTATTCACAAAACATGTATTAACACCAAGCTCTTTGCTTACAGGAAACCCCAGTTCAGTACATGATTGTGGCTGCTTTCATCCCTTTTTGATTTCATTGATAATGTAGTTTCTCTTCGAGCAAGAGAGAGACTCTTTTAGTGCTCGCCATTAATATAGAACTGCAAACGAGTTTAACTTTAGTGGGTTGATTTACTTCAAATTAGATTATTTAAGTAAATGTGACAATGCCTACACTAAGATGAATAACTTAAGTGTCAACAATTACAAATGGTAAATAATACCATACTCTCTACTCCATTAAAACATCTAAATAAGCCTATAATTAAAAATAAGAAAAAATCCCATTTATTTTCGATCTGATGGGGGAGGGGGTTTCAAATGCAATACACTTTTATATTACTGTACATACATGTATATGTACATTTATATATAGTTATAGTAGGAGACTCAATTCTTAGAGGTGTAGATCACACAGTGTGTTCTAGTGACAAGGAGACCCGCATGGTATCTTGCCTGCCTGGTGCTCAGGTTGCAGATCTCCCTAAACTAGTAGACGGGCTACTGGCCAAAACCGGGGGGAATCCACTGGTCATGGTCCACATTGGAACCAATGACATAGGAAAAGGTAGGACAGAGGTTCTGCAAGACACATTTAAAGAGTTAGGAACAAAACTAAAGAGCAGAACCTCCATGGTACTTTTCTCTGAAATACTTCCGGTACCACGTGCCAGGCCAGGGAGACAGGCAGAGATTAGAAAGTTTAACACGTGGTTGAAAGCTTGGTGTAGGGAAGAGGGGTTTAGGTTTATGGAGCATTGGTCTTTCTTCTGGGATAGATGGGACCTGTACAAACCGGACAGTCTACATCTAAACAGAAGGGGGGCTAATGCATTGGGAGAGCGTATGTGCAGTGAAATTGAGAATCATTTAAACTAGGAACCAGGGGGCAGGGAGCTCTGACAAAGGGAGATGTTCCTCTAAGGAAAGAAAACCAAGGGAAACTGCTAGTAGGAAAGTCCTGAAATGTTTGTACGTCAATGCCAGGAGAATAAGGAACAAGATGTTAGACTTGGAAGCCACAGTGCTGGCGTGTGACTATGATGTTGTAGGAGTGACAGAAACATGGCTTACAGAAAATGATGGGGATGAATACAAGTTGGAAGGATACACACAGTTTAGGAGAGACAGGCAAAATCGAAGAGGGGGTGGGTTAGCATTATATGTGAAAAATGACATTGAGGCAGAAGAACTCAAATTAGATCCCAGTAACGGAACAGAATCTTTGTGGGTGAAACTTTTGAACAAGAGATCTGGAGGATTGGCGGTAGGAGTGTGTTACAGGCCACCAAACTCAGATATTCAGCAAGATGTTGCATTGTACAATGTAATCAGGACTGCATGTAGCAAGGATGTGGCTGTTATAATGGGGGATTTCAATTTCCCAAACTTAGAATGGGAAAACCCAGTGGGGACTACAGAAGCAGAAATCGAAATGGTTGAGATGGTAAATGACTGCTTTCTAACTCAATTTGTCAGGGAACCAACTAGAGAGAGTGCATGTATTGACTTGATCTTTTCAAATGACCAAGATAGAGTCAGGGGGACAGTAGTTAGAGAACCAATGGCAAATTGTGATCACAATATGGTTAGCTTTGAGGCATTCTTTCAAAAAACAAGGTCCAAGTCTAAAACAATGGTCTACAATTTTAGAAAAGCAAACCTTGAAGGTATGAGATGGCACTTAGAAGAGGTAGACTGGAGCCCACTGGATACAGAGTCAGTTGAAAATGGATGGGTATATTTTAAGAATATACTACTTGAGGCTCAGGAGCAATTTGTACCAAAATTAGCAAATTGAGGACCAAAAAACACTGGCCAAAATGGTTTAATAGAGGTATGCAAAAAAATATCAAGAGAGAGAAAATGTTGTATAGCGCATACAAAAGGGATGGTGACGAAACAAAATACATAGAATATGTTGAGCTGCAAAGAGATCTTAAGAAAGGGATCAGGAAAGCAAAGAGGGAAATATAAAGAAACATAGCTCTTGGAGCTAAAACCAATGCAAAGAGCTTTTTTCAATATTACAACAGCAAGTGGTCAATAAAGGAGGAAGTGAAACAGATAAAGGGCAAAAATTGAGGTATCTTGGAAAACGAACAAGATGTGGCAAATGTTCTAAATGAGTATTTCACAGAGGTTTTTACAAAAGAAAAAACAGATGACATGCCACAGGTTGACAATCAGTCCAGTCAAACCCTAAGAGAGATCAGGATAAATGAGGAGGAGGTACTAAAGGGACTAGCAGAATTAAAAACAAACAAATCACAAATTCAGATGGGATATTTCCAACAGTACTTAAAGAAATTAGGGAAATTATTTATAGGCCACTAACTCAATTATTCCAAATGACACTTAGAACAGGGGATGGAAGACAGCAAATGTCATACCAATCCACAAGAAAGGGGACAAAACTGAGCCAGGAAATTACAGACCAATCAGTCTCACCTGCATCACTTGTAAAATGTTGGAAAAAATTATTAGACAGAAAATAGAGGAGCATCTTAATGAAAACCATATTCTTGGAGATAGTCAACATGGGTTTAGATGAGGCAGATCATGTCTTACTAATTTATTATAATTTTTTGAACATGCAATTGCAGCTGTAGATCACGTGAAAGCATATGATATGATATACTTAGATTTCCAAAAAGCTTTTGATAAGGTTCCACACCAAAGACTGATCCTCAAATTGGAAGCTGTAGGCATTCAGGGTAATGTAAGTAGATGGATTATGAACTGGCTGATGTATAGGAAGCAGAGGGTGTCGATTAGAGGAGTTACTTCTAACTGGAGTGAGGTTGTTAGTGGAGTTCCACAGGGATCAGTACTAGGGCCTTTGCTTTTTCTAATCTATATTAATGATCTGGACTCTGGGATAGTTAGCAAACTTGTCAAATTTGCAGATGATACTAAAATAGGTGGCTCAGCAGATACAATCTTGGCAGCACAGGCTATTCAGAGGGACTTAGATAATATTCAGTTGTGGGCCGACACCTGGCAAATGAAATTCAATGTGGACAAGTGCAAGGTAATACATGCAGGTAACAAAAATGTCCACTATAATTACACTATGGGAGGTACAGATCTAGATGAAGTAACGCATGAGAAAGACCTAGGAGTCTATGTGGACTCCTCACTTTCTCCATCCAAGCAATGTGGGGAAGCAATAAAAAAAGGCAAACAGAATGCTAGGGTATATTGTCAAAAGTGTAGAATTTAGAACAAGGGAAGTAATGTTAAGACTGTACAATGCGCTAGTTAGACCTCATCTGGAATACTGTGTGCAGTTCTGGGCACCACACTTCAAGCAAGATATCGCTGCTCTAGAAGGCAGTTCAGAGGAGAGCAACCAGACTTATTCCATGTTTGAAGGGAATGTCTTATTCGGAAAGACTGAGGGAACTGAACCTTTTCACCCTGGAACAGAGGAGACTACGTGGGAACTTGATTCAAATCTTCAAAATCATGAAAGGCATCGATAACATCAAACTAGAAGAGCTTTTCCAGATCAGCAGGGACACACGGACCCGGGGACAGAAATGGAAATTGGGCTTCAAGGCATTCAAGACGGAAAACAGGAGACAGTTCTTCACACCCAGAGTTGTCACAATCTGGAACAAACTCCCCAGCGATGTGGTAGAAGCTGGAAGTTTGGGCACATTTAAAAATAGACTGGATAGGATCCTTGGATCACTTAGATATTAATGGACACCAAACGAGCACAATGGGTCGAATGGCCTCCTCTCGTTTGTAAACTTTCTTATGTTCTTATGTTCTTAAGTTTGTTTTTCACTGACAAGTTGTAAAATTGCTCTCAAGAAACTTAATTTCCGATTTGACCAGGTTTGATGACATTCACTTTGTTAGATATGCAGCATTTGAGGTTTGCTGATAGGGAGCTGGCTGCTATATTCTCAGATCATTCACATAAACAACAATAATAATTACCCGGATATATCATGAATTAAACGTTTCATTTTAGGTAATATGATAGCAGAAATCATATAAGCAATCACGTTTTTTGCATTTGCATACGAAAAAGCTAAAAGGAGTGTTTTCCAAATTGGCACAGGGACACAGAAGCTGAAAAAACACTCAATCAGGTTACAACTCTGCTGCCCCATTCCTGTAATGTGAATATAATCTATATTGTTTGGATATACATAGTCTGATATATTATTTTCTTACATGTGCATGTACATAAAATGATCCCTGGTGTTTCTAAATCGCAGTATATATTTTTCTTAGTATTACAAATCTTATCACCCGGATTTGTATATAACAAAGTAAAACAGTGAAGTGGTGGGCGGTTCTGGCAGTGGAATGCAGGAGGATAAGTCTCTCCGCTCTGTCTCTACATTCTACATTGAACACTTGGAGCGTCTGCACAGAGCTGCATTTTCTTGCCAAATGGTGGATTGGTTTGGGATCAACTATCCTATCCAAACGTTAGACAAGGGTATGATAAATGTGGTAGTTACTTATATGTTTACTTTTAAGTTTACTTTTATGTTTACACTGGTAAAGAAAATCCAAGATGGTGGATTTAATAAAAAATACATGTTTTTGGTGCATAAAAAGATTAGGGGTAAATTCAAAATTTAGCTTTTTTGATATTGCATGTATCTAAGTTAAGGCATAATCTAACATTTAACTTAACCGCTTTAAATATATATATTTTTTTTAATTGATTGACCACCCTACTATAAGCCCGTGATAAGTATGTTTGTTTGATACAGTGCAGTGCAGGGTGTGGTATCCTCTTGGACTTCGTATTCAAAAAGGCTGTAAAACTGAAAAGAAAGTCAAGCCTGAGAGCTTACTAAGTTTTGATATCTCTAGCTATGCTCCGGCAACACATTTGTTTCCTGAATAATACCCTCAGAAAACACTACGTGTCACATTATGGTCTTGTCATCTTGGTAGAAGAACTTAATTTCTAGTTAATAATCATGGTCGTCTTCCAGTCCAGGTCAGTATCCTAAATCAGGTCCTCAGCACAAAAATGGTGTCAAAAGCCAGAAAAACTGAAAATACACAGTGGTCACTACTCTTTGCTTGAAAGTGCTCCTTTTCACCTGTATGAGGTGACTGGTATGAAGGCAGATTCAGTTCAACTGTGGGTTGTTGAGGTATGACAGGGGATCCATTCCCTTCTTTTATAGTGTCTTTTGTATACTACACCCCATGCTGTATCACGGTTTGCATACACTATGTTAGCTTATGTTACAGAACTGACCCCCCTTATTCATCAACATATCTTGTTGATGTAATGAATAATGACTTCATGGTTTTACAGTAATCTTTTCTGTAAAATTAGAAGACATTTAAGTAATGTTGTATCTTATTCAGATTACAAATATTAATAATGTTTTCAATTATTTGTAATTTTTTGTATATAATTCCTGGAATCCATTACAAGGCCGTTTGACATGGGGTAAGTACAATTTATTCTTATACTTTTATTTTACAACCGAATCAAGAAAATACATCTCACCCCCTTACAGGTCAACTACATACAATACAATATTTTAATTAAAAATGACATTTGATTTTCCTTATTAGTATTAAGATAATATAATGCTTGTTTCTTTGTTTTTGTGTTCGGAAGCTCTAGTTTTAATTATTCATGAACTTAAAAATGTCTACCCTGCAGAAGTGTAACTGAAGACTTTCCTATCTCAGTACTTGAATTACCTCAGTACCTTAACAGTAACAGTTATTTCAGGAGTTCGGACAACCCCAATAGACTTATATATATACACTGTATAAGGTAAACAGAACCCCTTAAGTTGTAATTCATCCCCAACCACCAATGCAGAATTATTTCGATTTTATTTTCTGGTTAAATAATGATCCATGATACAGATTTAAAGCAGTTTCCAATTAATTTGTTTTCAAGTAGCCAATGGGTTTGCTTGATCACAGAATTCTTAGGAGAGGTAGAAGGAAATGTATGCACAAGGAAGCCATTAAAGGGCAGAAGTACTTAATATTATGACCTAATTTAAGTTGTGAAGCATTGTGGAACAGTATTTCATCTTAGAAATTAAGTAAACCATTCCTAAATTAATTGGAGATGGCATACATTTTACTATTGGAGCCTGGTTATTGAATTTCTCATTTCGTTTGAGAGCTAGTCTTTGATATAAATAATCAGGAGCATAGATGGTGCAGATTAAAGTGAAAGAGCCTGTTTAGATGTTTTATTAACTGAATTTGTAACTCCCGCCATTTCTAAAATCACGGTTTTATGCATCTTTGTGTTGTAATAGTCATAAGTAAGATACATACCACTGTTCCAGATCGATGGATATAAGCCAGTTTTAAAAATGTACCCAATGCCAAACTCTGACATGTATGTTCTCAGTTCGTCTGGATGTGTTGTCATAACATCCTGGATAGCAGAAAAAAACTGAATCGCCTTATATTTTCTATATATTTTCTACTTTCCAACATCAGAGGAGATTAATCTGTAGGTGGGGTTGTTTGTGCAATAAGCAATACCATATTGAAAAAAGGGAAAAAAGAAAAATATGCAATCTGCAGTGATTGCAGTGCATTCCAACATTTATATCACTTGATCATGCCACTCGCCTATGCTGGTTTGTATGAATTGACTAATGCACAGTATGTTTGTTATAGTGTTTGTGTGTGTTCACAAGCTAAATATTAACTGTCTTATTCCAGTACAATCTCCATTAAGTAAATTTGTATTGATTGTAATGACATGACTTGTTTAAAATAAACACTGTCCCAATACTCCAGCCTGAAGTGACTGCGCACAAAAAATTATAATAATTGTATTGACCATATTGATCATTGTAGTGCTGTTATATAATAAGGGTTGGGTTTCCCCAATTAAATAACATATGTAAGATGTTTAACCAGTAGAGCTCCATTCATTAGAATAGATCAGACACAAACAAATTCAAAAGATACAAACAACTATTTATTATAAAACACAGCTACACTATGATAAATTACTAATAGATAAAATAAGTAAGTAAAAGTTACTTTCAATAAAGATTATAATGGACAATATCCTAAGAAGAAGGTTATTTTTGACATGTTACTCCATGTCTTATATGCTCATATATGTATAACAAACATTTAATATGTTTAATAGAAATAATGCAAAAATAAAGTAATATGCTATTGTATATAATCAACACTTAATTTAACACAATTTAAATTGCAATATTTCTTGTACATACATAACAAATATTGAATGTTCGGATACTCATCAGAATTTCCAAATAATATTCAGGAGCTTGATAAGGCTACAGCCAGGGACTCAAGCAAAGGGTATGTCTCCATGGTGAGGAATGATGGTCCAGTGATGCTTGGTTCCTGCGTTGATTGCACAAATAAGAAGGTCCAGTCACATCAATTTTCTGACTTAAAAGTGATGGCTCTTCCTCCATGTACACCATCTCTGGGGGGGGGGGGCACACTGGGATAATTCTCTTGGCAAGATGAGTGTTCTGCTGATGCAGCAAGAGTGAGTAGGTAATTCAGCTGAATTATTCCAATTCAGTTTGATGATGAAAATGTTAAAACTAGGCACTCTCCTAGTGATCAGGTGAGAATGCTAGCTTGAAGTTTGATGACTTTTGTGAAGAATTCTTAATACCTTCTTTGCAGTTGAGATTGGGCTGCTGGATTCAGAGTTCTTTCCGAGATCCAAGCAGCACGAAACGCGACTTGCATTGCGTCTTTAAGGGAGCGGAGTACTTTAAGGAAGAATAATACAAGCACTGATTGGCTTACTTCCAGCTGTGGTCTGTGGTCTCGTGGTATGTTCCTGATTGGTGGATCCCACATGGGATAGATTCATCACCTGCTGATTGGCTGCTCATCAGGTAGCTGTCATAGGATTTACAATCTCATATGAGATGTGGTTGGGGCGATTTGACACCTTCCAGAACAGAATTATAGATTTCAGTTTGTATGAGAGAGTGTCAAGCTGGCTGTCCCATCTTCTGAATTATGACTGTAACACCTCAACCTGAAGGTCAGGACTATAGAAATTAAGTTATCTATGTGTTCTACACACACAGATTCTTTTGATCAGGTTGGTGTTCTTACTTTCCTCAAAATAAAACCCAAAACAGACAAATACAAAAACCTTCTTTATTGTCAAAAATCACAACCATGTAAAAGGTGGTGGGCTGGTGCTCTCCGAACCAACCAACACAAAATAAACGCATACAGTGAGGGAAAAAATTATTTGATCCCCTGCTGATTTTGTACGTTTGCCCACTGACAAAGAAATGATCAGTCTATAATTTTAATGGTAGGTGTATTTTAACAGTGAGAGACAGAATAACAACAAAAAAATCCAGAAAAACACATTTCAAAAAAGTTATGAATTGATTTGCATGTAAATGAGTGAAGTATTTGATCCCCTATCAATCAGCAAGATTTCTGGCTCCCAGGTGTCTTTTATAAAGGTAACGAGCTGAGATTAGGAGCACTCTCTTAAAGGGAGTGCTCCTAATCTGTGGAGGGAGCTGAAGGTTCGAGTTGCCAAACGTCAGCCTCGAAACCTTAATGACTTGGAGAGGATCTGCAAAGAGGAGTGGGACAAAATCCCTCCTGAGATGTGTGCAAACCTGGTGGCCAACTACAAGAAACGTCTGACCTCTGTGATTGCCAACAAGGGTTTTGCCACCAAGTACTAAGTCGAAGGGGTCAAATACTTATTTCCCTCATCAACATGCAAATCAATTTTTAACTTTTTTGAAATGCATTTTTCTGGATTTTTTTGTTGTTATTCTGTCTCACTGTTAAAATACACCTACCATTAAAATTATAGACTGATCATTTCTTTGTCAGTGGGCAAACTTACAAAATCAGCAGAGGATCAAATACTTTTTTCCCCTCACTGTACCACACCAATATCTCACACAGTAGAACTATAAACTTAGAATAACCAAGTAAAACCCTATGAACAATAAATAGTCGATATAAACACACCTAATTAATAATAATAAATAGAAAGCTACAATACCAGCCCCCACCACTAAACGGGATGATCCTTAGAGATAAAATAAGGCTGTTTGTACTAAAAGTATCTATTAAAACATAAGTTTATTAAAAAAATAAACAAGTTAAAAACAATTATCCTTAATATTGCACTACCCCAAATAGCAATAGATAAATCGTCAAGGAGACCGAGGGAGGAACTACGCGGACTGCAACAGCTCAATATAAATATATAAACAACACACAAACAGGTCGGCCGCCCTGCTGTGAATTGGTAAATCTTAACACTCTACAAAAGTAGCAGTGATATAAAACGTGGTTCTATTACCATATCATTCACAAATAAAATCACTCTTTCCTTTCCACAAACTTTACTGAAACGTCGCCCGCTAGTCTCTCGCACAGATTGCAATGCGCTTCCGACCCTCCGTTGCTCTTTACAGCACGGCATATATAAGCCAGAACCAAACAAAGAGGTTAGCCCCTTAATTGCCTACAATTAGTCCTGCACGTGTAAATTAGTGAGCAGGATATCATTCAGGTGTTGCAATTAATCAGTTAAAATCAGTTAAAACTTATAAATTGATTTATAAACAATAAATCAGTTAAAAATACAAACCCCACATAAAACACGTGTTACATGACTTTCTATCAAGATGTCCATATTCACCCTAAAGTGTGGACAAATTTTTGATGCATTTAATGGCCTGCTAGAACTGACTAGAGTCTGGGTTGATGATCTGGAGAGGGAAAAGAGTTAAAGAATAACCAATTATCAATTCTTATTAATTAAACCAACACAATATGCTGGCTGCTACATCGTAATTATTGCTTGTAGATGTTACTGCTTACCAGGTCAATTGCAATGAACTGAAAACAGCGTAATAACTGGGGTTGATCCTGTGGTTAGTATGCAAGTTAAAAACAATTGCAACGAACCTGGCAGTTGAAGTTTGTCTCCAGCTGCAGACTAAAAAAAGGTCTGAAGTCGGAGGTGGAGCTCATGGAGGGGGAACCGGCCTCATCCCCCCCCACTCCATTGAGAAACAACACTTCCTGACAAACAATGTCATGTGACAGGACCTCTGGAGCAGAGTCTCTACAAGGCTGGAGCCCAAGCGGCTCACCTGCTTAACACCGAAAGCCTGCTGGCCCTTTACCTGGCCCAGCTGACTGAGGCCCCGGACCCAGTCACTGCATCACAGGCCCTGCTCCCTATCAGAGAGAGATAGCGGTGGCAGCCGACCTGCTGGTCAATGTGATGCATCACGGCACAAAGGCAACTCGACGCTCCTTGGCAGCTATTGTGGAGGTACGCTGCCAGCTCTGGCTGTCACAGGCCTCCTAGATGCGCCCATATCACCGGGCTTTACTTTTGGCCCCTCCATGGAGGAGATGCTGACACGCACTCCCCAGGAGAGGGAACAGTCCTTGCAGCGAGCCAGGGTCTATCCGGTTACACCCTCGGCCCAGCCTCGCAGGTAGTCTTCAGTAGCTCAATGTCTCTCGACCTTGGCTCCCAGGCAGCAATCCTGCCACCCTGCTGATCTCTGAACCGGCAGGCAGGTGCCCCACACGGTAGCCGGGTGCCAGGCCTTACATCCTGACCGCTGGCGGTCCAGCATGACATGCATCAGGAGGACGGCTGGCAGACTTCCGTCCCACCCCACCTCCTGCATCTCGACCCTGTGATATTCCAGCAGTCTCTGGCCCACCCGTACACATCCCAGCAACTCCAAAATATAACAGCATAGTTTCAGGCCCATCCACCCCCCTTCAGAGGCATGGTGTGGCCGTGAGTGAGGGACCTGTGGCAGTGTGTGGTACTTCACGTCAAGATTGCTGCTCTCCTGGAGAAGCAAGCAATTTGCGAAGCGCCCCACTGGGGCAGCACAGGGCATTCTCATCCCCACACACTAGTGGTTCCCATGGATAGTGGCATTTTTTTGCCCCATCTTGGATTGGAGACCCCTGAACCGCCACCTCAGGGTATTGCACTTCAGCACGCTCAACCTGCGAACCATGTCCCAGGCACATTCTCCAAGTGCATCAACGTTGTCGGCCCCTTGCCTTGCCAGGGCCTCCACATCTCTATACACGTGTGTCTCTCCCTCTTCCGACTGAGAGCTTGCGCTGCTGGGCCTCCTAGCGGTAGTATCACAGACCCTCCCCATCGGCCACCGCTGATTGAGGACGCTGCAGCGGTGGTTCGAGTCTTTACAGATGCATCCTCGCCGCGATTATGCACGCCGAGTCACAGTCACTCCGGCGCACTGGAAGGCGCTCCGTTGGTGGCGGAGCCCTCACAGTTTGACCCTCGGTGTGCCCCTGGGGCCACCGAGCAGTTATGATGACAGATGCCTCCAAGCAGGGTTGGGGAGCAGTCTGCGACAGACGTGGAGTCCAAGGCAGGTGGACGGAGCCAACACGGGCCCTCCATATCAACGTCCTGGAGTTACAAGCAGTACTCTTTGGACTGTCTAATTTCCTGCCAATTCCTGCGGGACAGACATCTGCTGATTCGGACAGACAACACAGCGGTGGTCACCTAGATCAACAGGCAAGGAGGTCTCCGGTCATGCAGACTGTACTGTCTAGCACGCCATCTGCTTCTGTTGGTGCAGCCATGGTTCCACTCCATCAGAGCAGTTCACCTACCAGGCCTAGCCAACACGGCAGTGGACCTCCTCTCTTGGGGAGGACCCCCTTTCTTGGAATGGCACCTCCATCCGTCTGTGGTACAGCAACTGTGGAGCCGGTTCAGCAGGGCGGACGTGGATCTCTTTGCCTCGGCAGAGTCCACAGCTGCCCACTATGGTTCTCCTTCCAAGACCCCTCAGGAACCCTAGGGATTGACGCTCTCCCACATGTGGCCGCGTTGTCTCCTTTACATATTCCCACCGTTCCCCCTTCTCCCGGTGGTCCTGGAGAAGGTCAGGAGAGAACGAGCAACAGTTCTGCTGATTCTGGTTCCCAGACCTGATCACCCTCCTCCACGGAGAGCCTTGGCAGCTCCCAGTGAGAGTGGAGTTGTTGTCCCAGGTGCAGGGCATGCATTGGCACCCCAACCCGGGCTTCCTCCAGCTCTGGGCCTGGCCCCTGAGTGGGAGCGACTGATTGCCTGCGGTCTGTCAGACGCAGTAGTAGCCACTATTCAGTCGGCGAGAGCTCCCTCTACAAGGTCACAGTATTCCTACCACTGGCGGACGTTTAGCACCTGGTGCCAAGCCGGCGGTCAAGACCCAATTCACTGTCCCATTGGAGTCATATTACAGTTTTTACAAGAGCTGTTGGACCAGGGCAAGTCCCCGTCCACGCTCAATGTATATCTGGTGGCCATCTCCACATGTCATGTCCAGATTGATGGTGAGCCCCCTGGGTCTCATTTCCTGGCTGTGCAGTTTTTAAAGGGAGCTCGACGGCTGCAGCCTCCTTGCACCCCTTCACTGCCTGCATGGCGTCTTGATGTAGTGCTGGACACACTTTTCCAAGCCGCATTTGAGCAACTGAACTCAGCTGAGCTGAAGCTGGTGTCATTTAAGACTGCGTTTTTTGCTGGCAATTACCTCTGCAAAATGCGTGAGCGAGTTACATGCCCTGTCCATACACCCATCGTGTTCCTCCCAAAAGTGCTGTCTCTATTCCATGTCAACAGACCTATTGAGTTGATGGATTTTCATCCTCCTCCCTTCTCTTCAGAGCAAGAGAGTTGGCTTCACCTGCTCTGCCCTGTGCGGGCCCTCAGGTGCTATTTGGAACGCACTAAGGACATTTGGCGCTCAGACCAACTGTTTGTGTCTTATGGAGTGTGGACACAGGGCCAGGCACTTTCAAAGCAGCGCCTCTCGCATTGGATTGTGGACACCATTACCATGGCCTACAAGTCTACCAGGACCCCGGTGCCTGATCACCTAGTGGCCCACTCGACTCAAGGCGTTGCCACATCTTGGGCCCTTTTTCAAGGCGCCCCCTCGGCAGACATTTGTGCGGCTGCAGCTTGGGCTTCGCCACTTACATTTGCCCAGTTCTACAGGTTGGACATGATGGGACTGGTCCCTTCCATTGGGAAACCGGTGTTGGCTGCAGTCGAGCCCCAGTTAGCCCACGGGCTCTGGTTCCTGCATTTTTCCTTTCCCAGTCTGCCCCTGTGCATCCTGAGGGAGCTAGTGAACCGTGTCTTCCCTTCCACCAGACTATGCCTTCCAGTCGAGCACCCGTGAAGAGCTGCTCCTGGATTTACTGTCAGCCCTGTCGATGTGTTCCCAGGGTCTGTCATGTGGCCTACAGGCATGTTGCCTTACAAGGCCGCCCTGTATATAGTTCGTTCATTATGCATTGTCGTGGTGGTGCATGCATCTGGCCTGTACTACGCTCTGTATATACAGTGAGGGAAAAAAGTATTTGATCCCCTGCTGATTTTGTACATTTACCCACTGACAAAGAAATTATCAGTCTATAATTTTAATTGTAGGTGTATTTTAACAGTGAGAGACAGAATAACAACAAAAAAATCCAGAAAAACGCATTTCAAAAAAGTTATGAATTGATTTGCATGTTAATGAGGGAAATAAGTATTTTACCCCTTCGACTTAGTACTTGGTGGCAAAGCCCTTGTTGGCAATCACAGAGGTCAGACGTTTCTTGTAGTTGGCCACCAGGTTTGCACACATCTCAGGAGGGATTTTGTCCCACTCCTCTTTGCAGATCCTCTCCAATTCATTAAGGTTTTGAGGCTGACGTTTGGCAACTCGAACCTTCAGCTCCCTCCACAGATTTTATATGGGATTAAGGTCTGGAGACTGGCTAGGCCACTCCAGGACCTTAATGTGCTTCTTCTTGAGCCACTCCTTTGTTGCCTTGGCTGTGTGTTTTGGGTCATTGTCATGCTGGAATACCCATCCACGACCCATTTTCAATGCCCTGGCTGAGGGAAGGAGGTTCTCACCCAAGATTTGACAGTACATGGCCCCGTCCATCATCCCTTTGATGCGGTGCAGTTGTCCTTTCCCCTTAGCAGAAAAACACCCCCAAAGCATAATGTTTCCACCTCCATGTTTGATGTTGGGGATGGTGTTCTTGGGGTCATTCCTCCTCCTCCAAACATGGCGAGTTGAGTTGATGCCAAAGAACTCGATTTTGGTCTCATCTGACCACAACACTTTCACCCAGTTCTCCTCTGAATCATTCAGATGTACAGGCCCGTCTGAAGTTTGCCAATGAACATGTGCTTTCTTGAGCAGGGGGACCTTGCGGGCGCTGCAGGATTTCTGTCCTTCACGGCGTAGTGTGTTACCAATTGTTTTCCTGGTGACTATGGTCCCAGCTGCCTTGAGATCATTAACAAGATCCTCCCGTGTAGTTCTGGGCTGATTCCTCACCGTTCTCATGATCATTGAAACTCCACGAGGTGAGATTTTGCATGGAGCCCCAGACCAAGGGAGACTGACAGTTATTTTGTGTTTCTTCCATTTGCGAATAATCGCACCAACTGTTGTCACCTTCTCACCAAGCTGCTTGGCGATGGTCTTGTAGCCCATTCCAGCCTTGTGTAGGTCTACAATCTTGTCCCTGACATCCTTGGACAGCTCTTTGGTCTTGGCCATGGTGGAGAGTTTGGAATCTGAATGATTGATTGCTTCTGTGGACATGTGTCTTTTATACAGGTAACGAGCTGAGATTAGGAACACTCCCTTTAAGAGAGTGCTTCTAATCTCAGCTCGTTACCTGTATAAAAGACACCTGGGAGCCAGAAATCTTGCTGATTGATAGGGGATCAAATACTTATTTCCCTCATTAACATGCAAATCAATTTATAACTTTTTTGAAATGCGTTTTTCTGGATTTTTTTGTTGTTATTCTGTCTCTCACTGTTAAAATACACCTACCATTAAAATTATAGACTGATCATTTCTTTGTCAGTGGGCAAACGTACAAAATCAGCAGGGGATCAAATACTTTTTTCCCCTCACTGTATAAATGTGTTAAACAGCAGGACTGTGGCTCCGTCTGACCTGTGCAGCACAGAGCTCACTGCCGCTGTTTCCAGCTGATGGCACTCGAGTTTCGCTGCCTTGCTGTGTATATAGTTCTTGGTCAGCAGGTCTGTGGCCCACTCTGGCTGTGTATGCCATGGAGCAAGGGTACCGCTGCTGTTGTCCTCCAGCGGAGGGCGCTTGAGTTCTCCAGTGCCCTGCTGTAGTACATTGTTCATTTATTCACACGGTAAGAGCTGTGGTTGCCCTGTGCTAGCTGTGCTATTCGGCAGGTGTCAACTGCTCCTGTGTTTCCAAGTGTGGTGCAAGAGCCGGCTCCTGCACCCCGTGAGGTATATAGTCTATTTGTCACGACACAGTCAGGCTGGTGTGGCCTTGCTTCTAGCTGTGCTAGTGGGGCAAGTGGCCACAGCTATTACGTCCCACGTGTGGCACATGTGCAGGCTCCTGCGCCCTGTGGTGTATAAAGTTTGTTTGTACGAAATCTAATTGTCAGCACAATAGAGCTCTTCCAATCTGTACTATTCAGTTGATTTGGATGCTCCTGTGCTGTGCGCAGGCGGCATGAATGTTCCTGCTGCCACACGATATATATTGTTGTTCATTTGTACAACATTGTAGAGCTGGTGTGGCCTCGCCCCTAGCTGGTGTAGTGTAAGGTACATATATCAATAGTTGGACGCATTCCATTCCATTCCATTTATAATTCCAAAGATATAAATTCTCAAATTTATTAAAAACAAAGATAAAATGTAGCTCTACACTAGTTATACAAAGAGGGAAAAACTAATTAAAATTCACTCAAGATCAACAAATCAAAGACAAATCACTTCCGTGACCAAATCAAAACACATGGAATCGCATATGATAACACAAATTGTTAAACAAAATTATAAACACATTGATTACAATACCGGTTAGTAAGACGAAGGTGAGTCTCTCATTAGTATTATTAGTCAGACATCAAATAACTATGCAGGTTAGTATTTATGTCAAATAACTTCTCGTTATATATATCAGTCTCATTTATGTTTGGGTGCAGAGAAAGATTCTATCATTTCTTGTTACCACAATTTCCCTTAACTGATTATTATTCAATGATTAAGGATAGGCAGGGCCACCTATAATCTAGTGTCTATTAACGTGTGTCAATTTCAGACTAAACGGTTAAACAGGAATGAGAAGATATTTCTCGGTGTTGATAGATTTTATTTCTAAAATTGTCAAACAAAACAGTTTAATGCAGTACTCATTTATATTTAAGAAAATATTAAATGATATTACACATTCTAAAGTTAATGACTCACAGAATAACATTTCTAATTGATTTCTCAAATGTCTTGAATGATAAACTCTAAACTGTTAAACTTATCTGAACTTCGTCGCAGAGAGGCCTCTCTGCCTTCGGGATCAGATAAACGCACATGGCACGAGGTTCCATGGGGTGGGACGAGGTCCGTGTGGTTTGGAACAAAGGCAGTCTGGTTCGGCTTTGTCCAATAACTTCCTGAGTCGATGCTCCTGGAAGTTGGGGTGTCTTTTCCATACAGATTTTCCACTGGTTTGAAGGCTCCACGGTTGTGCACAGGATATCTTCTTTTGCAAGCAGGGTTTTCCACCATAGTTACAAAGTCTTTGAGGAAAGCAGGGCCCTGTTCGTTTCCGAGGGTCAAGTTTCTTAAGACTCAATAGCTATTTAAATGACTGAACACTTCTGTATTACAGTCAATTGTCCAGCTGTATGAACTCCACATCAGGTGGGCACAGGCGGGCAGGCACAGGTTCTATAGTTCTTTACTTAACAAATTTCTTTAAAGAATTCTTCGTACAGCTCAATCTCCTTCTCCCAGTTAACTCTTCTGTTGCCGGCAAAGTTTCTGGTTCCGGTTCTGGCAACAGAGCTACAAGTTGACTTGTGATAGCGAGTTACCGGTTCAGGTGAGAGAGAGAGAGAGAAGGTGCTGTGCATTACCTTTTTATGCCCTTTTAATCAATCAATCAATCAATCAATTTTTATTTGTATAGCACCCTTCGCAGGGTAGCCACAGAGCGCTTTACAGACTGGTAAACATACAACAAACGTACAGCAAAATAAAATACATAAAAACAATAAAATAGAATATAGACCTGTAAACATTTTACATGATCTAGAATAAAGTGAGTGAACATTTAAGTAAATAAACCATTTAGGCACAGAGGAGAGAAAAACAAAAAACTCCTATGGATGGCATGTAGGAGAAAATGAATCTCTGGGGGTCCACAGCTTAGGGCCTAGGCCTAATGGTTGCCTCCTCTCCAGGCAGTATAGTTATTACAGCAGCAAGGAGATCAGAAAGTTCTTTATCGGTGCTGCTGGCTGTGGTCTTCCCTCTGGAGGAGGCCTCTCGCTGGCCATCGGGGGTGGGGGGGTTGGACCATCAACAGGCTTTGGGTTGCGATGGCTCGTCAGACCTTGGGGTGGATGCCCCGTTGACCCTCTGTGGTGAGGTGCCTCTGGGGTGGGTTGTGCCTCATCAGACTTCCATGGTGGGGGACGAGGTGCCTCGTTGGACCCTCAGAGGGGGCTGTTGCTGGAAGACAAGAAGGCAGTCGTGCTTAGATACTGGTCATGCAGTGCAGGACATTTCCAAAGACAGTTGTGCAATTGCATGTCCATGGCACACCGGCGGCACTATGGGCTAGAAAAACAGACTAAACAGATGAGTCTTCAGCCGTGATTTAAAGGCTAAGACAGAGGGGGCATCTCTTACATTGGCTGGAAGATCGTTCCACAGCTTCGGGGCCCTATAACTGAATGCTCTACCACCTGCGGTTTTCTTGTGTATTTTAGGGAGCGCTAAGTAACCGGCTTCCTGTGATCTCAATGGCCGACCTGGAGTGTATTCGATAAGGATATCTTTTAGGTAGGGAGGTGCCAGTCCCTTACGTGCTTTAAATGTTAATACGAGCACTTTAAAGTCTATCCTGTAGTGCACGGGCAGCCAGTGAAGAGAAGCCAATACTGGAGTGATGTGTTCATGTTTTTTTGTTTTTGTTAGGATTCTTGCAGCAGCATTTTGGACTAACTGAAGTGCTGAAATAGCTCTGTTTGTGTTGCCTGACAGAATGGCATTACAGTAATCCAATCTAGATGTAACAAATGCGTGTTTCAATTTCTCAGTGTCCTGTAACGAGAGGAATTGTTTTAGATCATAGGCGAATGGTTCTTGAATGCGAGGTTGGATTTGTGCCAGCCCCCCAGTCCCCTATTGGAGGAGGCTTGATTTATGCCTGATGTCAATCCATGCCGTCTTTTGGAAATGCCGGTTGGCCTGGGTTCATAGCGCTGTTTCAGGATTTCGGCTCTCACCTGCTTCAAAGGGTTTTATTACCTCCACGCCATATTCCCCAGACATTTTCACATCAGGGATTCCAACCCATTTGGTGAGCCGACTCCCAAAAATGTCACTTTGACGTAGAACAGTTCATGGGCCGATGAACTTAGGAATTCTGGTAACTTTGGGGGAGAAGTCTTCTTTAGATCAGAGCTCCAGCTCAGGGCTAAAATGCTCTTATCACAATACACCCCCCCCCTTAACGCTACACTGGGACTTGTGGAGCACGCGGCCAATGCTCCCATGTTATGCGAAGAGTGCTTGAACGGTTTCCTGCACACCGCAGTGTTATGGTTTGTTGGTCATGGTATAGCCTGCTGTTGTCCTGCATTAGCTGCGCTAATAGGTAACAACTGCTCCCGTGTCACGTGGTGGTGTATGATTTGCTTCCTGCACCCCAAGATGTGTTATGACAGCACAGTGGAGCTGGGTGCTCTGTACCGTTCAGTGAAAGTTACGGCTGCTGCGCTGTGTATACTGTTATGTCCAGCTGTAGCTACTCAGTGAACTAGCCAGCTGTGTTATTCAGTAGGTCTGTGGTCCCGCTCCTGCAGGATCAGGGGTTCACTGCCACGTTAATACGCGGAAGGCGCACAAGTTGCTTGATTGCTCGTGCCACATTTTGTGCAAGTAGATACACGGCCTCGCTCCTAGATGCTCTAGTAGAGCAGCTGGCCTTGCTATTGTAAGTGGAGGGCGTAAGAGTTGACCTCTGTAGCCCCGCTTTTTATATGCTGATTGCAGACAGTCCTCGGTAGAGCATGACTACGGTCCTCGCTCCTGGACAGCCCAGTTTAGCCCCAAGGGGCCTCTGTGTCTCCTGTCTGGAGTTGTGTTGCCAAGGCGCCTAGCGGTACACCTTGGGGCAGGCTCCCTTATCAGCTCACTGCCTCCTGCCTTGCGACAGCTTGGTTATACAGTAACTCCTCCCCCTTGGGCAGTGCTTTCGACTTGAAAGATAATGATAGGTTGCGTATGCAACCCCAGTTATCTGAAAAAGGAAGCACTGCCCAAGGGTTCCAAGGTCACACGGGAGTCCTAGCTCCCGGCAAAAGAGGACGAACCTGCGCTGATGTCAAGTTTTATAGAACAGGAAGTGGAAGGGACCTGTTCTGAGTGATGCGCGCAGGGGCCAATGGCAGCTTTGATAGAGTGATGTTTCAATCGGGTTCCTACGGAAGTGCGCAGAAACCCCTCCCCCTTGGGCAGTGCTTTCTTTTACAGATAACCGGGGTTGCATACGCAACCTATCATTTTCTGTTAGCGGGTGGGTCATAGTTTTGATTTAATCCAGCCCTTAGTCTTACACCTGCTATGGACTTACTATGGATAGTACCATACTAAGTGGAACAAAACTGAAAAATCTATAAATGTATTGACAACTTTTGTAACTGAACTCTTCATAACCACACATTTACATTTTTGTTTTTGACATTGACAACATATTTGTAATGAGTTACAAACAGTGGCAAATGCTCTGATGTAGCCTACATTTAGCCTAAAATTAACACCGCAGCTAACAACTGCAAAGTTGAATGGTTGCAATTGAAAGCTGTACATTAATTATTACCCATCTGGAATTTTAATACAAAATTATATGAATAATATATCTGTCATATAGTCATATATAATAATGGCTGTATATAGCCTATTGCCGACTTGTACCAATAGTATTAGTATAATGTGCCCGGTGTAGGGCTGTAGTTATGTGCTGAGAGCAGCAGCTCAGGACCACAGTTCTGTACAGGGGCATGTGCATTAAATGTTCAAATTATATGATATGTTTGAGGTGGCGATGATCTCAAGATAGTAATGTACTAGCTAGTAGGCAGCTCCATACTAACTATGCAAATTTTATGCAATTGACCCATCAAGTCTTGTCCAAACTGAAATGAAACCATTCACTCCCAAACAGAACAAAAGCATACAACACATAGTGATCTGTATACAATTGTTTATGTCTTTGCATTATTAAAATAACTCCCCAAAGAAAAATATCAGCAAAAACATGGCATATGTGAAAACACCCAATTAAAATATCTATATGGGTATAGCTGCAGACGCAGTGATACACAGAGGAGTAACTTTCTATAATTTTTATGTGGCCAATCACCAGAAGATTTGTGTCAGTAGTTTTTTTTTTTATATTACAATATATTACTGTGCATTAGCCAATTTTTTTTTTTTTTTCCCATTTGTGAATGTGGGATTGCTTACTTGGAATCTCCCCTGCAGGATCTCCTCTGTTGGCGGAAAGTAAAAAAAGAATAAGGCCATCTTCACAGTTTTTTCCACATCCGTGGACACGGTAACACTTCATGTTGTTTATGGAAACTATATTTACTAGTAGCAAGATCATCTAACACTGGGTTTACTTGCTAATAGTTGTCATGGGGAAGACAAATCTAGGTGATTCCGTAGTTTTACCACTATCCAGGAAGCTATATGTTCGGATGAATCTGGATTAACTGAAACAACATACACGTCGGAGTTTCAAATTCACCATTATTATGTACGTTTTGAAATTTATTTTTTTCAAAGAGGGATATGTATTTTACTTACATACTATGACAACGTATAAGGATGGGAGTGAATGGCGGGAGTTCTAGGAAAAAACAAAAAATTCCATCTCTGCTCCAAAATGAATGGCATTATCAAATCCCAGGTCTGGGTTTCCCGCAGAAAATTGTATAGGCAAGGAGGTCTTATACTGAATTGACACTCCAGCATAGAGAGCATAAGAAAAGAGGTGAAAATGGAATTGAGGGATGACAGAGTACATGCAGGATGCTGCTGGGGATGAAGGGACTGTGAGTAGAATGCCCAGTTTGTAAGAATGGAGAGGCTGATGAAGACATGTTAGGCTGGACATACCTGCGGTATTAGCTGGATATAGTGCAGGAAGTAGTGAATGCTGGAAAAGTGTGTTGTTGCTGGATACTTATACTTGGTAAAGCTGAAGTAAGACATGAGATTGGGGTTGTCCTGAACTTCTGCTTAAAACTACATTTTATGGAACCTTGGATTCTTCACAAAATAGTGCAGTTTGCCAATGCTGGCAGTATTTTTCTATCTGTTTGTATTATTGTATTAAAAGCCTCAAGAGAGTGTAGAGCAGGGGTAGTAGGCAGCTCAGGCAGGGTGTTAAGGTCTGTTCGGAGGGTGATGGGCTTTTCTGTTGGCTGAACATGTCACAGGAATCTACAGCTGATTCTCAGTCTTCCAGGAGGGGATAATGCCAGAGGATTTTTTCTGGTGACTCTGCTGGTCGAGATCGCAGCTGTGCCAGGGATTAAGGTAAAGTATCTTCCATCCACTCACCACTCAGTAACTTCCTATGTAGCAAAATGCAATTACTATTTTTGATTAAAAGAAATATAACTAAAAGTAATAAATAACAGAATCATTAAAAATATTAGTGGCCAGCTGTAGATGGAGCAACAGCACCAAACCACATAATGTAATACTATCATAATTATTGCAGCCTGTTTTAAAGCTGAATTCTGCTGGGTTCAAAATGCTGGAGTCCAACCAGATTGAAACAAGCTCAAACCAACACAGCAATATCTTTGCCTTGTAGATTAAAGTGCAAAACTACAGTTCAAAGCATAATGCAATTTCCAAATTCAAATTTACACATATGTATAGGAAATACAGTAAACAATACAATGTAGTCATATTTATTTGTTATTGCACGCGTTATGCTGCCATTTCTTATATGCATCATGTAAAATGTTCTTGTTCAAAGGTGGTTTAACCTTGTCGTGTTGTGGTCGCAAAAATGCACCCCTATTCTGATTTGGTTGCATCAGCTGATGCACTGCATCAACACACAAGGACTTGACGCTGAATTTGCTGGCAATCATATACCGGCTACATTCACACAGACACGTTGACGGCAAATTGCGACAATTTTACTAGGACCCTTGCCGGAAAACCCATTCACACAGACCTTGCCGGCAACAATATGCCGGCAAATTGCTGGCTAATTGCCGGCAATTGTTTCAGTGTGAATGGGGTTTTATTTATAAAACTGTGCAACATTATACTGTTTAACATTTGCAATATTGTGATTTGAATAAACCAATCAATATAATCCAGTTCACAGAACTATTTTCTGCCATAAATTAATGAATGCAATGTTTCTGAGGTTTCATATATTAAGGATTGATTAGCAGCCAATATGCTAGGACAATGGAAGGGTATCTGTTTTGTGAGTAATGCAGTCTGCTTGTATTTAGGGATTGTATTGTCTGTAAAGCACACATTTCCCAGGTCACATGATCTTGATAAAATTCCACTTGCCTTTTCTTTCTACAATAATAGCCCACTTCTGTGTGACTGTGGGAAATGTGAGCATGATTTAGCAGTCAATAAACTGTGGTGCTATGTTAATGTGTTATAGGCTATCCAAGCTGTTCTTAATGGAGTGATGCAGCGAGACTCCCATACAGTGCAGGCAGCACTGGAGGAAATTTCTGAGTCCCTCCACAAAATGATGGAGGCTCTCAAGCTAATGCATGGTAAATGTTAAGTTGTTAATGTTAATTACAAATGGTCATCATAACCAAATGGACCATCTGTTACAACTGATAACATAATAAAATACCGATAACGTAATAACTCTACAATAACGTAATAGTTTGCAGTTCATAATGTAATAATATTGATAACATAATAACTTATTACGTTATCTGTAAATGTATTATGTTATCGGTAGGGACATTTTGTTACGTTATCCGCATGATACAACTTGTTCTTAAATAATTATAATTTATATCAAAAATGAGCACCCAATTGCCATCCATTTACATGGTTGGTCATTACTTAAATATAATTATATGTTACCTGTTGTAATTCTTCAGTATTGTTTGTCTTTGATAAATTATCAATCTGTGTAAATCTAAATTTAAATCGGTCTTAACAATTATGATGATACTGGCAGGAAGGAAACTTCCATGATTGTGTTCATCTTGTAAAATCCATAATTTTAAACACTTTTGATGTTAGCACAGACTATGATAGACCAGTGGTAGGAGGTTTGGTCCTGGTCAACTATTTGTTGTGCCTCCCATGATTGTGTGGTTGTCTATATCACATTAATTCCCCTATACATTGGTATTGTAAGGTGATACAACATGCAATAAGAATTAGTGATTAATTGCAACAAATAATATGGTCGTTTTGCTTAGAGATGAGTCCTATATAATGATAGGTTGCGTATGCAACCCCGGTTATCTGAAAAAGGAAGCACTGCCCAAGGGGGAGGGGTTTCTGCGCACTTCCGTAGGAACCCGATCTAAACATCACTCTATCAAAGCTGCCATTGGCCCCTGCGCTCATCACTCAGAACAGGTCCCTTCCCACTTCCTGATCCAATAGGAGTGGGGCCACAGACCCAGTGAGAAAAATACAATATAATACATAGCCGAGCTGAACAATACAATTTAAACATATCGCGGGACAGCAAGACCTTCATTCTGTCGATGCGCAGCACAAGAGCATCCAACTCGACTAAACAGTACAGGGTGGAAGAGCTCCATTGTGCTGACAATTTAGATTTCGTACAAACGAACTATATACACCACGGGGCGCAGGAACGAACTCATGTGCCACCCATGGAACACAGGAGCAGTTGACGTCTGCTGGTTAGACCGGCTAATGCAGGGCAACATTAGCTCTACTGTGTTAACAAAGGAACTATATACACAGTGGAACACGAGAGCCTGCTCATGTATTTACTGCTGAGGGCAGCAGCAGTGGACTCTTGCTCTATGACACACAGCCAGAGTGAGCCACAGACCTGCTGACCTATGAACTATGAACACAGCGAGGCAGCGAAACTCAAGCGCCATCAGCTGGGAACAGCGGCAGTGAACTCCATTCTACAATTTTAGAATGGAGCCACAGTCCTGCTGTTTAACACATAATACATATATACACATATATACATCACGGGGTGCAGGAGCTGGCTCATGCGCCACATGTGGAACACAGGAGCAGTTGACACCTGTTACAGCTAACGCAGGGCAACTACAGCTCTTACCGTGTGAATAAATGAACTATGTGCACAGCGGGGAACTGGAGAACTCAAGTGCCCTCCGCTGGAGGACAACAGCAGCGGTCCCCTGCTCCATGGCATAAACCAGCCAGAGTGGGCCACAGACCTGCTGACCAATATACAGAGTGTGGTAGAGGCCAACGCATGCACCACCGCAACACAATTATAATGAACGAACTATATACAGTGCGGCCTCATAAGGCAACATGCCTGTAGGCCACATGACAAGCCCTGGGAACACATCGACAGGGCTGTCCGTACATCCAGGAGCAGCTTGCATGGGTGCTTCACAGGAAGGCATAGTCCGGTGGAAGGGAAAGACACGGTTCACTAGCTCCCTCAGGAAGCACTTACAGGGGCAGACTGGGAGAGGACAAGGCAGGAGCCAGAGCCCGTAGGCTACTGGGGCTCGACTGCAGCCAAAACCGGGTTCCCAATGGAAGGGACCGGTCCCGTCACATCCAACCTGTAGAACCGGGCAAATGTAAGTGGCAAGGCCCAAGCTGCAGCCGCACAAATGTCTGCCAAGGGGGCACCTTGAAAAAAGGCCCACGCTGAGGCAACGCCTCGAGTCGAGTGGGCCACCAGGTGATCAGGCACCGGGGTCCCAGTAGACTCATAGGCCATGGTAATGGTGTCCACAATCCAATGTGAGAGGCGCTGCTTTGAAAGCACCTGACCCTGTGTCCGCGCTCCATAAAACACAAACAGTTGGTCTGCGCGCCGAATGTCCTTAGTGCGTTCCAAATAGCACCTGAAGGCCCGCACAGGGCAGAGCAGGTGAAGCCGACTCTCTTGCTCTGAAGCGAAGGGAGGAGGATGAAAAGCCATCAACTCAATAGGCCTGTTGACATGAAATGGAGACAGCACTTTCAGGAGGAATGCAGGGTTAGGCCGTAGCGTAACCCTGGAGCTATCTCCCATAAAACGGACACACGATGGGTGTACGGACAGGGTGTGTAACTCGCTCACGCGTTTTGCAGAGGTGATTGCCAGCAAAAAAACAGTCTTAAGTGACACCAGCTTCAGCTCAGCTGAGTTCAGTGGCTCAAATGGGGCTTGGGAAAGTGCGTCCAGCACTACATCAAGGTGCCATGCGGGCAGTGAAAGGGTTCGAGGAGGCCGTAGCCGTCGAGCTCCCTTTAGAAACTGCACAGCCAGAAAATGAGACCCAGGAGGCTCGCCATGAATCCGAACATGACATGTGGAGATGGCTGCCAGATACACTTTGAGCATGGACGGGGACCTGCCCTGGTACAACAGCTCTTGTAGAAATTGCAATATGACCCCGATGGGGCAATTAATTGGGTCTTGACCGCCTTCTTGGCACCAGGTGCTAAACATCCGCCAGTGGTAGGAATACTGCGACCTCGTAGAGGGAGCTCACGCCGACTGAATAGTGGCAACTACCGCGTCCGACAGACCCCAGGCAATCGATCGCTCCCACTCAGGGGCCAGGCCCAGAGCTGGAGGAGGATCGGATTGGGGTGCCAAAGCGTGCCCTGCACCTGGGACAGCAAGTCCGCTCTCACTGGGAGCTGCCAAGGCTCTCTGTGGAGGAGGGCGATCAGGTCCGCGAACCAGAATCTGCGAGGCCACTGTGGGGCTATCAGCAGAACTGTCACTCGTTCTCTCCTGACCTTCTCCAGGACCACCGGGAGAAGGGGGAACGGTGGGAATGCGTGAAAGAGACAGCGCGGCCACGTGTGGGCTAGCACGTCTATCCCTAGGGTTCCTGAGCGGTCTTGGACGGAGAACCATAGTGGGCAGTGTGTGCCGAGGCAAAGAGATCCACGTCCGCCCAGACGAACCGGCTCCACAGTTGTTGTACCACAAGCGGGTGGAGGCGCCATTCCGAGACCGGGGGGCCTCCCCGAGAGAGGAGGTCCGCCGCCGTGTTGGACAGGCCTGGGAGGTGAACTGCTCTGACGGAGCGGAACCATGGCTGCGCCCACAGAAGCAGACGGCGTGCTAGACAGGACAGTCTGCGTGACCGGAGACCTCCTTGCCTGTTGATATAGGCAACCACCGCTGTGTTGTCCGTCCGGACCAGCACATCTCTTTCCCGCAGGACTGGCAGGAAATGAGTCCAAGGAGTACTGCTTGTAACTCCAGGATGTTGATATGGAGGGCCCGTGCGGGCTCCGTCCACCTGCCTCGGACTCTACGTCCATCACAGACTGCTCCCCAACCCTGCTTGGAGGCGTCTGTCGTCATGACTGCTCGGTGGTAAACTGGCCCCAGGGGCACACCGAGGGCAAATTGTGGGGGATCCGCCACCAACGGAGTGCCTTCCAGCACGCCGGAGTGACTGTGACTCAGCGTGCTCAATCGCGGCGAGGGTGTATCCTGAAAGACCTGAACCACCACTGCAACAGCCTCAACTGGAGGAGGCCGAGGGGGAGGGTCTGTGATGCAGCCGCTAGGAGGCCCAGCAGTCTCTGGCAAAGGGACACCCTGACACGAGCTCTCAGTCGGAAGAGGGAGAGACACGTGTGTATTGAGGCAACTCTCTCTGGCGCCAGCGTGGCAAGAATGGCAACGGAATCGAGGCACAGTCCGAGGAACTGTGCCTGCTGAGTTGGTGTCAACCAGTCGCTTGTCTTGATGGCCTGGGACATGGTGCGCAGGTTGAGCATCTTGAAGCACAGCACCTTGAGGTGGCGGTTCAGGCACCTCAGATCCAAGAGTTGCTGTGGGGTGTAAGGGTGGGCCCGGGTGGTGGAGGAGTGGGGTTGTAGTGTGGGCGCAAGCCGGTGGAGGAGCACCTCACGCAGGCGAGATCTCTTACAACACACCGCGGCTCCAGCCAGGCAGCGGGCCGCAGATTTTACTGCCGCTGCTAGCGCTCCTGCTGTGGTGGAAGAAGCCCTGTGGACAAAAACCACAGCAAGCAGTCGGAATATATATAGCACTATATAAACACAACTATTATTTTTAAAAGGCTCTTCTTGTGAACGAAACTGAAACCGAAAGTGCAGCCGGACCTCCGGTGCACGGATGGGAAAGAATCGGGATTAGCTATCAATAATAACTAAACACACACAAGACAGAGACGATGTGTAGCGAAAATGGTGGTGAACAACACTATGAAGTGAGCCAGCCAGCTGAAATACGCAGTTTGAATGTTTATTACAAACACAGACAGCGAGAGCTTACGTTCCTGAGTCCAGCGAAGAGGCAAAAGAGGACGAACCTGCGCAGACTTCACGTTTTATAGAACAGGAAGTGGGAAGGGACCTGTTCTGAGAGACAAGCGCAGGGGCCGATGGCAGCTTTGATATAGTGACGTTTCGATTGGGTTCCTACGGAAGTGCGCAGAAACCCCTCCCCCTTGGGCAGTGCTTCAGACTTGTAAGATAACTAGTTTACTTTCTTGGCAGGAAAAACAATTGTACATTATGAATAGTACAGAAAGACATAACATTGTTGATTGACACTAGGTGTAATGTTATTTAAGCCTAAATAGGAAAATATTTTCTCCTTGTCCAATATACATTTTCAAATGAATGCCTGGATTCTTGATTTGTGTAGTTAACACATTGCTGTTATTGTTTCTATCAAAAATATAATAAATATATTAAAACACAAATCAAAAGCGGACAAAAATTTGTAGAATCCAAAAGAAACCATATATTGAATCCAAGCATTGCTAGTACAACACAACTTCCCCCCCAAAAAAAGTTATAAATAATATATCTTAAACATGAAGAATTACAATGTTTTTAAACCTGCCACGCAATTCGTACATAAAGAAAAAACGAATATATTGTTTAACTCTGACAAACTACTAAAAAAGTATTTCATCCCATAATGCCTGTGGATGACCAAATTGTCATTTGTCAATAGAAATATATTCTTGCTGATGTTAAAGGTCAGCCAAAAACCCCTTTTCAACTTAACAATGAAACTATGTAACAGAATGAGTAACAAGAGGTCAATACCATCTACGGTCTATTCACAAACATACACTCACCTAAAGGATTATTAGGAACACCATACTAATACTGTGTTTGACCCCCTTTCGCCTTCAGAACTGCCTTAATTCTACATGGCATTGATTCAACAAGGTGCTGAAAGCATTCTTTAGAAATGTTGGCCCATATTGATAGGATAGCATCTTGCAGTTGATGGAGATTTGTGGGATGCACATCCAGGGCACGAAGCTCCCGTTCCACCACATCCCAAAGATGCTCTATTGGGTTGAGATCTGGTGACTGTGGGGGCCAGTTTAGTACAGTGAACTCATTGTCATGTTCAAGAAACCAATTTGAAATGATTCGACCTTTGTGACATGGTGCATTATCCTGCTGGAAGTAGCCATCAGAGGATGGGTACATGGTGGTCATAAAGGGATGGACATGGTCAGAAACAATGCTCAGGTAGGCCGTGGCATTTAAACGATGCCCAATTGGCACTAAGGGGCCTAAAGTGTGCCAAGAAAACATCCCCCACACCATTACACCACCACCACCAGCCTGCACAGTGGTAACAAGGCATGATGGATCCATGTTCTCATTCTGTTTACGCCAAATTCTGACTCTACCATCTGAATGTCTCAACAGAAATCGAGACTCATCAGACCAGGCAACATTTTTCCAGTCTTCAACTGTCCAATTTTGGTGAGCTTGTGCAAATTGTAGCCTCTTTTTCCTATTTGTAGTGGAGATGAGTGGTACCCGGTGGGGTCTTCTGCTGTTGTAGCCCCTCCGCCTCAAGGTTGTATGTGTTGTGGCTTCACAAATGCTTTGCTGCATACCTCGGTTGTAACGAGTGGTTATTTCAGTCAAAGTTGCTCTTCTATCAGCTTGAATCAGTCGGCCCATTCTCCTCTGACCTCTAGCATCAACAAGGCATTTTCGCCCACAGGACTGCCGCATACTGGATGTTTTTCCCTTTTCACACCATTCTTTGTAAACCCTAGAAATGGTTGTGCGTGAAAATCCCAGTAACTGAGCAGATTGTGAAATACTCAGACCGGCCCGTCTGGCACCAACAACCATGCCACGCTCAAAATTGCTTAAATCACCTTTCTTTCCCATTCAGACATTCAGTTTGGAGTTCAGGAGATTGTCTTGACCAGGACCACACCCCTAAATGCATTGAAGCAACTGCTATGTGATTGGTTGGTTAGATAATTGCATTAATGAGAAATTGAACAGGTGTTCCTAATAATCCTTTAGGTGAGTGTAGAACTTGAGACTATGGCATGCACCATATCAAAAGTCATAAACAGAGTAATGTTTAATAATTGAATATATATGTTTTTAACAATTTATTTTCTCTCTCTTCTTCATTCAAAATAATTAACAGAAAATACAGTTGTGACTGTTCTCCAGTTAAATGTATGTTGGCAATTTCTTACTGGAATTCACAAATTGAATGTAACAGACAAACAATATCGATTTTAATACAAATAAAAAAGTTGACAATAGTAAGTCTGAAAGTTGATAGTCTAATACAGACATGGTTTTATTAAGTAGTGTAATTTTCAAAGACTGTTTTAGTTGAATTTTAGATTTTAGATACTCAAGGCATTTTAGATACTGCCCTTCTCAGAGAGAGAGAGTGAGAGAGAGAGAGATATTTGGAAATGTTGACATTGTTGAAATGTTGAAATTAAATTCTCAATATTTTGTGTGAATGATAATTGCCAAAGTATTACTCCAGGTAACGCAAAATGATATGTGAAATAATGACCAAACACCTTTTATTTTATACTGTAGTCATCTCTTTTCACATGTAGTACATTAGATGATTACAAAAAATGTAAATGGATGGCAGTTGGGTGCTCATTATTGAGTGTTATTACATTGGTAATAATGGTATAATTATTATGTTATCCTCAGAAACATGCAGCTAACATAATAAATGCCAATAATGTAATATGTTATTACATTATCGGTAAAAAGTTATTACGTTATCGCTACATTTATTATGTTATCAGTATTACGTTATGAACTGCAAATTATTACGTTATTGTAGAGTTATAACGTTATCTGTATTTTATTACGTTATCTGTTGTAACACCACCTAGCAGTATTCACAAATATAGATAGTCTTCACTGCATTTTTCATCCTCAGATATTATCCATCAACCACACAAAGTTGAACTTTTCCCACAAGAAAATGCCATCAGGCTGAATAAACCTGTATTCCTGAGGTCTCTATATACAGTGCATCCGGAAAGTATTCACAGCACATCACTTTTTCCACATTTTGTTATGTTACAGCCTTATTCCAAAATGGATTAAATTCATCATTTTCCTCAGAATTCTACAAACAATACCCCATAATGACAATGTGAAAGAAGTTTGTTTGAAATCTTTGCAAATTTATTAAAAATAAAAAACAAAAAAAAGCACATGTACATAAGTATTCACAGCCTTTGCCATGACACTCAAAATTGAGCTCAGGTGCATCCTGTTTCCACTGATCATCCTTGAGATGTTTCTACAACTTGATTGGAGTCCACCTGTGGTAAATTCAGTTGATTGGACATGATCTGGAAAGGCACACACCTGTCTATATAATGTTCCACAGTTAATAGTGCATGTTAGAGCACAAACCAAGCTATGAAGTCCAAGGAATTGTCTGTAGACCTCCGAGACAGGATTGTATCGAGGCACAGATCTGGGGAAGGGTACAGAAAAATGTCTGTAGCATTGAAGGTCCCAATTAGCACAGTGGCCTCCATCATCCGTAAATGGAAGAAGTTTGGAACCACCAGGACTCTTCCTAGAGCTGGCCGCCTGGCCAGACTGAGCGATCGGGGGAGAAGGGCCTTAGTCGGGGAGGTGACCAAGAACCTGATGGTCACTCTGACAGAGCTCCAGCGTGTCTCTGTGGAGAGAGGAGAACCTTCCAGAAGAACAACCATCTCTGCAGCACTCCACCAATCAGGCCTGTATGGTAGAGTGACCAGACGGAAGCCACTCCTCAGTAAAAAGCACATGATCGCCCGCCTGGAGTTTGCCAAAAGGCACCTGAAGGACTCTCAGACCATGAGAAATAAAATCCTCTGGTCTGATGAAACAAAGATTGAACTCTTTGGCCTGAATGGCAAGCGTCATGTCTGGAGGAAACCAGGCACCGCTCATCACCTGGCCAATACCATCCCTACAGTGAAGCATCATGCTGTGTGGATGTTTTTCAGTGGCAGGAACTGGGAGGCTAGTCAGGATCGAGGGAAAGATGAATGCAGCAATGTACAGAGACATCCTTGATGAAAACCTGCTCCAGAGCGCTCTGGACTTCAGACTGGGGCGAAGGTTCATCTTCCAACAGGACAACAACCCTAAGCACACAGCCAGGATAACAAAGGAGTGGCTACAGGACAACTCTGTGAATGTCCTTGAGTGGCCCAGCCAGAGCCCAGACTTGAACCCGATTGAACATCTCTGGAGAGATCTGAAAACGGCTGTGCATAGACACTCCTCATCCAACCTGATGGAGTTTGAGAGGTCCTGCAAAGAAGAATGGGAGAAACTGGCCAGAAATTTGTGTGCCAAGCTTGTAGCATCACACTCAAAAAGACTTGAGGCTGTAATTGGTGCCAAAGGTGCTTCAACAAAGTATTGAGCAAAGGCTGTGAATACTTATGTACATGTGCTTTTTTTTGTTTTTTATTTTTAATACATTTGCAAAGATTTCAAACAAACTTCTTTCACGTTGTCATTATGGGGTATTGTTTGTAGAATTTTTAGGAAAGTAATGAATTGAATCCATTTTGGAATAAGGCTGTAACATAACAAAATGTGGAAAAAGTGAAGCGCTGTGAATACTTTCCGGATGCACTCTAGTCTATATAATAATTACATTATTTCTTACTTCATGAAATTCACTAGTTTAAGGAGCCAAGCCTTCCTTCATTGTTTAGAAAATCATACCTTGGATCTCTCCTTTCTTGTCTGATTTCAGTGTATGTCGACCCAACTGTATTTTATGGGATCATGCGTATTTATCTGTCGGGGTAGGTATTCTCCTTTCAGTGATTACCACATTTTTCAATTAAAATGTGTAATTTATCCCAACCTTGAAATGCTTCAATCCTGGTATTACAATTACTTTTCACTGTCATAGTGAATCTGCACTATGATGTTTAGAAAGCAAGACTTTAGTTAAACTTCATTTCAATATGCTTAACATTTTAAAGTACAATCCAATGGCTAGTAAGTTTACAGTCAATGCAAATGTAATTTGTTTCTGCCTTTCCTTCAGTGGTGCAGTAGTGCTTAAAAATAAATGTATTTATTATACTTTAAAAGAGGCCTTAATGGGGAATACAACCAATTCCTATAATTATTGTATTATGTGTTGTGTTTTACATGTTGCTATAGTAAGATGTATAGCACATTTCAAGTTCAATTCTATCAAATTAAGAACTTTTAAAACTTTAAAATATAAAACTTACCAAATAATGGTAACTCTGGAATGTATGCTTTTTCAGGGTTTCAGGATCTTAACTTCCTATGGTCCGTTCTTCGTACATAGTTTAACAAAATCAGGCTAAGTTGACATATCCCAGATTGAGCTAAAGCACTAACTGATATCCGCAATTATCTTTTCATCATGCACATTTCATCATGGGGTACATTTCATCACCAGCATCAGTTCATATGCATCAGCACTTTGCATATTGAGTTACAAACTACACTCAAAACAACAATTGTTTTCATTTTTTAAAGTTTGACATTACTGCATTAACATCAGGTTGAAATAATTCAAAACAAACTACCATCAATGTCACTGTAATGCAGTCTAAAGGCATGTTCACCCTCAAGGTTTGTTTCGTATTTAGTACGGTTCGGTTCGGGGAAGAGTGAACAACACAATTCGATTGGAAAGACTTGGTCGCTGTCCATTTGGCAAAATAACTGAGTTCGGTTCCCTTGGAAAAGTTGAATGTGACACAGGAGCGTCTCAGTTCTTTTTCAAAAAGAAAACAAACCCCACATTTCACCCAATAATGTGTAGTTTTGACTGTACAGTACCAGTTAAGATAACATGCGCATTTGTATTTGTTAATTAACTTATTGTTAACGATAACATAAATAATCTGACAACAATTGTATATTGGGCTATCAGGGTGTTACAAAGGTATTGCTCTAATTTGTTTTCTAAATGGAATATAATACAAATTAAAGTTAATACATCGTACAATTGTATCTAAAGATGCTGCGTGTGAGTGAGACATTTTTCAATCATTTTGTGGCTGGTTTGTACTTTTGTTTGTGTGAGAAATTAAATGTCAGAAATAACAAATTGCTATAAAAACCATTAATTTAATATTATGTAAAGTAGCACTATATGTTTAAAGGCATGGCAGTAGCAGTAAAATACTCCTAGATGGATATTTAGGGGACGTCACACTACTGTTATTGTATATTTTTATATAGGCAAAACAATCACCATTCGGCAGTGCAACACTGATCATAATATTCACAAGTACAGCAGCATATTGTTGTGTTTAATAACTGCATACAGTATGTTTAAATATTGGATGCGTTCATGATACAGACAACTGTCACAGATTCTGAAAATGAATTGCTTTGCTGGTCAGATCTGCGCACATTCTGCACAATGTGAACGTACCCATGTATTATTTGGTTGTATCAGAAGTAGACTGTCAAATGTGTTAGACTACTGCATGTAGATAATTTATTGCCGTCATACACCGATCAGCCATAACAGTATGACCACCTGCCTAATATTGTGTAGGTCCCCCTTTTGCCACCAAAACAGCCCTGACCCGTCGAGGCATGGACTCCACTAGACCTCTGAAGGTGTGCTGTGGTATCTGGCACCAAGATGTTAGCAGCAGATCCTTTAAGTCCTGTAAGTTGCCAGGTGGGGTCTCCATGAATTGAACTTGTTTGTCCAGCACATCCCACAGATGCTCGATTTGGATTGAGATCTGGGGAATTTGGAGGCCAAGTCAACACCTTGAACTGATGATTCATCAGACCAGGCCACCTTCTTCCAATGCTCCATGGTCCAGTTCTGATGCTCATGTGCCCATTGTAGGCGCTTTTGGCAGTGGACGGGTCAGCATGGGCACCCTGACTGGTCTGCGGCTACGCAGCCCCATACGCAACAAATTGAGATGCACTGTGTGTTCTGACACCTTTCTATCAGAACCAGCGTTAACTTTTTCAGCAATTTGAGCCACAGTAGCACGTCTGTTGGATCGGACCACACGGGCCAGCCTTCGCTCCCCACGTGCATCAATGAACCTTGGCCGCCCATGACCCGTTGCCGGTTCACCGCTTTTCCTTCCTTGGACCACTTTTGATAGGTACTGAACACTGCAGATCGGGAACACCCCACAAGAGCTGCAGTTTTGGAGATGCTCTGACCCAGTCGTCTAGCCATCACAATTTGGCCCTTGTCAAAGTCGCTCAGATCCTTACGCTTGCCAATTTTTCCTGCTTCTAACACATCAACTTTGAGGACAAAATGTTCACTTGCTGCCTAATATATCCCACCCACTGACAGGTGCCATGATAACGAGATTATCAGTGTTATTCACTTCACCTGTCAGTGGTCATAATGTTATGACTAAACGGTGTATGTATTTGTTATTGTATGCATTATGCTGCCATTTCCTATATGCACTAATCATTTAAAATGTAAATATCCAGTGTTTTATTAATACACTTGAGCTCACTTGATTATTGCAATATGATCTGAGTCCTGAGAAAACATGGAAGTGAACCACGAAAATGATCCCGAGTTAGTTTCCAAACTAACTGAGCATATTTGTAGACGGAAAATTGTGAACAATAAGCACATTGATAGAGTGTTTCAAAGCAAACCGATTTAATTTGTAACTAACCCAGTGGGAGGGGGTAACACGTTTGCCTGTATAGAGATATATTGCATGATTTATTAGTATATAACATCTGACGTGTGACAATAGTTAGCATTAAATACGCCAATAACATTTTCAACCAGCCATTTCTAACAAGCCGGTCCATTTCTTGTTACAGTCACAAGTTCTTGTTCAAAGGTGGTTTAACCGTGTTGTGTTGCATTTGCAAAAATACACCCCTATTCTGATCAGTTAGCTGATGCAGTTCGTCGACAACGCAAGGCCATGACGCGTCATTTGCCGGCAATCATTTTCCTGCTTCATTCACACAGACCCGGGCTGCGTCCCAAATCACACACTTGCTCCCTACACCTTTCGACAAGTGTACACAGAGTGTGCACTTGGGTGAGTGAGGGTGTAGGGTGTAGAGTGAAGCTAAAAGCGCTCAATGGGACACAGTTTAGTGTCAGCATTCAGCGTCTTTGCCTTTGACTGAAAAAGTACCTATGCAGTCTTTTCTTGTCATCTGTCTCTGTATTTAACATAATAATAATAATAATAATAATAATAATAATAATAATAATAATAATAACTAGAAGTTGCAGGCAACGTTTGAGGCTTCCAGGTGCTTGCAGTCGAGAAATGTATGGTTCCAGACTCATAAAAATAATAATCAGATTACATATTTTGACAACATTATTTACTTAAAAGTTTTGGTAAGCAGAGTATTCATGGTCAAGTTCCCCCTCTTGTGGTCAAATATTGTTTTTAATGTTCAACCAGTTACAATCTCAAAAAACAACTACACTTATTTAATTCAAATAGAGCAAATTTAACTAAGTTAGTAATAGCATAGATGCCTCTAGTATCATAACATATTAGTAAACACTTGATTCTCTAAGTTTCGTTTTGTGTACTTTTAAACACAATCAAACTGAACATTTAAGTGGCTTAAAAATGCTTCAGCTCTTCAATTTGCAGCCAACTTGGAGTCAACTTATCAACCTTATTTAGTTGCTAACCTGTCAAGTTGATTTCTGATGTGTGCGTTATATATATTTACAGCTGGAAAAGTAAAGTATATCACTAAGGAGCACATAGCAGCAAATTGTTTTTACTATAGCGCCTGACCGAGTATGACCGTTTTTTGTGTGTAGCTCGCACAGTAAACGTCTTATGTTTCAACTCTACTGTATAGAGTGACGAGAGAGAAGAGGACAAAGTCGTGCCACCCCTTGTTGCATCCTTAACATTAAACAGGAAGTTATTTGAATTTTGAATGTGACATAACCCCTCAGTAAAAATGTAGTACAGCGTTGAGCCTCCAGTGGTAGGAGGCCCGGCCTTTTAGTGTAGAGGGCTTAACGCTGTACTGTGCTCGGGGAGCTCTGACCCGCATCAGCTACACTTACAACTGCTGCAGCTTTTAAATTCATAGTTACCTTCTAAACCTTATTTATTCTGCGCACTTCCATAGGAACCCGATCGAAACGTCTATCTATCAAAGCTGCCATTGGCCCCTGTGCTCGTCACTCAAAACAGGTCCCTTCCCACTTCCTGTTCTATAAAACGTGACATCAGCGATGGTTCGTACTCTTTTGCCGGGAGCCAGGACTCCCGCACGACCTTGCAACCCTTGGACAGTGCTTCCTTTTTCAGATAACCGGGGTTGCATACGCAACCTATCGTTATCTTTCAAGTTGGAAGCACTGCCCAAGGGGGAGGTGTTACTGAATAACAAAACCATCGCAAGGGAGGAGGCAGCGAGCTGATAAGGGAGCCTGCCCCGAGGTGCACTGCTAGGGGTCCTCGGCAACACAACTCCAGACAGTAACCTCAGGGGTCCCGTAGGGCCACACCTGAGCCATCCAGGAGCGAGTCATGCTCTACTGCAGGGCTATTCAACTATATTCTTACAGGGGCCAGATTTGAAAAACGTTTTGTCAGGGGGGCCAGACATTTTCTACATACAATTACTATTCATAGGTACATTATAAATAAACAGTGCAAACACAATTATAAGCTTATAATGCACCTTTATTCCTATTACACGTATGTTTAACACTTTTCTTCTTAACATAAACATGCATGATTCCCTTCTAATGGGAGAAGCTGCACTTTTTTAAACAATTGTTTTATAAAGCACTCATATCCCATGTATCACACATTTTCTTTGTAACATAACTTCTAAACATTTTATGTTTCTGCTTTTTAACTCACTACTAATGGGAGAAATTGCACTTTTTAGATTGGGCAAGAGTAGAAAAGTTAGGCACAAAGGAGGTCAGTGCAAGTCACAGGCAGTGATGAAGATTCACGTTTGACAAGGAGGAACGAGTGTTTGTTTTTATGGCGTTCATGTGAGAGAAGCTGGATTCACATGTGTATGTTGAACCAAACATCGTCAAAAGAAAAAAGGCCAAAGATCTCATGTTTGGGAATCGCTCTGCAATAACATGCTCAGTCCAAAACTTCAAACAGCCCACAGACTGAAAAGCATGCCTCAGATCAGCTGATACCTGCATGTCCACTAGCTCCAACTGGAGGGAACCCTCATCGAGAGGCATCAGCACCTGTTTAGCTTTTGCGGAGAAGTCTCCACCCGGATCAGTAGAGAATGGGTCCCTAACAAACTGCATGATCTCTGTTGGCAGATTAAACTCGTCAAATCTAATTGAAAAGTTATTTTCAGTTTATCTAAAAACTCCAACATTACAGGGGTGATTTGTGCTGATTATAAATGGATATAGTTGTGCAGTGTATTGAAATGGAGCATTTTAATTGGGCACAGATCAGAAGAGAAAATAACGAATTTCTTCTGAAAAGCAGTCAGTTTTTCAATCATGTCAATAACTGTTTTATCCCTCCCCTGTAGTCACAAATTAAGTCCATTCAAGTGAATGAAGATGTCACTCAAAAAACACACCTGTGCTACGAACTCCTCGTCAAGCATTTTCGCTAGATAGGTGTTGGCTTTCTTGTGGCTGCAATCGCGCAGAAAAGCAATTATCTCCTCCCTAAGCTCGCAAACCCTGTTGAGAGCATTTCCCTTGCTTAACCACCTAACGTCATTGTGTAAAAGTAGATCATAATGCTCTGCAGACATGTCTTTCAGAAGACTACGAAACAAGCGGTTCTGCAGGCTAGATGTTGATCTGATAAAATTGATCATAGCCATAACTGAGTCCATGGTGTTTTTTAACTCACCGCTAAGTTTCGCACATAGCGCGCTCTGGTGTATCAGGCAGTGCAGTGATCTCATGTGCGGCGAAAGAGCCGCTAGACGGGCTGATAAGCCCTGTACCCTGCCCGACATAGACGGAGCGCCATCTGTGACAAGCATGTTAACTCGCTCCAAATCCAGTCCATTCTCATTGAAAAACGAAACGATTTTCTGGAAAATTATCTCACCAGTAGTGTGTCCTTCCAGTGGTATTAAGCCCAGCACGTCCTCCCGAAAGCACTCTGCATCAAAAAATCGCACATATAAGCACAGCTGTGCTATGTCAGTACTGTCAGTTGACTAGTACACAGCCAGGGACATTGTCTCTGCCTTCTTCAGTCTGTCCAACAGCGTTTCAAAAACCTCCATAGCAAGAATTTCAATTCTCCTTGTAGTTGATGTGTCCGACATGGATATATATTTAATCGAGGACATCACCTGGTTTCTCACTTTCTCGTCCGGTGTCACCTCCTCAATGGCAGCTAGCAAGCACTCTTTCACAGTCTCAGAGTCCGTAAAAGGTCTCTTCTTTCTACCAAGTATCCATGCCACACGGAGAGAGGCCACCATAGCGTTTTCCTGTGCAGAGCACGATCGCACCATAGTGACCCGGCTCTGCTCATAGGAGGTGGTTAGGTTTTTAATTTATTTTTGTGTACATCTGAACCAACTGGAAAGTTAATGTCGAATTGTGAGAGTTTAGTTTTAAAGTGTCTCCTTAGATTGTAGTCTTTTTGCACAGAAACGACCTCGTTGCACAGCAGGCACATAGGCTTCCCTCCTGTAATTTTTATAAACAGGTATTTCTCAGTCCACTCACTTTTGAATTGCCTATTTTCATCATCAACTTTTCTTTTCTTCAGAGTAGAAAGAGACATGTTTCTAGCTCACCTTCACTTTGTGCTAAACAATTGTAAAATACCTTGATTGTGGTGGCACACAGTTGTAGACTGCAGCGGTTACCTGGGATATTTTTCAATTCTGATTGGCTGTAACAGATGCTATTGCTGATGATATTGATTGACAGCACTTTATGGGCGGGACTACAGAAAAAACTGAGTATCTTATTGGAGGATATTGAATAATGGCTCATTTTGGCATCAAACATCTGATTTTTGCGAGGATTTTTATTAATACTAAGAATTTATCAAAGGGCCATTCTAAATTGACAAATGGGCCGGATATGGCCCACGGGCCGCCAGTTGAATAGGCCAGCACTACGCCGTGAAGGACTGAAATCCTGCAGCACCCGCAAGGTCCCCCTGCTCAAGAAAGCACATGTACAGGCCCGTCTGAAGTTTGCCAATGAACATCTGAATGATTCAGAGGAGAACTGTGTGAAAGTGTCAGATGAGACCAAAATCGAGCTCTTTGGCATCAACTCAACTCGCCGTGTTTGGAGGAGGAGGAATGCTGCCTATGACCCCAAGAACACCATCCTCACCGTCAAACATGGAGGTGGAAACATTATGCTTTGGGGGTGTTTTTCTGCTAAGGGGACAGGACAACTGCACCGCATCAAAGGGACGATGGACGGGGCCATGTACCATCAAATCTTGGGTGAGAACCTCCTTCCCTCAGCCAGGGCATTGAAAATGGGTCATGGATGGGTATTCCAGCATGACAATGACCCAAAACACACAGCCAAGGCACCAAAGGAGTGGCTCAAGAAGAAGCACATTAAGGTCCTGGAGTGGCCTAGCCAGTCTCCAGACCTTAATCCCATAGAAAATCTGTGGAGGGAGCTGAAGGTTCAAGTTGCCAAACGTCAGCCTCGAAACCTTAATGACTTGGAGAGGATCTGCAAAGAGGAGTGGGACAAAATCCCTCCTGAGATGTGTGCAAATCTGGTGGCCAACTACAAGAAACGTCTGAGCTCTGTGATTGCCAACAAGGGTTTTGCCACCAAGTACTAAGTCAAAGGGGTCAAATACTTATTTCCCTCATTAACATGCAAATCAATTTATAACTTTTATTAAATGCGTTTTTCTGGATTTTTTGTTGTTATTCTGTCTCTCACTGTTAAAATACACCTACCATTAAAATTATAGACTGATCATTTCTTTGTCAGTGGGCAAACGTACAAGATCAGCAGGGGATCAAATACTTTTTTCCCTCACTGTATATACACAGCAGGGCACTGGAGAATTCCAGTCTGTACATCCAGGAGCAGCTCGCGTGGGTGCTCGACTGAAAGACATAGTCCGGTGGAAGGGAAAGACACGGTTCACTAGCTCCCTCAGGAAGCACTTACAGGGGCAGACTGGGAGAGAAAAGGCAGGAGCCAGAGCCCGAAGGCTACTGGGGCTCGACTGCAGCCAATACTGGGTTCCCAATGGAAGGGACCGGTCCCATCACATCCAACCTGTAGAACCGGGCAAATGTAAGCGGCGAGGCCCAAGCTGCAGCTGCACAAATGTCTGCCAAGGGGGCACCTTGAAAAAGTGCCCATGATGTGGCAACGCCTCGAGTCACGTGGGCCACCAGATGATCAGGCACCGGGGTCCCGGTAGACTTGTAGGCCATGGTAATGGTGTCCACAATCCAATGCGAGAGGCGCTGTTTTGAAAGCGCCTGGCCCTGTGTTCGCGCTCCATAAGACACAAACAGTTGGTCTGAGCGCCGAATGTCCTTGCGTTCCAAATAGCACCTGAGGGCCTGCACAGGCAGAGCAGGTGAAGCCGACTCTCTTGCTCTGAAGCGAAGGGAGGAGGATGAAAAGCCATCAGCTCAATAGGCCTGTTGACATTAAATGGAGACAGCACTTTCGGGAGGAATGCAGGGTTAGGCCGTAGCGTGACCCTGGAGCCATCTCCCGCAAAACGGACACACAATGGATGTATAGACAGGGCATGTAACTCGCTCACGCGTTTTGCAGAGGTGATTGCCAGCAAAAACGCAGTCTTAAGTGACACCAGCTTCAGCTCAGCTGAGTTCAGTGGCTCAAATGGAGCTTGGGAAAGTGCGTCCAGCACTACATCAAGGCACCAGATGGGCAGTGAAAGGGTTCAAGTAGGCCATAGCTGTCGAGCTCCCTTTAAAAACTGCACAGCCAGAAAATGAGACCCAGGAGGCTCGCCATCAATCCGGACATGACATGCAGAGATGGCCGCCAGATACACTTTGAGCGTGGACGGGGACTTGCCCTGGTCCAACAGCTCTTGTAGAAATTGCAATATTGACCCCGATGGGGCAATTAATTGGGTCTTGACCGCCGTCTTGGCACCAGGTGCTAAACGTCCACCAGCGGTAGGAATACTGCTCACGCTCACGCTGACTGAATGGTGGCAACTACCGCGTCCGACAGACCCCAGGCAATCAATCGCTCCCACTCAGGGGCCAGGCCCAGAGCTGGAGGAGGCCCGGTTTGGGGTGCCAAAGCGTGCCCTGCACCTGGGACAACAAGTCCGCTCTCACTGGGAGCTGCCAAGGCTCTCCTTGGAGGAGGGCGATCAGGTCTGCGAACCAGAATCTGCGAGGCCACCGTGGGGCTATCAGCAGAAGTGTCGCTCGTTCTCTCCTGACATTCTCCAGGACCACCAGGAGAAGGGGGAGCGGTGGGAATGCATAAAGGAAACAGCCCGCTAACGTGTGGGCTAGCGCGTCGATCCCTAGGGTTCCTGAGCGGTCTCGGACGGAGAACCATAGTGGGCAATGTGTGGACTCTGCCAAGGCAGAGAGCCACATCCGCCCAGCCGAACCTACTCTATAGTTGTTGTACCACAAGTGGGTGGAGGCGCCATTCCGAGACCGGGGGGCCCCTCGAGAAAGGAGGTCCGCTGCCGTGTTGGACAGGCCTGGGAGGTGAACTGCTCTGTTGGAGCGTAACCGTGGCAGCAGAAGCAGATGGCGTGCTAGACAGTACAGTCTGCGCAACCGGAGACCTCCTTGCATGTTGATATAGGCAACCACCGCTGTGTTGTCTGTCCGAACCAGCACATGTCTTTCCCACAGGACTGGCAGGATATGAAACAGTCCAAGGAGTACTGCTTGTAACTCCAGGATGTTGATATGGAGGGCCCGTGCTGGTTCTGTCCACCTGCCTCGGACTCCACGTCCGTCGCAGACTGCTCCCCAACCCTGCTTGGAGGCGTCTGTTGTCATGACTGCTCAGTGGTAGACTGGCCCCAGGGGCACACCAAGGGTCAAATTGTGGGGGCTCTGCCACCAACGAAGCGCCTTCCAGCACACCGGAGTGACTGTGTGTTCGATTGCCGCGAGGGTGCATCCTGAGAGACCTGAACCACCACTGCAACGGCCTCAACTGGAGGAGGCCGAGGGGGAGGGTCTGTGATGCAGCTGCTAGGAGGCCCAGCAGCCTCTGGCAAAGGGACACCCTGACACGAGCTCTCAGTCGGAAGAGGGAGAGACACATGTGCATTGAGGCAACTCTCTCTGGCGCCAGCGTGGCGAGCATGGCAACGAAATTGAGGCGCAGTCCAAGGAACTGTGCCTGCTGAGTTGGCATCAGGCGGCTCTTCTCTCGATTGACCCAAAGGCCCAATTCGGAGAGGCGGTCTAAAATCAGGTCCATGTGTGTCTGAACCTGCTCCCTCGAGTGAGAACAAACCAGCCAGTCATCTAGATAATTTAGGACGCGGACTCCCTGGCAACGTAAAGGGGCTGACACGACATCCATACACTTGGAAAAAGTGCATGGCACTAGCGACAGGCCGAACGGGAGAACAGCAAACTCGAATACTCAGCCCTCGAAGGTGAACGGAGAAACTTCCTATGCGCCTGCGCAATGGGGATGTGAAAGTAAGCATCTTTCAGATCCACCGTGATGAACCAGTCACCGGGCTTGATGGCCTGGGACATGGTGCACAGGTTGAGCATCTTGAAGCGCAGCACCTTGAGGTGGCGGTTCAAGCGCCTCAGATCCAAGATGGGGCAGAAACCGCCATCTTTCTTGGGCACAAGGAAGAAGGGGGAATAAAATCCCTCGTGCTGCCCCGGCGGGGGCACTTCGTGGATTGCTCGCTTCTCTAGGAGAGCGGCGATTTCGACGTGAAGCGCCGCACACTGCAACGGGTCCCTCACTCGTGTCTACACCACACCCTGGAAGGGGGGGACGTGTCTGAAATTTCAGGGAGTAGCCAACTGATATAATTTGGAGCACCCAAGAGTCTTGGGTGCAGAGTTGCCAATTTGAAAGTTGCTGGGGGGTGTAAGGGTGGGCCAGAGGCTGCTGGAATGCCTCAGGGGCGGGGCTCGGGTGGTGGTGGAGGAGGTGGGGTCGGGCCGGGTCCCCTCCTACCACGAGCTGCCGTGGGCCGCCGGGGACCAGGGCGTGAGCCTGGGGGGCCGCCTGCCTGCCAGTCAGACGTTGGCAGAGATCGGCAGGTGGGCGGGGCTGTGACCTTGGCTGTGGTCCAACCTGTGGCCTGGGCTGTGGCCTGAGAGCCGCAGTCGGTGGGCCTCCCCGCCGGCGAGCTGCCGCAGACGGCCTGCGTTGCTGAACCTGAGGTGCCACTGGGTACACTCGGGCCATTATTACTATTATCATTATTATTATTATTATTATTATTATTATTATTATTATTATTATTATTATTATGTTAATTCAATACAGAGACAGATGACAAGAAAAGACTGCATAGATACTTTTTCAGTCAAAGCCAATGACGCTGAATGCTGAAGTGTGTCCCATTGAGTGCTTTTGGCTTCACCCTACACCCTACACCCTCGCTCACTCAAGTGCACACTCTGTGATGTCAGCACAATGCCACGCAAAGTGTACACTTGTCTAAGGGTGTAGGGAGCAAGTGTGCGATTTGGGATGCAGCCCTGTCTCCAGAAAATTGCCCGCAATTAGACTAGGACCCTTGCCGGAAAATTGCCGGCAATAAACCATTCACACAGACCTTGCTGCCAACAAAATGCCACTAAATTGCTGGCAATTGTTTCAGTAGCATAAACTGTGGGTCCGGAGGTTGGAGGAGAAAGTATTTATCAGTTGTTAATTTTTAGGAGTTTTTAGCTGAAATGCCCTATATGTATTTCATTCAAACATTTAGTAACATATAAGAACGGATATGGAGAAATTGCCATACACAGAGATATTTACTTTTGAATTGCAAATGCCGCACAAAAAGGCTATGAACTTCTAGTGTTAAACAGTTTTTAATGTTATTGTCTGCTTGTTTTATCGGACCTATTTATTAATTATATTGTATTGTGTGAATAAACTGCTCTTTGGGGCATCTTTTTGAATTGCACAGCAATATTCTGGGTCCTGTGTTGGGTGGTTTCAGTATTTGTTAAATACTATATGTCCCTTATATTATTATTATTATTTTTATTTCTTGGCAGACGCCCTTATCCAGGGCGACTTACAACATAAGTGTAAAACATATTTATTTACTGAATTGAATATGTACTTTCAAAAACCAACTACCACTGCAATTTTTAATTGAAAATGCAAATTGGAGATGAACTGACACTGGTGATTCAATGTTAGTGATGACAAGTGAATGATGCAAACTACTTGACAAAAAGACGGGATCCCGTGATTTTCAGTTCTTCTTACACACATCTAGGATTGAATTTGCTTATTAGTTTAAGACAGATGTCACTCATCGAGGATAAGCGTGTGTTCCATTTTGGATACAAAAGGAGTCACAGTGGGGCGCCGAAACTATGATTTGCCGACAGCAGCATGCTCTTTTGCCAATTTCAGCACTTATTATGGAAGAGCATCAGGAGGCAAAGGACATATTGAATAAAGTGAAAACTGCTGCATCTGCATAAGCCAGGGAAGAAGCCTGGAAAACAATAGAAAATAAATTAAATGCTTAAGTTTGTTTTTTAATGGCATCAATGTCAATGACCCCAAAATGCATTGGTGTTCAATATAATTTATCCCAGACTTATGTAGATATTACGTAGAGCTCTGTGCTGGCCAGCAGTATACTGTATTGAAATATACGTGTATTTTCTACATGGTACTTACAAAGAATAATACATACAAAATTTCAAACAGCGATGCACACTGCAGAATTGCTCAGATGCTTCGAGTTGCCTACAGTAGAGGAACATGCCACTGGGTAAGTAGCCCAGCCCTACACAGAGGGTCTGTGGCACTGTGGCACAATGCATGACTGCAGTTGGTGGCATTAGTGATGTTGAAATCAACTAGATAAATCATCCCTTGTCAACTGAACCTGAAATGCTCAAATAAATTATCTGTATGATTTAAAGGATCTTGGCGCTCTCCAAGAATTATTTAGTTAAGAATCCTTATCAATTAATCCGTATTAAGCATGCTCCTTTTTTAACTCTGTGACTCATGTGGAAACATTGCAAACATTTTGTAGAAACTAGCAATAAAAACACTAGCAATAACAATAACAAAATAGTTTTAAATTGGATGTATAAAGATTATAACACCATGTCAACTGCAAAATACCTTTATTTTCCGGTTTACAGACATTTAGTAGTCGATGTAATTTGTATGCGTTCAATTAAAAACTATTTTGTATGTTTAGGTGGCTATTTTGATTATATATTTAATTCATTTTTTTTTCGACAAAATGTCTGCAAGATTTCCACTTGATAGACTAACCACATTTTCAAAATTACAATTAAAAAAGTGTTAATTTTCAGATATCTGCTTCCGTTACATAGTTACCTTCCTTTTTTGAGCAATGTGTTTACAAAAATGACAAATGTGTATGATTCTAATATGGCACAACTGATTCTTAATGATACATTGTTGTATTGCAAAGAGTTTTTTTCAATATGACAACAGCAAGAGGTCAATAAAGGAGGAAGTGAAACAGATAAAAGGCAAAAATTTAAGTATCTTGTAAAATGAACAAGATGTGGCAAATGTTCTAAATGAGTATTTCACAGAGGTTTTTACAAAAGAAATAACAGATAACATGCCCCAGGGTAACAATCAGTCCAGTGAAACCCTAAGAGAGATTAGGATATATGAGGAGGAGGTACTAAAGGTACTAGCAGAATTAAGAACAAACAAATCACCTGCGCCAGATGATATATTTCCAACAGTACTTAAATAAATGAGGGAAATTATTTATAGGCCTCTATAAACTAAAATAACTAAAATATTCCAAATGACACTTAGAACAGGGGATGTGCCAACTGACTGGAAGATGGCAAATGTCATACCAGTCCACAAGAAAGGGGACAAAACTGAACCAGGAAATTACAGACCAATCAGTCTCACCTGTGTTACTTGTAAAATGATGGAAGAAATTATTAGACAGAAAATAGAGGAGCATCTTAATGAAAACCATATTCTTGGAGATAGTCAACATGGGTTTAGACGAGGCAGATCATGTCTTACTAATTTATTTGAATTTTTTGAACATGCAACTACAGCTGTAGATCACATGAAAGCATATAATATGATATACTTAGATTTTCAGAAAGCTTTTGATAAGGTTCCACACCAAAGACTGATCCTCAAATTAGAAGCTGTAGGCATTCAGGGTAATGTAAGTAAGTAGTGAAGATCACTTTCTTTTTTGATAGCCGGAAGTCCCACCATCCCTCCGTACCATATACCGGACATCCCGCCTTAGGCAGTCGGCCATTTTGGATGATATTGGCCATTTTGGATGTCAGCCATCTTGGATGATGTCGGCCATTTTGGATGTCAGCCATCTTGGATGATGTCGGCCATTTTGGATGATATCGGCCATTTGTAAGGTCACAGGTCATCTGGTAAGATGGTAGCCATTTTGTTAGGATGACATCCATCATGGTGAGGGTCCAAGGGTCCCTCACCCTGCTGGTGTGTAGGTGTAATATTTAATGGCATAAACTGTGTTTTTAAGGTTATATTGTTTTATGATACTGTGTTGGTAAATTAAAAAATAAGAAAAGTTTTAAATATATATATATATATATATACAGTGAGGGGAAAAAAGTATTTGATCCCCTGGTGATTTTGTATGTTTCCCCACTGACAAAGAAATGATCAGTCTATAATTTTAATGGTAGGTGTATTTTAACAGTGAGAGCCAGAATAACAACAAAAAAATCCAGAAAAACGCAATTCAAAAAAGTTATAAATTGATTTGCATGTTAATGAAGGAAATAAGTATTTGACTCCTTCGACTTAGTACTTGGTGGCAAAACCCTTGTTGGCATTCACAGAGGTCAGACGTTTCTTGTAGTTGGCCACCAGGTTTGCACACATCTCAGGAGGTATTTTGTCCCACTCCTCTTTGCAGATCCTCTCCAAGTCATTAAGGTTTCGAGGCTGACATTTGGCAACTCGAACCTTCAGCTCCCTCCACAGATTTTCTATGGGATTAAGGTCTGGAGACTGGCTAGGCCACTCCAGGACCTTAAAGTGCTTCTTCTTGAGCCACTCCTTTGTTGCCTTGGCGGTGTGTTTTGGGTCATTGTCATGCTGGAATACCCATCCACGACCCATTTTCAATGCCCTGGCTGAAGGAAGGAGGTTCTCACCCAAGATTTGATGGTACATGGCCCCATCCATCATCCCTTTGATGCGGTGCAGTTGTCCTGTCCCCTTAGCAGAAAAACACCCCCAAAGCATAATGTTTCCACCTCCATGTTTGACGGTGGGGATGGTGTTCTTGGGGTCATTCCGAGTTGAGTTGATGCCAAGGAGCTCGATTTTGGTCTCATCTGACCACAACACTTTCACCCAATTCTCCTCTGAATCATTCAGTTATTTATTGGCAAACTTCAGACGGGCCTGTACATGTGCTTTCTTGAGCAGGGGGACCTTGCGGGCGCTGCAGGATTTCAGTCCTTCACGGCGTAGTGTGTTACCAATTGTTTTCTTGGTGACTATGGTCCCAGCTGCCTTGAGATCATTAACAAGATACTCCCGTGTAGTTCTGGGCTGTTTGCTCACCGTTCTCATGATCATTGAAACTCCACGAGGTGAGAACTATGGAGCATGGAGCCCCAGACCGAGGGAGACTGACAGTTATTTTGTGTTTCTTCCATTTGCGAATAATCGCACCAACTGTTGTCACCTTCTCACCAAGCTGCTTGGCAATGGTCTTGTAGCCCATTCCAGCCTTGTGTAGGTCTACAATCTTGTCCCTGACATCCTTGGCCAGCTCTTTGGTCTTGGTCATGGTGGAGAGTTTGGAATCTGATTGATAAACCTGAATGTTGACCGGATCTATCGTGTACAAAACATTTTAGACTCCAGAGGTCATGGCAGAAATAAACAAGTTTTAGTCAAATGGCTGGGTTGGGGGATTAAATTTTATAATTGGATCAAAGCTTCAGAGGTGAAAGACATAGCACCGGGGTTGTGAGAGGCTCAAAAATGAGTGAAAACGGATTTTACCTGACTTTAACCAGCAATGCCTCACAGGATCTATTTCCTAATAACAAGAGCTCCAACTTTACTGATAATATAGCCAAATCCATTGATCTATCAGGTAAATGGGAGGTAGGGATGTTGGAGATGCACTACCCCATGACTGTCAATACATTTGACAGGAAACAGAGCTTCGAATTGCTTTCTGAAACAACCGACACAAATTGGTATTATGAAATATCACAAGGCTACTATAAAAACATTGATGTATTGTTAACAGCCATGAATAATGCTGTCAAGTCCGTCCCCACATCACCCAAAGTATACTTTCAATACAATTATATTAGTAGAAGTGTGAGGCTTTTTGGTGATTCAACTATATTGTTTTTTACCAGGGGCCAACTAGCACATGTCTTGGGGTTCATTCCCAAGAAGGGGGCGAAAAAAATCACCCCATCCTGTGGATATTACTGCAGGGTTTAATCACATGTATGTTTATACCGATATAATTTAACACCAATTAGTGGGTGACACTTACGCCCCACTTCTGCGTTGTGCGCCTAAAAAAGGGGAAGAAGGCAAATTTGTTACGTTGTTATATGATAAGCCTCACTTTGTCCCCCTGAGCATGGATCAATTTGACACCATCAGCATTGAAATAAAGACTGATCAGAACGAACATGTCACATTCGCATACGGCAAGGTAATAGTGAAGTTGCATTTCCGACCTGTTAGATACAACCACTTTTAAATCATGGTGATTGTTAAAAACTATGGAGACCCACACATGTATAGGAACTACTACAAGTATCAGGCGGGTAACGGCCTCCCCAGTTTTGCCGGGATGCCGGTACAATACGGTGTGGGGGTAGCTGGTATATTTAGAGCGTTATTCAGAAAAGCTATGCCTTACCTGAGACGTGGGTTAGAAATTGTCAAGCCACATGTCAGATCAGCCGCGACAAACATAGCTAAAGATGTGGTTGGCCAGGTTACAAGTGCGGTGGCCAGTAGAATAAATGCCCCGAAACAGGAGGGCTCGGGACTAATGTATATAAGGAGAGGCATTAAAAGGAAAAGAACGACACCACTGGGGCTCACAGGGCCCTCGGCACTTGTTAAAAGAAGGGCTGTACGGAAGAAACACAATCATAAAAGAAACAGCACCCGCAAGAACAGGAGCTCCAGGTAACAACATCACGGGGATAATATTTTAAACATGGCTTTCGTTCACTGTAGCTCTGGGGAGTGCACCAAATCTGAACTGGACCTTTTTCAGCTGGCGCCCACACAGACCAGCATTGAAAAGAGTTTCTATGTGGAGGTAATGCTGAACGGTGTTGATATAAAAATTAAGCTCACCCGTAACAGAGAAGCATTCTGTCTCATGAGCAACGCTGAGGATTTCAAACTGTCGATTCTCTCTGCAGCTCTGTTTGTGAAGAGGGTCCTGGTGGCCCCCGCTGTCAAGCTGGGACATGCCGATGCGCTGCAGGTGGCTAATGCAAAATAACCTGTAGATAGGGTTCAGATGAAGGTGTTCAGTCTGGCCAAAGGAAGCCGGGTGTGTAACCAGGAAAATTGATTTCTGGGCCAATTGCCTAAAATAATAGTAATTGATTCAGCGGTGACGTTACACAGAATCCCTTCAACTTTAAACATTGTGATATTAATTTCCTGGCCCTGTATGCAGATGGGGAGCAGATCCCCACTAAACCGCTACAACCGGATTTCGCAAATTATAACTATGTCCGGGAGTTTCCCAAAGGTTACACGCTGTTTGCATTCAATCTCAGCCCTGATCAAGAGTTCACCGGGCACTATTCACTCATAAAAACATGGAACCTGAGAGCAGAAATTCGTTTTGCCCAGCGATTACCAACCACCGTGAACATGATAGTGTATGCTGTTTTTGACAACATTGATGAAATTAACATGAGATGCCAAGTCCTTTATGACTACAGCTGAAAAGGAAAAAAAAAAGATTGCTTTGTGCCTTCCGCAAAGTAGCCATGGATACCAAACAACTGTGTGCCATTATGACTAAGGACATTAACATAAGAGACTATTTTCTGGGTGTGTTTCCATCTGATAAGCTCCCCAAACGATCACAAGTCCCAAACAGGAGGCCAGTCTGCTTTATTATTAACACCCACCCCCACGACTTACCCGGGGAACACTGGCTCGCTATCTATCTGGGAGGAGATGGGAACGCTGAAATCTTTGTTTCTTATGGATTCCGTCCCAATGCTCCTTTTTCCCCTAAATCAATCATGTGTTTTTTTAAACACAAATGCCGTGTTACCCATGTATAAGAGTAACCAGTTGCAAGATGCTTTGTCCACAACATGTGGAAACCACTGTGTGTATTTTTTACAACAGCGATGTAAAGGTTTATCTTATAATCAGATATTGGATTTGTATTCTGAAGATTTAATTAGTAATGAGCAAGGTACTTCACTTAGATTGTTCCAGTATTATGCCCAGCTGTATAAATGGGTACAAATGTAAGTCGCCCTGGCTAAGAGCGTCAGCTAAATGACAAAAATAATAATCATAATAATGACAACATGGTAATGCAGTTTGTGAAAAGTTATAACAGGAGAACGTGACCTATGTATTTGTTTAAGCTTCATGAAAATGAGAATTGTCAGATGTGTTACCGAATGCATGATTTTAGGATCTGTCATAATTGCTAAATCAGTCATGAACAGAAATAACCAATGTTAGAGCCATGTATGAATAACGCTATAGAGGTATAGACATGCTAGATTAGTGCGTGTGTGTGTGTTTAAGTTAATGAAATTTGAAATTCTCTGTGACAGCCAGACACAATACGCGGGGACCCAGAGTCTCGAGTACGGCCGTGTCTGGCTTTTATTGAGCTTTGCAGGCTCGTACAGGGGAACACAGACAATCAGGGGGGGAAAACAAAAGCAAAACAAGAAAATAAACGTCCAAACAAATGTTCATACAAACGGGGAGCTCCGGGCAGTCAGGGGTTGTAGGTTCCGTCTTCGCTCTCGTCGGTTAGCTGTCTTTTCCTAGGGAGGAAGTGAGATTAAATAGAGAAGGCACGCTGCAGCTGACGTCATTGCCCGCAGCCGTGAGTCCGCAGCCTGTTAGCGAGGGAGCGGACAGCACAGCTGCGGCACATGAGCACCTCATCAGCGGATGTCAGCAGCAGCCGTGCCGTGACAGACAACAGCCTGTCACATTCTCATATACACTCACCTAAAGGATTATTAGGAACACCATACTAATACTGTGTTTGACCCCCTTTCGCCTTCAGAACTGCCTTAATTCTACGTGGCATTGATTCAAAAAGGTGCTGAAAGCATTCTTTAGAAATGTTGGCCCATATTGATAGGATAGCATCTTGCAGTTGGTGGAGATTTGTGGGATGCACATCCAGGGCACGAAGCTCCCGTTCCACCACATCCCAAAGATGCTCTATTGGGTTGAGATCTGGTGACTGTGGGGGCCAGTTTAGTACAGTGAACTCATTGTCATGTTCAAGAAACCAATTTGAAATGATTCGACCTTTGTGACATGGTGCATTATCCTGCTGGAAGTAGCCATCAGAGGATGGGTACATGGTGGTCATAAAGGGATGGACATGGTCAGAAACAATGCTCAGGTAGGCCATGGCATTTAAACGATGCCCAATTGGCACTAAGGGGCCTAAAGTGTGCCAAGAAAACATCCCCCACACCATTACACCACCACCACCAGCCTGCACAGTGGTAACAAGGCATGATGGATCCATGTTCTCATTCTGTTTACGCCAAATTCTGACTCTACCATCTGAATGTCTCAACAGAAATCGAGACTCATCAGACCAGGCAACATTTTTCCAGTCTTCAACTGTCCAATTTTGGTGAGCTTGTGCAAATTGTAGCCTCTTTTTCCTATTTGTAGTGGAGATGAGTGGTACCCGGTGGGGTCTTCTGCTGTTGTAGCCCATCCGCCTCAAGGTTGTACGTGTTGTGGCTTCACAAATGCTTTGCTGCATACCTCGGTTGTAACGAGTGGTTATTTCAGTCAAAGTTGCTCTTCTGTCAGCTTGAATCAGTCGGCGCATTCTCCTCTGACCTCTAGCATCAACAAGGCATTTTCGCCCACAGGACTGCCGCATACTGGATGTTTTTCCCTTTTCACACCATTCTTTGTAAACCCTAGAAATGGTTGTGCGTGAAAATCCCAGTAACTGAGCAGATTGTGAAATACTCAGACCGGCCCGTCTGGCACCAACAACCATGCCACGCTCAAAATTGCTTAAATCACCTTTCTTTCCCATTCAGACATTCAGTTTGGAGTTCAGGAGATTGTCTTGACCAGGACCACACCCCTAAATGCATTGAAGCAACTGCCATGTGATTGGTTGGTTAGATAATTGCATTAATGAGAAATTGAACAGGTGTTCCTAATAATCCTTTAGGTGAGTGTATATAATACCTGTTAACCAGATAATAAAATATTATATACACAATAATTACGGTTTTACCTAGTTAATAAATTCACACATACAAACAACATTGTTTATCACACATTGCATTTTTATTCAACCCTATTATCACAAAAAAGTATCAAAAAAACTATTAAACACCACTGACAATTGTTCTTTGGCATACAAACACAATAATAATAATGATAAAACATTTATTAGTATCAGAATCGCACTAGGATTAAACATTTTACAGATAACAACAACTTGTGTATTTCTATAACCTATATGTAAACAAACACCCACCAAAATAATAATACAAAAAATAGGCCCCCATTTTACAGAGATAACATGGTAATTTTCCAAACAGCCTGCGTCTCTTTGCGGGCCGCTCTCTCTGTGGAGGTTCGGGTGGGGCAGCGGCCTCCTCTATTGAGATAAGCTCTGGATCGGGAGAAATAGGGTATCTCTGAGCACACATAGAACTGTCCCTAGTAGGAGCCATTTTTACTTTCTCCAATTACACCCTGTTAACTCTGTTGGACAATACAGAACAGGGGATATTAATCTCCACCATAGCTGTCATAAAACTGCCCCAGCCTTTCGGAGCTCTGCCTGAGGCAAGCGTGTGCTGCTGTGTGACAGCTCTAACCAGATCTATCACATGAGACCCGCGGATAGGAGCTCCCAAATTCCCCATTCTCGTTCCATGAAGTTACAGCATTGTTGGATACCATTCTCTTAAGTAATATTTTGGCATTTTTCTTTTGCCTCTGTGGTATAGCCTCTAAAATATAATCAAAAACAGGCTCTGTAGGTATTATTTAGTATGCGGTGTTAGCATCAGGCATCTGCAAAGTTAACATGGCTTTTTCTGATTCTGCCTGATGCGTCCAGGCTAGGTACCTCTGCAAAACTTGTGCATAGCGTTTAGCTTTTTCATTTTCATCCAAATGAGAGTGTCGTGTTCAACTGGAAAGTCCTCTTTAATTCGGTCCATCTGTTTCTGCGGAACTAAATACATTTTTTCTGTGAACTGCATTTTTTACTTGGCCAGTAAGCTGGTGATGAGGGGAAGGGCGATACTTAGCAAATTACCTACGGCTTTTATTTTTTTTTTGTTTTTTATACACAAAAACCACCGGGGTATCCGGGAGGAAAAGACCCGTTAAAGATCGTTAAACGTTATTCATCAGGGGTATTTGACATGAGATCGACAAATAAGTCTTGGTGGCATCTTCAAAAGCTTCCAAAAAATATTGAGATTTGCCTGGATACATCTGTTGAGCTAAACTGCTAGCTTATACATAAAAAATACAGGAATTAAATACAATTCAATGGGTGAGAACTAGCAAAGGTAACATCACATATGATCAAAATAGCATCACTGAAGCTTTTATTCCAAACTTTACTCCACAGAATCTATCTCTGATAATTGTAGTTGCAAAATCTGGCTTGATAAGCTTTCTATACCTCAGGTCTCCCAGGAAGCCAGAGATTTATTAGACTCTCCATTTACAATGGCTGAAGTTAAGTCAGTAATACAAAAATTTAAGAATAACAAGTCACCCGGGCTGGATGGTTTTACAAACGAAATGTATAAAAAGTTCTCGGATGAAATCTCCCCATTATTAACAAAACTATTTAACAATATTAAAGAATCCAGATGCATCCCCCCCTTCTTGGAATTATGCCTCTATATCGGTTATTCATAAAAAGGAGAGGGACCCTCTGGAATGCAGCTCATACAGACCAAATACAGACCTAAAAGTGTTCTGCAAAGTATTGGCAAAAAGGTTGGAGGGTGTTCTTCCAATGATAATTAAAGATGATCAGACTGGTTTCATCCTAAAGTGCCAATTGTCAGATAATGTTCGACGTTTACTTAATATTTTGCACCATATTCACAAAAGTAGAACACCTGCCAGGATTGTTTCAGTTGATGCAGAGAAGGTTTTCGATAGGTTGGAGTGGGGGTCTTTTTGCTGTGCTTCAGGCATTTGGATTTGGTGAAGGTTTTATAGACCTAATCAAGGCTTTGTATGCTAATCCTATGGCTCTGGTATGCACTAACGGGATTCTCTCTCCCAGGTTTGGGTTGCAGTGGGGCACCAGACAGGGATGCCCCCTTTCCCATCTGCTATTTGCTATATCTATAGAACCCATGGCCATTTCAGTGAGAGAAAACCATAGCATTCCTGGTTATAATATAGCTGAACAAAACCATAAATTGTCATTATATGCAGATGATTTATTACTGTTTATTACTGATCCTGAATCCTCTATCCCTTCAGTATTGAATACTTTTAAGGAGTTTGGTATGATTTCAGGGTTTAAATGTAATGTTAATAAAATTGAAGTCCTTCCCCTGAACCTAGATATATCACCAGGGTTGAAAAAAAAATAATTATACCCTTTCATTGGGTAATGCATGGCTTTAAATATCTTGGGATTTTTATCCTGTCTAATCTCAATAACCTCTACAAAGTAAACTATCCTGGGCTCTTAAGAGAGATTAAGATGGACCTGGATAGATGGACTGATTTACCTATATCTTTGCTGGGGCGTATAAACACTATAAAAATGAATGTTTTACCAAGATTATTATTTTTATTTCAGACCCTGCCTGTGCATGTACCAGCTTCCAGTCTAAAACATTTAGATAGGCAGATAAGAGCTTTCTTATGGAGGGATAAGAAATCCAGAATCAGCTATACTAGACTAGTGTGTCCTGTAAATTCAGGTGGCTTTGGCCTTCCGGATATGAGATTATATTTTTGGGCAGCCCAGATAATAATAATTAAATTGTGGTTAAATAATTACACCCAAGGTCTGTGGATGGATATTGAAAACCAAAGTGTCCACATTACATCCCCGTCGGCCTTCCATTTCTTCCTAGTCTTGCGGCTACTTCAGGATCCTCTATAAATCCTTTTGTGAAATGTACTATGAGGATCTGGCGGGAGGTACAGAAATATATTGGCATTCCCCCAGACATTTCTAGTTTGACTCCTATATGCTCAAACCCACTCTTCCCTCTCGATACTACCTTTTTGAAATGGCAGAGACTCGGGTTAATTTGTTTAGGAGATTTAATTTATTTACTGTAATTTATTAACTATTGAGGAACTGAAATCTAAAATTGGTCAATCCCCTAAGGATTTCTTCAGATATGCACAGGTAGTTCATTATATAAATAATAAAACTAATAGGGCCTTCATGGATCATCCCTACTTTCAATTGGAAATCAATATAATCTGTCCAGGCACAGATAAAATATTGTCCAAAATATATAATATACTGATTGACAGGAAGAGTCTGGGTTTTGAGGATATTTGCTTATCTGTAGAAGAGGATCTCTCATTCGACTCTTGTGAAGAAATCTGTGGTCATGGTCATGCTAACACTATTTGCAGTAGATGGAGGGAGATGCAATTGAAAATCCTTCTACAGTTTCATTTCACCCCAATTAAAATGAATAAGATTGATAATAACTACCCCCTGGATTGCTTGCGAGGATGCCATGCCCCAGGCTCATATTTACATCAAATTTGGGACAGCCCCAGGATATCCTGTTTCTGGACTGAGATTTCCAATATAAATCAGAATATTCTTGATATGGAAATCCCCAAACTCCCTGAGATTTTCTTGTTGGGTCTTTCCACCAATCTTCAAATTGACACTTATCAAAATAACCTCCTTAAATGTATTAGCTAGGCAGCTAAAAGATCTATTCTTCTTTACTGGAAGAATTCTGAAGCACCCCCAATCAGGGTATGGATTTCATATATGTGGGAGTTATATGCCATGGAAAGGATGTCTCTCTCTCTCCCTTTGAAACTGGAAAAATTCCACAAAGTTTGGTTACTTAGATGGTGTTCCTCGCAGGGCCTTTTTCAACCATTATTTAATTTCCATGTACAATCGAACGATACCTTTGTCTCTCTGTGAAGCATGCTATTGCACAGTTAATAAGAGTATCATAGTTCTAAACTGAAATTTAATTTTGTTCCTTACCATTAATTTGCTAAGTGTATCTGGAGTACCCTAGCCTTTTTTTATTTTATTTTTTATTTTGGTGAGTTCTGCGTTAGATTGGTGTATGTATATGTATGCATGTGTGTGTATTTGTACACATATGTGTCGGTGTATGTGCATGTGTATGTGTACATATTTGTTAAAATCTTGAATAATAATAAAAAGATTTGAAAAAAAAAAACAAGCAACATTTTTAAATCACAATTTTATTTTAATAAATAAATATCCTCTTAGAATATTGTAACGCAACAGCTGTTAAACCAGTTCCATGGCATGGACGCACTCATACAGAGATTTGAAATTCTGCAACCAGAGATTCTATCTCAGTAACCAATTGTGAGATCTCCCTCCCAACACTTCCCCAGTTTGCCACCAGAGGTCATCATCTCCTGAATTCTAACTTTGTCTTAAACATTCCTCAGCACCATATACGTTTGTTCATTCAACCCTCTTCTCCCATTCATCCTGCACTCCCAGCCACTGTTCCCCTATTCCCTCTGCTGCGCATATATATATACCTCTTAGTTGCACTTAACTTTTGTATTACTCTTAGTGTCATTTCTGAGCCCTATCCCCTTGATCCCCTGATCAAAACATACAATATTTCAAGGAGGCCTTTTCAGTACTAGCTTTGTTGAGCAAATAATGAGAAAGAGCAAGGCAATTGGAATTGGACAAGACTGTGAACAATTTTGTTGCCATGAGGTACCAGAGACAGATGTGTTAGCACAGTATACAAAAAAAAGATGGCAGGGCCCCCTAGTGGTCGGAGGCCCCATGCAACTGTAGTGTCTGCCCTTCTCTAATGCTGGCCAAGTGTGCATAAGCCTATTCATACAAACCAGCATAGGTGGGGGGATGATTAAAATTATGCAAATGTTGGAATTCATTGTGATCAAAGGTGATTTTTTCATTTTTTAATGTGGATTTTTTCATTTTACTTGCACAAACTCATGTTAATCTCCTTTGTGGTTGGAAAATAGTAAAGAATAACTAAGTCTTCACAGTTTTATACACAGCAGTGGACACAGCAACACTTTATATTGTCTATGGAGACTATAATTACTATCAAGGAGTAAGACTGTGAAACTCTTAACACTCGGTTGACTTTATAATATGACTCAAGTTGCCATGGAGACAACGCATCTGGTGCTTTGCAGTTCTGTTGTGTTTCTGCTATACAGAAAGTTATGACTACAAATCCTAATACCCTGAAAGAACATACAAACTGGCTTTTGACATGCATGATTATTTGATTAAGTTACAAGTATACAGTGCCCCCCTTGGCATTTGTTGCCTTACAACATGGAATTAAAATTGATTTTTTGGGGGGTTTGTATCATTTGATTTACACAACATGCCTACCACTTTGAAGATACAAAATATTTTGTATTGTGAAACAAATAAGAAATAAGACAAAAAAAAACAGAAAACTTGAGCGTGCATAACCAAAGTCAATACTTTGTAGAGGCTCCTTTTGCAGCAATTTCAGCTGCAAGTCTCGTGGTACGACTCGATAAGCTTGGCACATCTAGCCACTGGGATTCTAGCCACTGCTCCAGCTCCTTCAAGATGGATGGGTTCCACTAGTGTACAGCAATCTTTAAGTCATACCACAGATTCTCAATTGGATTGAGGTCTGGGCTTTGACTAGGACATTTAAATGTTTCCCCTTAAACCACTTGAGTGTTGCTTTAGCAGTATGCTTAGGGTCATTGTCCTGCTGGAAGAGAGGTGTTGGGTTTGCGCCAGACATAACGTTTTCCTTGATGGCCAAAAAGCTCAATCTGACCAGAGTATCTTCTTCCATATGTCTGGGGAGTCTCCCACATGCCTTTTGGCGAACAGCAAATGTGTTTGCTTATTTTTTTCTTTAAGCAATGGCTTTTTTTCTGGCCACTCTTCCATAAAGCCCAACTCTGTGGAGTGTGTGGCTTAAAGTGGTCCTATGGATAGATACTCCAATCTCCGCTGTTGAGCTTTGCAGCTCCTTCAGGGTTATCTTTGGTCTCTTTGTTGCCTCTCTGATTAATGCCCTCCTTGCCTGGTCCGTGTGTTTTGGTGGGCGGCCCTCTCTTAGCAGGTTTGTTATGGTGCCATATTCATTCCATTTTTTAATAATGGATTTAATGGTACTCCGTGGGATGTTCAAAGTTTCGGATATTTTGTTATAACCCAACCCTGATCTGTACTTCTCCAGAAATTTGTCCCTGACTTGTTTGGAGCGCTCCTTCATCTTCATGGTGCCTTTTGCTTGGTGGTGCCCCTAACTCAGTGGTGTTGCAGGCTCTGGGGCCTTTCAGAACAGGTGTATATATACTGAGATCATGTGACAGTTTGATTGCACAAAGGTGGACTTTATTTAACTAATTATGTGACTTCTGAAGGTAACTGGTTGCACCAGATCTTATTTAGGGGCTTCATAGCAAAGGGGGTGAATACATATGCACGCACCACTTTTCCGTTTGTATTTTTTAGAATTTTTCAAAACAGTTTATTTTTTTAATTTCACTTCACCAATTTGGACCATTTTGTGTATGTCCATTACATGAAATCCAAATAAAAATCCATTTAAATTACAGGTTGTAATGCAACAAAATAGGGAAAATGCCAAGGGGGATGAATACTTTTGCAAGGCACTATATTACATTAACTCAAAAAGTGCTATACACATTACTTATACACTCTAGCAACACATAAAACCATAATTTTAGGAATCGTGCATTGTGGATCTCTGTCTGCTGAGAGATGTCAGGCCTAAATACAGTGTAAAAACAGTGTTTCCTACGTATATAATTTCCGTAATAATAACCTAAAACATACAAATTTAAATAAAATGCAGTGCTACTTCATGAAAGACATCTTGAAAGGTTCATATAAATATATATGATATTAGATATTATATTTCTAATTTGTCAAGATCCACAAAATTATTTAATGGTTGTATCGCTTTCCAAAGTTTGGCATTCTGGAGGGCAATTGTAAGCAATTTATGAATACAAGCATGTACTCTTCCTGAAAATAGTGGCATATGATGTGACTTTATGACCTTTTGCATAGCATAATGGTTTAGATGATGATAATAACAACAATAATGTATATTTTCCTAAAGGGATGTATAAGGAGAATGATTGATTGAGTCTACAGGAGTGCTGCATTTACTATTGCAAGAATTGATCATGTGGTTTTCTTTTAATATTTGCTTTTTGATGTTGCACCATAATACATTAGTGACTAGTTACAATAAATATAAATACATGTATTATGATTGGACTAGATTGATTAGAGGTTATGATTGCTTTCTTACAGCCCAGCTAGCTCTGATGCATTGTGTTTGGCATGTTCAGGTGGAAAGACAACCCCATGATGTCTGAGGGTCTGGTGTACGAGGGGGTACAGGAACAGCCTCTGCAGTTGTCCGGGGGCAGCGCTGCCCAAAGCAGTCTGCTGCATTGCTTTGATGAGCTGCTGGGGGTCTGGCATGAGGGCAAAACTGGTAAGTGTCAGGGAGGTGTGCATGAGGTTGGTGTCAGCTAGACCTGCGCCAAAAGTGAACTACAATTTCAGAATGAGACATTCTTAACTTGTTCTTTTGGCATCAAAAATCTATTATCAAAACATATAACATAAAGGGGAGGTTTGGAAATACAATTCAGGGAAATTGTTAAGGGAAGCACTGTTCTCTAGACCTGTGGTGGCAAAACCCAATTGGCCTTTTCAATGTATTTAAGCTTAAGAGTCCCCAATGCAATTAAGACTTGTTTTTTACAAGAGAGAGGGAGACTGTTAACATGATTCAATTGAAAAGGTGTCTTCAGAATGTAACATGACTTTTTAATTCGACCTGACTCCAAAAGGAATTTAAATCTCTTCCATTACAATTTTCTTTATAGGTTTCCCTTCTTTAAAATTCTTTAAAATCTTAAAAAATAAAAAGGAAGCTATATTCCTACATTGTACTACACTACTCAAAAGAATTAAGAAGCCTAATCGATTGTGAATCAATGTCACCTGTTTTGGTGCAAATGAAAGTAACAACAGGTGCACTGGAGAGGCAACAGCAAGACAACCGCCAAAAAGGGAATGGTTTTGCAGCTGGTGGCCACAGACAATTGCTCTCTCCTTATCCTTCCTGACTGATTCTTCCCTAGTTTTGCATTTTGCTAGTGTCCCTGTCACTACTGGTAGCATGAGGCGGTACCTGCAGCCCATTCAGGTTGCACAGGTAGTCCAGCTCCTCCAGGATGGCACATCTATACGTGCCATCGCAAGAAGGTTTGCTGTGTCTCCCAGTATAGTCTCAAGAGCATGGAGGAGATACCAAGAGACAGGCCGTTACACAAGGAGAGCTGGACAGGGCCATAGAAGGGCATCAACCCAGCAGCAGGACCAGTATCTGCTCCTTTGTGCGAAGAGGAACAGGAGGAGCACTGCCAGAGCCCTACAAAATGACCTCCAGCGGGCTACTGGTGTGCATGTTTCTGACCAAACTGTCAGAAACAGACTCCATGAGGGTGGCATGAGGGCCTGACGTCCTCTAGTGGGACCTGTGCTCACAGCCCAGCACCATGCAGCTCATTTGGCATTCGCCAGAGAACACCAGAATTGGCAGGTCCGCCATTGGCGCCCCGTTCTCTTCACAGATAAGAGCAGGTTCACACTGAGCACATGTGACAGATGTGAAAGAGTCTGGAGACGCTCTGGTGAATGTTATGCTGCCTGCAACATCATCCAGCATGACCGGTTTGGCGGTGGGTCAGTGATGGTCTGGGGAGGCATATCCTTGTAGGGTCGCACAGACCTCCACGTGTTGGCCAACGGTACCCTGACTGCTGTTAGGTACTGGGATGAAATTCTCAGACCCATCGTCAGACCTTACGCTGGTGGAGTGAGCCCTGGGTTCCTCCTGGTGCAGAACAATGCCCGGCCTCATGTGGCCAGAGTGTGTAGGCAGTCCCTGGATGACGAAGGCATTGATGCCATTGCCTGGCCCTCACGTTCCCCAGACCTGAATCCAATTGAGAACCTTTGGGATGTTATGTATCAGTGCATCCAACGCTGCCAAGTAGTGCCACAGACTGTCCAGGAGCTCACTGATGCCCTGATCCAGGTCTGGGAGGAGATCCCCCAGGACACCATCTGCCATCTCATCAGGAGCATGCCCAGACGTTGTCGGGAGTGCATACAAGCACATGGGGGCCATACACACTACTGAGTCACATTATGAGTTGCCGCGATGAAATTCATGCAAGTTGGAACAGCCTGTGATTTCAATTGTTTACTTGATTAATTGATTTTCGGTGTGAGTTTGAATCCAGCCAGACAGGAAGGGGCAGGGCTCTTGGGTATATAAGGGAGCAGGCAGAGAGAATCAGGGCAGTTGGTGGGAGGTTGCAGCCAGGGACAGACATGAGCTGGGAGAAGGCTAAAAGGAGCTACTAGAACCTGTGGTAAGCTGCACACTACCCAGAAGGATATGTACCATCAAACTGCCCAGGTGTGTAGTTGGTAAGAGTGTATGTATTTGTTACAGCAGCAAAGCGATCAGAAAGTTCTTAAATACTGTTTTATTGTTGAAGTATTTTACATTTTCAAATAAAAACATTTCAAATTTTAATACTTGTGATTAAAAAATTTTTTTAAATCAATTACTAAAATCACTTAAAATTTTTAAAATCTTTGTGATTTAACGAAAACAAAATACTTAACTTCAAATAAACAAGTGCACAAAACAACAAAACAAATGTGATTAAAGCAAAACTGCTACCAACAAAAGGGTCAAATACATTGATAATAACTGAAAATGCACTGGACAAAATAAAGAAACAATTAAAAAGGTAAAAATAAAAAACAAACAAAAACGGTCCAATGCATTTAAAATTAAATCCAAAACGGACAATGTATTTGACAAATAAATAAAACAAAACTAAACCAAAACAAAAACCCAAACAACTAGTGTTTTTAAAAACAACTAAATCTTTAAAAACAATTAAAATTCATTTTTAAAAGTCATTTTAAAAGCAATCATTCATAAAATAGTTAAAAGATCTTGGACTCGGGCTCCAGCAGGGAGAACTGACCGTCCCCGGAGGTGGGTCCCATCATGGGATCCTGAGCTCCCCCAGATCTTGTATATGCCAGTTCTTATAGGCTTCCACCTTGCCCCTCTGATGGACCTCCAGATTGACATACTCACGAATGAGTACCATGCCCCTCCGCGCGGTGACAATCGGGTCCAGCTCCTGCTTATTAAAAAGACAGATGTTCCGTCCCTCCCACAGGGCCTGTTTCACTGCGCAGACGACACGCCACCAGCACCTCAGGGAGGGAGATGTTATTCCCCTGGCAGGGCCATAAAGAATCCGCTGGGCGGACGTCCGCACAGGAACGGCAAATCTGCGGAGGAACGGGAAAAACAGGAGCCAGACCCTGCAGGCGGAGGGGCAATCTCTAAAGATTTGAGCCTCCGTCTCCTTCCCCAGGCAACCCTTATAGGGGCAGGTGTCATAAGGAGCTATGCCCCTTCTGTGCATGAACACTCGGGTGGGGAGACACCGACTCACAGCCATCCGGGAGACATCTTTCTGTGTATTCGTGAGGCAAACGTGCGTAGCGTTAGCCCAGATAAACCGGCAGGTTTCGGGAGGGAAATCTTCTATCCGGCTGGTCTCCTGGGTAGATCTCATCTGGCTACAGATGGTCTTATAATCCCAGGAGGCCAGCACGACTTTATGGAGGCCTACTTCGAGCGCAAAGGCTCGGAGCGCCCTGTAGAACGGCGGGGGATCCCACGAGTGCGGCCTGGTGTTATCCATGGTGCAGAGGCCGAATGGTCTCAGGCTGCTGGCAAAATAAAAGCGGTTCATAAAACTCACTTTCTTGCCAGCAGCCTGGATGTTCTTGACCACATAGGCCAGCCCCTGCGCCTTTATCAGCCACACAACGTCCGGGACCCCCCTGCCTCCATCCAGGGTACCCTTCACCATCTGCACTCTTTTCAGCCTCTCCATTCCTACGTAGAGGAGTATCGGGAAGAGGATGGCCTTTACGACCAGCACCTTACCAGCCATCGTCAAGGTCCTTGTGCTCCAGCCGTGGATCTTCTTTTGGACCTTAGATATGGCCTCCTCCCAGCTCCGGGTGCCCGTGTTGGTCCCGTCGATCGTGATCCCCAGAACCTTGATAAACGGCTTCACAGGGAACACGGTCGGCGGGCCCCGGCCGACAGGCCATGCCCTGGAGAGGTAGACCTCGCTCTTGGCCTTGTTGACAGCGGCCCCCTTCGCCCTGCAGAAGCCGTCCAGCAGTTCCTCGACCCTGGCCACGGACGGAGCGTCTGTGCAAACCACGGCCATGTCGTCCATGTAGGCCAGGGCCTTCAGTTGCTCTCCGCCGGAACCCGGGAGATGGAGACGTCCCGGCGGATCGGCTGCATGAACGGCTCCAGACAGAGGACGTACAGCAGGGCCGACAGGGGACAACCCTGCCAGACCCCCGACCTGACCGGAAATGGTTCGGTCAGGTGGCGGTTCACAAGGACCCTGCTGCTTAGACCGCTGTAAATGATCTTAACCCATTTCCTCAGGCCAAGAGCGAGACCCATCCTCTCCATGACGAGCTGCAGGTATTCGTGGCCCACTCTGTCGAAGGCTTTCTCCTGGTCCAAGCTGATTAGGACCAGGGGAAGCCCTCTCTCGTTCGAGTAGGCCACGACATCCCTGAGCAGCATGGCGTTGTCGGCCGCCGATCTCCCCCGGGCACCACAGACCTGGTCGGGACCCACGACTTGAGGTAGTGGCCGCTGCAGCCAGAGCGTCAGTGCTTTGGCCAGTATCTTGTAGTCGGTGCACAGGAGGCTGACCGGCCGCCAATTCCTCAGATCTTTTGGGTCTCCCTTCTTGTGAAGAAGGGAGAGGATACTCTTCTTCATAGAAGGGGCCAATCTACCCTCTCTGTACATCGACCCCAAGACCTGGGCCAGATCTTCTTTAAGCACCTCCCAAAAGATCTTATAGAACTCAGCAGGGATCCCATCGGGACCCGGTGTCCTTCCAGAGTTAAGACTCTTTATCACCTGGGAGAGTTCAGTGGTGGTGATCTCTGGATCCTCCTCCTCCTCCTCGTCCCCCTCACTGCGGGACTCCAACAGGGACAGAAAGTGATGGATCAGATTTTGATCCACCACCTTCTGATCATACAACTCCCTGTAGAAATCCCGCACCACTGTCTCAACAGCCTCTCTGCCCTCCACCTCTTGCCCCGAGGAGTCGATCATGGAGGACATTGCAGGCCGCCTCTCCTTCGTTTTCTTGAAGAAGAAGCGGCTGCATTTCTCATCGTCCTCCATGATGCGGACCCTGGAAAGGACCTTGATCTTCTCTTGCTCCTCCCGATAGAGGGCGGAGAGACTCAGTTTGACCCGAGCCACCTCCTCAGCTAGGTTCTTAAATGGTGCTTCCCTCTGGTGGGGGCATCTCGCTGGCTCGCAGGGGTTGGGGTGTGGGTGCACTGTTAGCCCTCCGTGGTGGGGTGCCTCTGGGGTGGGTTGTGCCTTGTCGGGCTTCCACGGTGGGGGACAAGGTGCCTTGTCGGCCCCACAGAGGGAGCTATTGCTGGAAGACAAAAGGAAAATTGTGCTCAGGTACTATTCATGCAATGCAGGACATCTCCAAATACAACTGTGCATTGCATGCACATCGCACACTGGCAGCATTAGTGACTTGAAAAACAGACTAAAAAGATTAATCTTCAGCAGTGATTTAAAGGCTAAGACAGGAGGGTATCTCTTACAGAGGCTGGAAGATTGTTCCACAGTTTTGGGACCCTATACCTAAATGCTCTAGCACCTGTGGTTTTCTTTTGTATTTTAGGGACCACTAAGTATCCGACTTCCTGGGATCTCAACGGCGAACTGTATTCGATGAGATCTTTTAGGGAGGTGCCAATCCCTTTAGTGGATTTAATCTCAGACACACAGCAGATTAGTGTTTCTATTATCTGTGGTATTGTTTACTGACAGATATAATTGTGTGTCATCTGCGTAACCGTGAAGACAGGCCAACAAGGTTTTCTAAGCAGTGTATCAAGATTTGGTGATCAATTGTGTCAAAAGCCACACTAGCTAGTAAACTAATAACAGTGGCATGCCCTATATATGTATATTGAAATTGTATTGGTATATTGGGATATTCTTATATATAAATATAATAAACTGTTTTGTGTGGTTTCTCCATATGCAGGTGAGTTTCTGACCAGGATGAGGGACTACATGCCTCATTCCCACAAACAGCTGATTGAGGCACTGTCTCGTGGCCCCTCCCTGCGCCAGTATGTCCTAGAAAGTGCTCAGCCAAAACTGATGCAGGCCTTCAACAGCTGTGTGTCCCAACTGCTCTCACTGCGCAACTACCACATCATCATTGTCAGCCGTTTCATCAGTGTGCCAGCCGCCAGAGCCAGGCAGATGCAGGTCCAGGGGGAGCAGTCTGTCCACGCCCCCTTAGCACTAGAGGACAGGGGCACAGGCGGCTCCAGAATCATGAGCTTCCTGAAGACTGTACGAGACCAAACCATAGACAGCTCCATTGCCCCCACCCAACCACTTGACTCTGAGCACTGATTTGCCAAGGGCCAGATATTTAGGCTGGTAATATGAAGGAGGCAGAAGTAGAGATTATTGCCTGCTTGTGTAAAGATATATGGGTGAAACATTTTAGTTGCTGACTAGTTTTGCCTCATTACATAGTACTGTGGTTTCAACATCAATGTGTAAATTAGACAATGATGCAGATTTTAAATTTGATTTAAAAAAGCGTTTCTGCTTTGATTATATTTTAAAGAATGAGACAATGCTGTACATACAAATTCTGTCAAAAAATAAATAATGAACACAAAATATGCATTTCATTTTTACATTTTGTTTCAACATCATCTTCACATGTTTTAGAAGGGATAAATAATTCACAATTCCTTATTCAATACCAAAGAAAGTTATATTTAAAACATGGAAAAACAGGTTACATATAGTACTTACAAAAGTGTTCAGACTCTTCCTATGGCATCCCATTTTGCAAAGTTACAAAATGCTGCATTCACATTTATTTATTTATTTTACTTAATTGTAATAATTTAGCAAAAACTAAAGATAAAAAATATACATATTTAGATTGCATAAATATTTAGACCCCTCAACTCAATATCTTGTGGAAGTACCTTGTCAGCAGTTACAGTCTAAAGTAAGTCTCTACCAACTTTGCCCGCTGGCTTGGTGCAATTTTTGCCCATGCTTCTTGGCAGGTTTGCTCAACCACTTTCAAGTTGCTTTGGGATTGCTTTTGAACTACAAGAAGGAAATACAAAATACAATCCCAAATGATCAGATGATTAAAAATTAAAAATCGACATTTTGGCACTTGTGTGCTTTCATCAGGGTAAGAGTAAGCAAACCCATCACATGTTTAAAAAGATTACACATTTGTTGCAGATGAAAAAGCAATTACTCACATGAGAATGCATCATTAGCACAGATTAGATAATTGCAATATATTAAGATTTTTTAGGCTCATTCATGATGGTTTGATAATACCTAAAATTGGTATACAGCTTACATTTAAAGACTAAACTTGTCCTTTCACAATAAACAAACTAATTAAATTGGTTCTGATTACAATAAAGATACAAAGAGGTATATTTCTCAGACAAAATAAAATTTATATTTAACATTTATATTTAACTTTTACATTTATATTTAACATTTAATATTTATATGTAACATTTATATTTAGACTAAATATTTATTTAAAAACTATATTTATTTTGTGACTCAGAGATTTAGGATTTATATTTAATCAAACAATAAATATTTATTTTTCCAAAACGAAGATTAAGCATTTATTTATGTATTTATTTAAAAAACCGAAATCTTCGTATTTACTAAATGTGGAAAAAAACACAAGGTTTAAGTTATAGACAGCACTGTGGAGTAGTGGTTAGGGCTCTGGACTTGTGGGTTCAAATCCCTGGTGGGGCAGTGCTGTTGTACCCTTGAGCAAGGTACTTCACTTAGATTGCTCCAGTAAAATGCCCACCTGTATAAATGGGTACAAATGTAAGTTGCCCTGGATAAGAGCATCTGCTAAATGACAAATAATGTAATGTAAATGTGTGACAAATTAAATACGAACCATTTGTAGCAATCTTAATTTGTTTTCTCTGTGTCCCCCAAAAACATTTAGTTGCGTGACACCCCTGGCTAATATTACTACGAAGTTAAGCAATTCTGGATTTAAGAGATTGGGTGGTTTTGCCAATGTATGCTTTACCAAGGGCAAGATATCATATAGATTATCATATACACTCACCTAAAGGATTATTATGAACACCTGTTCAATTTCTCATTAATGCAATTATCTAACCAACCAATCACATGGCAGTTGCTTCAATGCATTTAGGGGTGTGGTCCTGGTCAAGACAATCTCCTGACCTCCAAACTGAATGTCTGAATGGGAAAGAAAGGTGATTTAAGCAATTTTGAGCGTGGCATGGTTGTTGGTGCCAGACGGGCCGGTCTGAGTATTTCACAATCTGCTCAGTTACTGGGATTTTCACGCACAACCATTTCTAGGATTTACAAAGAATGGTGTGAAAAGGGAAAAACATCCAGTATGCGGCAGTCCTGTGGGCGAAAATGCCTTGTTGATGCTAGAGGTCAGAGGAGAATGGGCCGATTGATTCAAGCTGATAGAAGAGCAACTTTGACTGAAATAACCACTCGTTACAACCGAGGTATGCAGCAAAGCATTTGTGAAGCCACAACACGTACAACCTTGAGGCGGATGGGCTACAACAGCAGAAGACCCCACCGGGTACCACTCATCTCCACTACAAATAGGAAAAAGAGGCTACAATTTGCACAAGCTCACCAAAATTGGACAGTTGAAGACTGGAAAAATGTTGCCTGGTCTGATGAGTCTCCATTTCTCTTGAGACATTCAGATGGTAGAGTCAGAATTTGGCATAAACAGAATGAGAACATGGATCCATCATGCCTTGTTACCACTGTGCAGGCTGGTGGTGGTGGTGTAATGGTGTGGGGGATGTTTTCTTGGCACACTTTAGGCCCCTTAGTGCCAATTGGGCATCGTTTAAATGCCACGGCCTACCTGAGCATTGTTTCTGACCATGTCCATCCCTTTATGACCACCATGTACCCATCCTCTGATGGCTACTTCCAGCAGGATAATGCACCATGTCACAAAGGTTGAATCATTTCAAATTGGTTTCTTGAACATGACAATGAGTTCACTGTACTAAACTGGCCCCCACAGTCACCAGATCTCAACCCAATAGAGCATCTTTGGGATGTGGTGGAACGGGAGCTTCGTGCCCTGGATGTGCATCCCACAAATCTCCATCAACTGCAAGATGCTGTCCTATCAATATGGGCCAACATTTCTAAAGAATGCTTTCAGCACCTTGTTGAATCAATGCCACGTAGAATTAAGGCAGTTCTGAAGGCCAAAGGGGGTCAAACACAGTATTAGTATGGTGTTCCTAATAATCCTTTAGGTGAGTGTAGATCAGTTGTTTTACCTGATATTACACATTTTATAGGAATGTATTTATCCAGCAAATTGATGTTTAAACGAGTGTGTTTTGAATGTACTATTACATTGAACACAGGAGCCGCATTTGTATGTTGCTCAGGAAGAATCGGCAGGTGCGTGTCATGTTTTTTTTAATCTTTATTTTCTTTTATTTATACAGGGAAGACCAACTTTACAGTACAGTGGTGCCCTGTATTACAACCATATACAATAAAAACATAGACTTAAAATAGATAACACTTTAAGAATAACACACACAATTTACAGTAAAATAGTCACTCAACAGTTGTTTAAAAAGTGATATAGACACAGTGGTCTTCAACTTCAGGGTCTACTGCAGAGCATTCCATGAATGGGGGGCATTGAAGGTGAATTACATTTTTCCTATCTCAGAATGAGCCCGTGGTACCTCTTGTACCAGTTAGATCCTACACAATTTCCCTTCTATGTCTATGTCTTTCTATATAAAAAAAACATATCTGAACTTCAAACTTTTCACCAACTCAGTAATGTAGGTTTTAAAAGTTTGTCATCAAACCAAATGCCAAGGTATTTGTATGAAGGGACACATTCTAAAACCGAATTGTCCAGAGTTATAGTTATAAAATTGTTTCCAAACCAATGCTTGGTAAAAACAATTTATTTGTTTTGTTTCCATTTAAAACCAATCTAAGATCAATAAAGGAATTTTGTAAAATTTGGAAATCAGACATGAAGTTAAAAAATGCTTGAACAAGAGATGGTGCTGCTGTATATAAATCTGTATCATCAGCATAAAAATTGAATTTACAGTTTCTCACAGAGTTACAAATATAATTTATATACAAGGTAAACAGTAAAGGCCCCAAAATTGATCCCTGGGGAACTCCTTTATGAACAGCAATAAACTTAAATTCATACTCATCCATTACTACAGCTTGAATTATTTCACTGAGGTAGTTTTTAAACTACAAACATGTACTAATATCCATGCCCAATGATGACAGTTTTTTCAGCAAAACAGAGTGATCAACAGTATCAAAGGCTTTAGACAGGTCAATGAATAGCACAACAAAACTTAGTTTCTCATCCAAGGCCTTTGCGATGTCATCTATAACCAGCATGGTTGCTGTGATTGTAACTGTGTCCTGGTCTCAACCAGATTGAAATTCATTAAATATACTATTTTCAGTTAAAATAAGAACACAGCTGTATATTTACTAATGACTCCAGTATTTTATCAAGACAAATTAGTTTAGAGATCTGTCGATAATTATCAAGCACGCTACTATCCCCACCCTTATACAGTGGTAACACATGTGCAGTTTTCCAAATCTTAGGAATGACCCCATGTTATTGAGAAGTGTAGGAGAGTGCAGGATTGAGGGTGACTCCTAGATTCTTAGTAGAAGAAGAGGGAGAGAGTGTCCAAGATTCTAAGGGGATTGAGAGGGAGAGATCAGCAGAAGGTGAAGAAGAGGGGGGAAAATAGTTAGATTTGGAGAGGTTGAGCTTGAGGTGGTATGAGTGCATCCAGTTGGAAATAGCAAACAAGAAGAGATGCGAGAGGGGATGAGGGGTTCAGAAGAGGGAAAAGACAGAAAGATCTGGGCATCATTTGCATAGAAATGGTAGGAGAAACCATGGGATGCAATGAGGGGGTGCAGGACAGGGCCTTAGGGTACACCTGTGAGGAGAGGTTGAGGTGTGGACAAAGAACCTTTCCATGTCACTTGGTAGGTCCCGTCATTGAGGTAGGAGGAGAACCAGGTGAGAGCAGTTCCAGAGATTCCAAGGTCAGCGATGCAGGAGAGGAGGATTGATGGTGTCAAACGCTGTGGAGAGATCAAGGAGGATTAGGACTGAGGAGAGGGAGGCCGCCTGAATTGAGGGAGTCAGTTACTGCTAGGAGAGCAGTCTCAGTGGAGTGAGCTGTATTGCAAAGGATCAAGGAGTGAGTGTTGTGAAAGAAATGTGGAGAGCTGACGGTGAACACCTCACTCGAGGGTCTTTGAAAGGAAGGGGAGTAGGGAGACAGGGCGGTAGTTCTGAGGAGAGGTAGGTCAAGAGTAAATAAAAACATAAGAAAGTTTACAAAAGAGGAGGCCATTCGACCCATTGTGCTCATTTGGTGAATAACTAAGTAATCTTATCCAGTATATTTTTTAATGTTCCCAAATGTTCAGCTTCAACCACATCGCTGGGGAGTTTGTTCCAGATTGTAGCAACTCTCTGTGTGAAGAACTGTTTCCTGTTTTCTGTCTTGAATGTCTTTGTAAGCCGGACACAAATAGTGGAGAGAGAGAGTCTCGTGTTCTGGCAGTGTCCGGACTTTATTATAGACACTGGTCAACAACAAAAAAACACGAACAGGGGAAACAAGGCAAAACTAGCACATAAAACAATGTCCAGACTAACGGGTTGCTCCGGTAAGGTAAGGTTGTCGGTTGTCTCTCCGTGGTTAGCTGCCTCCCCAGGGAGGAAGCAAGATTAAATAGACGGAGCACAGCTGCCGCTGATGGCACAGTCGCCAAGGTGCTCATTGCCTGCAGACTGTTTGCGAGGCAGTGGAAAACATGGCTGCAGCACATGGGCACCTAATTAGCGAGCGTCAGCAGCAGCCGTACCGTGACAGACAGCGGCCTGTCACAGCCTTGAAGCCCAATATCCATTTGTGTCTCCAGGTCCGCATATCCCTGCAGATCTGGAAAAGCTCCTCTGGTTTCATGTGGTCAATGTGTTTCATGATATTGAAGACTTTAATCAAGTCCCCACATAGTCTACTCTGTTCCAAGGTGAAAAGGTGCAGTTCGCTCAGTCTCTCTGAGTATGACATTCCCTTCAAACCTGGTATAAGTCTGGTTGCTTAGGTAGGTTTTTTGAGGAGTGGGATAACAGCAGCTTGTTTGAAAGCAGAGGGGAAACAGCCAGAGAGATGTGAGGAATTGTGATGTAGAGGGAGCTGAGCTTACATCAGAAGGTGATGGTGGGAGTGGGTGGGGTGGGGAGAGAGGAGAGAGAAAGGGAAAAAGAGATGAAGTGGTGATCTGAGATGTCCTGGGGTGTCCAGTCTTAGCATTCCTCATTTTATTTTAACTTTGCCTTAATTGAAGTTAATCTTGCCTGTAGTTTGCCTTAATTGAAGTCAATTCAGTACAGGTGCTGAGTTGGTGAACGTAAATAGGTTGAAGAAAGGTTATTTAGTCAAAGACTGGCAAGAATTCTGTTACAGGTGGAGCCAGTTAGGTGTGAATTGGTGGCACGTAGACAAAAGCTACTTAAAGCTGCAGAGTTGACTAGGGAACAGAAACCAAGAGACTGAAAAAACTGTAACATTTAGAAGCCACTACAGTGTCAGGTTTGCAGAATGATTGCCTTCCTGGATGAACTCATCCAAGAAGATTTAATTTGTCAACGTTGTCGGTATGTTGAAGTCCTAGAGATCAAAGTCTGTGATCTTGAGGCTAAGCTTGCTGAACTGCGCTGTATTAGTGATATTGAAGAATTGGTTAATCAGCCCATGAGAGAGATGGTGTGCACACCAAAACCTTGGAGAGTTGAGACCTTAGAGCAGGAAAGTGTAGAGAACTGCTGGGTTGCAAAAAGAGCGTGCACATTCCAAGAGCTAAAAATGCCCAACAGGTTCCAACTGCTGGACACCAAGTTGCACAGTGACAGCTCAGAGGGTGATGGAAAGGCAGTTGAGCACCAGAGCACCATGATGTCCACTCCCCCCAGAACAGGGAGGTAGTTATAGTAGGAGACTCGATTCTTAGAGGTGTAGATCACACAGTGTGTTCTAGCGATAAGGAGACCCACGTGGTATCTTGCCTGGCTGGTGCTCAGGTTGCAGCTCTCCCTAAACTAGTAGATGGGCAACTGGCCAAACCCGTGGGGAGTCCACTGGTCATTGTCCACATTGGAACCAATGACATAGGAAAAGGAAGGGCAGAGGTTCTGCAAGACAAATGTAAAGAGCTAGGAAAGAAACTAAATAGCAGAACCCTCCTTGGTAGTTTTCTGCTAAATACTTCCGGTACCATGTGCATGGCCAGGGAGACAGGCAGAGATTAGAAACTAGGGTAGGGTTCTTAGTATTCCTTTATCATTCATTTCTTTTATTAAAAGCAATCTTAGCTTATACTTAAATTATACTCTGCTACTATTTGCACAGACATCTTGCCCTGTGTAACAAAAATAAACAAACATTTACATATTTTTGGTGGTTGTCGGAGACCTGGACCTGAGATCGGGGTCTGAACATGGGTGGTAAGCTAGAGGGTGTGAGAGGGTCCCCTCCTCATTAAAAGGGTGTCCATAGTTGTGGGTGGAAGTGTCATTGTCACCTGTGACACAGGTGATGAGCAGAAACTGCTTTCTCAGCATCATGACATTTTTGAGATGCTGTAATATGGACAATATTCCAGTCTAATTGTCATGTTTTCATGTGCTTTTGTTTATGTTTTGTATTTTGAAGTTTAGTTCCTTGTGACCCTCTTGTTCCTGTCATGTGATTCATTCTCATTGGTTCACCTATGTTTATTAGTCCTGTCTCCACATTGGTTTGTGTTCATTAGTCCTGTTATGAGTTCTGTTATCTCCTTGGTTCGTTAATCTTGTTATTAGTTCAGTCTTGTTATTGGTTCATGTTTTTCTTGTCTGTGTATTTATAGCCCTCTTGTTCTCCAGTCCTTTGTTAGTTTGTTCCAGGCTAGCCTTTGTTTAAGATTTCTTGTTTCATTTATATTCTCCATTAAACTGCACTTGGGTTCTCATTTGTCTTCGTCCTGTTCCTGCTTGCTCTGCCAGTCCCAGCATCACACTAATGTTGAATATTTTTTTAATTTGCATTTCAGTGTATTGCATATTATTATTTATGTAGTACACAGGAGCAAAGGTATTTTTTGAATTTCGTTCATCATATATTTACATTTTAAAGCATTTTAAAGTGTTAAAAAATAATTGTCATTATTTTCAAAATCTGGTACCTGGGAGGGGTTTTAATTGTTTATTTTGGTGTTGATGTGGTTAAAGTGAAGGTCCCACTAGTTCTAAAATCACATTTTGATGTCTTTATGTATTTTTATAGTGTATGAGTAAGATATATACCACTCTTCCAGATTGAGTCCATCATACCCATAATACCCATCATTTCAACTTTTAGAAATATAAAATTGAAAGCTTACTAATAAATTGCAGATGCCTAACTTCAGCATGTAAGTTATCTCTAGTTATTGCAGATGTGTCCTGTCATAACTTCCTGGATAGTGGTAAAACTACAGACTCACCAGATATGTCTTCCCCACAGCAACTATTATCATGTCAACCGTGCTTTTGCATCATGGTTGAAGAGGCCCCAAATTCCTCACTCGTACATGAGGTTACCAAAGAGCACATAATGAGACCAGCTTCTACCAGTTTGTACCAGATGCATCTCTCTGCAGATGCACAATACAAATTAAGTACAGAACATATGTTCTAGTAAAAGCACAAGAAGATGGGGAAGTGGGCACACAACCTCCCTTTGCCTATCTAGACATGCCTTAGATACGTGTGGAATATTAAAAATGAAATGGCTATATATGTCTCCATATTTGGGCATAAAATAGAAAACATTGTGTTTAAGCTTAATCAGGAAGATAGTGAGGATATCATTAGATAGGTAGTTGTCTCCCCCTTATTGGTACAAACTCACCCTGTCCAGGATATCGCAGTATGTATATAACATCATGTAAGCTCTATGATTTTAGGGAAGTAAGGACAGAGACCTGCGTGTCTGTGTGTATTACTTTTCTCCAAGCGGCTTGAATAAAGACTGTTTGATTCAATCAACTCTACAGTCTGATTTCTGAAAGCAATTAAAAAGGGGATTCTTCAATGGTCTTACTGTTTGCTAGTATTTATAGTTTTCATTATCAACATTAAGTGTATGTGCTCAAGGCTGTGGGAAAAACAGTGAAGATAGTTTAATTCCTTTCTACTGAGAGAAGTTAGAAAATACATTTCATTTTTGCATTAGAGGGGCACTATTTCATTACAGTGCATAGTTTTAATGAAAGTTTCAGAGGAATGTACTCATCATGCATAGTCCATACATAGGCTTATGCTGTATTTTTGGTACTGTATTGTCACAGTTCCCTAGCCTTGACCCTCTTTCCCCACTAGAGGCCACCAATGTTCCCTTGTCTTTTCCTGCTCCCTTCACTGCTTTCCTTTTTCACTCGGTCAATTAACATTCCTCCACACCCTTGTGCACTTCTGTTCCTGTCCTCTGCTCTTATTGGTCCTGCTCCTGCCTTCCTAGTTTCTGCTCTCCTTTATAAACCCCTCACTGCTCACCCCTCACTCTGGGTGAAGTGTTGTCAGCTCCACCTGCATCACCAAGCCTGTCTCCGTCGCCAGCCTGCGACCTCGACCTCGACCTCGACCTCGACCTCGACCTCGACCTCGACCTCGACCTCGACCTCGACCTCGACCTCGACCTCGACCTCTTATACGAGCTCTGCACTTGGGTCCTTACTCCTAAGCTCAGCGGTCCTCCCCTGAGGCAACCGTGACATGTATTTTAGATTAAAATGCCCTGCAAAATTTATGAAAAACATATATTCAACTGAATCCTTACAAATACGCAAAGGTAATGAATGTCATATTGATAGAATTAAATGAACATTTTTATCGGATGAAAAGAGCTTTCTTACTTTAACTCTTTAAGCATATTCAGAGTCTAGTCTTATTAAAACAGGGTGTAACAGTGGATGACGTTATACTGTGCACTCTTTGAGTAATACTGCTAAAAATCTGGTATGATAAGGATGACTGGGATGGTTAAAACATGTAAGATTATCAATGTCTGGTTTTACCTTTGCATTTTCTAAAGGATGAAATGCTGGTCAAATTAGATGTCACGAATTGTGGTAGCCCTGTGAGTGCTTTTTTATGAAAGATAAATGATGGTGGATTTCTCTAGCAAATCTATTCATGAAACAATCTCCTGGAAAATATCTGAGATCGTGAGACCATCACATAATCCAGGGGGAGAATAACTGTTACATTTGGGAGTGTAGAGTAGTGAATCATAATTATGTGGCTTAAATTACATTAGATTACAGATGTACACAAAGGGCTAAACACCTTTCAGCCTGATTACATATGAAAACCAGTTAGTAATCCCTTATAACTTCCTGGACACCACATGAGAGCTAAAATGGATTTTATATCCTCATGTGTATCTATATTTCCTGGAGGAACAAGGCATGCAAACCATATCAAAATAAACAGATTGATAATGAAGAGCTCATTTGCTCTCCTATCTCTGATTTATATGCAGTAACAACTCAGTTACAATAACAGCTTTCCAGATCAGATAGGACTGTGGTGGTATGTGGAATACTGCCAAGGAAACAATGTTCCATAAACTGAAGCAACTCCTAACTTCCAATTTTATTAGTTTGACATGTAGTGCATGAGGGCACAGGCATGGGAAGGTATTTTGAGTAGGAGGTGCAGCAGAGTGAAAAGTAAATATTGTATAACCTACTACTAAATTGTTGTGTCAGAGAATTAAGTTTTGTATTTCATTGTGCAAATACAGTCTCTCTCTCACCCACCACTTCCCTTGGTACCGCTTACAAAACCACATCCAGGGAATGTTTACTGCATTGTACATAGAATGAATTTGGACACAGTTCTTTCAGTTTTGCTTGAACACCTGAGAAGCGTTCCGACATATTGCTAGTACCAACAAAACAAAGCGGCTTTCTTTCTGGTTTATGTGGATTACAAGCCTGTTACCAGAAGACGGAATTGATTCCTGGTGAGCAGTAAAGAGGACGATTGCAGCAGAGGAGGATGGCTTCTTCCAGGGCAACAGCTAAGTGTATAAACTCGTGCTATTTTGGATTTAAACTTGTGTGAATAGAGACAGGAAACTACAAGATGTTTAAGTAAACATTTCTGATTTTGAAATGGCTGCTGCTGTCCACTCCTCCCATATGCTTTCCCTGTCGGCTTAACAAACATTCGGGTTACGTAACTGTGGAAGAAAAAAACTTATTATTTACTGATTTACACATTTGCATGGACCTTTAGCATTAAAATACTGGACTGTATATTGATTGCTTTATCCTGGACTCACCAGTTTCCATCTGTTGACGCACCTTTACCAACAGGGTTGCAGTACTGCCCTTCTCTAGGTTGTGCATCCCTGAAAGGAGAAGAGAGAGATAGAGAGGCAGCCGGGTACAGTGCAGTACCAGGCGGAAGCACTTACCTGTGGTGGTAAGTGCCATGTTGGTGGTAGAATCTGCAAGAGATAAACAAACATTGAAGTTAAAGGTAATAGGCTGGGAAGACCAAATCCCACAGAGCCCCTATACCATATCGCCTGGCTGTGGGAACAAGGGTCAGCGTTGTATGTATACTATATTGTCATAATTTTTATTACAAATATATTTATACTTAATTTCGCAAGGAAGGGGGGTTCCCCCCTTACCACGCCTATGCATGGGGGGACGATGACACCGTTTTCACAGAGAAAATTCCTCCAAATTAACTTTGAGAACACTATAACATGGGCAAAATTCAACATGAAACTAGGGTGATGCAAAACTTTTATATAAAATATTAATAATTGTTATTAGTAGTAGCAGTATTATTATTAAACAAATGTATCTGATATCTGTGGTGCTGTTGTGGGCAATGTGAAATAGTGGATCAAACTATATTTGAACTTAATATATTTAGTCATTTTACATAATAGTAATACCAGTAATAAAAATAAATAGAATAAGCAGTATGTAATTTCATTTGGCTTTAAAGTTTACTTTAAAGGGGGTCACGTGATGATGCAGTGCTGAACAGATGCATCTGTAAGGAGCTCCCCACCATCATCACGAATTTTTACATTTATTTTGTGTCCAACACCAAACTATAAACTAACACTGTATGAGGGCCGATAGTTTGATGATTGCAGAATGTCAGGGGAAAATATAATTACAAAAAAATGAGGAATCAAACTCTGGGGCCTGCTCTTCTGATACTCATAGCACTCCAGAAAACATGATCGCTGGACAGACAAACGAAGAGAGCTCATATCCTTAAAAAAAGGTAACAAATATCTCGCAGAGCAACTAAATTCGAAAACAACCCAACTGCACACGACCACAGATGGCTTAAAAAACTGCTTAGATAATTTTGGATCAAGACCGAGAGTCGTATCAGCACAACAGAGTGTGGTGCAGCTGGGAAAAAAGATACACACTTTAACAAAACAAAACAAATAGCTGAGAAATAAAGCAGATGATTTGGAAAACCAAGACCGATGCTGTAACATATGTATTGTAGGCATGTGCCACAAGGATCCGAGGCAGCAGATCCAATCTCCTTCTTCACTAAAATGATGGTAGCAGTACTGGGCTAAGAACATTTTGGGGAGCCATTGATAGTTGATCACGCTCATCGTGCTCTGATACCCAAACCAGTTCCAGATCAAAACCACAGGATTGTCATCATAAAACTCCTGAAATATCAGGACAGGGAAAATATCCTGCACCTAACAAAAGAGAAGGGGAAGGTGCTATATAAAAAAAAAGACAGTAGTGTTTTTTCCTGACATAAGTACTGAACTGGCGAGATGTCGGAACGAGTTTGATGAGGTGAAAAAGGCTGTTCGATCGAGAAATATCTGATATGCTTTATCTGAGAGTGGACTTCGAGGGACAGATTATTTGGAACCCCGCAAGCGGTCTCCAGCTTTATTAACGACCTGTCCGTTGCTTAATCGGAGAGCAGGTCCCCTTGCTAATCAGCTAATCAACTTGGACTATAACAACTACAGGACTGGGTCAAACTTTCTTTTAACTTTTGAGCTGCAGCGATCTTGGGGAAGGATTTTGCTTCGCTATGTGGACCTACAGTGCACGTCTTCAGAGACTATTTTAATTGACAGGCAAGCAACTATGCAAGGTTACAGACCTCCATGAAGTTGGCACCCTATGTGTTCGGAATATGAATTAAAATATATGCATTCATTTGTGCTGCATTTGTGCTGTTTTTTGCCGGTATGGTTCCCGAGATATTAAATATTATATTTTATGAGTCATGACGTCACACAGCACCCCATCAATGTCCAAATCGCACCACAATAATGTATCTCGTTTGTGCTACGTTCGTGCTGGTTTGTGCCGTTAAAAGAAACATTTGTGCTATTTTATTTCTCAAGTTATTAAGCGATACTTTTTTAATGAGTGACGTCACTCAGCACCCCATCAAAGTCCAAATCGCACCAAAATAATCTGTTTCATTTGTGCTACGTCTGTGCTGGTTTGTGCTGTATTTGTTTTGCAGTATAGTTATAGTTTTTTAGATATTCATTTTTTAATTATCAGCGATGACTTCAGCTAGCACCCCATCAAACTCCAAATCGATCCAAAGTGGTGTCATTCGTTTGTGATTACGTTTGTGCTGCAAAAATAATTGTTCGTACCCACATGGTTCTTGAGATTTTACACAATATATTTTAATCACTTAACAGTGGTCTCTGTCCTTTATGCTACGATTGTGCCAATTTGTGCTGTAAAATGCACAGGCTATTTTGGCTTCAAAACATGTAACAATTTGTGAACTGAAAGTTTATTCATGTTGTCATGGTTTCTAGTGTTTGTTTGTGGTTTCGTTGTAGGGGTTTAGGCTTCAGACTATACGAAATTAAGTAGTCCTAAACTATGAAAACGAGACATGGAGAAGTGTATGCATTGATGATGTGTTTAATTATTATTAAAGAAAAACATTGCTTGATTGGTGTTGTCGGCAGTCCAACCCCGACTCTCCTGCTTTGCTGTATTCAGCTGAATAAAGAACCCTGTTGTGCAACTGCACTGCAACATACGAGCAGAATTATATTGAAGCGGAAAACGGTTTTGAAGCCAGATACGGCCAAAATAGCCTGCACTGTAAAAACAAAGGTTTATTCTAAACAAACAAAAAATAACACAACAGTTTGCATTAGTCTTTTTGAGTTATGACAACTTCTGTTGAAATTATATTGAACAAACATACTACATTGAGTTAAGGGAATTAGTTTTTCCTCTACAATCAAAGGCAATTTTTATTACCACTTACTTAATTGTTGGTAGCTTAAAGACAAGTGTTTAAGTTGATTACTCATAAAAATAAGTTGCTCCAACTAGTTTTTCCACATTATTTAAAAGTAATTTTTATGTGTTATGTACTTAATTACCATAATCATGAACACATGGTTTAAGTTGAAAACCATTGTAAAAATTAAGTTGCTCCAATTAGATTTTCTTCAGTAGTTTTTTTACGAATTTAAAACCACAGTGCCAAATGTGTTAAATCTTTAAAATGTTAACTCCACTCATTAAACATTTTGTAAAACCTTTGTAAACATTTTGTAAAATTACAGTATCAAAGTTCCAAGCAAGTGTTCATTAAATATTAACTTTCAATGCCCACCAACCTTCTCAGAACCTGCAGCTTTTTTACACAGTGTAGTAAAGACCTTTTAGATCAATTTAAAGGGGTCATGAACTGAGAAATCAAAATTCCCTTGATCTTTTGACATATAAGAGGTCATTGTACTATAAAAACATCCTGTAAGTTTCAGAACTCAAAACTTTCTCATTAGTCTAAAAACAGCTTATATTGAAGCCAATCTGCAAAAACTACAGGATTTGGAATGTGCCACTTTATTACGTAATAGTGTGGCTAAACCCCAACTCCGCAGAAGAAGATCAACACCTGCTTCTACATTACTGCCTGTGTAGCCCCGCCCACCGAATAATGCATTTAGTAGGTAAAAAACGAGAGAGGCAAACGCAGGTCTATGCAGAAACCAAACGAAAAAAATGGCTCCGAAGACAACAAGACGCTGTGCATTGCCAAGTTGTGGAAAAACAGTCTTTGCATTGGCTTCCTTCTGTTCTCAACATTAGGAAAGAGTGGATGAACTTTATTTTTAATGAAGTTCCAGGCCGCATCAGTAAGAACTTGGTCCTTTGTTCACTTCATTTTACCCCGGATTCGTTTACAAACATGGCACAATTTGACACAGGATTTTCAGAAAGATTGAAACTAAAAGACGATGCTGTGCCAACTATATTGGATCCGACAGTAATGTTCCACCACAAGTGTGAGTAACTGTTTTTATTACGTGGTCACTATTGCTTTGTCTGTTATTACAGCTCGTTTGATATGTACTGAGTATTTATGCGTTTTTAACCTAAATCACAGCAGCATCCATCTCTGAAGGATGTAGGCTGTCAAACATACATGCAGTTTTCAAAACAATTACACACATGTACTGACGGGGGAGTTGAAAATTTTTCAATATGCAAAACTGTTAGCCAATCATACCAGTGGGTGTTTTCTTCCACGTCTACAATCCGCCACGCCTATTCAAACGGTGTGTTCCGATGGGGGGGCGTCAAAACGGGACAGAAAATTTTATTTTTAATGAAGTTCCAGACCGCGTCAGTAAGAACTTGTTCCTTTGTTCACTTCATTTTACCGCGGATTCATTTACAAACAAGGCACAATTCGAATGAAATATAAAACGTGTAATATGCATAAATGTTAACAACATTACGAGACAAACCGCTTTCTGTAGCGTCTTCGGCTAGACTCTAATATAATGTAATAGGCTAACTACCTCACAAATACATAAAGTATAAATATAAATAAAGATGATTATCTACCACGCTGTCGCAGGCCGTAGTATCCTTGCCATTTGAGGTGCAGGTTCGTTGTCTTCTGATTCAGGATCAGACTCTGGCTCAAACATGTATGGTTGAATTTCACCAGCTGCCATTTCTCAACATCGGAAGCTTTCAAAACAATTCCACACGTGTACTGACGGGGGAGTTGAAAATGTTTAAATATGAAAAACTGTTAGCTAATCATACCAGTGGGCATTTTTTTCTGAGTCTGCAATCCGTCACGCCTATTCAAACTGTGTGTTCCGATGAGGGGGGTCAAAACAGGACGGAAAATAGCCTGTTACATCTAAATTATAATGTTTTTTGATGTAAAAATCTTGATAACATTATATGTGGACCACAGAGAACAGTACAAAATTTTAAAAGGCAGTTCATGACCCCTTTAAACTTGCTTAAAACTGATAATGATAACACAGACAGATAATCCACCACAATCAACATTTTAGCTTTTTTTTTTTTTTTATTGATCATGTAATATTGAAGTCACATATTTCTGTTAACTTAGTGGTGCATTCAAGAATATTTCAATGTATGAGAATGTTTTTTACTTCTTGCATTAGGATTAGGATTGTAACCTGAAAATCAAATACAGAAAACAAAAAGGGGAGGCATATGAGAGTATTATGTGTGAAATATAAGATCTAACATTTTTACCTGTGTTGCATCAAATAATGCAGGCCAGCATCCCATGAAGTCCCTGATTGCAGGTGCCTCATAAATGATTTCTTGCCTACAAAGAGAGAATGTCTTGGCCATTTTCTCAGCAACCACCTGGCAATTATCCCTTTTCATCACACAAGAGGTCCAATCTTTCTATCTCCAAACTTCCACTGGTTTCACCTTGAGGATAAGGAGGTAGGTAATTTACTTCAGCCTTTTTAGGCTTTTTTACATTTTTTTTAGCAGGAGCCTGTTCACGTGCTGGTTTCCTCTTGAGTGAGTTCACCACAATTTCTGGGCAGACAGTACCTCGAAGTTTGGATCTGAAGTGGTTCATCCCTTTGACCTCTGGGCTGGGCTTTCTGTCATCAGTCTTGGAGAAACAGGTAATGTGTCCTGGGAGGACGCAGATGAGCAGGAATCATCAGAAGGCTTAGGAGGACCATAAACAATGCTCGTGAAGGAGCCGTCTACATCTGTTAATGTCAAAGTTACTGTAGGGGGTTCCTGGATATACACAACCTTGATAGTGTCCTTATCCTTGATGTCAGTTGTCGAAAGCAAGGAGAAAAAGTCATTACCAAAATCAGCATCCTTCTAATGCCAACAGAAATCCACAGAAATTCCAAATGTATCTCGAACAACTGAATAAAGTTCTCCAACTGTTCCAGGGATTCCAGATGGTAATGTCAGTTTCTGGACATCACAGTCTAAAAGTATCACTCGATGGGCTGGTTGCGACATTAGTCAATCTGTAATACACAAAATGTTTGAAATGTTTCAGTAAGTACCATAACAACAAAAGTCTGTAAAAAAATACAATATAGTGTTTTCCCCAGAGTTGGCTTCACACAGTGCCAGGCCAACCCCAAACTCTATTTCTTCTAATTTTTGTTAATCTGTTCTTTTAAATGAAAACATGAAGGCCACATAACCAATAATTGAGGGATCAACCATAATAACATACTCTGTTCCTGCACTTTATTTGCATTTATTTTCTTGTATGTACATCTTAATGTAACTTCAGGCTGATAGGCCTGAACTTCATCATGAAAAAGTGGTATGTTGGTCATTAGAGAACACTGTAAGTGTGTTTCCAAAGCTCTTGCTGTCTTTTTGTTCCAGCTATGACTTCTGAATTTGACAAGTCAAGGATATGTTGGCAATCTATGGCACAGAAATGTAACATTTCAGGGTTACAATGCTTTTTCAACCGAGCATGTAAGGTGTTAAAGGGAACACATCGGACAGCTCTGCTGGCTCTAGCACTTTCACAGTGCATGTTTTCTCAAGGACATAGCTCCTGAGATGCTCAGCTGACCAAGCACTCAAGCATTTCACAATGAATACAAGCGTGCCCTTCACAATAACTATTTGGATAAACTCTCCAAAATCTGTCAGACCACCTGTTGAGCCATTAGCCAAAATCATTCCAGTTGCATACTTTGTGCACTGTAGCACACATTGTTGGTTATCTGGATATGTGTCTCACCAGGGAATTTAGCTTGCAGTGCTTCCTGGATGTCTTCTCTTACCACAGTAACATCTACAACAGTAGACAGTTATGTAGCCTGCAAGACAGTTTTCACAACACTGGGATCATGCTGGTTGTATGCAATCATCAGCTGATGCTTCATGGACAGTGACAACAAAATATTTCAAAAGCTGTGAGTGTGCCTGACAACACGCTTAAAAAAGCTGTGTTTGGCTTCAAACCACATAGTCCACAGCAACACAAGTGGACCATAGGCCTTGATCAGCTGTAGATAATACTCCAGGTAGTGATGTTTGGAGATTCGTTTTTCTTGTGGGAAAATCTGGAGAAACTTGTGTCTGTGTTCAGAGATCTTACTGTCTAGGTAACAAATACTCTCCTCTGTGAACATGACTTACAAGCTCAACTATGTCTTGAGCACTAGAAGTACTTCCCAAGCTGGTTCACCCTCAGGGATTTTTGATCTGATTATGAGGGGTAGGAATCGCAGCAATTACCAGTGTTCATGGGTGTTCCCTCTGACACTTTTCTTTGCTTGCAAAATTCAGAGGGACCTGCTGTGGAGTATCAGTCTTGTCTGACCATTTGTAGGGGAATGTTTTGATGCTTTTGTTGAGTTCATCAAGAGTGAAGTATTTACAGACACAGAGCCAGTTCTCGAGGGACTATACCCTCAAGCAAATTGTGCAACACATTAGGTGGGTAACCTGACAAAACACTGAAGTACTTCTGATTCTCTGTATGTGCACACTGCCTCTTGACTCCACAGACATATGTCTTGACATGCATTTCATGCTGTTCTTTAGTTCTGAGTTGAAATGCCCCTGTTCTCACTTCTTCCACCTGAAACTCAGACTGCTCATCATCAACTGAAGAGGTTTTCAACAAATCCTCCCATAGAATGGGCCCCAAGATTATCTGCCACAACACTAAACAGTGTTCCTTTTACTCTTCTGCCTAATGCTGGGACATACAAGCCCTCCTCTTCCAAGCTCACAAGATCCTTTAGCAGTGGCTCCAGTACAGTACTGTAACCAAACCTTTACACATCGTAAGCCTTGCAGAGAATTGCTGAGATGGAGGTCAGTGAAGATATGAGCAGTGCAGGAACATCAGCTAACACCCAGTACACAGCAGTGACTTTGTGTTTTTTCCTTGATGTGCCCAGAGCATTGCATATCTCAAAGTCATCCACATAGAGAATAATAACAATGGTAGGAACTTCTCCAGAAAACAACTCATTTGTTTTATAATAAATGCCATTAGAAAATGCCCTGTACTGAGTTTCATCATTACTCTGAGCTTCTCCATCATGCAAGATCTGCGTCACAGCCTGAAGCAATGACTTCAGAATAGGAACATACTGGAAGCTTCTGTCTTCCTCCCTACTGAGCACATACTCCACTGGTTCCACCACAGCAAACTGCTACTTAAAATATGCCCTTCTCTTGTAGGCAGAAGATAGTGGACCGCCACTACTCAGGGTGGAGGTAAAGGGGTTGGCATCACAAAGCTAACACAACAGACTCATCAATCTCACAATTGTGTTCCTCAAACAGGAATGTAAAATTTCTTTGATGATGGGACCTGATGCCGAATGGGAGAATAACTGTAACTCTTTGACAACCTCATCAATAGTTTTAGAAACAACAACTTTTTTAAATGAGCTTTGGTAGATCTCTCACATCATCATCATCTCGAACATCATTAGTAATAGACAGTTCATCCTGAACATCCACATCACTGCAATCATCTGTATTTGAAGAACATACATACCTCTTTAGCAGGTCTTCTTTAAAGTCTTGCAGTGAGTGAGGAGTATGCTTTCGGCTTCTGTGGGAGACAAATGTTCCATAAATATTAGTGCTGAAATTGCAGTTCTTAAAAACACAGATGACAGTCTCGTGTTTTTTCCAATGTCGACCAAGGTGTTCAAAAAACTCATTCTCTGGAGGTTGTGCTGGTGCTACAACATCGGCAAGTGAAAGAGACACTTTCTGCAGATCTGACTCTTTCCTGAGTTTCCCGACAGTGATTTCTTGATAGATGTGACCAAAGGCTATTCCATGTAGCCTTAGAAAGAAAGAAAGAAAGAAAGAAAGAAAGAAAGAAAGAAAGAAAGAAAAGAGAAACTGTATTAAATAAGAAATTTATTCACACGGAACTACTTAGTAATAATGAGAAATATCTTGAGATCTCAACTGTTTTAGAACGGTCTTCTCACCAAGAGACGGTGTAAATCATATGTGCCATGATACCCTGAAAATTAAATGAAATGCAAAGAGAATTAAATAATATAATCAATATAATCTACTCCTACACAATACAATGAATTTCCAGAGTTACAGACAATATCAAATGCCTTATTTAAAGTAAAAGTTCATGTAAAGCTTGAATAAATACAATGTTCATGATGTGTGTGTGTGTGTGTGTGTGTGTGTGTGTGTGTGTGTGTGTGTGTGTGTGTGTGTTTGTGCAAGCTGTGGCTCTTATATCAATGTCTCAGATTCTGATGAGAACGACCTGTTGTCTAGTCGCTAGTATTTATAAAACTTAACACAATAATTTAATGAAGTAATTAATGAAACCTGTAACTATAAGGCTGTCAACATATAAACATTAATCTTAACCATTAGGTTGTACGAAGATATAAAACCATGATGTCCATTTAGCTTTTTTTGGAATCAGGAGACACGATACAGCCACTGTGTGTTAAAAGATAAGAAAATAAGATTCAGATTCGTGAATGAAAAGGGTGAAATACGCTGACGTCACATACAATCACAAAGCGTGCTATTTAAAAGCGGATCCGTGGTTGAGAGTCCATTTGGTCAACACGCTGTTTCACTTTGGTCCAAATAAGACAATCCCTGTGAAGATGACTGGACACGCTGAATGGAGACTAACCTTCTCAAACTTTGATGGTAAGTATAATTAAAGTAATCAAGAAATATAATTGCAAAGCGTTTAGATAGCAGTACACTCATTCATAAAGGGTGTAATACAAATGTGTTACATTTAAATACATATTTAAGAAATATAATAGTTGAAATGTAACTAATATTTGAAATGTATTTAATATAATATTTAAATTGTATTTAAATGTTTTAATTCTTATAGGAATCAATGATTTTAAAACTTCTCAACAGCCTTTTACACTAGATATTATTTATTTATATATACTTTTTAAATATTTTAAAATATCTTTGGCACAGTGCGATGTTTCTAACAAGCCCAGTGTATCTGCAGGATTACAGAGCGCACCAACCAATGTGCTCAACTTTTACACAAACGAATTGGTAAGACTCATTTAATAATGTATCAAATGTAAAAATTATACGTATTATGAATGTATTGTTTATTTTCTTTTCCTTCATGAATATCATTACTATGGAGTTAGACATTTGAAGGCTTTTTTGGGGTGCTCGTACATCTGTGATTTTTGTTACAAGGGCTTTAACGACCGGAAGAACCATCTGGGTACTGTAATGTGTGTTACCATCTGCAATGTTGAAAGGGTGAAGCTCCCACAGTGCGGTGTAAGGATTGTTTAAGAAGCTGTCGATCCGCTTTCTGTTTTTCTGAACACAAAATACCTAGAGGGGGTACGGGTCAAAGCATCAGCCCTTGCGATAAAACTAAATTCTGTCTCCAGTGTTACAGACAGTACACCTTTAAAGAGGATAAACCCCACAAGTGTGCTGCTCTGAGGTGTCATCTCTGTAATGCCGGCTTAACACCCGAGACCGAGCACCAGTGTTTCATCCAGTCTGTTAAACCGGCACCCCTACAAAACAAGTATGTCTTTTATGACTTTGAGTGTAAGCAGGAAGCAGGTGTTCATATAGCGAATTATATTCACTGTATAGATGTATGTATATGCTGGATCGTGAGTGGGCTGCAGCCGGTAAGTCATGTGTCATGTGATTACACATTCATAGCTCATAATGCTTAGGGGCTATATCTTGATTAAATATTTGGTGGGAAACGGTGTAACCCCCGACATCATAGCACAGGGTTGTAAAATAATGTGTTTCACAGACCACAATTTCAACCAACGTTACATAGACTCGCTCAACTTCTTACCCATGAAAATGAGCGCTTTACCCAAAGCGCTGGATTTTGAAACGCGAGAAAAGGGGTGGTTCTGCCACTTTTTTAACATGATCGAATTATAGAGGACACTACCCAGCACCCAGTTATTACAGGGTTGAAACCATGATGACTCGGGAGAGGCAAGACTTCTTCAATTGGTATGACACGGTTAAGGAAGGCATTTTTGATTTCAGAAAGGACATGGCTGCCTATTGTAAAAATTATGTGGTGATCCTTAAAGAAGCCTGTGTCAGGTTCAGGCATGAAGTCATTAAGACGGCAGGTTTTGACCCTTTGCAGTGTACAACAATAGCTTCTCTCTGTATGAAAATGTTTTGAGCCAATTTCATGCAGAAAAACACCATAACCATTACAACTCTAGACAATTACAGGAGCAGACAAAGGAGTTTTTCTACGTCCTCCATCCAGTGGTTGGAATATACACTGATCAGCCATAACATTATGATCACCTGCCTAATATTGTGTAGGTCCCCCTTTTGCCGCCAAAACAGCCCTGACCAGGCATGGACTCCACTAGACCTCTGAAGGTGTGCTGTGGTATCTGGCACCAAGACATTAGCAGCAGATCCTTTAAGTTCTGTAAGTTGCGAGGTGGGGCCTCCATGGATCGGATTTGTTTGACCAGCACATCCCACAGATGCTCGATTGGATTGAGATCTGGGGAGTTTGGAGGCCAAGTCAACACTTTGAACTCGTGATTGATCAGACCAGGCTTCCATTCTATCAGAACCAGCATTAACTTTTTCAGCAGTTGGAGCTACAGTAGCTCGTCTGTTGGATCGGACCACACGGGCCAGCCTGTTGCCGGTTCACCGCTTTTCCTTCCTTGGACCACTTTTGATAGGTACTGACCACTGCAGACCGGGAACAACCCCACAAGAGCTGCAGTTTTGGAGATGCTCTGACCCAGTCGTCTAGCCATCACAATTTGGCCCGTGTCAAAGTCGCTCAGATCCTTACGCTTGCCCATTTTTCCTGCTTCTAACACATCAACTTTGAAGACAAAATGTTCACTTGCTGCCTAATATATCCCACCCACTGATATGTGCCATGATAATGAGATTATCAGTGTTATTCTCTTCACCTGTCAGTGGTCATAATGTTATGGCTGATCAGTGTACATACATAAAGAGCATAGTGTAGGTAACTTACCGGTCTACATTTCTGAATGTACGGATGATAGATGCAACCGTGTAGCGGCTCAGGTTGGGCTGAACTCTGCCCAGCCTCCTTCATACTCAATCCATGGTTGAGCACATGGTCAACCAATGTGGCCCTGATCTCATCTGAGACAGCTGTCCTTTCCTCGTCCTCGTCCTCCTCTTTCTTCTCTTACTCTCACTCTTTGACCTCTAGCCCTTGCTTCACCATTGACTTCCATTTTCCTCCTAAACAGGAGAGCTCATCTGTGGGTTTTATACTGCTAAAGCTATGATTTCTAAGTGAACAATTCAGCAACTATTGTTTACACCTGTGAGGAGTGGGTGTTGCCAATTGGTGTATAGAGCTTGGCATTGTGATTGGCATTGCTTTCCAAAGGGACTACAGAGATTTTAATTTTGAATGTTGTGCCTAATGTAGAGAACTGTGTAAAGTGTTTTGCAAAAAGTGTGATATAGAATTGGAAACTGAGTTTAAAGCGGGAATTGTGCTTGCAATTTTGCAGACTTGGTTTAGGGATTTGGTACATGAGTTTCAGGTTTCGATGATTGCATTTCAAGTTCCAATTGTATTGTGTAAACAATTGGGAAAAACTGTAATATAAAGTGGTGCAACAACATACTTTCTGTCATACAGACACTTTTATCAAGTTACATCGTACTTTCTTTTTGTAATGCCATATATATGGTTTTACGGTTATTTATATATATATTTATTGTATATATATTTATATATATATATATACACTCACCTAAAGGATTATTAGGAACACCTGTTCAATTTCTCATTAATGCAATTATCTAACCAACCAATCACATGGCAGTTGCTTCAATGCATTTAGGGGTGTGGTCCTGGTCAAGACAATCTCCTGAACTCCAAACTGAATGTCTGAATGGGAAAGAAAGGTGATTTAAGCAATTTTGAGCGTGGCATGGTTGTTGGTGCCAGACGGGCCGGTCTGAGTATTTCACAATCTGCTCAGTTACTGGGATTTTCACGCACAACCATTTCTAGGGTTTACAAAGAATGGTGTGAAAAGGGAAAAACATCCAGTATGCGGCAGTCCTGTGGGCGAAAATGCCTTGTTGATGCTAGAGGTCAGAGGAGAATGGGCCGACTGATTCAAGCTGATAGAAGAGCAACTTTGACTGAAATAACCACTCGTTACAACCGAGGTATGCAGCAAAGCATTTGTGAAGCCACAACACGTACAACCTTGAGGCGGATGGGCTACAACAGCAGAAGACCCCACCGGGTACCACTCATCTCCACTACAAATAGGAAAAAGAGGCTACAATTTGCACAAGCTCACCAAAATTGGACAGTTGAAGACTGGAAAAATGTTGCCTGGTCTGATGAGTCTCGATTTCTGTTGAGACATTCAGATGGTAGAGTCAGAATTTGGCGTAAACAGAATGAGAACATGGATCCATCATGCCTTGTTACCACTGTGCAGGCTGGTGGTGGTGGTGTAATGGTGTGGGGGATGTTTTCTTGGCACACTTTAGGCCCCTTAGTGCCAATTGGGCATCGTTTAAATGCCACGGCCTACCTGAGCATTGTTTCTGACCATGTCCATCCCTTTATGACCACCATGTACCCATCCTCTGATGGCTACTTCCAGCAGGATAATGCACCATGTCACAAAGGTCGAATCATTTCAAATTGGTTTCTTGAACATGACAATGAGTCACTGTACTAAACTGGCCCCCACAGTCACCAGATCTCAACCCAATAGAGCATCTTTGGGATGTGGTGGAACGGGAGCTTCGTGCCCTGGATGTGCATCCCACAAATCTCCATCACCTGCAAGATGCTATCCTATCAATATGGGCCAACATTTCTAAAGAATGCTTTCAGCACCTTGTTGAATCAATGCCACGTAGAATTAAGGCAGTTCTGAAGGCAAAAGGGGGTCAAACACAGTATTAGTATGGTGTTCCTAATAATCCTTTAGGTGAGTGTATATATATATATATATATATATATATATATAGTCAAGTCAAGTCAAGTCAGTGAACTACAGCCCCCATAATGCTATGCTGTCTCTCCTCTAAAGGTTTTGCTCAGCAGTTCAGTGCCACTGCTTTTTGGGAGCTGTAGTTCTTGAAGCAAATAAAGACAGAAAAATACACACACACACAGTACAAAGATCAGGTGGGAAATTTAAAAAATATGTAAGGAAATAATTACCTTTATTTGCTAGGTTATTGAAGAAATTGCATTTTATTATTAGTTATCATCTAGATAATTATCCTACTTATTGTACATATCATTGTGAGTCCCATGTTGTTTGTGTGTATGTGTTTGTGAGTGTGGAACCGAGTTGCAAGCTGACGAGGTGGGGGGTGGAGGACATCTCAGAGAGTTGGAGGGGGGAGGTGAATTACAGCGGACTCTGGAAGGGGCACAATCACAACTATGGTATTTATACAGTAAAACTTCAATTAAACGCCCCTGGCATTCATTCCAAATAACTGCAAGAAGCCCTGGCATGAGTTGGAGACCGGCGATTGTAGGAGACTGGCGTTTGTATTAAACATTCATAAAAAGACATCGCAGACACATGCAGGGTAAGAAGAGCCTGGAAACATTGCTTCATTGTGGAAGTAGGCTTTTATTATTATTTTCAATTATTATTATTTTTAATAATTTGCCTTCCAAAGATGCAATCAAATCACATTCAGTATATGGTGAACCATACACTAGATTTAAAACAAACAAGATACCAGTAATTCTGTCTAAGCAGTCTATGATTCGACTACTCGCAGAGCGAATGCAGGTACCAAAGGCACACCAGCAGCCGGGGTGCTCTTGCGACAGTGGAGCGACTAGCAGGGCGTAAGTGCGTCTCCACTGGCAACGCAACATAACACAGTGGGGGAGGGGCACTACACACCAACCACATGTTACTTTACTGGGGCACTAGGTTGAAAAAACAGGGAACACTACAAGTATTGGTATGTGGTGTGCTTCGCATTGAAATCGCCGCTCTCTTGGAGAAACGCACAATCTGCGAAGTGCCCCCTCCGGGGCAGCACGAGGGATTCTATTTCCCCTATGTCGTAGTGCCCAAGAAAGAAGGCGGTTTCCACCCCATCTTGGATCTGAGGTACCTGAATCACCGCCTCAAGGTGTTGCATTTCAAGATGCTCACCCTGCGCGCCATGTCTCAGGCTATCAAGCCTGGAGACTGGTTCATCTTGGTGGATTTTAAAGATGCCTACTTTCACATCCCCATTAGCAGGCGCACAAGAAGTTTCTGTGCTTTGCCTTCAAAGGCTGAGTGTATAACTTTGCTGTTCTCCCATTTGGCCTGTCTCTACCTCCTCGCACTTTCTCCAAGTGTATTGGCCCCCTTGTGGTCCTCGTCCTCAATTATCTTGAAGACTGACTGGTCTGTTTGAACTCCAGGGGGCAGGTTCAGAGCCACACAAGCCTGATCCTCGACTGCCTCTCTGAGTTGGGCCTTCGGGTCAACAGAGAGAAGAGCTGTCTTGTGCCAACTCAGCAGGGCATCGATTCCATTGCCATGCTGTCCATGCTGGTGCCGGAGAGAGTTGCCTCCATTAACGCGTGTATCTCTCTTTTCCGGTTAAAACCCCGCGCCAGGGTGTCCCTTTGCCAGAGGCTGCTGGGCTTTCTAGCGGCTGCGTCCCAAACCCTCCCCCTCGGCCTCTTTCATCTAAGGCCTCTGCAGTGGTTGTTTGGGTCCCATGGGAAGCATCCTTGCTGCGTCAGAGCACATCAAATGACAGTCACTCAGACATGCTGGAAGGTGCTCCGTTGGTGGCGGAGCCCTTCGAATTTAACCCTTGGTGTGCCCTTGGGGCCCATCTGCCACCGAGTGGTTTTGACAACAGACACCTCCAAGCAGGGTTGGGGAGCTGTCTGCATTGGACAGGAAGTCCGGGGTAGTTGCACAGTGCCCATCAGGACCCTCCATATCAATGCCCTGGAATTACGAGCTGTGCTCCTTGGTCTCCATTACTTCATGCTGGCCCTTCGGGGCAGTCATGTTCTAGTGTGGACAGACAACACAGCGGTGGTTGCCTTCATCAACAGGTAGGGAGGTCTCCGGTCGCACACATTATATTGGCTAGTGCATTGTCTGCTTCTATGGATGTAGCCTCAGCTGCGCTCCATCAAAGCTGCCCACCTCCCGAGCATCTCCAACATGGCAGCAGACCTCCTCTCTGGGGGAGGCCCTCCGGTGTCGGAATGGTGCCTCCACCCGCTGGTGATTCAGCAGCTTTGGAGCTGCTACGGCAGGGCGGAGGTGAACCTCTTCGCTTTGGCGGAGTCCACACATTGTCCTCTAAGGTTCTCCTTTCGGGACCAGTCAGAGGATTGACCCGCTAGCCCACACGTGGCCGCGCTGTCTCCCCTACACATTCCCAGTGGTTCTGGAGAAGATCAGGCAGGAACGAGGGACAGTTCTGCTGGTAGGGCCTTCAACTAATGCCCCATTTCCACTGGTGGACGCGTCCGTGTTTTGTGGACGGTTAACTATCTGCTGCCAGTCGTGACTGTAAGCGTCCATCACGCCCACTAAGGAAATATCTCCATTCTGAAGGAAGAGATGTGTGCTGGACTTGCAGACAGACAGGGAAGAGATCAGATACATTATGTTGGAAGATATAATCTCAAGTGCGATCACGAAGAAATTACAGGTTTACTAGCAGCATGGCGTGAAATCCACATACAGAAACAATGACTGCTTACAGTTAATATCCGAGTGTATTAAAAACTTTGATTTCACAGGACCCCGGTGCAGTGCCGTGACTAGTTAAAAATAAACTGAAGGATAATAATCGGAGCGGTAGCAGCCGATGTTATTAATATTTTATGAACAACTGGGTGGTGTTTCAGGCTGTTGTTTTGTGGATGGTGTGCAGGGACAATCCCAGGGATTGTCCCTGCACACCTTCCACAAAACAACAGCCTGAAACACAATTAAGACAAGTTAAATGAATGAATAAATAAATACAGCAGATCTGGATTTCCCTCTAAAACATTAAGGACTGGTTTAATAAATGCATCATGACTGAAACATGAACACTTTAGTTTAATTATAACCTGCTATATTGTAGCTGGATGATTAATCTTGAAACTTGTGTATTTTGTTTCAACTGTAATTTACCCTGGTTAAGGATGTCTGCTAAGTAAATTATAAATAATTCGGCAAAAAGTATTGTTTGGAGTTGCAAATCTGCAGAAAGAGTAATAAATTAAGGGAGTCACATTGTGCCATTTAAAATACATATATACTAGCACAAATTATGATGATAATAATAACAATACATATTTGCTATTTAGTATCATTGTTGCACATGGAAACGTATTCTTATGGTAACATGCTTGTCTGAATATAATGTTGTCTATACACGTTTAGTTCTTCCTAATATCTCTTAACAGAAACGTGTATTTATTACACTTTTTACAATCATGTAAAGCAGAAAGAATAAAACAGACACAAAAGTCCTTTCCACGCCAGAGGGGTGTACTACGAAGGGAGTTTTACTTGCCTAAACTGGTGTTAAACGGAACTACGAAGGTGATTAAGATGTCGCTTAGTTGTGTGCGTTCACGTAATGATAATGTCAGGATTTGAGGAGTTTAAAGAAAGGTTAATGGCTAAATCTAACACCATGGCGGCCAACAAAGCCAAGGAGGATTGTCGGCATCGCATTGCCGACAGAGTAAATTCGTAAGAACAGTATTCTTGTCATATGTTCTCTATTTTGTCTTACAGACCCTTCTTTTATTTGTAATATGATTGAGATGTAAGGACAAGTAAAATAGTCTATCTAAATATGTGAAAACAATTAGGATAATTCAGTTATACACATGGGCTATATCTCTGAAATTGACCCGTTACTCACTGTTAATGAATTAAGCTCTACTCCCTAAAGCACCTAGGCTGTAGGGCTACCTGTATGAATTGAATGCTATTGTGTTCAGAATAACTTCATTCTAACAATCATTTCAGCTGCAACCCCAGTGGAAAGCGCACCTGGCAACAAGGGTAAAATATAAAAATATTCTATGAAGTGGTGTATACTACTACTTCTCATCAATAATACACAGTACATATGTGGTGTGTAGCCTACACTTACAATAGCCTATTCGTGTGTTCACAGCAAAAAGAAAAAAGGCAGACATAGTGAAAACTGGAGGAGGGCCACCCCCTGCTACATTTTCACAGGCTGAGGAGTTGGCACTGGTGAACAATAGAGGAAGGCCCATAATGGAAGCATAATCGAGGGGGCAGTCAGTTCTGACCATGGTGGCAGCTCGATGTCCACCCTTTATGTACAGGGTAATATCATATAAATAGTTTTGATTGCCCAGTTTAAAATAATTGTATGTAGTTCACATGTCTTATGTACAGTTCAGGGGGATACTATTGATCTACTCCACCAGCATGACCAACAGACTCTCAGGTAGAAGTAAGAAATAATTGAGGAGTTTAGTGGATTTATCAATGCTGATATGTTTAACAGCTTTTCTCTTAAATTGTTTTTCAGGAGTACTTGCGTGAGGAGACCATGTCAGCCATGTCTGACACACACATCCAGGTTGACCCATTTAATCACTTGTACTTTCATGTCTATTTAATACTAGGCTGTGTATGGCAAATTGTCATGAGCTGATATTTCCAGTCATACATCTATTTAATGAGAATGAACCTTCAAGAGAACAAAGCTTTGGTCAGTTGGCAGTCACATTATTGTCTTTCAGGAGGAGCTAAATCAACCACTCTCCCCACACATGGCTACCTCCTCTCAGGCTTCTCAGAGAACCCAAAGGGTAGCTTTTCCTTTGCTATTAAAAGGATTATTCATACTGACAATATGTTACACAAATTATGTCGAATCCAGCATGCCATGTTCGTTCTCTCAGTGTGTTTTGCTGTGCAGGCTGGATCTGACAATGGTCGCTCTATAAGCGTGTGCTTGAGCTCGACTGCCAGAAAAAAGGTTACAAATAAATAAACTTAAATTGGAAATCGAAAAATTGTAACATGACAAAAAGGTATTGGTATACATTGACCATTGCTATACATTGACCATCCTTTCATCAATATGTCTCTACCATCTGTAACTTTTTTTTTTTAATTTTCAGGAAAGGGAGAATGCCAATAAATAAATACACATATCAATAAATAATATTTTCATGTGTCTCTTCTTACTGGTTAAAAAATTGATTTGTGATGGCCTCTCTGACGGCTCTTCCTGTTGGGTGATCCAATGTCACTGGGTCCACTACATCTGGTGGCATCGGCAGCTGGCACGGTGCTCTTTCTTTTCTAATAGTGGCAATGTTATGGAACACCACACATGCTGCCACCATCTCAAATGCCCGCTCCACACACACCCGTAAGCCTTGCAGGCAAGCAAAGTGTGCTTTTATGACCCCAAATGTCATCTCTATCCTGACCCTTGTGTTACTGTGAGCCACGTTATATTTTATTTGTTCCCTTGTTGGTGGGTCAGGATAAGGGGTCATCAGGTAACGCAGACACGGGTAGCCTCTGTCCTCAAGCAGCAGGCCATCAAAATGCCCTTTGAACGATAGAAAGAAATTGTCACAATACAGCATGATGTGTGAAATATACCAAGAGTGGATTCCCGAAATATGTGTGAATCTCGCACCGACCCAGGCCAACTAGCCTCCAGACTGGTCACCATTAAATGGTGATCACGTCATCTGATAAAGGAATTATCAGGCCATTTTAACATAATACCATTGTAAGAAAATCACCACCTAATGTGTCTTTAATTGTCTTGAATATCGGTAGATGTTTTGAGGACAAAATAATGTACACTAGCCTACATGTCAGATCACCAATCACCCTCGGGATTCCTATAGAAAAAAATGTGTTCTGTATATAGGCCCAGCCTATGCAAATTAAAAATAGACCAAGTACTTTTATATTTTGCAAATTACCTGCGATCGCATAAAAAGCCTCTTTGATCTTTAGAATGCTTAAATGGACAGGGAACACAATAAATACATCCAGCAGTTTAGAGAGAGCAAGTACCACCTTGCGAACTGCACAGCATACACTCACAGGGCTGGCCGCCAGCTAGACCTCATCTTCTCTAGAGGCTGCTCCCCTTCAACACTCTCCGTGATACCCATGGACATCTCAGACCACCACTTCATCTCCTTCTCCCTTTCCCTCCCCTCCCTCCCCACTCCACCCAATCCCTCTCTCACCTTCTGCCATAATCTCCGCTCTGTCTCCCCTATACCCTTGCTTCCACTGCCCTCACTCTCTTACATTCCATTGACTGTTTTTCCCATCTATCTGTCAACTGTGCTAACTCCTCTTTGTTCTCCTCCCTCACCTCCTCCCTTGACTGTCTCTGTCCTCTCACGTCTCGTCCTGCCCATCCCTCCCCTCCTCAGCCTTGGATCTCTGGTGTTCTCAGTTCAACCTGAACTAGTCTGCGTGCCGCTGAACAGAAGTGGAAGAGGACCAAACTCCCAGCTGCCCTCAAAGTCTACCGCTCTCTACTGTCTACATTCTCCTCCTCACCCACCTCAGCCAAGAAGTCTTACTTCCAATCACTCTTCGAATCCACTGTCAACAACACCCGAAACTCTTCTCCACCTCTCCTCCCTCCTTGCCCCCCCTCCCCCTCCCCCTCCCCCTCCCTCATCTCTCACTGCTGATGATTTCGCCTCTTTCTTCTCCTCCAAGATTGCAGACATCCGCAGGCTCTTCAACAGTCCCTCCTCTCCCATCACACCCAAACCTCCCACCGATCAAGCTTCTTTTTCTTCATTCTCACCTCTCTCAGACGCTGAAGTTTCCGCTCTCCTCCTACGTCACACACCTACAACGTGTGCCCTGGACCCTCTCCCTTCTCGCCTCCTCCAAGTGACCGCTCCTGATCTACTCCCCTTCATCTCCTCCCCTTCATCTCCTCCCTCCTCAACTCCTCACTCCTCTCTGGCAGTTTCCCCTCTGCATTTAAACAAGCTGCTGTCATCACATTCTTCAAGAAACCAACCCTGGACCCCACCTCTCCTCAGAACTACCGCCCTGTCTTCCTACTCTCCTTCCTCTCAAAGACTCTCGAGCGTGCACTCCACCGTCAGCTCTCTGACTTTCTGTCCCAACACTCACTCCTTGATCCTCTGCAATCCGGCTTCCGCACAGCTCACTCCACTGAGACTGCACTCCTGGCAGTCACTGACTCCCTCAGCTGTGCTCAGGCAGCCTCCCTCTCCTCAGTCATCATACTCCTTGACCTCTCTGCAGCATTTGACACTGTCAATCACTCCATCCTCCTCTCCTGCCTCGCTGACCTTGAAATCTCTGGGACTGCTCTCACCTGGTTCTCCTCCTACCTCAGCGACCGGACCTACCAAGTAACATGGCGAGGTTCCTCATCCACCCCCCAACCTCTCCTCACAGGCATACCCCAAGGCTCCGTCCTGGGCCCGCTCCTGTTCTCTCTCTACACTTGCTCCCTGGGCCCCCTCATCTTATCGCATGGTTTCTCCTACCACTTGTATGCTGCTGATGCCCAGATCTTCCTGTCTTTTCCCTCTTCTGACCCTCTCATCCCCTCTCGTATCTCTTCCTGCTTGTCTGCTATCTCTGTCTGGATGCACTCGCACCACCTCAAGCTCAACCTCTCCAAATTGGATCTCCTGTTTTTCTCCCACTCTTCTTCAATTCCTCAGCTGCTCGTCCAGTCATTGGTCCTCTCCCGCCTGGACTACTGCAACTCCCTCCTGGCCAGCCTGCCTGCAACTACTACCCGCCCGCTCCACCTCATCCAGAACTCTGCGGTTCATCTGGTATTCTCTCTGCCCCAATTTGCACATGCTACTCCACTGCTCCACTCCCTCCACTGGCACCTGATACCGGACCGCATTCAGTCCAAGACATTGACCCTCACCTACCGCTGTCTCGACCACACTGCACCAAGCTACCTTTAGACACTCGTCTCTCCATACATCCCCTCCAGACCACTGCGCTCCTCCAGTGCCAGAAGACTAACTCTACCTCCTCTCCACTCTCCTTCCTCCAGAGCCGGCTCCTTCTCATCCCTGGCCCCTAAATGGTGGAACGAGCGTCCCACCAAAGTCAAAACAGCAGAGTCTTTGACCTCCTTCCGGCACTTACTCAAGACACATCTTTTCAGACAGTACTTGTAATGTTAGTCCTTTTAATCCCCGTTAGATAGCACTTCACAGAGTTTTATTTTGCTTCTTGCGTTTTTGATTGTTTTCCTCCTTGCTCCCTTTCCTGCAGCCCTTGACTGTGACCCTACATCTTGACAGCACTTAGCTTTTACTGTCCAGGATGTATGACCTCACTTATTGTACTTACCTGTGCAAATTGGAAGTTGTAAAATGTATTATATTTAAATTTGCTATGTTTAATGTAAATTGAATTTGTAATGTTTGATGCCTTGTACTTAACTGTATTTTTGCACTTATGTTGTAAGTCACCCTGGATAAGGGCATCTGCCAAGAATAATAATAATAATAATAATAATAATAATAATAATAATAATAATAATACAGTATTCTTGCTCAGATGTTCAGCATCAGCAATAGAATTGTGTCCGCTGGCAAAATATTGCAAAGCAAGGCACTGTCTGTTCAATAGTGAGGGCATTACTCCGGCGAGTGGCATTGGTGATGTCTGGCCCTAGAAGCCGGCAAAGATACTGAATTCCCTCAGATGACAATTGATATCTTTCATAGAGAACATCATTGGGGTAAGCTAGAGGATTTGCACGGTCTCTAAACACCCTTGCCCTGCAGAGTGAGCCTCTCACAATACGTGCGCCAATGTTGATTGGGTCTTTCAAATGTCCCGGCTTTTTTCCTGACAAGATTGTGGGCTGAGGGGCGGTGCTTATATAGGGTGACATCGAGTTAAGCACGAAGATAACCTGCTCTGAGCAGTTGCCATGACAACATACCTTGGGTAAAACTTATCCACCTTTCGTAGTACAGGTTAATCGGGAAGTTACACCCGACCTCACAAAGTTACTCCTGAAGTTACCTGGATAAGCCAGTTACCTCGCTTCGTAGTACACCCCTCAGGCTGTATCGCTTGTAGTGTTGTTCTCTGTCTTTGTTTCTAAAACGAAACACAAGCCAAACCCACAATCCCTCTGCTTCTCCCATAAGAGGGGATGGACTTCACAACGGCCTGGTTTTACAAAAAAAGCTCTGGGCACGCCATGGCATGGCACAGCACAGACGCTTAAGCCAGTGGAACCAAGGCATAGTAGTGCTACCCTACTGTTAGATGAACACTTTACACCATAGTAGAGGTTCTCTCTCTCTCTCTTAGTCTCGGTGTAACGATAAATGTCTACTCTATATAACTATGTATAAATATATTTCACCACATCCAATTATTTATGTATTAATTGTATTTTATTGATTTAGGCTAGCAATTTTGTAGCACGTAATATATCTACGGTGGCCCTGAAGTGCAAAACACAAATGGAAAAAGAAACACGCAATTGCAAAAAGAAAACCACAAAAACAAAAACAGAATTGCAAAAAGAGAAACACAAATGCATAAAGAAAAACACAAAAACAAAAAGCAGAACACAAATGCAAAAAGAAAAACTCAAATGCAAAAAGAGAAACACAATACAAAAAGCAGAATGCAAATGCAAAAGGAAGAACAAATGCAAAAAGAAAAACAAAAACAAAACAAGAAACAAAAACAAAAAGAACGCTAAAGCAAAAAGGAAGAACAGAATTGCAAAAAGAAAAACTTTCAGCCGCATTATTTAAAATCCCACTGCTGTTATGGGCAAGCTACACGCCCACACAGGACTGAAGTGCTGCCATTGGTCAGCATCTCTTTTTGCTGTTCTGTACTCTGTGCTCTATGTGCACGAGAGAAAGTACATTTAATACATATGAGGACAGTGTTCACTGTAAACACTAAAGGGAACACACACATAATAGGTGCAATGAATGTAAGTTAAGCTCTCTGTTTAAACTATGTTTATTTCTGATATTAAAAGAGATTTGGTCCCAGAGCTAGTATTTTTGCATTCAATATTAACAAATATAGGTCTTGATCGAGATTAGCCTACAGGACCTACATTTGTCACTCTATACAGTGCACCTCCACTTCTAATTATACTCCCTGGAAATAGTTTAGAGTTAATAGAGTCATTATTTGTATTTTTTATTTTTTTTTTAATTAAGTGAGAGTGACATTCAAAATAATCGTAATTCTAGGTGCCGTCTGATCTCCTTGTCTGCATCAATACGTATACTTTTAACATTTCTCTTATGCAGGGAACACACAGCAGAGAACAGCAAACAGAGACCGATGACCAATAGCAGTGCTTCAGTCCTGTGTAGCTTGCCCATAACAGGCGGGACTATTGGTAGGACTGTAGATTACACAATTCGGTAATTAAAAAAAAAATGTTTTTGTGTTTCGCATTTTGTTTTTGTTTTCCTTTTTGCATTTCTGTTCTTCCTTTTGCTTTTGCGTTCTGCTTTTTGTATTTTTTTTCTAGTTTTGTTTTTGTGTTTTTCTTTTTGCATTTGTGTTCTTCCTTTTGCTTTTGCGTTCTTTTTGTTTTTGTTTCAATTTTTGCATTTGTGTTCTTCCTTTTGCATTTCCGTTCTGCTTTTTGTTCAGTAGCCACTGCTGATTCTTATGCCCGCCCCCCTCACCCAACAATTCATCCGCACTCCCGCAATATGGTCTCTCCCCTGACACCCCAGGCATAGGCATAGGCATAGGAGACAGGGGACACACTTCCCGCCCCAATGTTGAGAGAATGTTACATTGTTCACCCCAATATTGTATCCTTGGCTCCATAGGCGTAGGGAACACGTCCCCCACAATTCTGAAACCAAATCTACGCCACTGCCCCCAGGGGGGGTTGTTTTGAGTCTCTGCATGCCCCTGTTGTTATTATTATTATTATTATTATTATTATTATTATTATTATTATTATTATTATTATTACATAGATGTAGATAATAACATCCACTGTTATTATTATTATTATTATTATTATGATTATTATTCATATGAATATGTTATTACCATACTCAAAATGATACACACTAATAATATCTTGGTTTATAATGAGAGCCAGATTCCTAATCACTTATAATACAGCACTTCTATTCTTGTTTTAGATTCTAGACTCGATAGAAAGGTCTGAATTTTGATTAAAGAATTTTATGGTTTAACTAAAATAGCTCCTTATTAAAGATTTTTTGAAGAGCTAAAATAATTTTAAAAATAGTGTTAAAATAATAAGAATGTTATAATTTTGGCCAGGGTTCAGTTGACTTTCAGTTAGCCACAGCTATTACAGCTTCACAACATTTCATTTACCTTCTTCCTTCTGACACACATTTTACAATAGTTCAAATGACAGACAGATATTACATTTTCTAAGTATCTTAAGAAAATGCCAGATGGAATGTATTGGAATTTTTTCCAAATTCTGCTGAACTTTTTAATTAAATTCTATGGAAAATATGTATAAATGCATGTATTGGATCTAATTTTTTTCTATAAACAAATACAACCTAACAGCCTCTGTTTCCAACAGTGGTCAATAGTGTGCTGACAGAAGGTACAATAAAGCAGTCCCTGTCTTTATAGAAAGCACATGGAATTTATCAAGCATGATCTCTTACATTTTGGTGGATATGTACTTTTTGCTGGCATCATCTTCTTTCTTCCAATCCATTTGAGATTGTACTTTTGTGCCACAAGGAACTTTTATTTTAAGCCCCAGACTGAGATTGTCCAATTCATGAACGCAGTACCTCAGATCAAATTAAATACAATTGTCATAGCAACACAATGCAACTGTCACAAAACACAAACTGGAAACAAGCTAGATGCTGTACTGTTTTATGGATTAATTTTATCATGAATATATTACTTTATTTTATTGTGATTATGACATTACATGTTATTGTTGTGTGACAGATGGTAATACTTTCATTTTGTGCATAATTTGAATTAATTGAATTATTTGGGAATTCTCTGGGAATTTTCTGTGGGTCAATAATCTGTGCTTGTGGACAACCCATTGCATGTAACTGAAGTTAACAAAGAAACTAAAGTAAGGTGGAGTATAGTGTGCTATAGACTGGAGGAGCTGGTCTTCAATTCAGATGATTCCGTTGCTGGCTTTGGCTCCCAGGTGGCAGTGCACGATTGGCTGTGCTTAAAGGGATTAAATAGGCAAGGACATTCAGTTTAGGAAGAGTACATAAGGACAACATGGACATACCAAAGATTATAAATGATTCAGTGCATCTTGCTTTTTTGCTTTTTAGTAGCTAATCAATCCCAGCACTGTTTCTTGAAAGAACCCAGAGAACTGGCTTCATCTACATAACTGGGTAATTTTTTCCAGACCCCCACAACTATTTGTGTAAAGAAATGCCTTCTATTTTCAATCTTAATTTCCCCTTGTGACCTCAGCTGTTCGCACTGCATGAGTGGTTGGTATTGCTGTATTACAAATGAAAGGAATTAATTATAGGACTTCATATAATTAATATTGTAAGCGTAAGCTTGATGTTAATTCAAATTACATCTGGTTTCTTTAAATTCAATGACTTAGATTAGTATGGGGAAATAATTAAATGATGAGACATTTGGCTGTATAATCTTAACACTCAAGTCAATACAAATCCCCCGACACACTATCTAGTGAGCAATGCAGCAACACTTTGTGAATGTGCTCTTCAGACACCAGGATGTTTACATGATTTACCAGGATTCCAGTATTTCATTTTAATATAAAGCATTTGATCTATTGCTGGTTGTGATTATGTATTTTCTTGTATTTTATATCTTTCTAATGAATATGCAAAAGTAACCAAAGTAACAAAATAGTGAAACTAGCCAGTGGTGTGCCAGGCATGTTGGTGAAAAAGTTAGATGAACATGGTGTATAGGAGACAGTTGTTTTTTTAGAGGCAAGATTGTTAAGAATGTTAGATAAGCTGCTATTGTAGAGTTCAACCTTATATTCCAGGTCCAGCCTTAACGCTGTGAATCCAGTCAGTAGTCACAATGGGCCCCAATGAGAGCAGCTGCAAAAGCCTATCATGGGCAATAGATCTACAGTTATGAATTGATCTTTTGAGATTTGCAGTTCTGTGCATAGATCAATACAGGTAAGTCCTGTGCAAGGAAATCGGTTGAGATTGCAAAATGTGCAATAAGTCTTTTAACAATATCTAACTTTCATTATTTTCCAGATACAGCATCACCGCCTGTCACCACCAGAGGGGAGGAGACATTTTCACACATAGTAACTAGTCTTCGGAGGATTATGAATTGAGAAATTGAGATAAGACACCAAAAATAAACATTTTAGATTAACCAACAAATTAACAAAATAAATAAATAAAATGCAATAATAATAAATAGTGTTTGAGTCGATCCATACACAAAAACATTTGTGTTATGTGACATTTGGAGCCAAGATAAGCACTGTGGATGTTTGCAGAACAGTGGGAATTAATTAGCCTGTTTTCAGGCTAAAATGAAACCAAATCCATAACATTGCAATCATAAAAATGTAAGAAATAATGCTGGATTGCAATTCTAGTAAATCTTAATATTTGTTCTGTAACAGGGTTTGTGATTATGAAATGGTTTCACATACCCTTACGATATGTATATTCTACTTCACAATAGACCAAAGAAAAGAGAATTCAAAGAAAAAGGAGAATGACATTCAACAAGTTAAAAAACAAACATGCATAACAAAGTAACATGACAAATTATGAGGGAAAACAGTATTTGTTGAATCAGAACAGATAACCATATTTTTGTGAGTAACAACATAATGCTGCCTGTTTAGGTGGCAGTATTCTTGAAAATTCAGCTGCTCAGCTGCTCATATTACAAATGGAATAGATTACCTTTCCTTAAATTATAGTTATTATGTCACTTACAAAGCACCATGACAAGGATTTAATCCTAAGAATGTTTGTTTTCTTGGGTTATTTTGTTTGTTTAATTAAATGTAGGCCCTATGCAAAGTTACCCTTGTTGCCAGGCCTCAAAGACACAAAGCATAGAAAATTTGTATTTAAATCTGGACTTGGTGACAACTGGGGTGGAAGAGAAAGGAACAGAATAGATTAAAAATATGACCAGACTTGACAAAGCACTTTTAGCATCATTCAGACATCTTGGCATCATAAATACAGAAACTAATCTGAAGGAGCCTAAAGACCCCCTGTTAATTTGTTTAAACATACTCTGTAAAAAGAAGAACAGCTCAGTGACTATCTGTTGAGTCATATACACTGATGAAATAGCTTCTGTCTAATTTGTATTTCCCTCTAGCTAACTAAAGTGCAGAGACAGAAATAGAATTTCACTCACACCGTGGTTTGAGCCTTTCACAAAACAGCTTTGTTTGACTTGGTTCTATTCCACTCTACTGTGAATACCACACTAGATTACTGGGCAGACTGTGGCAGGATTATTATGCCCACAATATGTTAGCTGCAGTCTGGATCAAAAACCAAAGAGGACAATTATGATTCTACAGATGGATCATAGTGCTTTTTAAAGTCTACAATGATCAGCTCATGACTGCATTTTCAAGTCAACAGTCAAATTTATTTTTTCACTTTCCATTTACAACTAAACAGACTTCCCTCATTTCACTCTACAGTAATTCTGATTTCCCTCTGTAACCATAATTACATAATTCACATTTAGAGGATGTTGTAACATGGTTGTAACATGGTTCATAATTATGGGCATTTTCACAAGGTGGAGTTGATTATATCTACAGTATAGTGAAACCTAAGAGCCTTGATTATGGACTATTGTTTGATTAATGTTGGAAGTCTGCAGACATGTAGAAATGAATGAACAGGATATTTTTATGGCAGAAAAGCAGAAAAAAATGTGAAGCTTTGAAAAATATTTTTGCAAGCATGATGTAACTCTTTTACAATTAGTAGCTTTATTTGTTTATGGGAGGGGGGTTCACTTTTTCGTGGAACAATTTTTTATTGTGACCATATTTCTTGTGCCCATGGGAACTATAGATTGTGGCAGTTTGTAGAGACACAGTAGAAGAGACAGGTCTTTACTATGCTATGAATGCTATGTATAACCCCTTGCTATAAAAAAATCTCCAGATGAGATATTGCTTCTGAACAATGTGGAATGGTAGTGCAAACCTGGACAATAACAGCATTCCCACACACTACATAGTTGAGATACATACATAGATACAACAATGTTTTGTAAAGAATCATTGACCAAACAAGCTCATAAAAAAGGAAATAAAATAAAAATAGCATCAGTATGATCTCCACACTTTAGAAGTTAATGGTGCCCCTCATGGAAATCAGTCTGTTAGTCTTTGTGGGTATTGAGCAAGATGCTAAAGATAACACAGCTGGTTTTCCAAATAAAACTAAGTTTGCTGGAGAAGATAGCAGAAATAGTCTCCTAAAAAAGAGCTAAATCAGATCTAGACTTTTGATAAAGAAACTAATTAAAACAATGATGTGGTTACAGTTTCCATGCTGTTTATATTGTGTCATTGCAGGGCTGTTAGAGTGGATTCACATGACAGGCAGAAAGAAGGCTCTTTCATAATACACTACTCAAATCTTTTTGCTTTCATTCCTAAAACCACAATCAAAGTCCAGATTCATGGTTTCATGCTTGTAAATTGACAAAGCTCTTATTAATGCAGGTTCCCTTACATCTGTGTCAAAAAGGATTGGACTTTGAGGGGCTATACTCTTAATCAAAAACTAGGCAGAATGTTTGTTATTACTGGCCCAGCGATTGCCTCATCTTGTGAACTCATTCTCCGAACTGCACCTGGAGAAAGAAAAAGTATTATTGTGGATTAGACACTAAAGTTTGCAGTGAGAAACCAACATTAAATATTGACAGTTCTCATTCTGCCTGAGGTTCTGCTGCCACTGGGTCAATTGAAGAAGCCCCACTGAGGAAGATTGAAACAGGTACTTGACCCTTGACCTAGCGAGTGGGTACTGGCAGCTGGCAGTAGACCCCAAAGACCGAGAAAAGACAGTTTTGGGGCTATAGGAGTTTGAAAGGATGCCGTTTGACTTGTAATGCCCTGACAACCTTTCAACGTCTGATGCAAAGGTGACTTGGGGAAAAGGTAAATAAATCTTTACTTGTTTATCTTGATGATATCATTGATTATTCCCCGGACTTTGGTACATATCTGTCACCTAGAACATGTTTTCTGGACACTTCATGAGTACAGCCTGAAGTTACAGCCTCGGAAATGCTGCCTGCTACAGAAAGAAGTAGGGTATTTGGGTCACAGGGTATTAAGGCAGGGGTGGCCCCCAACCCGGAGAAGGTTGTGGCCGTGGAGAACTGGGTGGTTCCCGGTACCTTGTGACAGGTGCGGTCTTTTCTGGGTTTGTTGGGGTATTATAGACACTTTATTCCTGCCTTTGCCAAGATTGCTGCCCCTCTACATAGGTTGCTGGTGGGTGAGACACCTTCAAAGAAAAATACTCCCATTGTATGGACACTGCCATGTCAACATCCTCCTTAAAACCAGATCCATCAGTATTGGTAGGGCATGTGATACGGATGCCTGAAATCCATCTACCTTAGACAGGCAATTACTGGCAATTACTGGCTGCCAGTAGAAGATCTGGGGGGTAAAAACTGCGCTATAAGACCAGCTCAAGAAAACTCTACATAGGTTTACAGAGGTGTAACATCAAGCCCTGCGACTTTGAGATTACTGCTGCAAACCTCAGTTAGTACAATGGGAGTTGACTTCCTTGAAAAACAACATACCCTCCAAAATAGAGTCAAACAACAGTGTAGACACCTCTGTGCAAATCATCCCAATCCCCAGATCCATCCCTTACGTGCCCCACCTGTGGCAAATCCTGTTGCTCCAGGATTGGACTTTACAGTCACTTGCAGTGGCACAGGTGCCAACAGAAGTAGCCAAAGACTAAAATATATTTATTATTATATTGTCGAAGTAAATAGTGTGTCTTAAGCCTTGTTTTGTGGTGAGGTGTCTCATTTTGGCCGATATTCTAAGAATGAATAGTAATAGAAGTGTTTTGGAGCTACAAAGGACAGGTGAGAGAAGAAGCAATTTTGCAATCTCAGGTTGCAGATCTCCCTAAACTAGTAGATGGACTACCGGCCAACTCTGGAGGAAATCCACTGGTTATTGTCCACATTGGACCACACACATAGGAAAAGGAAGGGCAGAGGTTCTGCAAGACAAATGTAAAGAGTTAGGAAAGAAACTTAATAGCAGAACCTCCACGGTAGTTTTCAAATACTTCCGGTACCACGTGCAAGGCCAGGAAGACAGGCAGAGATTAGAAAGTTCAACACATGGTTGAAATCCTGGTGTAGGGAAGAGGGCTTTAGATTTATGGGGCATTTGTCTTTCTTCTGGGATAGATGGGACCTGTACAAACCAGACATCAGTCTATGTCTGAACAGAGGGGGGGGGGGCTCTGACAATGGGACACAAAGGGAACTGCTAGTAGGAAAGTCCTGAAATGTTTGTACCTCAATGCCAGGAGTATAAGGAACAAGATGTTAGACCTAGAAGCCACAGTGCTGGCATGTGACTATGATGTTGTAGGAGTGATAGAAACATACACACAGTTTAGGAGAGACATAAGTTTAGGAGAGGCATAAATCAAAGGGGTGGTGGGGAAATGTATGTATCAGAAATTACATTGAGGCAGAAGAACTCAAATTAGATGCAGCTAATGAAACAAAATCTTTGTGGGTTAAACTTTCAAATAAAATATCTGGAGGATTAGTGGTAGGAGTGTGTTACAGACCACCCAATGCAGATATTCAGAAAGATGTTGCATTGTACTTTGTAGTCAGGACTGCATGTAGCAAGGATGAGGCTGTTATAATGGGGAATTTCAATTTCCCAAACATAGACTGGGAAAGTCCAGCTAAGAACATAGGAAAGTTTACAAATGAGAGGGGGCCATTCGACCCATCGTGCTCGTTTGGTGTCCATTAATAACTGAGTGATCCAAGGATCCTATCCAGCCTATTTATAAATGTACCCAAACTTTCAGCTTCTCCGCTCAACCCGAACTACTCTGCCACCGAACAGAAGTGGAAATGGACCAAACTCCCAGCTGCCCTCGAACTCTACTGCTCTCTACTGTCTACATTCTCCTCCTCCCTCATCTCTCACTGTTGATGAATTCACCTCCTTCTTCTCCTCCAAGATTGCAGACATCCACAAGCCCTTCAACAGTCCCCCCTCCTTTCCCATCACACCCAAACCTCCCACCGACCAAGCTTCCTTTTCTTCATTCTCACCTCTCTCGGACTCTGAAGTTTCCTCTCTCCTCCTACGTCACAAACCTACAACGTGCACTCTGGACCCTCTCCCTTTTCGCCTCCTCCAAGCGACCACTTCTGATCTACTCCCCTTCAACCCCCCCAACCTCAACTCCTCACACCTCTCTGGCTGTTTCCCCTCTGCACTTAATAAAGTTCCTGTTTGTGGTTAACCCTGTGTCCTCTCTGTCATTCCTGCCGTTAGTGGTGAAGTCTAACAACGATAGCAAACAAAAAGCCTGTATCTTTTTTTGTTTTCTTCTTGTCGTTAATTGACTGCAGTATGCAGAATGACAACACTTTAAATAAACCTGTACAACACGTGACAGCTTTAACTTAATTTTTTTGATAGGCTCAAGCGTCTTACAAGTTGATACAACTGCATGGGTTTATGATTGGATTGTTTACAAAAGCCCAAAATTCTTCACGGATCATCCAGCCTCTTTTCCTCTCAAAGTGCACCAGATTGATGCATTTAACTGTTAAAATTTACAATAATAACAATAATTACAGTCATGATCCGTAGGTAAAAAACATCTTTACTTGATAAGGATTAAAAAACATTGCCACAAAAATAATACCTCTGCTGTACCTCCAAACACAAAGTGTTGTGATTAATATTATAAACATACCAAAAATAGCATATAGTGTAAACATCCATGTGTAAAAGTGAAAATAGCCAAAAATAAAGTATAGAGTTATATCGACAATCCAACCATTAAAAACAGAAAGCGGTAATTAAATTTGATATCCTCAACCAAGACTGCCCTGCTTTCATCTACCAGTGTCAGTATATGTATCTATTTACATTGCTCTCATGTGAGGAGTGAGTCAGGGTGATTAAAGGAATTATGAAAGGTACATTTAAGCTGTAATAATATAAATAATTCTAACTGATCAGTACCAGTGAAGAAATCTATTTAGGTGCTGTATAAGGTTATTGCTTATTGGCAGAGTTCAACTAAGCTGGTAAAAGTTTTCACCCCTCTAGGAAAAAATCACAATAGCCAAGATGGAGCTGAATTGCTGTGCTATTATCTCTTGACTTGTCATATCTTTACTTAAAAGACTCTTCAATCATTTCAGTATTAATACAAGTCCTGTATTTTTATCTGATCTGGCTGCATGAACAGTGTGCAGGAGCCAGTTCCACTCGACACTCCTATCTCCCTCTTCACTTCTATCTGCACCCCATAAAGACTCAGAAAGGTGCCGCTTTTTGAAGACACTGGCTGCACTACAGTACATTTAATCAGGAAAAGATAAATTATTAAATAATGTTGTTCAAAGGGTTCAATGAGAGAGTAATCTCACTCATATTGGCATAATAAGATATGCCTATATCTGCCCTAGCCTGGAGACAGAATAAAATCATCTCTCTCTCTCTCTCAGCATTGGCTCAGAACAGCAATGTTGTATCTTCCGCTGCAGGAGGGGGGACAGGGGCTAGTGGAGTCAAGGCTGATTCATGCGTCTGCATCTGCAACTCTGCCTACATGCGTGGGCGTCATACACAGACATTCGCATAGGTGTCTGCCAACATACTTGCATGTAACGTTAACACATACGTAGGTGGCAGTGTCGCATTTACCAATCTACAGCAAACAAAGAAACACAGAAACAAAAACCCGTTTTCTATGGTGCACCTAGGGTTGCCAACTTTCTATCATCCAAATAGAAGGACAGAAGGCAGAGTGCCAAGGTGGTGTGGGTATGGTGTTGTACAGATGTAAATCAACACATACTGTTAATGACATGTTACAAAAATTGTACACACACATACAAATTGCCATACTGCATTCTGTATGTGCAGATCTATATTACATTGCTATAGTTGGCTAGAAAAAAGTATTTATTTGTGCGGCTTTGCAATTCAATAAGTAAATATCTCTGCATTTGTGAATTACTCCAGCATACCTCCAGAAACACCTTCTCTGCATCGCTGCACAGAGATGCTTACTCGTATCTTCACAGAAGCATTAATCAGGTTTCAAACAGCAGGTGGTGTTCCAGACAGCCCAGAGTCTGTTGAATGTGCACATCTGAGCTTAGTAGGGCTGGCCTGTGCACGGTTTAGACAGGCAGTTTGGGGCTGGACAAACATCTGTTCCTGCTTTATCTGGGGGCGATGGAGCCCTCTGGTCTCACTCCGAATTACATGAATTAGTGCTGCAGACCTGGCAGCTGCTCACAGTGTCACGTAGTGTGGAGGAGCTGGAGGCTCCTGGGTGTTGGAGATGCTGTTGGTTGGTCTGCCAGTTTGCGATTACAGTTAAGAACATAAAGTTTGCAAACGAGAGGAGGCAATTCAACCCATAGTGCTCGTTTGGTGTCAATTAGTAACTAAGTAATCCAAGGATCCTATCTAGTCTATTTGTAAATGTTTCCAAATTTTCAGCTTCAACCACATCGCTGGGGAGTTTCTTCCAGATTGTGACAACTCTATGTGTGAAGAAGTGTCTCCCGTTTTCCCATGTTGAATGTCTTGAAGCCCAATTTCCATTTGTGTCCCCAGGTCCGTGTGTCCCTGCTGATCTGGAAAAGCCCCTCAGGCACGGGAACACCCTAACCAAGTACTACGCCACTCTGATTTTTACCCCGAGTCAGAGAACTCAAACCTACACCCTCCCCCGCACAGGTCGTCTGGATCTTGGCACACCAGCAGGACACCAGGTAAGGAAATACACAGAAATGAAGAAAACCAATTATGGGCAGCACAATACTTGAAAAAGGGGATGCAAATACAATGTAATAACTACGCTAAAACCCAATTAGAAAATACCTTTTATTAAAACTATGAAACTAATATCCCTAATTAAAACTAAGCATTTCCGCTATAGCAGCCAGAAGGAAACATCACTGAAACATCTGTAAACACATAGTACACCTAGCTCACGTTAAAGTTCATCTCAAAAGGTAGCTGTCAGGGTAGATACGTCAAATTAATTCCGCCTCCGATCTATCCCTCTCGTTATCACAGACAACCCTACAAGTCACTCACGCTGCCTTAGTTGGCACTGCTACTCCTCTACTTCTCCTGGAAAGTGCTATGTGCGGCTAATCCAATTTGACAATTTGCTAACTATCCCAGAGTCCAGATCATTAATGTAGATTAGGAAAAGCAAAGGCCCTAGTACTGATCCCTGTGGAACTCCACTAACAACCTCACTCCAGTTAGAAGCATCTCCTCTAATCAACACCCTCTGTCTCCTATACATCAACCAGTTCATAATCCATCTACTTACATTACCCTGAATGCTTACAGCTTCTACTTTTAGGATCAGTCTTTGGTGTGGAACCTTATCAGAAGCTTTCTGAAAATCTAAGTATGTCATATCATATGCTTTCACGTGATCTACAGCTGCAGTTGCATGTTCAAAAAATTCTAATAAATTAGAAACACATGATCTGTCTTGTCAAAACCCATGTTGAGTATCTCCAAGAATATGGTTTTCATTAAGATGCTCCTATATTTTATGTCTAACAATTTTTTCCAACATTTTACGGATTTTACAGATTAAGTAATACAGGTGAGACTGATTGGTATGTAATTTCCTGGCTCAGTTTTGTCCCCTTTCTTGTGGATAGGTATGACATTTGCAGTTTTCCAATCAGTTGGCACATCCCCTGTGGGCTTATAAATAATGTCCCTAATTTCATTAAGTACAGTTGGACATATACCATCTGGTCGAGGTGATTTGTTAATTTTTAATTCTGCTAGTCCCTTCATTTATCCTAATCTGTTTTAGAGTTTGAGTGGACAGATTGTTAACCTGTGGCATATTCTCTGTTTTTTCTTTTGTAAAATCCTCTGTAAAATACATTTGCCACATCTTGTTCATTTTCTAAGATACTTCCATTTTTATCATGTCTTTTATCTTTATTGAAATCTTGCTGTTATTGTATTGAAAAAAAAGCTCTTTGCATTAGTTTTAGCTACAAGAGCTGCCTTCTATTTCCCTCTTTGCTTTCATGATCCCTGTCTAGTTCTATGTATTCTTTGTATTTTGTTTAGTCTCTGTCTCTTTTGGATGTACTATATAACATTCTCTTTCTCTTGATAGTTTTGTGCATATTTCTCTTAAACCATTTTGGCCATAACCATATTGTGATCACAGATGTCAAACTTTGATTTGGCACGATGGCTGTGTTCTATATTAACAAGTATAGGTCTTGATCGGTATATGAAATTAGCCAACAGGATCTACACTTATCGTTCTATACAGTGCACATCAACTTCTAATTTTACTTCCCTGTAAAGTGTTTACAGTCAATAGTCTCATCATATGTATTCCGTTTTTTTTTAAATAAATGAAGCAAGAGTAACATTCCAAATAATCGTAATTCCATGAGCCGTCTGATCTCCGGGTCTGCATCAATACTTATACTTGAAATTGAGCACTTCTCTCATGAACAGAGACCACAGAGCAGAGAACAGCGAACAGAGACTGCTGACTAATGGAAGCTCTTCACTCCTGTGTGGGCATGTTCAGAGGTCAAAGGTTAGAGGTCGGTATAGAGCATGAGCATGTATTTGCAATAGCAGTCTTTGATCATGTATTTGCAATAGCGTTTGACATTGCATTTACATTTTGTCCGGAAAAACGGTGTAAGAGGTTTGACATGCATTTGCAAATATGGACGCTGTTTCTCTCATTTCACATTTGCATTATCATTTCAATAAAGTCCATCCTGAAGCCGGGTTGATCATGCATTTGTAATAGTAGTCCTTGACCATGCATTTACAATAGCATTTGACATTTGCATTTCCATTTTGTCCAGAAAATGGCATAAGAGCTAGGACATATATTTGCAAAGAGGGGTGCTGTTTTTCTATTTTCGCAAATACATTATAATTTGAATAAAGTCAACCATAAAGCAGGGGAAGTTTTTGAAAATGCAATTGCAATTGGTTTTTGCATTAAAAATTTAATATTGTCTGTGAATGTGCGTACTAGTATATGAAAATGAAAATGAAAATGGGATTATTGCATTTTCATTTTGTACCAAATAATGCATGCATAAATGGAACATGATTATGCAATTGTGGGATTGCATAATGATGTTCCATTTTGCATTAACATTTGAATTAAGTCCTCTATATGCTTCCATAGATTTCAACCACATGTTTAAGTTTCTAATCTCTGCCTGTCTCACTGGCCTGGCACGCGGTACTGGTAGTATTTTGGAGAACACTACCATGGAGATCCTGCTCTTTAGTTTCTTACCTAACTCTTTAACTTAGTCTTGCAGAACTCTGGCCTACCCTACAACCTACTGTAATCCAATTACATTTTCATGATCTAAGGGCTCAACCCTCCTAGGTTTTGGCGAGCACACTATCCCTCTCATGGGCTGATTGACCAATTCTTCTATATCACTAATACAGTGCAGATCAGCAAGCTGAGCCTCAAGATCATGGACTCTGATCTCTAGGGCTTCAACATGGCAAAACAGTGGCTAAATTAAAAACAAAACAAAACGCAACACAACAAAACAAAAAACAAACTAATAAATAGTTTCAGTGTCTCAGATTCCTAAACAGAACATGATGCTTGTGGCGTTTATTCGTAAGATTTTACGTTTAAAAAGTAAATTAGTCCTGATCCAATGTAAATTACAATGTCTGGTCATGCATAAGTGGAGCAGGCTAATTTGAGAGCAATTCCAAAAGATAGAATAATACTCATTAATAATAATAATAATAATAATAATAATAATAATAATAATAATAATAATAAAAGATTTTGCTGTTTATATAAATTAAATATACTTTTCTTACCATTTTATATATAAAATACATTATATATATATATATATATATATATATATATATATATATATATATTGTGCAGGCACATTTGTAAATGGTTTATTTGAAGATTAAGGTTCCCAACAGGTTTTGTACAGAACATTACAGACAGTACATGGTTTTAAAGCAGAAAAGTACATTCAGTATAAAACGCATGTAGAATTAAGATACTTTAGAGAGACAATGCAAAAGTCCTTAATAAAATAAAAATCCATCCATTTTCGAATCCGCTTATCCTGGTCAGGGTCGCGGGGAAGCCGGAGCCAATCCCGGCAGGCATGGGGGATTGGCAGGAATACACCCAGGACGAGATGCCAGCCCATTGCTGGGCAATTTAGGTTTGCCGATCAACCTGGCGGATGGTGGGAAGAGGGAGACCCGGGGGAAACCCGCGCAGACAGGCACCCGAGCCGAGACCCGAACTCTTCCGGAGAAGCAGGCTTGGCCGACATGACTTGCTTGCTGTCCAATGGCATCAGTCAAATATATTTCACAATGTACCCTCCCTTTCCATAATTGCTTCTGAAAATGCTGCAGCAGCTTCTTTATTTTTTCAGCACTTCCAAATCTCGCAGCTGCTGTTTTATTTTTTCAGCAATTCAAGGCTGCTTCCCAAGTCGCACACTTGTTCCCTCGTTCCCTTCCCTTGCGGGGCGGAAATACTACGGTGGCCATCTAAGGTATGTCCTAAACCCTTAGGGAACGAGTGAAGGGAGCCTAATCGAGCCATTTGTGCCCTTCAATTCTCCATTCGACGAAGTGTACAAAAGAGCACACTTACGCGGAAGTGTTTTAGCGCTGAAGTCCCAGAACTCTTTGCGTTAAAGGCGGAAACAAGTCAACTGGGAAAATATAGCAGCGGCGGGTGTATATAAATGTAATGTTAGCTAGACAGTTGTAGAAATTATTAAATTATGTATCAAGGAAATAATACGTAGATAGATAAAATAAAATGATTATATAATCATGATTTAAATATACGATTAGAAAGTTAAACCAAAAAATGTTTTGGAAACTATCATTTAATTAATTACTGAAGTAGTATCCTATACAACTAGGAGGTGATATTAACGAACAGTGTATTTCAAAATTATTATTATTATTATTATTATTATTATTATTATTAAATACAAATACAAGAAAAGACTGCGTAGGTACTTTTTCAGACAAAGGCAAAGGCGCTGAATGCTGACGCAGAAGTGTGTCCCATTGAGCGCTTTTAGTTTCACCCTACACCCTCCTCAGTCAAGTGCACATTCTGTGACGTAAACACAACGTCACGCAAAGTGTACACTTGTCGAAGGGTGTAGGGAGCAAGTGTGCGATTTGGGACGCAGCCCAAATTTCGCAGCCACTGCTTTATTTTTTCAGTACTTCCAAATCTCACAGCCGCTGCTTTATTTTTTCAGCAGTTGCACTTCAGGGCCACCGTAATTTCCCCCTATTCCTGCCATTGCCCGGCAGTGCTGGACGTACACCCCACACTGTCACAAGTGCCAAAACAACCAAAGCCTTTGCAATCCATTCCGTTACAGAAGTTTATTTAAGCAACGTTAATGAATGAATTACTTAACTAATAATATTCAGATAGGAGGGTTAAATGCAGGCAAAAATGTAAGACCTTCAAAATGTCTGGAATAGGCTAGTCATATACCGTACTATGTCTGTTGAGAATGCAGTTAATTTGCTTGCATTTCCAAGTAAATGCATATAAGTTTGGTGACTGATTTGGATTTCAGTTTTGAATTATTGCACAATTGCTGTTTCTCAGTATTTAATTGAGCATAGCAAATGAAAACACATTCATGCTCCAATACATCATACATTTTCAATCCCATGTTTCTCAATTCGAAATATTTCAAATTATGAATACGTATATTTTATATTTCCTGAAATAATATGATGAGAATAAGTAATAAAGACTGTTAGCATAACAGTCTACATACAAACATTGCCCATGCCCAATCTCACACAATATCTAAGACAATGGCTGTATTCGAAACTGCATACTACCCTACTACATACTGCATAAGTACAGTTAATTCCATAAATATTTGTACAGTGACACAACTGTCTTCTTTATTGCTCTGTACGGCACCACAATGGATTTGAAAGAATGGTAGTTACATCCAAATTGGGTGAACGGTGTAGGAATTACATCCATTTTTATATGTGGTCCCAGGGTTTCTTCCTTGATGATGCTCTGCCAGGCCTGTACTGTAGCTGTCTTTAGTTCCTGCTTGTTCTTGGGGCGTTTTGCCTTCAGTTTTGCCTTAGAAATCAAAACAAACCAATCAGAGAGATAGCAAAAACATGAAGTGTGGCCAAATCAACATTTTGGTACATTCTTAAAAAGAAACAATGCACTGGTGAGTTCAGGAACACCAGAAGGCCCGGAAGACCACGGAAAACAACTGTGGTGGATGACAGAATAATTATTTCCCTGGTGAAGAAAACCCCCTTCACAACAGTTGGCCAGATCAAGAACACCGTCCAGGAGGTAGGCATATCTGTGTCAAAGTCAATAATCAAGACAAGACTTCACCACAGTAAATACAGAGGGTTTACCACAAGATGTAAACAGGAAACAGGAAGACCAGATTAGAGTTTGCCAAAAAACATCTAAAGAACCCTGTTCAGTTCTGGAACAGCATCCTATGGACAGATGAGACAAAGATCAACTTGTACCAGAATGGTGGGAAGAGAAGAGTATGGAGAAAGGAAGGAACTGCTCATGATCCGAAGCATACCACCTCACCTGTGAATCATGTTATTCATGGGCATGTATGGTTGCCAAGGGAACTGGTTCTCTTTCATTTATTGATGATGTGACGAATTCTGAAGTGTTTAGGGCTATATTATCTGCTCAGATTCAGCCAAATGCTTCAAAACTCATTGGACAGCGCTTCACAGTACAGATGGACAATGACCTGAAGCATACTGTGAAAGCAATCCAATACTTTTTTAAGGCGAAGAAGTGGAATGTTTTGCAATGGCCAAGTCAATCACCTGACCTGAATCCAATTGAGCATGCATTTCACTTGCTGAAGGCAAAACTGAAGGCAAAATGCCCCAAGAACAAGCAGCAACTAAAGACAGCTGTAGTACAGGCCTGGCAGAGCATCACCAGGGAAGAAACCCAGCATCTGTTGATGTCTATGGGTTCCAGACTTCAGGCAGTCATTGACTGCAAAGGATTTGCAACCAAGTATTGAAACTCACAATTTAATTAATGATTATGTTAGTTTGTGAGAATACTTTTGAGCCCCTAAAATTGGGGGGACCACATACAGCTCTGGAAAAAATGTAGACCACTTCAAGTTTAGAAATCAATGTAAGTGGTCTTTTAATTGTTTCCAGAGCTGTATATAAATGGGTATAATTCCTACACCGTTCACCCAATTTGGATGTAACTACCCTCAAATTTAAGATGAAAACTTACACTTAAAGGTGCATCTTGATTGTTTCCTTTCAAATCCATTATGGTGACGTACAGAGCCAAAATGATGACAATTGTGTCTCTGTCCAGATATTTGTGGACCTAACTGTATATAGCAATTAAGGGGTGAGAGGGGGTGGTTGGGAAAAAGACGCTGTGCTTAGAGGGTGTTGTTCCTCGAGTAAACTCATATAAATAATATGTGTGTTAACAAATATATGGAAAGCTCTTCGATACAATAGGGGTAGGCAAGAGGTGTTGTGGAGTCACAGTCAGGAGGTCAGGTGATTGAACAAACAAGAAAACATAGAAATCCAGAAGGTGTAATCACAAGAGAAAGCAGGGTATAAGTTTCCAAACTGAATGAAGCCTTAGCTTGACGCTCTTTATCCACTCCCTTTGTCAGTATCCACATGCAAAAAAATGCACACGTGCACTTGAGAAAGTTTAACTGTTTACTTCTCCATAAAATAATTAGTACAAAAGGTGATTGTCCATTCCACAACCATTGAATTATTCCACAAAATCAAGGCGATAATTTCTGATGAGCACGATATACAAAAGGAAATTAATTAACATAAAAGAAGTGTAGCGAGAGTGAGCGAGGTCAAAAAACTATCTGGCTCCACTCCATGCTTGCCTCACCTAAAGCCCTAACACTTTCTCCACGTGAGCAAATCCAAAGCACAATTAAAGGTATACACAACCACTACAAAACAACAATCATCCCCGATTAATCCACAAATCTTAAGTGCAAGGAATAATAACAATTAACCCATACATCCTAAACATGAACCATGTATACACAGTAAACACTGTAAAACATTTTCCTAGCACTCCTCTAAATCAACAAACTGTGTAAATGATTGTTGCCCTACATATTACCCCATTGATAAACTTAATTTAGGCTTCTACACAGGGGTTGAATACACTGGGATACCATGGAACACTTGGATAAAGGCTTAAGAGTTGCTGCGATGAGGCAAACAAGACTTAGCATCAAGAGAGCATGACAATGGAGAATGAATACAAGAACTAATAAGCAAGGGAACACGAAACAGGTGGGAAAGGTAATTGTTGAAACAAGGATGATGACTGAAGGATTGGAAGCAGAGATCAGGTAGCGGAGACTAGGGTGGCCTCTGGTGGCAGAACTGGGAATAGTCAGGCTGTGGGTGTCACAACATCTCCTTCTGGGCAGATACAACTGTGCATTGCATGTCCATAGCACAGACTACAAGATGAGTCCTCAGCTGTGATTTAAAGGCTAAGACAGAGGGGGGATCTCTTTCATAAGCTGGAAGATTGTTCCACACTTTTGGGGCCCTATAACTAAATGCTCTACCACCTGCAGTTTCCTTGTGTATTTTAGGGACCACTAAGCTTCCTGGGATCTCAACGGCCGACCTCGAGTGTATTCAATAAGAAGATATTTTAAATAGGGAGGTGCCAGTCCCTTTATTGCTTTAAACGCTAATAAGAGAACTTTTGAAATCCTGTAGCACACGGGGAGCCAGTGAAGAGAAGCTGGACAGATGTGTTCATATTTTTTTGTTTTAATTCTTGCAGCAGCATTTTTAACAAACTGAAGTGCAGAAATAGCTACCTGACAGAATGGCATTACAGTAATCCAATCTGGATGTAACAAATGCGTGTATCAATATCTCAGTGTCATGTAGGCCTAATGAGAGTAATATTTCTAGGAAGGAAGGAAGATATCAACACATTCTGAATGTGTGATTAATAATTAGCGCACCCGGAATACCATTATTAAAGGTTGATCCGTTGTTAATTTGCTTACAGTCATACTAAATATCGACGCTGTATGGATACCCTATACACACCACACATACTCCCTATTCTGTACCTAGAATACAATATCCTTTACAAATCCTAGCTGTCAATAGTTGCTGGTACTTTCATTCAGAAACCAACTCAAGATTGTGTAGTTTTATTCAAACTGGTAATCAATCCAGGATGATTTGTGAAATAGGTGAAATACTATCGACAACTGGTCAAAGCAGATAAATGACTGAGAATAAACCAAATAATTATTATTTTCAATTTCAATAGTTCTGATATCTCTTTATCTATGTATTTCTAACATAATTTGTTTCCTTTATCAATGCTGTTGAAAATCACTGACCATCAGATCTGTGTCCTGTACCTATATCTCCAATGCACACAACACCCCCATTCTCACCGTTTTTTCTCTTTAGCTCATACAGAAAGCACAGTTCCACGTAGTTGCTGTGAGGATGTGGGCAATTTCTCATGCAAAATATAACATATATACTTACAATGTGTCAAACCTTTAATGAATATGTATTTATGTAGTCATTATCAATGTAGAATTAAATTGAATTGTATTAGTTTGTTCTGCATTTTCTCTCTTTTATTTAAGAACATATGAACATAAGAAAGTTTACAAACGGGAGGAGGCCATTCGACCCATCGTGCTCGTTTGGTGTTCATTAATATCTAAGTGATCCAAGGATCCTATCCAGTCTATTTTTAAATGTTCCCAAACTTTCAGCTTCTACCACATCGCTGGGTAGTTTATTCCAGATTGTGACTACTCTCTGTGTAAAGAAGTGTATCCTGTTTTCCGTTTTGAATGCCTTGAAGCCCAATTTCCATTTGTGTCCCGGGGTGCGTGTGTCCCTGCTGATCTGGAAAAGCTCCTCTGGTTTGATGTGGTCGATGCCTTTCATGATTTTGAAGACTTGGATCAAGTCCCCACGTAGTCTCCTCTGTTCCAGGGTGAAAAAGTTCAGTTCCCTCAGTCTCTCCGAGTAGGACTTTCCCTTCAGACCTGGAATAAGTCTGGTTGCTCTCCTCTGAACTGCCTCTAAAGCAGCAATATCCTTCTTGAAGTGTGGTGCCCAGAACTGTACACAGTATTCCAGATGAGGTCTAACTAGCGCATTGTACAGTCTTAACATTACTTCCCTTGTTTTAAATTCTACACTTTTGACAATATACCCTAGCATTCTGTTTGCCTTTTTTATTGCTTCCCCATATTGCTTGGATGGAGAAAGTGAGGAGTCCACATAGACTCCTAGGTCTTTCTCATGCATTACTTAATCTAGATCTGTACCTCCCATAGTGTAATTATAGTGGACATTTTTGTTACCTGCATGTAATACCTTGCACTTGTCCACATTGAATTTCATCTGCCAGGTGACAGCCCACAACTGAATATTATCTAAGGCCCTTTGAATAGCCTGTGCTGCCAAGATTGTATCTGCTGAGCCACCTATTTTAGTATCATCTGCAAATTTGACAAGTTTGCTAACTATCCCAGAGTCCAGATCATTAATATAGATTAGAAAAAGCAAAGGCCATAGTACTTATCCCTGTGGAACTCCACTAACAACCTCACTCCAGTTAAAAGCAACTCATCTAATCGATACCCTCTGCTTCCTATACATCAACCAGTTCATAATCCATCTACTTACATTACCCTGAATGCCTACAGCTTCCAATTTGAGGATCAGTCTTTGGTGTGGAACCTTATCAAAAGCTTTTTGGAAATCTAAGTATATCATATCATATGCTTTCATGTGATCTACAGCTGCAGTTGCATGTTCAAAAAATTATAATAAATTAGTAAGACATGATCTGCCTCGTCTAAACCCATGTTGACTATCACCAAGAATATGGTTTTCATTAAGATGCTACTCTATTTTCTGTCTAATAATTTTTTCCAACATTTTACAGGTGATACAGGTGAGACTGATTGGTCTGTAATTTCCTGGCTCAGTTTTGTCCCCTTTCTTGTGGATTGGTATGACATTTGCTGTCTTCCAGTCAGTTGGCACATCCCCTGTTCTAAGTGTCATTTGGAATAATTGAGTTTGGGCCTATAAATAATTTCCCTCATTTCTTTAAGTACTGTTGGAAATATCCCATCTGGCCCAGGTGATTTGTTTGTTTTTATTTCTGCTAGTCCCTTTAGTACCTCCTCCTCATTTATCCTGATCCCTCTTAGGGTTTGACTGGACTGATTGTCAACCTGTGGCATGTCATCTGTTTTTTCTTTTGTAAAAACCTCTGTGAAATACTCATTTAGAACATTTGCTTGTTCGTTTTCCAAGATACCTCAATTTTTGCCCTTTATCTGTTTCACTTCCTCCTTTATTGACCGCTTGCTGTTGTAATATTGAAAAAAGCTCTTTGCATTGGTTTTAGCTCCAAGAGCTATGTTTCTTTCTGTTTCCCTCTTTGCTTTCCTGATCCCTTTCTTAAGATCTCTTTGCAGCCCAACATATTCTATGTATTTTGTTTCGTCACCATCCCTTTTGTATGAGCTATACAACATTTTCATTCTCTTGATATTTTTTTGCATACCTCTATTAAACCATTTTGGCCAGTGTTTTTTGGTCCTCAATTTGCTAAGTTTTGGTACAAATTGCTCCTGAGCCTCAAGTAGTATATTCTGAAAATATACCCATCCATTTTCAACTGACTCTGTATCCAATGTGCTCGAGTCTACCTCTTCTAAGTGCCGTCTCATACCTTCAAGGTTTGCTTTTCTAAAATTGTAGACCATTGTTTTAGATTTGGACCTTGTTTTTTGAAAGAATGCCTCAAAGCTAACCATATTGTGATCACAATTTGCCATTGGTTCTCTAACTACTGTCCCCCTGACTCTATCTTGGTCATTTGAAAAGATCAAGTCAATACATGCACTCTCTCTGGTTGGTTCCCTGACAAATTATGTTAGAAAGCAGTCATTTACCATCTCAACCATTTCTATTTCTGCTTCTGTAGTCCCCACTGGGCTTTCCCAGTCTAAGTTTGGGAAATTGAAATCCCCCATTATAACAGCCACATCCTTGCTACATGCAGTCCTGATTACACTGTGCAATGCAGCATCTTTCTGAATATCTGAGTTTGGTGGCCTGTAACACACTCCTACCGCTAATCCTCCAGATCTCTTGTTCAAATGTTTCACCCACAAAGATTCTGTTCACCCACAAAGATTCTAATTTGAGTTCTTCTGCCTCAATGTCATTTTTCACATATAATGCTACCCCACCCCCTCTTCGATTTTGCCTGTCTCTCCTAAACTGTTTGTATCCTTCCAACTTGTATTCATCCCCATCATTTTCTGTAAGCCATGTTTCTGTCACTCCTACAACATCATAGTCACACGCCAGCACTGTGGCTTCCAAGTCTAACATCTTGTTCATTATACTCCTGGCATTGAGGTACAAACATTTCAGGACTTTCCTACTAGCAGTTTCCCTTGGTTTTCTTTCCTTACTGGAACATCTCCCATTGTCAGAGCTCCCTGCCCCCCTGGTTCCTAGTTTAAATGATTCTCAATTTCACTGCACATATGCTCTCCCAATGCATTAGCCCCCCTTCTGTTTAGATGTAGACCGTCCGGTTTGTACAGGTCCCATCTATCCCAGAAGAAAGACCAATGCTCCATAAACCTAAACCCCTCTTCCCTACACCAAGCTTTCAACCACGTGTTAAACTTTCTAATCTCTGCCTGTCTCCCTGGCCTGGCACATGGTACCGGAACTATTTCAGAGAAAAGTACCGTGGAGGTCCTGCTCTTTAGTTTTGTTCCTAACTCTTTAAATTTGTCTTGCAGGACCTCTGTCCTACCTTATCCTATGTCAATATTAGGGCATCCCCACTTCACAAATAGATTATAAAACAGAACTTACTAAGCAATTAAGTTAATTATATAAACATTTCACACCCAGTAATTTACTTTAATCTCAGTCTTTAATGTTAAACTCCAATCATAAGTATCCGGTTCAAGTTTAACAAATAACTATATATATATATATATATATATATATATATATATATATATATATATATATATATATATATACACTCACCTAAAGGATTATTAGGAACACCATACTAATACTGTGTTTGACCCCCTTTCGCCTTCAGAACTGCCTTAATTCTACGTGGCATTGATTCAACAAGGTGCTGAAAGCATTCTTTAGAAATGTTGGCCCATATTGATAGGATAGCATCTTGCAGTTGATGGAGATTTGTGGGATGCACATCCAGGGCACGAAGCTCCCGTTCCACCACATCCCAAAGATGCTCCATTGGGTTGAGATCTGGTGACTGTGGGGGCCAGTTTAGTACAGTGAACTCATTGTCATGTTCAAGAAACCAATTTGAAATGATTCGAACTTTGTGACATGGTGCATTATCCTGCTGGAAGTAGCCATCAGAGGATGGGTACACGGTGGTCATAAAGGGATGGACATGGTCAGAAACAATGCTCAGGTAGGCCGTGGCATTTAAACGATGCCCAATTGGCACGAAGGGGCCTAAAGTGTGCCAAGAAAACATCCCCCACACCATTACACCACCACCACCAGCCTGCACAGTGGTAACAAGGCATGATGGATCCATGTTCTCATTCTGTTTACACCAAATTCTGACTCTACCATCTGAATGTCTCAACAGAAATCGAGACTCATCAGACCAGGCAACATTTTTCCAGTCTTCAACTGTCCAATTTTGGCGAGCTTGTGCAAATTGTAGCCTCTTTTTCCTATTTGTAGTGGAGATGAGTGGTACCCGGTGGGGTCTTCTGCTGTTGTAGCCCATCCGCCTCAAGGTTGTACGTGTTGTGGCTTCACAAATGCTTTGCTGCATACCTCGGTTGTAACGAGTGGTTATTTCAGTCAAAGTTGCTCTTCTATCAGCTTGAATCAGTCGGCCCATTCTCCTCTGACCTCTAGCATCAACAAGGCATTTTCGCCCACAGGACTGCCGCATACTGGATGTTTTTCCCTTTTCACACCATTCTTTGTAAACCCTAGAAATGGTTGTGCGTGAAAATCCCAGTAACTGAGCAGATTGTGAAATACTCAGACCGGCCCGTCTGGCACCAACAACCATGCCACGCTCAAAATTGCTTAAATCACCTTTCTTTCCCATTCAGACATTCAGTTTGGAGTTAAGGAGATTGTCTTGACCAGGACCACACCCCTAAATGCATTGAAGCAACTGCCATGTGATTGGTTGATTAGATAATTGCATTAATGAGAAATTGAACTCCAAACTGAATGTCTGAATGGGAAAGAAAGGTGATTTAAGCAATTTTGAGCGTGGCATGGTTGTTGATGCCAGACGGGCCGGTCTGAGTATTTCACAATCTGCTCAGTTACTGGGATTTTCACGCACAACCATTTCTAGGGTTTACAAAGAATGGTGTGAAAAGGGAAAAACATCCAGTATGCGGCAGTCCTGTGGGCGAAAATGCCTTGTTGATGCTAGAGGTCAGAGGAGAATGGGCCGACTGATTCAAGCTGATAGAAGAGCAACTTTGACTGAAATAACCACTCGTTACAACCGAGGTATGCAGCAAAGCATTTGTGAAGCCACAACACGTACAACCTTGAGGCGGATGGGCTACAACAGCAGAAGACCCCACCGGGTACCACTCATCTCCACTACAAATAGGAAAAAGAGGCTACAATTTGCACAAGCTCACCAAAATTGGACAGTTGAAGACTGGAAAAATGTTGCCTGGTCTGATGAGTCTCGATTTCTGTTGAGACATTCAGATGGTAGAGTCAGAATTTGGCGTAAACAGAATGAGAACATGGATCCATCATGCCTTGTTACCACTGTGCAGGCTGGTGGTGGTGGTGTAATGGTGTGGGGGATGTTTTCTTGGCACACTTTAGGCCCCTTAGTGCCAATTGGGCATCGTTTAAATGCCACGGCCTACCTGAGCATTGTTTCTGACCATGTTCATCCCTTTATGACCACCATGTACCCATCCTCTGATGGCTACTTCCAGCAGGATAATGCACCATGTCACAAAGGTCGAATCATTTCAAATTGGTTTCTTGAACATGACAATGAGTTCACTGTACTAAACTGGCCCCCACAGTCACCAGATCTCAACCCAATAGAGCATCTTTGGGATGTGGTGGAACGGGAGCTTCGTGCCCTGGATGTGCATCCCACAAATCTCCATCAACTGCAAGATGCTATCCTATCAATATGGGCCAACATTTCTAAAGAATGCTTTCAGCACCTTGTTGAATCAATGCCACGTAGAATTAAGGCAGTTCTGAAGGTGAAAGGGGGTCAAACACAGTATTAGTATGGTGTTCCTAATAATCCTTTAGGTGAGTGTATATATATATATATATATATATATATATATATATATATATAATTATTTTTATTTCTTTGCAGACACCCTTATCCAGGTCGACTTACATCATAAGTGCCAAACAAAGTGTATTTTTGCACTTTGTTTTGCACTTATGTTGTAAGTCGCCCTGGATAAGGGCGTCTGCCAAGAAGTAAAAATAATTATAATAATATATATATATATACACCGATCAGCCATACCATTATGATCACTGACAGGTGAAGTGAATAACACTGATAATCTCGTTATCATGGCACCTGTCAGTGGGTGGGATATATTAGGCAGCAAGTGAACATTTTGTCCTCAAAGTTGATGTGTTAGAAGCAGGAAAAATGGGCAAGCGACTTTGACCAGGGCCAAATTGTGATGGCTAGACGACTGGGTCAGAGCATCTCCAAAACTGCAGCTCTTGTAGGGTGTCACCGGTCTGCAGTGCACAGTACCTATCAAAAGTGGTACAAGGAAGGAAAAGCGGTAAACCGGCAACAGGGTCATGGGCGGCCAAGGCTCATTGATACAAGTGGGGAGCAAAGGCTGGCCCGTGTGGTCCGATCCAACAGATAAGCTACTGTAGCTCAAATTGCAGAAAAAGTTAGTTCTGGTTCTGATAGAAAGGTGTCAGAACACACAGCACATCGCAGTTTGTTGCATATGGGTCTGCATAGCCACAGACCAGTCAGGGTGCCCATGCTGACCCCCGTCCACTGCCGAAAGAGCATACAATGGGCACATGAGCATCAGAACTGGACCACGGAGCAATGGAAGAAGGTGGCCTGATCTGATGAATCACGAGTTCAAGGTGTTGACCTGGCCTCCAAATTCCCCAGATCTCAATCCAATCAAACAAGTCCGATCCATGGAGGCCCCACCTCGCAACTTACAGGACTTAAAGGATCTGCTGCTAACGTCTTGGTGCCAGATACCACAGCACACCTTCAGATGTCTAATGGAGTCTATGCCTCTACGGGTGAGGGCTGTTTTGGCAGCAAAAGGGGGACCTACACAATATTAGGCAGGTGGTCATAATGTTATGGCTGATATATATGTGTATATATGCTCATCAATAACTGGCGTGTAACTAATGCAACTGTTGGCATTAAGAAGAAATATCTACAAAGGGACTTTTCCATACTTTACATGATTTCAGTCAATAATCAGTCTGTTTATCTCGATGTGAAACACTCTTCTCCCGTGATGACAAAGACCTTGTGAATAGGTACGGCTTAACTAAATGCCAAAGAGATAAAACTCAAATGAGATTTGAATAATTTCATACAGTATTCGTCCAAGACATTTTCAGAAAGACAAAGACCGTGAAACATTTGACTATGAACTCTACGAGCTTTAGATCTTCACGCCTACTTGAAAACTAAAAGTAAATGCATATCAAATTAAAACAAAGTCCAACCAAAATCAAATCAAATAAAATCAATAACACGTCGCTGCCGCTCATTAAGATAAGCAAAACGAAACAATAAGTATCCCGGAATGATTTGTGACAAAGAAAAATAAATAAATAAATAAATAAATAAATAAATAAATAAATAAATAAATAAATCACTTGCCAAACGGTATCCTGAAGCGGTGCATATGATCACGTCTGTTACCTGCTGGTCAGAATTGATGGTCTCTGTCAGTGTCACTACTGCGCGACACCGCTGGTTGAAGAAAGCAGAGGTAGCAGTTCCTGCAGGGCACAATTAAAGGCGGATTTTGAATTCGCTTGCATGCATTTCGCATGTTCAAGCATTTCCACCCACTATTTCTATCCAAATACAGGCGAACGTGAGTGGAATTGGAAATGCAGTGGAATATATAAAGTTAACCATTAACTAGTCGAATGCTCATGCAACAGAGATCGTCTCGATATACATCGCAAATGTAACCTTGCAGCAGAACATAGCCTACTCCTGTATTTATACAAATTGAATGTAAAAAGTCATCATTATAAATTGTGTGAAATACAATACCGCAGTATTTCTATTAAATTTCGTGGGATACCCTGCTGAAAGAGTTATAAAAATAAAATAAAATAAAAGTTCACAGGAATCCTAATTCGTTTTTCTCATATTTGCTATTCCTACGCATATCATTGTATAAATGCTTATTTGCTGTATCTGGAAATGTTTTCCTACAACAATGGTACAATTGTATATTAATGTTTTAATAGCATAATACATTAAATGGATGTATAGGCTAAATAAGCCTTCATCTGAAAACCTCATGATTATATATATATATATATATATATATATATATATATATATATATATATATATATATACAGTTGTATTTGAAAGTATTCATGAATACTTTAATCTTTAAACTATACAACTAAATTATAAAAGTATGTATGTGTGTGCGTGTGTGTGTGTGTGTATATATATATACACACACACACACACACGCACACACATACATACTTTGATAATTTAGTTGTATAGTTTAAAGATTAAAGTATTCATGAATACTTTCAAATACAACTGTATGTATGTATATATAGGCTGTGTATGTATATACATAGATAGATAGATACATAGGTGTGTGTTTGCAGTGTCTCTCTAAAAAGGTATTGAGATTCCAGTGAATTTTTCTACAAACAGTTACTTCGCAGGGTGATTAAAAGGAAGTTATCAAAGTTAGTTTAATTAAGTGGAAAATATTCAAACAATTAAAACTAGTCACTGGGTTATTGAATGCACTGGGGTTGTTCCATGCTGTAATTTGATTGGGCCGACCCGATGGCTCGTGATTTGCAAGCACATCATCATTGTAACAGTATGCCTATATAAGCCAACTCGCTCTACCTCCACAATACGAGAAAGAACAGATTGCAATACAACCCTTTGAAGAAGAATCAATTCAAATCAAAGGTAAAAATAACAACAAGAGAACCTGATATTCATTGAAATAACATTAGATATTAAATATATATATATATATATTTTCAACGAACTCCACAAACCATGCTTCACAAAACCGGGATTCTGCTGCTGCTGGTGCTGCTGACCTCTGCCTATGAACTGGACCAGAACGAGTCCTTCTCCCCCCGGAGGACGCGGGTCTCTGCGCACAGCTCCTGTAAGTCCTGCATTTCGAGTTGCCTTCGACATTACTGTTAATCTTTTAGAAGTGATCGTTAAACATTGGAAGCTCACAATGTAACTACTGCAGAAAAGAGGGAGCATTAGTGTGTGCAAAGTTGGATAAAAGTTAATGTCCTCATATACCTGCATGGTAATATTAATTGTAAAATATTACGATTCAATTGTGTGTACAAGACGTTCTTTTCATGAGTATTAGTTTTCTAATTTTACAAGCAGTGGAAATAACTGAAGTTGGACCATTTGTCACAAAAATGTTATATGCCTATGTGATGCATTTACTGAGCTGCCAGCTAGACATACTGTTTACGTTTGACACTGACAAGCTTTGGAAATTCGGACAAAGTTTACAAATAAGCTGCGTTATGATTATATTTTGTAACCATTGTAAATACTGCGGATTTATAACATTGAGGTTCGTTTAAATTATAGGTAAGTTACATTTGTATAGCGTAGAAATGTTACGCAAAGTTCGTGTGTGTTGCGGTAGGTGAACAAAGGCATCAATATTCTGGTTTTTATAGCAGCGTGAAAGATGCTCATATTTATTTAATGCAAAACAGGTTTGTCAGTAGACTGACCTACGCTTTAAAAACACAACTAAAAAGTCACAATAAATGTATAACTTCTGAAATTGTTATTATGCATTCCAAGTTTGGACGAATTTAATAAAATATATACATAAAGACCTAACAAAGATTCAGATTAATTAGCATCCTTTACAGATTTATAAACGTTCTCAAGTTTGCAAGTCATTTTAAAAATTTAAAAAGATTATAAGCTTGGTTTTATGATTCGTGACTTTATTTATATCAGTTTTTGCCTTTAAGTAGTCCAAAACATTACATTAACTAACCTGCCTTCACAAATGAAGTGAAAGCTAGTGTACTCTCCAGTTTGAAAACACAGTCTTCTGCGTGGAGAGCAGCACAGAGCTATCGAGTGTAATGCATTGAGTTGTAAGTTCTTTATGAAATCTGCTAAATACAATGTTTTTAATAAAATGTATTTATACTTTGCTTAAGAACTTTCTAAATGTTCTCCGAAATTTTCCTTTGTAGACAAATCGGTACAATTAATGCCACATTTACAACAGTGTATTAATTTATATTTGCAATACTATAATGTGTAGTATTGTGCAGTGCCATGCCTGCAATATTAAGACTACATTCAAATTTTCTATAAAGAACTGAAGATCTTTGCTACATACTAATATCTCTGCTATGTGCAGAACTTCCTGTTTTATTTTGTTGCTGTGGGAACATGTAATGACTCGGTACTTTAGTCAGCCTTTAGCAATGGTAAAACATCCTGCAAAATAGAGCCTGCAGTGTAAAAGGCTGTGTCATGTACTGCTACTTGCAGACACCTGTCACACAACGAAGGGCAATAGTTATTGCTACAGGAAAGTGTAATAGATCTGCCCAACTTACACTTTTTAGCGAGAGGTTCTGGAGACCTATTATTATTGTTAGGATAATTTATATTCCGCCACATTTTCCATTTAACTTTTTTTTATGAAATGAAATGTATTTTTTAACAAACTTGTGAAACCTGGCACGATGTTAAAGGCCTTTGTTGCCTTGCTTTCAGCTGGAAACAAGTCCTACTCATCATGCGGTAAGAACAAAATAATACAAATAATGATAGGTACAACCAGTTACAAAAACTGTTAACAACTATAACAATGCCAATCCATATATGGCATTTACAGTAAGGCATGTGCTACATTCACTATTTTATAACCAGCCATACTTTGTTATAATTACATCAATACACCATAATGAGAAATTGGCTAATCCTGTAATAATGTGGTTACTCCTTTCAGAAACCAGCTAATACCTAAAATCATTCTAATCTGCAGTGTTGTTTATCAGGCAGTTAGTCTAACAAACACCCAGCCTCAGTTTTAAAGATCCACCATTGACCAAAAACGCAAGCCAAACAAGATTCATACAGTGTTAAAGGAGCAGGATACCAGTAATTCAGAGTATCACTACTTTCTTTTTGAGAATGGTTTAAGGATCATGTTACCATTAATAAATGTTGGTGGGAGAAAAGTCACAATACAATATTTTTTTCTTAAATATCAGCATGAACTGCAGTTCTCAAATCCATAAAACTCATCCAAGGCAAAAAGCTGCATTGATCACTACTGATGCCTAATACATAAATGTATTTTGCTCCCAAACATGAAGTCACATTTTATTCTAAATCCAGAGGGGATGCCATCACTTGTATGAACAGTTCTCGAAAGGATTCAACAACACACTGCTGGGGTGCATAGTGTTAGGTAGACAATCGGTATGTTGCTGGTTTGAAGTCAATGAGGGATGGCCTAAGACTTTCTACACAGTAAACATATCAAACTATTCTTTGGTGTAAAAAAAAGCAGATTACCATTACTGTGTAGAAAATCATAGGTTGCCCTTTATTGACTTGTGGTTGTGAAAAATACTGTCAACCTTCCATACATGTTGCCAGAGCTATTTAGGTGACATACTGTGAAATATCTCTTATCAGTGTTCAGTTTGGGGAGCATTGAATATCCTTTAAGCTCCAGAAGGGTGGAAAAAATTACATTTGTTAATTATCATCATCCACATCCCTGGAATGGCAGTACTGCAATAATGACCTGTGATGACACAGGGAAAAGAGAGACCAAGATTCATTGTTCTTTTAGAAGGGGTCAAAAGCTGACACACAGCATTACACATCATTTCAGAATGTTGCAATAAGGCTGTGGTTTGGTTGTAACAGACATAACATTGTTGCAATGCATATACAACATTGGTGATTTGATTTTGTCAACCATAATATAGCAACATTAAAGAAACATAAGAGACTTTAGTTGTATATATGTTTTTAAATGACATTACTATTAGGGAATATTTTAGTACACCTTATATCAACCTTAGTGTTCTACATCATTTACATGTTTATTTTATACTTTTTAAAATGGAAAGAACTGTAAGAAAAACCTATAACACACTTCATAAATAATAGGCAGTACTGTTTTCCACCAAGTTTAACAATATTTAAGATTGTTTTAAATACTTAAGTGTTTCAGTTTTTCAATTTCACAACATAATTTCACAACACCCACAACTTTATGGTGGTTGCAGAAATGTTGTGGTTATGTTGGATTCTGTTTTTGGTCTTGCAATACTCAGGGGTGGAAAGTAACGAATTACAACTATTCACGTTCCTGTAATTGAGTAGCTTTTTAGTGTACTTGTATTTTTCAAATTTGGTAATTTTACTTTTACTTAAGTATGTTTTGAGTATTGAGTATTGTACTTCCTACTAAAAAGGCATTCGTTACAGAATACAAACTTTGTAGGCTGTCATGGAAAAAAAAGGTGGATGACAGACAAATAGACCAATAAATGAAGGAGCAATACATTCAAATGTCAAGCATTCCGCACGCAACACTCAACAGGTCAATCACATTGTGTGATGGTTACAGTTGGTCAGTCAATTAAAGATTTGAACTCAGTCATCCAGACCAGCAGCAGTAAGGTAAGTTAAAAAAAGAAAAGAAAAAAGAAAACGACAGCAGACATTAAATATATCTCCCGCTTATCCGTTCTTCTATGTTTCGAAACATTTTAATTAAATACCTATACGGCGTTTCATCTGTGAACTCCTCAAATGTAATAAGATATTAACACTTTCTTCTACAACCGCGGAACCTGCTGTTTATGCGGTAGGATATACTGAATACAATATAGCCGACAATCTGGGCTTTGTAATAAAATTGTCATTGTGAAAGAGTTATAATTGTGGTGATTCCTGAAATGTCAATTTCTACAAGTCATGTATTCATATATTATTGTCACTATTTATTTTATTAGCAGATTTGCACCTGCTATAGCTGTCGTCTGCTTGCCCTGTGATCGGCTCAGCAAGTTTCTAATTCAATCTCGATCACGTTGCAAGCCCAGGTCTCAAGATCAATGTTTGATCAGACGCCTGTTTGATGCTAATTAATTTATGTAGGGCACTGTAGTGTTGAAAATCGCGTTTACTGCATTGTCAAAGGGTGCCAATGATAAATTAGGGATATAAAAGTTTATACAGAGGCTAAACGGCATTTGTTTTAACCAATATATATATAGTGTGTGTGCAATTAAGTTATTAAGAAAACATGCTAACAAAACAAAACGCAATACAGAAAAATCTAAAAAGTATGGACAGATAGAACCATCCCATCCGCCACCTGCATCCACTGCCAACCTCCCCCAAACCTTGAACCCACCACCCCCTTATCCCGCTGTAGTCTGGAGAGCAAGTGCAGCTCCAGTTTGCTAATGGGAGTCTGCTGCAGAGTATGAAGCTGAACGAAGTGAGTCACATAATGTTCCGAAAAAATATTAATATGCAGGTTCAATTTGCTTACAGATTGTCAATTTACAAATATAAAAAAGCAATAGTAAGAGCACTTCACTAGTTCAATCGTTTTTGTCAGCATGTTTGTTGCTTTTCTAATGCTTTCGAAACAAATTTTCTTGTTGAATGAAAAATAGAAACGAAAACGATATGAGACCATATTGTTTAACTGTTAACTTTTTGTTCATCGATGGATAAAGAATTAAATAATTATCAAACTACATTTTGTTTGAAATGTAATTTATATTAGCTTCTTTGTTTATTGAATTGTATATGAGTCACGGCACACACTGGTAACCACACATGCTCTCGCTTCCCTCTCTCTCTCTCTCTCTCTCTCTCTCTCTCTCTCTCTCTCTCTCTCACTCACTCACACACAATGTTTTAGAACGCCGGAGTTAAGCGCAACGTTTGAACTGCAACAGCACATCCTGCTCTGTGGCGTCAGAAAGTAGTTCCATACACAAGTGCATTTTTTTATGAAAGTCCTAAGTTTTTTTCCTCAGTTTTTTATATTCTTGTTTGCTGAACTGTTGTATATAAGCCAATACTTAAGCAATATCACACTCGCAATCATGCGATATGGCCTATACGGCACTCGGCCTATGCCCTCGTGCCTGCGGCCGGATCACATCGGTGCTGATATATCGCCATATCGCACTCTTGCTCATGTGATATTGCTTAAGTATAGGCAGTTAAACCTATTTGTACTGTTTTCAGTGCGTTTTCAATATTCCAGGCCTGTCATTCCATAGAAAACAGCTGTCATTCCATGTCATTCCACTTTTATGTTTTTATTCAGGATTTTAGGATTCCAGTCTAGGATTTGGAAATATAGACCTTGCTTTTGTTTTCCCCATTGTAGTCTATGGGCATTCCACTTCCAATTACAGTCAATGGGCATTCCATTTGGTCATTCGTTTCAGTCTGTCCCAAATACGGCCTCCTGTCCTGACCAGTGATGTTCCCCACAATAAACTAACAATAAAGTTATATCAACATTTCTTTGTGTTCTAGGTAAATTGGTATTGTGATTATTCAAATAGCACTTTTTGTTTTCCGATCCGATACGTCAACCTTTACTATCTGCCGATACCGATCCGATATTTTTGTTTACTACTAAGCTGTTAATATTCCATATGTATGGACGCAATGTGAAACAAATTCTCTATTTCCTGATGACAATATAAATAACTCAAACCTCATATATAGTATATAATATAATAAGAAGAAATATATGAGGTTTCACTTAAAGATCTTCAATTTGTTTTAATTTATTTTTCATTCAATAGCCTAATAATTTAGCAATGTGAGCTGCACTGAAAATGCCTTAACATTAGCGTGCCTCCTTGTGGCAATGTTTTCTGGTCATAACAGCAAAATACAAAATGTATTAGACTATCTATGTCACTAATTTATACAATCTACTTAACTAAACGATTTACTTTTCCATGTTTCCAAACAACACTCAACACACAGACACCGCTCTGCGCTCGAATTCAGTGAATACACAATAAACGGCAATAGCTGCTGTGTGAGGACCTTAATAATATGAATGTGTTTGTTGCTCCTCTTCCCTTTTCTGTAATTGCAAGTTTCGTACAAGGGTGTTTGGCTTTTTGGTGGGTTAACACACCAGCTGTAGATTTGTGGTATTTTAATTGCACTGCACATATTATACACTTAACTGTTATTGTCTCTGTGAGGAAGCCATTGGTCGCGTTCTTGTAGCGTAGATTTCCGCAGACATGCGCAGATCTGCAGAATTCCACCGATTGTGCTTATATGGAATTTGTCAATGCGACTATTATAATCCTAGAACACTTTAATCCAGGCCATTAAAAAGTCAGTAACTAAGACTATGAAAAGTCATTAAAAGTAATTATTTTTCCACATCCTTAACCTGCAGGAACCTTGCTCTAATATGACTGTTACGCCCTCTGTGTGACTGATGTCGCTATTATTGTACACGATGATTGTATTCTTTGTGGAGAACGCGCCACATGGAATAAAATAATCATGTTAAATAATAGCGACATTTCTGGGTGGTGAAATACACTTTTTATGACTACAAACCGATGGTTCTTTCGGAAAATAAGGGTGATGGGTCCAATCTAACGTGCATAAAATGTTATTTTTTAAAGCTTCTCGTGACTTTTCTGATTTCCACCATTGACTCTCAGCAAAGCAGCTCCAGAGATTGGACCCCTGTGACGTCACGGCATATTTCTCAAGCTCTGATTTCTGGTCCATAGAATGAGCTGGACATGAGAAACTCACTGCACATAATATGGTTCTACTTATACAATAACCTGAGGAAATACAGATTTTTGGTGGAGTTCCCGTTTAAGGCGAAGTTTAAGGCTAGCTGGATCGTATCAGATTACAACATCTATTATTTCCGATATCCGATCCAGTGTTTTTGGCCTGTATCGGCCGATACCGATACGGATTATCGAATCGGCGCATCTCTAATATATATACATACATACATGTATATAGTGTTAGTGTTTGCTTGGAGATCATGTGACAAGGCTTTGTTAAAAGTAACTATGTAACTTGTACTCCAAGTACTTTTTACTTTTACTTGAGTAGTTTTTTTTTTATACCAGTACTTTTACTTCTACTTGAGTAATATTTCATCAAAGTAACAGTACTTCTACTTGAGTAGGATTTTTCAGTACTCTTCCCACCTCTGGCAATACTGAACTCAACACTGTACTGGCATATCTATGAGTCTACAAATTGATGTTGTCCAAACTTTATTTCCCATAAGCAGAATGTTTGAACAAATAGTCAAAATGTTCAATTGTAACCTGTGCAGAGGGCCATGGTATTGGCCTATACTGTTAGCTCAGTGGATGAGAGAAGATAGACTGTATAAAATAGATGATGAAAACACAAGTTACAAGTATGATACATGTTTGTATGGAGCAATAATTTTGAGAGAACCCACTGCAAGTTGTTTTTCACAGAATTGGTCTTCCTGAAGCTCCAACACAGTATCTAGAGCATGGTCTGTACAACTCTGGTCCTGGAAAGACTCCATGTCTTTTGTTTTTTTGCTTTATCCACACCATAAATTACGTATAAATCAATTATTGAGCTTAATACATTAAAATTACTTCGTATTCATGATATTCAGGGATTTTTGATTTAGACAGGCCTATAGAAGCTGTGGTACAGGGTTGGCCATCACTGATCTAGTGGCAAAAGGAAGTAGGACTGCAGATCAACTTCTTAAAGGTGGTGGCAACACCAAAACAGAATGTGTTTTTTTCTCTTTAAAATGTTATACTAAAGGAAAAAACATAAACACATCTTAGACAAAAATGTAACATGGAATATATAGTACAATCTAAATGATGGCTAATGCAAGTGAAAGAGTTCTTAGGGCATGGCTCAGGTATTATTTCTTTCTTATCAGACCACATTACCTAGTAGCCCTAAACCAGCACTGCATATATTGATGGCATGAGGTCATTTACAGAGCGATTTAAACAGCTGCTAACCAACAATGAAACAATAAACGTCATTGTCTATTAATTCCACTGTAAGCTTATGTCTGTCCTGGACCCAAACCTGTCGGGCTAGTCAGCACACATCAAGACATTACCATCCATTATCAGGGTTAGTCAGCCAGGTTTAATTTATGTTTCATTAAGCATAATGTCTCTTTATATCAGGGGCTAGATTTCCAGTGTTGTACAATGGAGGTCTATACCTTGAACAAACTTCTCTTTCAAGACCCTGCCAAGGACTGTGTTCATTAATCCAAGAAATACCTGTACTATTGTAAAACAAGCCTTTATCTTAATGTCTTTTTAAACCATGGGGGTAATTCAGCAAGGTTAGGTAGGGGGGATACACTGTTAAGGCTCATTGATGCTGTGAGGATTGAGTCAAACCAGCTGGCAGAGAATAGCATCGTGGAACAAAAAAAAAAGACACTTAAATGAAGGAGTGAAAAACTCATGCATGGCCTGATATGTTCTTTATATAGCAAAGGTTATGTAGAAGTCTGAACAGTTGACTACGCTAAGATTGTGTATAAAATAGTGATCAGTTAAGTGAAGTAAACCTCTCAGCTATTGTGCTTTCTCAATGTGAATATAATTAAACTACATTCTGACTGGTTAAATGGAAATGGGTATTATCAATAGAAATCCACATGACTGAAATTAAAGAAAACACATACTCGCATAACACTTTTCTACTATCTGCAAATCTCATCCTTAAAAAAATGAATTGTACAATCTGCTATTTGAATACCTCTATTTAAATACTTGGGATAAAACAGCAGGATGTTGTCTATTCCAGAGGCTGATATACGTTTGCGTTAAACAACTTCAAAAGCACACATGCTATAAATAAAGGATTTCATTGACATTAAAGTGCTCTTCTCTTTATAATTTACTCTAAAAACAATGTATGTTGATACATTGTCAGAAACTGTGCTGTCTGACATTTAAGAGATTGCTTGATAAAAGGTAAGTTGCTTGCTGAGGTAAATTGTTCTGTACTAAACTTATAATAAAAGGAATTACTATAATTGTTTAGTACTCTGACATTAATAGGGCTTTATGTTTGTTTGTTCACAGCATGTGCATGCAATCGTGAGGTTTAAACCAAAGCTTCTACCAGAATATTTCATGGTAGTTTTTGTATGGTTAATGTCAAGCACATAGTGATTTATTTAAATAGTTTGGTCTCTGCTAATATATTGTAATTTTAACATATTTCAGGGTTTATTTTCTTACAATTATTATTATTATTATTATTATTATTATTATTATTATTATTATTATTATTATTATTATTATTTCTTGGCAGACACCCTTATCCAGGGCGACTTACAACATAAGTGCAAATTATAATTTCTAGGAGGGGTAGATATAGCTTTTCATTGGTTTTAAGAAGAGGAGTTGGTGAAAAATGTTTAGAAGCAACTGGCCTATGGTAATCAATAATACCACCTATCAACGACCTGCATTAAACTCATTTTCAGACAAGTATGGTGCAATCCCGGGAATATTCAAAGTATAAAACCATACTGTTACATACAGCCTATGATGGCGAATTCTGAAATCTGCCTGGCAAGTACAAATGTTATTATCCTGTCACATGCAAGTATAATCCAAAAAGCATTTCCATGGCCAAAAAAAAAATGTCAGCAGAAACTGATCCTGCTTGGTCTTCGCTATAAGAACTGTACCAGCATGTCTGGGAGCAAAACACATCTCCAACTCTCCATTATTTTATTTATTTATTTATTTATTTATTTATTTATTTTTGTTGGTAGTTCATTTAAAAAATCGTAGGTATGCTAAAAGAACGTACAGATCGTGTTTCCAAGTGTTTCATAATGGTTTGTGCCATATTTCGGTAGTGGCTGAAATTAACATTTAATCAAGACCTCAATGTACTGATTGTCCCCCTCTGTCTCTGATCTCTCTCTCTCTCTCTCTCTCTCTCTCTCTCTCTCTCTCTCTCTCTCTCTCTCTCTCCCTTGTAGCATTTACACAACTTTTTATATGTTTAGCTCAGGGTGAAATCAGTGATAATTGATATCTGTGGTTGCTAATCTAGTTTTAAAATTGTGCTTGCCACTTGGCCAGGTCATCCTTTTAAATTATAATTTGTTCTCAACCAACTAAACTGGTCTCCATCTCTCTCTTTCTCTCTCTAGCGGATGTAGCTCGGTGTCTGAACAGTGCCCTCCAGGTAGGATGTGGGGCCTTTGCGTGTCTGGAGAACTCCACCTGTGACACAGATGGCATGCACGATATCTGCAAATCTTTCCTGTACAGTGCTGCTAAATTTGACACTCAGGTACAGACACCTAAACCCTGTCTGCAGCTACTGTGATCATGCTGAATCTAGTACTCAGCCAGTCCTTTCCTACATGGCGTGTCAGTGAGGAAACATACATTTCCGGTGGTCTTAGTTGTAGTTTATCACTATTTGAATGATGGATGCTTAATCAGGAAGTTCTTGCCACAGTAGTGAAAAAGCCAGAAATGAGTGCCTTGAATTTATAGGGATAATTACTACCAGAGTTCCCTGAATAGAAAGGATTGTAGTTTTTATTTTTAATTATAATGTATCTAAGCACACCACATCAGTAAAATGTCACTCTGTAGCTTTAAAAACAAGGGAACAGGATTTATACTGATATAATACAAATAATATAATAACCACTCAAATTTAAAGTAGTTTTACTAGAGTAGTAGTGGAAGTAGAAACATTCTCAGTACAGCTGAACAACTGACATTGTCAATGAAAGTAATGGAGAATATCCCAGGCCCAGCCAATCTGTCGCATACCTAGTCTCTCTTATGTGTAAGCAAGAGTTGTTGGAGCTGTGTAATAATTTTGGTAGCTTTTGTGATATTTCACTACTAGTCTCAATGTTGTCCATTAAGATGTTTTGGGGTTTTAGCGGCATCTCAATGTGTGGGTCTGAAGTGAATCCTCTTACGAAAATCTCAAGACTCAGCCCAGGGATATTCAGTTTTCTGTCTTGGCATAATCAACTAAATATGTTTATAAACAGGTATTTTGTCTTGCATGGTTTTGGTTTGTATGGCAATGTGGCCAGGACTGTTGATTAGATTAATATAATAACAAGGGTACCACATTGTTCTAGTCAGACTGTGATTAAATGCAGTAAATAACCCATTGGGCACTGCAGTGACGGAGGTGTTGTGTTTGACAGGGCAAGGTCTTTGTCAAGGAGAGTCTGAAGTGTATTGCCAACGGTATCACCTCCAAAGTATTCCTCACCATCCGTCGCTGCTCCACCTTCCAGAGGATGATCAGTGAGGTGCAAGAGGAGTGTTATACTAAGCTGGACATCTGCGAAGTGGCGCGTCTCAACCCAGAGGCCATCAGTGAGGTGGCCCAGCTGCCTAGCCACTTTCCAAACAGGTCAGCCAAGACACACCAATGCCCACATGCCCACATGCCCAAATGCACAGATACCTTAATAGCCTTAATAGCCTGCCATAGAACATCACATGTTCCCTAATTTGTATTTCAATGCTAACCTTTACTTAACCTTAACTGACTAATTACAGTGTATAATATCAATCAATCAATCATTTTTTGTTATGTACAGCACCTGTCGCAGGGTTTTAATATGCACCAATTCAAATCATTTTCTTTTAAAGACAAATTAAACCTTTACTGATCTGTAGCTTCTTCAGTCTGCTAATTCCATTTGCCATTTGCAGATATTACAGCAAACTCCTGCAGAGCCTGATGGAGTGTGACGAGGAAACCGTGAGTGTGGTCAGGAGTAATCTGGTGTCCAGGCTGGGGCCCGAGATGTCTATGCTGTTCCAGCTGTTGCAGAGCAAGCCCTGCCCTGCCTCTTCTGCCTCCTCCACCTCTTCAGCTGGGGCTGATGGGCATGGGAGTTGGCGTTGGCCAGGATCCCACATGTTCAAGATCCAACCAAGCTTGCGCAGGGAGCCCACCAACCTATTCGCCAAGAAACGCTCAACCGGTGACAGCTCATAATTCTCTTCTTGCACACACACACATGTACGCACACACTCCCATACACACACAGCATGACACTTGAAAAAAATTAAATGACAACACTTTCTGTGTGTAAGGATCTTAGATTTTTCCAAAGTACCAAAAAACAATAATCCTAAAAATGTACCTTCAGTCAAAATGGCATGAAACCAGTAAAATATTAAGCATAGTTATTAAAGCTACAAAAAATCTGATCTATCTATATTCACTTCATAAAGGTTTATATACTTGGGGAGAACAATGTACAATCATTACTTATGGTAAATATACAGAAATGGCACTGCATGTGTGCATTCTTATGTATGGGATATTATCCCTAAATAAGAATGTATGTATTGAACATCACCTAAATATGCACTCAGATATAAATCTTTATGTTCAGTTCTGAAATACCTCTCTGAACCTAGCTTGAAAAATCCTGCAATTATATCAATTGTATTTTTTTTTAAATTAATTTTAGAAAGAAATATTAAATTTGACTAAATGCTATTTTCACTAAAGGTCCAATAATTAGACCCTCTAGTTTACATTTTAATTGAAATATATGTCCACTGAAAAATGAAATATTTGGTAACAATTTATTTAAATATTTGAGTATATGTGTGACAATGAACTTAGTTATGTCTCTGTCTCTTATTTGTGTAAGTGCGTACCTTTTAAAATACCCTTCTCTCTGCTTCCGGTCCCACCAATGCCTTACAGTAGTTCCATGCTGCAGACAGCTGTTTTCAGGATCGGTGGGGTCCTAATAAGCCATGCACAGGAAGTTAAACAAAAAACACCCCCATTAAAAGACATTAAAATGAATAATTACATACATTTGTAACATACAGCACCATAGTTCCATAAAAGATACTACAGTATACACTTGAGTGTGATAGTGGAGACTATGGTGTTAGTTTGGATTACATGAGGGCCACTACAAAAAAAGTGTTACCAAATTTTGCAGAAAAGCATACATATTAATGGACAAAAAGATAAATATGACCAGCATCTCTGTACAGTTGATGAGAAACAGAGGTGTATTCCTATAGACTGGCCATTAGTGGGGATTGTAGGGAATATGACAAGACTGTTTAATAGCATTTTGTTTGTTATATTATTGATATTTATTTTCTACTTGCTAATTCTATTTTATTTAATATATTCATATATGTTATGATGTTATGCAGTGGTGATTACTTTTGTATGCTAGAATTAGGTTAGAGCTATAGATTATAATGTAAGGTTTTGTGGTGGACTCCCATTAGTGTGGGAAGTGCGGAATCTTAAAAGAGTTTTAATTGACTGAATAGGATTAATGTTATGACTCTGTGCTGGCCATGGACGAACATGTATACCATTCCAATCATAGGATTTTCTTTGCTACTGTTATAAGGGAACATATTTAAAACTGCAACTTAGGAAGCTTTGTAACTAGTATCTTGGGGGAGGGACAAGAAGATAATGGTTTCATGCATTCCAGCAACCTTGAGATGTGTGGGTTAGAATCTTAAAATAACTAATACAAGTGGACAAGTTTATAACCAGTAAATAAGAAAAGGGCTGTTGTAATTTTATTGTAAGGAAATTAACCTGAAACAATTTTCTAAAACTGTGTCATGCACACGAAGTAAACTGCAAAGTGTTTCTCCAACCAGCTTTTGACACTATGCAATATACTTACGAAAAGATTTACCCTCCGATTTAAACATTTACCTCAGTATACAGTGATAAAAACCTTTGACGCCACTCACAGCGAAAGCATTATGGAGAATGCATTCACTATCTAAACATTGAAAAAGAAAAGCAAACTTGGAATATTTAAATTGCCAGGGTAAACTTTTATGAAATAAGGTTCAATCTGTGGTCTTGAGACATAACAGAATACTATCATGTTTCATGTATATCTACAGATACTACACAGTCTACAACTCATTGAATTTACAAGCTGTTTTACTTAGGCATTTACTTATCTACAGTAACTTCCACAAAGCATTACCTTGCTGTCTGTTCAGTGACTGTTATTGGTTTATGAAAACCATTGTTTTGTTCCCATGAATGTAATAAGGAGAAAAGGAACTTTTATAATCTTGGTTTATTTATTGATTTCCTTTTTGCTTTACATTCAAATCCCTGCTTTGAATAGCTTAGAGTAGTATTTTAATAATAAATAAAATGGGGGGGGGGGATATAAAAACCTCATTGCATATGATACATGCAGTGTGTACCTACTTAAAGCTTCTGTCTTATATGCACTTTGTATTCTTACACTGCTAAAGCCTAGGGCATTTCAACATGCAGCACTTGTTGAACTCAACTACCACTTTGTGCTTCAAAATATTGATGTTCATATTGAAGTAACTGAAAAAACAAAACTGCACGATTGAAATATGAGGGCTAAAAATGATTTAATTGTATAGGTTATGGCTTCTATATCCTCTAATTTGGGTTAAAAGCAGTCTCTATATTTCTGCAACACCAGTACAATCATACAACCCTATAGTCACTGCTAAACCAACACTTTACTCATCTGAGTGAAAAGAGGCCAGCTATGCTTTTTGACATCTGTCTCCACAGTTAAGCAATCTATCAACTTTATGTCTCAGCTCCTGGTAATCCTCGTATGGTAAATCCTCTAAAACTTTGGATTCTTAAAAGTCATGCATCACAATATGACTGTCTTTAGGAGGAGCAGGAAAGCAAACTAATCAGTTTGTATGGGTTATATCATTCCCCTTCTACAAGCAATCAAAGGGCCTTTATGATCAAAGGTGTATAATGTACAATCTAAATAAAAAATAGTGTGCAAAATAGTTTGCTTCTAAATCGCTGACTATTTTCCTCAGGGTTCTTGCATTGCACACATTGCCACCTGCTGGTGAAATGCTTTAACTGTTTATTTGAAGTGGAATATTCTATACTACCCTCTTACTCTGCATATGAATCCAAGAGCTGAAAGGCTTTGTAAACATTAGAGAATGTATCTTACTGGATGTTACAAAAAGGCTGCTTAAACATTCAATGAACACAAATATCTATTCTCAAGTGGGCAATAATGAGCACACTCCTATCACCCCCGATTGATGTTTGGGCACCACTATGTTGGATAAATTAAATCATGGTACTCCTTTCTTTCCTATCAAGACTTGAAATTAATCACTTTTATTTTATGCCAGAAGACACTTGTTAGTCAGATTCGTTCTACATGTTTTAATCCAAATCTTTTTTATTTATACCAATCATTTATAGGAATTAATTGAATCAATCAATCAAACACTGATCAGTTTCTAGAGATTTCTTTGTTGAAGTACACATGTAAGCATGATCGAACATTGTGATTTATTTGCACTTTAATATATAAATATATATTTATTTCTTCTTCATGCCATTAATTTGCAGCTTTGTATTCATAATTAAGAACAAATAATACATCAACTGTATGTTTTTTGTTTGGCTGATTAAAGGAATAAACATCAATTATATCTGGCATATGTCATTATATGAATTGCATATTGACTGGATATTTCAGTTATTTGTTCCTTGCTTGATTACTGCTCCACAGTTACCTTACTCCTGTTTGGAGTTCATTCCATAACATTCAATCCATCTTGCTAGTTTGATTCCTAGTAGCTAATTAACTCCAGAATGTTTTCCAGCTCTTTACTGAATTAATTTCAACTATATGGCATAGTTTGTTCTATACCCCCACCACTTTTTGTGTAAAAAAAGTGCCTCTTATTTTCTATACTGAGACCAACCTAATCCTAATTTCCACTTGTGACCTTTGGTCCCTGTTTTATTGATAAGTATGGCTAAGTCTTTGGCATTGACTTCATCTACTGATGAATAATATAATACTAACTATTAAATGAAGTACATGTGTGATGTGTACATAAAGTGGCCTTCAGAATAGAAAAAAATCAATTCAGAAAAATATAAATCATTTTGGATAAAATACAAAACAAATGTTGTCACCTGCTTACAAGGTTAGCATGATGCATCAAGCCTGGACAAGAGCTGCTGTATAGCATAGCATAGCATCTCTCTGAAGCCCTGGGGTTGGCTTCTGAAACTGAGACTCCCGATGAGAGGAGCTCCCGCGATTGGTCAGGCCACTATATAAAAGGAGGAAACTAAAATGCCTTGATGTGGGGAGTTTGAGGTTTTAAGTAAAAAAAAAAAAAACACCAGCTACAGTTTTAATTTTATATTAACAATGGTAGAAAAAAAAGAGAAAAGGAAAAAAGACATAAAAAGTAGGAAAATTCCAATAACATCCAACAGCCTTTTAAAATAATTCAATATATACAGAAACCAGAAAGAATGTGAGTAGAAAACAACAACAACAACAACAACAACAACAACAACAACAACAACAACTTGTGTTTATGGACTTAGACTTTGATTTGGTTTGTGATTCGGAATGTTTTGTGTGATTGGATTGTCTTTTAGTTTTATGTTTTAGATAGAGACCCTTAATAAGTTTAATCAGGCTCAACTAAGGCTCAACATCCTCTGCACTATATCCCCACCTTCTTGTGTCTGTTTCACTAGATCCAGCCCTTTTATTGAGGCCAGCAAAATAGTCATCCTCTCACAGAGCCACTATACATATATACACCAATTAGCCATAACATTATGACCACCTGCTAATATTGTGTAGGTCCCCCTTTTGCCGCCAAAACAGCCCTGACCCATCGAGGCATGGATTCCCTAACCTCTGAAGGTGTGCTGTGGTATCTGGCATCAAGTTAGCAGCAGATCCTTTAAGTCCTGTAAGTTGCGAGGTGGGGCCTCCATGGATCAGACTTGTTTGTCCAGCACATCCCACAGATGCTCAATTGGATTGAAATCTGGGGAATTTGGAGGCCAAGTCAACACCTCGTGATTCATCAGACCAGGCCACCTTCTTCCACTGCTCCGTGGTCCAGTTCTGATGCTCACGTGCCCATTGTAGGTGCTTTCGGCAGTGGACAAGGGTGAGCATGGGCTCTCTGACTGGTCTATGGTCAGCCTCATACGCAACAAACTGCGATGCACTGTGTGTTCTGACACCTTTCTATCAGAACCAGCATTAACTTTTTTAGCAATTTGAGCTCCAGTAGCTTGTCTGTTGGATTGGACCACACAGGCCAGCCTTCACTCCCCATGTGCATCAGTAAGCCTTGGCCGCCCATGAGCCTGTCGCCGGTTCACAGCTTTTCCTTCCTTGGACCACTTTTGATAGGTACTGAGCACTGCAGACCAGGAACACCCCACAAGAGCTGCAGATTTGGAGATGCTCTGACCCAGTCGTCTAGCCATCACAATTTGGCCCTTGTCAAAGTCGCTCAGATCCTTATGCTTGCCCATTTTTCCTGCTTCTAACACATTAACTTTGAGGACAAAATGTTCACTTGCTGCCTAATATATCCCACCCACCTGTCAGTAGTCATAATGTTATGGCTGATCGGTGTATAATATAATGTATCTATCTATTGTCATGTTGTTGGAAGTATACCCACATGGTTGGGGCTCTATATGTGGGGTCAAGAAACACAAGGTAGTGGTATAGTGAAAGAAAGTGCAGATTTATTATATAAAGTGCTTGGTGCGCTAAACAAACAGACATACTAAATCCAAACAAAACCCTTTACTCCTTATAGATCCTACCTAAAACAGAACACAAAACAGATCCCTAACTAAACATGTAACTCATAAAACATGACAAACACACTGGCAAACAATTCAGTCCATAAGGCAATCCAAGTCATCACCAAAGTTCGTTACCATAGTCAATCCTCTACTTCTCTCATGGTCTCACCATCTCTTGTTCCACAGGGCTTCACAGTATATACACTCACCTAAAGGATTATTAGGAACACCTGTTCAATTTCTCATTAATGCAATTATCTAACCAACCAATCACATGGCAGTTGCTTCAATGCATTTAGGGGTGTGGTCCTGGTCAAGACAATCTCCTGAACTCCAAACTGAATGTCTGAATGGGAAAGAAAGGTGATTTAAGCAATTTTGAGCGTGGCATGGTTGTTGGTGCCAGACGGGCCGGTCTGAGTATTTCACAATCTGCTCAGTTACTGGGATTTTCACGCACAACCATTTCTAGGGTTTACAAAGAATGGTGTGAAAAGGGAAAAACATCCAGTATGCGGCAGTCCTGTGGGCGAAAATGCCTTGTTGATGCTAGAGGTCAGAGGAGAATGGGCCGATTGATTCAAGCTGATAGAAGAGCAACTTTGACTGAAATAACCACTCGTTACAACCGAGGTATGCAGCAAAGCATTTGTGAAGCTACAACACGTACAACCTTGAGGCGGATGGGCTACAACAGCAGAAGACCCCACCGGGTACCACTCATCTCCACTACAAATAGGAAAAAGAGGCTACAATTTGCACAAGCTCACCAAAATTGGACAGTTGAAGACTGGAAAAATGTTGCCTGGTCTGATGAGTCTCGATTTCTGTTGAGACATTCAGATGGTAGAGTCAGAATTTGGCATGAACAGAATGAGAACATGGATCCATCATGCCTTGTTACCACTGTGCAGGCTGGTGGTGGTGGTGTAATGGTGTGGGGGATATTTTCTTGTCACACTTTAGGCCCCTTAGTGCCAATTGGGCATCGTTTAAATGCCACGGCCTACCTGAGCATTGTTTCTGACCATGTCCATCCCTTTATGACCACCATGTACCCATCCTCTGATGGCTACTTCCAGCAGGATAATGCACCATGTCACAAAGGTCGAATCATTTCAAATTGGTTTCTTGAACATGACAATGAGTTCACTGTACTAAACTGGCCCCCACAGTCACCAGATCTCAACCCAATAGAGCATATTTGGGATGTGGTGGAACGGCAGCTTCGTGCCCTGGATGTGCATCCCACAAATCTCCATCAACTGCAAGATGCTATCCTATCAATATGGGCCAACATTTCTAAAGAATGCTTTCAGCACCTTGTTGAATCAATGCCACGTAGAATTAAGGCAGTTCTGAAGGCGAAAGGGGGTCAAACACAGTATGTGTAATGCTGTGAAATAATAATGCTTTCAAAAATAGGCATATTAATAGATTATATTTATCAATTAACTAAATGCAAAGTGAGTGAACAGAAGAAAAATCTAAATCAAATCCATATTTGTTGTGACCACCCTTTACCTTCGAAATTCTTCTAGGAACACTTGCACAAAGTCAGGGACTTTGTAAGCATATATTGTCAGCATATAGTGTATGATTAAACAATTATACCAAACAGGTGCTAATGATCGTTAATTCAATATGTAGGTTGAAACACAATCATTAAATGAAACAGAAACAGCTGTGTAGGAGGAATAAAACTGGGTGAGGAACAGCCAAACACAGCTAACAAGATGAGGTTGCTGAAGACAGTTTAGTGTCAATAGTCATACACCATGGCAACACTGAGAACAGCAACAAGACACAAGGTAGTTATACTGCATCAGCAAGGTCTCTCCCAGGCAGACATTTCAAGGCAGACAGGGGTTTCCAGATGTGCTCTTCAAGGTCTTTTGAAGAAGCACAAAGAAACGGGCAACGTTGAGGACCGTAGACGCAGTGTTCGGACAAGGAAACTTACTGCAGCAGATGAACGACACATCATGCTTACTTCCCTTCGCAATCGGAAAATGTCCAGCAGTGCCATCAGCTCAGAACTGGCAGAAAACAGTGGGACCCTGGTACACCCATCTACTGTCCGGAGAAGTGGTCTTCATGGAAGACTTAAAAAACCATACCCCCGGTGTGGAAACAAGGCCAAGCAACTATGCACGAAAACACAGGAACTGGGGTGCAGAAAATTGGCAGTAGGTGCTCTGGACTGATGAGTCAAAATTTGAAATATTTGGCTGTAGCAGAAGGCAGTTTGTTGCCGAAGGGCTGGAGAGCGGTACACAGTGAAGCATGGTGGAGGTTCCTTGGAAGTTTGGGGCTGCACTTGGAGTTGGGGATTTGGACAGAATGAATGGTCTCCTCAATGCTGAGAAGTACAGGCAGATACTTATCCATCATGCAATGCCATCAGGGAGGCATCTGATTGGCCCCAAATTTATTCTGCAGCATGAACATGCACCCCAAACATACAGCGAAAGTCATTAAGAACTATCATCAGCGTAAAGAAGAACAAGGAGTCCTGGAAGTGATGTTATGGCCCCCACAGAGCCCTGATCTCAACATCATCGAGTCTGTCTGGGTTTACATGAAGAGAGAGAAGCAACTGTGGTTAGTTCTCCAAGATGTTTGGGCCAACCTACCTGCCGAGTTCCTTCAAAAAACTGTGTGCAAGTGTACCTAGAAGAATTGCTGCTGTTTTGAAGGCAAAGGGTGTTCACACCAAATATTGAATTGATTTAGATTTTTCTTCTGTTCACTCACTTTGCATTTTGTTAATTGATAAATATAAACTATTAGCATGTCTATTTTTGAAAGCATTCTTACTTTACAGCATTTTTTACACCTGCCTAAGACTTTTGAACAGTACTGTATATTAATTAAACACATGCATATGGAAAAAAAAACAATAATAAATACACCACAAATTAAATGTAAAGACCTCAATCAAAATAATTAGCCTTTTGCTCTTTATTAAAATAAACATCTTCTTAATCTTTTCATTTTAAGTAATGTTCATTAATGCCACTTGTTTTACCTAAATGACATAAAGGATAGATATGTGAAAAAGATGTTCAGAAATACTCTGCAGTTTATTGACTTTGCACCCTTTAATTATACATTTTTTCAAACTCATTTCACAAGTAATTCAATATTAAAATGCAATTTGTTATTTTGTCAAAGTGTCAGGTAACTTCTTCTGGTGTAATAGTAAAGTTTACATACATATTGTAGTTATTGTGTTTTCATGTATTTGACAAAAATGACAAACATCAAACTTCTAATAATTCCCATGATTTTTACCATCATTGCCTGTATTTTCCCTGACTATTTTAAAATGATTTTGTGGCATATTAAACCCTCAATAAAACCATATATGTGTAAACACAGAAATACCCCTTAACCTATCAAAATGTTTGTCAGTACATGACAACATACTGTTCGACCACAGTGTCTCATTCCTCCACAGCCACCAACTGGATCTTACCTTCACAAGACACTTCTCTCCCCCTCCCTCCCCATTCTGTCTTGAACCATAACATCTTATTCTCCCTACTATGTCAGTCTCATCAGCCTCCCCAACCCCTACAACATTCTGCTAGAATATCCATTATTTCTCTACATCTGCATTCAATTCCTCAGATCTCTATCATCTTCCCTCCAGTGAAACTGTTTTTATCTTTACTTCCCTCTTCAAACCTCAACCCTTACACCCACATTTTTTCCCTTCTTATTTTACTTCAATGTGTTTTTCATTTATTCCATCTTGAACTACTTCTTCCCCTATCCCTTCTCCTTCTCTCCACTCTGTCACTAAATAAATGTTTTGTTCACACAGCTTCACACCTCTCTCCTAATTGTTCTTAGGTTATTAGATTCTTGTTTGCCTTTGACATGGTTAAACACTCTATGCACTTCTGTCTCTCAGAAATTAATTCACCCATTTCCCCATATATCCCTCTGCCTCCTCCATCCAGGTTTCCTGGTGTGTCACATTCTCTTCACCTCAGCCCCTAGAGGTGTTCCCCAAAGGACCAGTGTTGGCACCCCTCCTTTTCTCTCTTACACCCACTCCTTGGGTTGTTTTATCCCCACTCATGGATTCTCTATAACAAATGCTTACACATTAAGTACATGTTAACAAATGCTTAATTAAACTGTTCTTAACAGTAACTATCATGTAGTTAATGAGTACCTACTATGTTAATAAACTGTAAAATTGGAGACCTAGTGTAAAGTGTAACCAGATTCGCTTACTATGACTATTCTGATGATGCCCTGATTTTTCTATTTTTCCCTTATATATTTCTCACATTTCTTTTTTAGCCATTCCATCTTCTTATGATTATACCTGTAGACGCTTCTCATCTTCTCTTCTATGATAATGATGTATTGTATGGATTATTGTGATGCTTTTACCCTTTTAATGTTGCATATATGTAGAACATTCCATGTTCACTACCGGTCAAAAGTTTTAGAATACCCCCATTTTTCCAGTTTATATTGAAATTTAAGCAGTTCAAAGTCCAGTGAATAACCTGAAATGGGATACCAAATACTTGGCAAATAACACAACAGTGAAGAATACACATGGGATTAAAGAGAAGCACACAGATTTTGTGACCTTTTAAGGGTACCAGAGGGGTTTGTCAGCTTTTGTTTATTTGTTGTATGCTTTAATTTCAGAGTATATTGAGACATTAAACTGCGTAAATTTCAATAAAAACTGGAAAAATGTTATTTTCTAAAACTTTTGACCGTTAGTGTAAGTCATCTTTGTTTAAAAAAATCTGCCAATTGATAAGAAATGATTCATACAATTTATTCATAAACATTTTTCCAAGGTCTAAATAACATTATGTAACCTCTAAAACCTGAGACATTGTGTTCTACAGGGAGCTAATTTGGAGAGCTCTACCTTATACAATGGTAATGCTATTGTATGGGGTAACTGATTTTTGCTGCTCCCTCTTTAAGATTCTTAAATTACCAAAAAGGAAGAACTTAATTCTGCCTTTCTGCATCTCTACCAGCCCTGCTGCAGTTCACAAGTTGAAAACTGCTTGGTTCCCTGCCAATCAGCTGTAATTTAGCCTCTAAAGCTACAGACTCTGTGTGACTAATTTCCTAAGACACATTAAGTATAAACTAAGAACCAGAGAGTACATCCATATGCGAAATGAACTTTCTTAAACTTGAAGTGTAAGAGAGCTGAAATTGCCAAGTGAGTATTTCATTTCTTAGCCCTACGGCAAAGGACAACACAAGATGCACAGTTTCTGCTATCTCAGTGGAAGAGATATATAATTTCATGCCAATTTGGAAGAGTCCCACAGGGCTTTGTAAAGTACTGTATGCAGTGGTGGGGCTAGGTGAAGCAGCTGGTTATTATAGACTTCCAAATGTTTTCTGTTAAAGTGACAGTTACAGCTAATTTCCCTTGGAAGCAAAATTTCAGATATATTGAAAAGATCAAATAGCAGGATTTGGAAAAATTGTGTTATGCATCTTCACATGGTCCTAAGTAATTTGCCTATAATTTTTCATTGTTCGCATTACTGTAGAAAATTATTTGTTTACTATGCAGACTTTGGTGACTGACACTCCAAATGAGAAAAAATGTATTGATTATTATTGATAAATCAGCACTGTAGGGTGGAATGAGGGAAATGGATCAATGTGTGCAGAAAGACAGAAAAAGCAAAACCATGTGGTTATGCATTGGAATCATTGAACCTTTTGCTTTTACATCAAGATTTTCATCTAAACAGTTGAACAAGCCAAGTAAGTTAAACGTGTGTTGCAATAACTTGCAAGATAGACTCTCTAATTTGTGCATGGGCTGTGTTCTCTAGGTTACTGCCTCTGCTAGAGTAACATCTTTCTTCAAACCTCCATGTCATCAATGAATCTCTAGGCCATGGGTCTCAAACTCAATCTCTAGAGGATTGTCTTCTGGCTTCTCAGGGGGCGGGGGATAATGGGAATGTTGTTCTGTATTGTCTTCTTGTGTTGTTTCTTCCATATCCCAAAAAATAATAATGAAAAAGGATCACATTTAGGACCTGTCATTACTCCAACTGTGGAATTTTCTACATTTGAACACCTATTAACTTCCCTTATTGTCGTAATTTACTCTTGCAAGTATTTATTGTCCACCAAAACCTAATACTTCTTTCATTTAGTGACTTTCAGTCTTTGCTTCATTTTTTTGCAACAATGTAAGCAAGGTTCTCATTGCAGGTGACTTCAACATCCATGTTGATTCTCCTACTTCTGTTGTGGCCCAGGACCTACATTTCTTAGTAGACATGGGTTTCACTCAGTTAGTTACCTCCCCTACTCAATCCCATGGTCATGTACTAGATCTTCTAATGTCAGGGTTTAGATTTAGCTAATTTAGCTGTTACTGACATTGCCATATCTGATAATTTTTTGCTTACTGCTGATTTGAATATTATTTCCCCTCCCCCTCACCCTGAGTTCAACTCAATCGCTCCAAAGCAAAACTTGTCCCATCAACTTTAATTCAAGCTTTGCAGGATATTTTCTAGTGCTCAAATTGCTCCTATAGATGTCCTAGAGGTGGTTTTTACACAACTCTAACCTGACCAATGTTTTGGATAAAGTTGCACCTATCAAAACTAGACTAGTGGCAGGGTTACACTTCTCCATGGTATACATTACATCTTAGGACCCTTAAAACAGCTGGGCACCAGGCCAAACGTAAATGGAGGGATACAGGTTTAACAGTTCATAGGGACATATGGAAATCACACCTGAAGGTCTACAATTAAGAATTGAAACTGGCAAGAATTCATTTTTATTCTAACATCATTGAAAAGGGAAAGAGTAATTCTAGAATTATTTTTAACACTTTTGATAAAATTACCTGTAATCCCTCCCTGGATTCAGATTTAATCCTGGTTGCTGTGAGGAATTTGCTTTGTAATTCAATGATAAAATAAACCAGAATAGGAAGTCACTGTCACCATCCACTTTTCCTTGTGAAATGTCTGCAGTTCCTGATCCTTCTGTCCCTGCTTTTTTACATTTTGCTCCTATTTGTATTTCCCATATGCATAACTTGATTAATAAGGCTAGGAACGCCATTTGTCCTGTTAATCCATGGCCAACTGATGTCAGTGTAAAACAAGCTGTGCTAATACATGATCTGCTTCTATTTCGGATATAATTAACTTGTCATTTTCTGAGGGAGTAGTCCCAGTTGCATTAAAGCAAGAAGTTGTTATGCCAATTCTAAAGAAAAATTACCTGGATCTGGCAGTAACCAGTAACTTTAGAGAAATATCTAATCTTCAGTTTTTGCCCAAATTGCTAGAACGTGTTGTTGTTGATCAGTTACTAATACATCTTTCACAAAATAATATAATGGAAAAATTCCAGTCTGGTTTTCGAATCTTGTACAGTACTGAAACTGCAATGGTCAGGGTTGTAAATGATTTCCTGATTAATGCAGATGGTGGTGCTCTTTCTGTATTGGTTATTTTGGATCTTACTGCCGCTTTTGATATGATTGATCACCAAATCCTACTGAAGCTTCTTGAAAATCTGGTAAATGTAAGGGGCACTGCTCTCAATTGGTTCTTATTTATCGGATTGTTATGTATCCTATGCTGGTCATAATTCCACTAATACCCGACTAGTTCATAGACTCCTGCAGGGTTCTGTTCTGCAGCCGCTTCTTTTTAAATGCTGCAACTGGGTGATGTAATTCGAAAGCACAGTGTTCAGTTTCACTTATATGCAGACGATACACAGATTTATTTAAAAATCAACTCTGATACTGACATAGTTTTGTGAGAGGTACAAACATGGATGTCAAATAACTTCTTGAAAATTAATTATAGTAAAACTGAGATATTCACTTGTGTAAATTGAAATTTGTACAATGTATTATGTTCTGAATTACTTTGTATTATGTAAATCTGAATTTGTAATGTTTGATGCCTTGTACTGACCTGTATTTTTGCACTTTGTAGTGCGCTTATATTTTGTAAGTCGCCCTGGATAAGGGCGTCTGCCAATAAATAAATTATAATAATTATTGGTTACTGGATCTAATGTCAAGCTCAGTTCTATCCCTGGGTTGTCATGTTCTTTTAGCGACTGCCTGGTAGTCCACTGTTTAGGTGTCCAGTTAGACTCCAGGCACTCATTTGTAAAGCATATCTCCTCTGTAGTAAAGACCTTAAGAATATTTCTACAGTTTGTCGTTTCCTGCGTCCAAGCGATACTGAGATTCTCATTAATGCCTTTTTAATGTCCCGATTGAATTATTGTAATGCACTTTTTGTTAACATACCTGTTCGTTCTATAAATCGATTGCAGATGGGGCAAAATGCTGCAGCTAGGCACATTAAGTATAGGCAGTAAGTGTACATTACTCCGATCCTCAAGCATCTCCATTGGCTTCCTGTCTACTACCACATTAATTTTAAAATATTATTGCCAACATACAAAGCATTACATGGTCAGGGTCCAAGCTACATAATGAGGTCCATTATGTAGTTTGGACACTGATCATGTAATTGTGACAGAGAATGTCACTAGGACATTGGACTTTTTGTTCACTATTGATTGTATTGTTGTTGTGGTGGTTATTATTGATGTTTGATGGTTGTTACCTGCTGGTGGGAGTGTGTGTGTGTGTGTGTGTGTGTGTGTGTGTGTGTGAGGGTGGCTTGTTAAATTACCTGGGCTAGGTTAGTGCACCTGTTGAGGGAGGGGCCAAAGGTATATAACCAGAGTGAGGAGACCAATGTTTTGTTGAACTAGTGTTTTGTTTTGGGCCTGTGTATGTTTGAGTGCAGAGACAGGGAAGGAAGGTATTAGTGCAAGTAAAGGAACTTAAAACTTAACACTGAACTTAGGTCACAACCACTGAGAATAGATTTACCCTCAGCTTGCTATCCTGGACATTGTTTGGAGTGCTGTGTTGGATTTCCTTTTTGTTTGGTTTAGGTGTTTGTTTTAAGAAATGCAATTCCATGGAGAACCCATACAAAGCCTATTGGAATAAATCTGAACTTGGGCTTTTTAAAAGGTATCCAGTGTCTGTGACCATTCTTGACGGGGAAGTCATCAAGAACTTTAGTTTTCTGACCGGGAGAGAAAGCTTCGGTTACAGTAATGCTTAAGGTCCCAGGAAGACAGTTGAGATCCACAAACCTCGGACTCCTGCAAAAAAGAATCCCAAAATGTGTCACACTTGGTGGGCATAGTTTTAGATGTGTTGCTCCTTCCCTGTGGAATTCCCTCCCAAATTTAATCAGAGATTCTGACACAACTGTTTGTTTTAAAATTGCCCTGAAAACATTTTTATTTTCTACAGTATTTGGTACGCTGTAATTTATTTTATTTACTTCTTAGAATATTATATTTTATTTTTGCCCTAATGGTACTTTACTCTTATTTATGTTGTCACGGTTTCCCAGTACGCACCCACTCTCTCCACTAGAGGCCGCTATCTCCATGTCTTTAATTTCCCCTCATTGTTCTTTTCTAGTCTGTCAATTACTCTATTAACATTCCGGTCTCCCATGTGCACTTGTTCACTTGACCTCTGTTTCCATTGGCCCTGCACCTGCCTTCCCAGTTCCTGCTCCTCTTCTTAAACCCCTCACTGCCCTCACTTGGGGTGAAGTCTAGTCAGCCCTGTCTATGATGCCAAGCCTTGTCTCCTCGCTCCTTGTCGACCATTGCCTGTCTTCTCGTTTACGACTCTGTCTCGCCTTTGCCTGCCTGCCTGCCTGCCTGCCTGCCTGCCTGCCTGCCTGCCTGATCCCACAACCATTGCCTGTGACCTTGACCACGTCCTTGCCTAGCCCTGATTTGCCACCTCCACAAACACTGGCACCTGGGACCTAACTCCCTTGCCCTGCAGTCCTCCCCTGAGACCGTGACATATGTGTGTATCTATTGTATTTATTGTTCATTTCTTTGCATTTGTGTCTTGCTCTTAACTTGTAAAGCACTTTGAGACACCTCATGAGAAAGAGTGCTATATTAAATAAAAGTTGTTATTATTATTATCACAAAAAAATAAGGCTGAATTATATTTACTGATAACTAACATTTACATGTGTCACAATTAGAGAGTGGCTTTCATTATAGATATTGCAAAGGTACTACATGCAGATAGCAAGACTTTTTAAATATAACATGGGTGTACTGGACTTATTTTGTTTGTTATTTTTGACTCATTATTTTCTTCCTCTGAGTTTTCAGTTCTAAGCTTTGGGTGCTATAGACTGTTGCTGGGGGTTTATGATAATTGACTATTGTATGCCTTCATTTAATTTTTTTTTTTTTTTGTATATTTTTTTAATAGTACCTTTTAGTAATCTCCCTGCTTATTAGAGGCAGTTTTAATTAACTCTGCAGAGTTACCCACTGTTTGCCATTTCAATTAGCCTTTGGAAATAGAATTTAAAACTTTTAAAACTTAGAATTTAAGTGTATCTGTGTGGTGTCCTATGAATCATATGTGCCTGCTGAAGATCTAGATGTTACAAATTGAGTGGCATAGTAGCTACAGAGCTAAAGGTGGGGGTAGTGCTAATACACCTGTAGTACTACTGTCACAACAGTGCCAGTTAACTACTACCACTACTACACTTTGTAATATGGTTAGATGTTGCTTCTATTCTCGGGCTTCAACCAGGAAACTGTGATTGAAATATTGATTAACAGTGTAAGTTGTAACTGTTTTTCCACTACATAAATATCAAACTAAGTTAGACTTGCCAATGTATATTTATGATCATATAGACTAGTGTGCTGGAGAATGTACTGCAGCAAAACAAGAGGGGGTTGGACTGATAACATCCATGCAGGTGGTATTTACTGCTGTCAACCACTTGATGGCAGTCATCACCACATTTTTTTGTACATGGGAACAATTTGTTTTGAAATGAGACAAGTAGCATTGGGATCTGAAGAATCCATCAGATTCCATCTATTTCTCTGGTTCTGTGAACAAGGCTGATCAAACCTAGCAATAGTAAATTACAGGGCAGGACAGCAATATCAATCCAACAGGCATTTTCCTCTTCCTTGGTACAGGCCATTATAGTCTGTCTGTCAGAATTAAAGTACAATTTGGAAACAAAAACTCTAAACATTTAAAACTATTCTTTATTTTTTCTATTTTTTATTATTTCATATTAATTGGTTTCCAAGTACATTGTTAGTTCAATTATAATTAAATGATAAACATGCAGATAATTTAACAATGTTTTCACTTAAATAAAAGTCTTCTGATATCAATAGAGTTCTGATATCAATATGATAGAATAGTTGTTGGTTTTCAGATACCAATAATTTCACAAACCAACTCTTGTGACAAATGATGGCAATAAATAAGCTTTTAAAATAAAGGGTCAAAATATGTATTTGATCTCTGTTGTACAGTACAGTTAGGTTTCAGTTTAAATTAAGGTTATGATGCTTGAACAACTTCTAAATCGATGAACCTATTTATATTATACTGATTTGGTCACCAGAGGGGGCTACTCGATTCGTTTTTTTGGAAATCATTTTCTGAGTTGACAATTTTCTTTCTTGGGAGTTACATTTAATTGTCAGGTTATTAAGACTTGGCGCAGAGAATAGTTTTTCATTGGCCCCTGTACTGTTTTCAGTTTGGACTGGTACCCGTTCTGCTGCCTAATAAACACATGGAGGGTGTTCAGGTTTCCATTCCATATTACCAATAAATTAAATCAACAAATACCTGCATTCCTTGGAGAAAATTGTATTGTTCCACATCTTTAGGAACCATTATTTTGTGGTTCCTGCACAGAAAATCTACATCAGAAGAATATGGCCCAAGAAAATCAGCTCTTTATAAGAAAAAGGAAATATTCTACTAGACAAAAAATATATTATCAATATACCAATAGCAAGGAAAAAATATTTTTTATTTAATATTTTCATCTGTAGCTTGCATGGTATGTAAAAATTAGTCTACATTTAAAAACAACAAAAGTTGAGCCAAAGTGCTTTACAGATCAAACAAACAAAATAACAGAGTAATATAAAAACAGCATCATAAAATGTATCCATTTCAAAGTATTCAATAATCTATTCAAAAGCTACAGAGTAAAAATACATTTAAAAATGGCTAATGATGAAGCTGGCCTCACATGGAAAGGGAGACTGTTCCAGAGATTAGGACCTATCACAGAAAAGGTACGACCGCCCTTAGATCTCTAGTGACAATGAAAGACCCTTAATAAAAGTTGATCAGAAGACCTAAGCACTCTAATAAGGGAAATAAGGGTGTAGAACAGGGGATTTCAAACCGGTCCTGGAGAACCCCCTGCCCTGCTGTTCTTTGTTGCAACCTAGGTCTTAATTACTTAATTGAATGGTATATTGCTTTGTTAGGTCAATTAAGTATTCAATTAAGCAATTAAGACCTTGGTTGGAACAAAAACCAGCAGGGCAGGAGGTACTCCAGGACCGCTTTGGAAACCACTGGTGTAGAAGATCACTGATATATTGGGACATAAATCAAAATTTTAAAATCAACCCTACATTTCACTGGAAGCCAGTGTAGAGATGCTAAAACAGGGGAAATGTAATCCCTCTTTCTTGACCCTATTAAAAGCCTAGCTGCTGCACTTTGAACTAGCTGTAGGCGGGATAATGCAGTTTGGGGCAGACCAATTTACAATGAATTGCAATAGTCTAATTTTGATGTAATAAGTGAGTGTATCACAATTTCCATGTGTTTATAAGAAAGAAAATGTTACATGTTTGCAATAGATCTTAAGTGGAAAAAACTACCCTTAACAACAGCACTAATCTGCTTATTGAAAAGCAGTGAGGAGTCTAATATCACTCCAAGACTCCTCAAATGATCTTGTACATACGACGATAGAGGACCTAACTGAACTACCAGACCAGGTAAGGAGGACATGGAGGAACACCAGAACTTCAGTTTTGGTTTAATTTAATTGTAAGAAATTATTTGCCAGCCAATGTTTAATACCTTTGAAACAATTTAGGGTGTTCTCTTCTTGTCTACACTCACTGGGGAATAAAATTGGGAATAACAGTGATAAGATATGCTGTACTTCTGAAAAATTGAGCTAAAAGGAAGAATATACAGTGAAAATAACAAGGAACACCACACTGTAATTGAGCCGACATAGAAAAAGAATTACCTAAATATACAGAGAACTTCCTATATTTTACATAGGAAGAAAACCACTGGAGAGCCATACCCTGGATGCCAACCATACATTTTAAACAACTGAGGAGAATAATATGGTCTATTGTGTTGAATGCTGCACTAAGATCTAATAAGACTAAGAGGACAGGTGAACCTGAATCCATGGAGAGATGAATATCATTAGTGACCTTCAACAATGCAGATTCAGTGTTGTGCAGGGGTCTGAAACCAGACTGAAATGTATCTAAAATATTGAATGTATTTAGATAGGAGCAGAGTTGCAAATAAACAAATAAAATAAAAATAAAATAAATAAAACCTTAGAAATATAATGAAATTTGGAAATTTGTCTGTAATTACTGTGTACTGCTGAATCCAAAAACAAAGGATGTAGAGTTGCATTTTTAAAACTACTTGGAACAGCCCCACTTGCTAATGAGCTGTTAATTATAGCTAACACACTAGAACTAACAGTCGTAAAAACTTATTTAAGAAGGCGTAGAGAAAGAATATCCAGCTTATAGCTGGAACACTTCATCTTGGAGACTACATCTGCTAACTGTAACTGTGTGTGCGGGTGACGTCATTTAACCAAGGCTGTGAAACGCACTCTCCTTGGCTTGAGTGGAGCGACATTATCAAGAGTAAAGTTACAATATTTATTAAAAGCTTCAGCCAATGATTCAGTGTCAAGTCTAGCTGAAACATCATCGGTGAAATGCGTTAAATAAAATTCTGAAAACAGATTGGCAGTAGACGAGTGAATGGACCGGGAGTAACATAAAGCTGAGAAAAAGTAGGGAACGGATACGTAGACACAGACACCAACATTATTGAATAATGATGCCAATCTAAGACCTCTAAGTTGGATACAGAAAAACCATAAGACAACACAAGATCTAATGTATGGGCCATATTGTGAGTAGGACCAGTGACATGTCGTACAAAATTTAAATACTCGGTAAGGGAAATAAATTAATTTACCAGAGGTTTTGATGGACAACATACATGAATATTAAAATCACCAAGAATCAGGAGTCTATCACCACGAGACACCAGTCCACAGAGAAAATCCGAAAATTGTTGGATAAAGTCCTTATTAAATCTGGGAGGTCTGTACACGAGTGCACAGAAAACAGGAGCCAAGATATCAATCCTTAAGATTTGGACCTGAAAACTGGAATACATGTCCATAGGCAGTAATCTGCATTTAAAAGAGTTTCTAAAAACAGTGGCAACGCCACCACCTCATCCTGAAGTCCGTGGGGAATTTAAAAAGTCACAGTGTTAGATCCCCCAGGGCCATTAGTTCGCCAGGATTCACCCAGGTCTCAGTGATGAATAAAAAATCCAAAGATCGGGATATAAAAAAGTAATTCAAAATAAAAGACTTGTTCGATATTGAACATGCATTTATAAGGGCCACTTTTGTGGTGGTGACTTTTGTTTTTTGCAGTGAAATAAAGTGTTTCAGCAAGCTGAGATTATCAAAATTTACACCGCGCTTCACATCACTTACACCAGACGGAGGGCGACGGCGTGAAGACAAGATTGTCAGAGTAATCAGCTGGTAATCTGCAGGGATATCGGCGTGACCATCGATGGATATACCGGGGTTGACGTGCAATACGAAGTGCATCGCAATAGTTGTATACTCCGACTGACAGGCGATCCGAGGAATTTAAACATCGTAAATCCAGAGATGAATAGAATAAAACCATATCAGAAGAAAGATAGTTACATGGACTTAAAAACAAGCAGAAGGCAAACAGCAAAACTCTGGTAGGCCAAGATGGACAACAAAATGCAGAACATCCTCACTGCATCCTCCAACACGACTCAAATTCAAAGTCCACGCAATCCAACCCCACTAAACCTCGATAATGGACATGGAACCAAACAGCCCATCCAAACCGCATAGCAGTTCCGGCGAAGACCAGCGGTGAGTGCAGCGGTGTTCATTTCCTTTTGAAGTAATGCAGTCAGACGTGAAGTATAGCGTAAATTTCAAACAAACAAAGTAAATAATCGATAAGATTGTCAATAAAAGAGAAGTATAAAACTCAATTTCCTGAGGTTGCTCATACAAAAAGCAACTAAAACAAAAACATTGAACAGAACACGAAGCGGCAGACAAACACGCAAGTGTTCACTCAACACAGAACAATTGTATAACTATAAACTATATTCGACCGCCAGAACTTGCATAAAGGCTACAAATCCACACCAATATTATGTATATTGCATGTTGTACAGCACATTATTTATTTGTGTTCTTCTTTGTAACCTGCTGTGGTTGTTGAGGAAGGTTTTGTACAACTAGCTGTCCTGGAACCAGAAAGACACTGAAAATTAGTGAGTGACAGGGCCGGCTCTATCAGGGGCACCAGCCACCACCCTTGAAATGTAGTTACCCCATTCAGCAAATACGTTCCATTAATCTATTGTCAATAATCTCATCAATACATATTCTTAGCACTGTCCTAGTCAGACAGCTTTTCAGATTTTCATGATTAGGTTCTGCTCCTAGGTGATTTAAATTTTAAATTGCTGTTTTTTAACTATGGGCTGATGCCTTTCATTTATTGTTTGTTTGCTCCTTTGTTTGTTTTTTGGTGTTTTTTAGATATCAAGTGCAGACATTGTATGTGTATAGGCAAAACATGTTTGTAACGTTCAATTTTAAAATCGGGTGACATTTCTGAGAATACTAATTGGAAGTTTTGCTATATTGTACAGTCATATAATAAACCATGTGTGTTTTAACATTTTTAACACGTTTTAGAGCTTTTTTTGCTACTGAAACTAAGTTTATATTTATATATATATATATATATATACACACCGATCAGCCATAACATTATGACCACCTGCCTAATTGTGTAGGTCCCCTTTTTGCTGCCTAAACAGCCCTGACCCGTCGAGGCATGGAGGCATGGACTCCACTAGACCTCTGAAGGCGTGCTGTGGTGTCTGGCACCAAGACGTTAGCAGCAGATCCTTTAAGTCCTGTAAGTTGCAAGGTGGGGCCTCCATGGATCGGACTTGTTTGTCCAGCACATCCCACAGATGCTCGATTGGATTGAGATCTGGGGAATTTGGAGGCCAAGTCAGCACCTTGAACTCGTGATTCATCAGACCAGGTCACCTTCTTCCATTGTTCCATGGTCCAGTTCTGATGCTCACGTGCCCATTGTAGGCACTTTCGGCAGTGGACAGGGGTCAGCATGGGCACCCTGACTGGTCTTTGGCTACGCAGCCCCATATGCAACAAACTGCGATGCACTGTGTGTTCTGACACCTTTCTATCAGAACCAGCATTAACTTTTTCAGCAGTTTGAGCTTTAGTAGCTCGTCTGTTGGATCGGACTACATGGGCCAGCCTTCGTGCCCCACGTGCATCAATGAGCCTTGGCCGCCCATGACCCTGTGGGCGAAAATGCCTTGTTGATGCTAGAGGTCAGAGGAGAATGGGCCGACTGATTCAAGCTGATAGAAGAGCAACTTTGACTGAAATAACCACTCGTTACAACTGAGGTATGCAGCAAAGCATTTGTGAAGCCACAACACGTACAACCTTGAGGCAGATGGGCTACAACAGCAGAAGACCCCACCGGGTACCACTCATCTCCACTACAAATAGGAAAAAGAGGCTACAATTTGCACAAGCTCACCAAAATTGGACAGTTGAAGACTGGAAAAATGTTGCCTGGTCTGATGAGTCTCGATTTCTGTTGAGACATTCAGATGGTAGAGTCAGAATTTGGCGTAAACAGAATGAGAACATGGATCCATCATGCCTTGTTACCACTGTGCAGGCTGGTGGTGGTGGTGTAATGGTGTGGGGGATGTTTTCTTGGCACACTTTAGGCCCCTTAGTGCCAATTGGGCATCGTTTAAATGCCACGGCCTACCTGAGCATTGTTTCTGACCATGTCCATCCCTTTATGACCACCATGTACCCATCCTCTGATGGCTACTTCCAGCAGGATAATGCACCATGTCACAAAGGTCGAATCATTTCAAATTGGTTTCTTGAACATGACAATGAGTTCACTGTACTAAACTGGCCCCCACAGTCACCAGATCTCAACCCAATAGAGCATCTTTGGGATGTGGTGGAATGGGAGCTTCGTGCCCTGGATGTGCATCCCACAAATCTCCATCAACTGCAAGATGCTATCCTATCAATATGGGCCAACATTTCTAAAGAATGCTTTCAGCACCTTGTTGAATCAATGCCACGTAGAATTAAGGCAGTTCTGAAGGCGAAAGGGGGTCAAACACAGTATGGTGTTCCTAATAATCCTTTAGGTGAGTGTATATATATATATATATATATATATATATATATATGTATATAACTAATAAAACAACTGAAACAGGAAAAGGTGCAAGCCTACATTCACCCACGTAGCTGTGTACATAATGCATACATTGATTTGAAATAGTAGGTTTGTGTACAAAGCATTGTAAAGGATGCAATTGCCTAACATTTTTTACACAAAGGACTGCATGTGTTGTGTAATTCTGTGTTTCATCCATTCCTACAATCCATGTGTCAATGGTGCAGAGCTCCTCCTGACTCTGGTGAAGATATATATTAAAGAACCATAAAAGTGTAAAGAAAATATTTAGCACATTAACTGACTGAAGGGAGATAAATGGCTGCAATTAATCTATCAGGAGTACTTAGCCAAACAACCCTCCAAACGATACACTGTTTCGAGGTAATTAGCAACAGATACTCTGCAGGGGTTGAGGAGTGAAGTCTTTACTCCACAGTGGGGCTTTAATGAGACCCGGTGACTGACAGGGCTGGACTGGCAGCTGACTCGCGTGTTTAAATCTTGGGTCACTTTGCACTCTCTCAGTGCCGGCAATGAAGAGCTGTTTCCGTGATGAAGCACAGACCTGCAAGCATTGCTGAACACTGGCCAATATTCATTAAGGATTTAATACCAATTCGCATAATAGAAAGTTTTCAAAAAATAATATGTGTATAAATAAACTGTACATTTGTTTACAAATTTCTTGCCAACACAGAGTATACATAAATATTTGGACAGTGACACAATTGTCATCATTTTGGCTCTGTACGCCACCACATTGGAATTGAAAGGAAACAATCAAAATGTCCTTTAAGTTTAGATTTTCATCTTTAATTTGAGGGTAGTTACATCCAAATTGGGAGAACGGTTGTAGGAATTTTTATATGTGGTCACCCCAATTTTAGGGGCTCAAAAGTAATTGGACAATTGGCTGTTCAGCTGTCTCAGCTGTTCGATGTGTTATTCCCTCATTAGTTCAATTCCAGGTAAGCAGATAAAAGGTCTAGATTTGATTTCAAGTGTGGCATCTGCAGTTGGAATCTGTTGCTGTTAACCCTCAGTATGAAGTCCAAAGAGCTGCCACTGGGAGTGAAGCAAGCTATCATTAGGCTGAGAAATCAAAACAAACCAATCAGAGAGATAGCAAAAACATTAGGTGTGGCCAAATCAACTATTTGGTACATTCTTAAAAAGAAAGAATGCACTGGTGAGCTCAGGAACACCAAAATGCCTGGAAGACCATGGAAAACATGGGTGGATGACAGAATAATTCTTGTGAAGAAAAACCCCTTCACAACAGTTGGCCAGATCAAGAACACCCTCCAGGAGGTAGGCATATCTACCAGGCAACCATGACGATCTCTTCAATTCCTGTCCTGCTCTCTCCTTCCTCTCAGCCTAATCCCTCCCTCCCCTCTCCACCCACTCCCTCTGTCACCTTCTGCCGTAATCTCCGCTCTGTCTCTCCCTCCACCCTTGCCTCCACTGCCCTCACTCTCTTGCCTTCCATTGATTGTTTTTCAAATCTATCAGTCAACTGTGCTACCTCCTCTTTGTTCTCCTCCCTCACCTCCTCCCTTGACTCTCTGTCCTCTCATGTCTTGTCCTGCCCATCCCTCCCCTCCTCAGCCTTGGCTCTCTGCTGTTCTCCATGCAACCCGAACTAGTCTGCATGCCGCCGAACAAAAATGGAAAAGGACCAAAATCCCAGCTGCCCTCAAACTCTACCGCTCTCTACTGTCCACATTCTCATCCTCTCTCCCCTCAGCCAAGAAGTCTTACTTCCAATCTCTTTTCAAATCCACTATCAACAACCCTCGCAAGCTCTTCTCCACCTTCTCCTCCCTCCTCCTCCCTCATCTCTCACTGCTGATGATTTCACCTCCTTCTTCTACTCCAAGATTGCAGACATCCGCAGGCTCTTCAATACTCCACCCTCATCTCCCATCACACCGAAACCTCCCACCAACCTAGCTTCCTTTTCTTCATTCTCACCTCTCTCAGATGCTGAAGTTTCTGCTCTCCTCCTACGTCACAAACCCACAACATGCGACCTGGACCCTCTCTCTTCTCGTCTCTTCCAAGCAACCGCTCCTGATCTTCTCCCCTTCATCTCCTCCCTCCTCAACTCCTCACTCCTTTCTGACTGTTTTCCCTCTGCATTTAAACAAGCTGCTGTCATCCCACTGCTCAAGAAACCAACCCTTGATACCACCTCTCCTCAGAACTACCGCCCCATCTCCCTACTGCCCTTCCTCTCCAAGACTCTCGGACTTTCTGTCCCAACACTCACTCCTTGATCTTCTGCAATCCGGCTTCCGCACAGCTCACTCCACTGAAACGGCTCTCCTGGCTGTCACTGACTCCCTCAGCCACGCTCGGGCGGCCTCCCTCTCCTAAGTCCTCATCCTCCTTGACCTCTCTGCAGCATTTGACACCGTCAATCACTCCATCCTCCTCTCCTGCCTCACTGACCTTGGAATCTCTGGGACTGCTCTCACCTGGTTCTCCTCCTACCTCAGCGACCGGTCCTACCAAGTGACATGGCAAGGGTCCTCATCCACCCCTCAACCTCTCCTCACAGGTGTTCCACAAGGCTCAGTCCTGGGCCCACTTCTGTTCTCACTCTACACTCGCTCCCTGGGCCCCCTCATCGCTTCCCATGGCTTCTCCTACCACTTCTATGCTGATGATGCCCAGATCTTCCTGTCTTTTCCCTCTTCTGACCCTCTCATCCCCTCACGCATCTCTTCCTGCTTGTCTGCCATTTCCACCTGGATGCACTCGCACCACCTCAAGCTCAACCTCTCCAAATCAGATCTCCTCTTTTTTCCCCCACTCTTCCTTACCTTCTGCTGACATCCCCATCTCGATCCCCTTGGAATCCACCACACTCTCGCCTTCTTCTTCCGCTAAAAATCACCCTCGATCCTGCACTCTCCTTCTCCCAGCACATCACATCACAGATTCTTCCTGAGCAACATACGCTGGATCCGTCCCTTCCTCACCGACTACTCGACTCAGCTGCTCGTCCAGTCACTGGTCCTCTCCCGCCTGGACTACTGCAACTCCCTCCTGGCCAGCCTGCCTGCATCCACTACCTGTCCACTCCAGCTCATCCAGAACTCTGTGGCTCGTCTGGTATTCTCTCTGCCACGATTCGCACATGCTACTCCACTGCTCCGCTCCCTCCACTGGCTCCCGATAGCGGCACGCATTCAGTTCAAGACTTTGACCCTCACCTACCGCTGTCTTGACCACATTGCACCAAGCTACCTTCAGTCATTCGTCTCTCCATACATCCCCTCCAGACCACTGCGCTCCTCCAGTGCCAGAAGGCTAACTCTGCCTCCTCTCCACTCTCCCTCCTCCAGAGCCCGCTCCTTCTGATCCGTGGCCCCTAAGTGGTGGAACGACCTGCCCACTGAAGTCAAAACTGCAGAGTCCTTGACCTCATTCCGGCGCTTACTCAAGATGCATCTCTTCCGACAGCACTTGTAATATTAGTTCTCTACCCCTGCTAGATAGTACTTCAGCTTATTACGCTCCTCGCGTTCTTGATTGTTTTCCTCCTTGCTCCCTTTCCCGTAGCCCTAGCCTGTAACCCTACATCTTGACAGCACTTAGCTTTCACCGTCCAGGATGTAGGAAGTCTCTTACTGTACTTGTGTAAATTGTAAATTGGAATCTGTAAAATGTATTTTGAATTGTTATGTTTTAGCTAAATTGAACTTGTAATGATTTATGCCTTGTACTTCTCTGTATTTTTGCACTTATGTTGTAAGTCGCCCTGGATAAGGGCGTCTGCCAAGAAATAAAAATAATAATAATATCTGTGTCAAAGTCAACAACCAAGGGAACACTTCACCAGAGTAAATACAGAGGGTTTACCACAAGATGTAAATCATTGGTAAGCCCCAAAAACAGTTATTCCAGATTAGAGTTTGCCAAAAAACATCTAAAGAACCCTGTTCAGTTCTGGAACAGCATCCTATGGACAGATGAGACAAAGATCAATTTGTACCAGAATGGTGGGAAGAGAATAGTATAGAGAAAGGAAGGAACTGCTCATGATCTGAGCCATACCATCTCATCTGTGAAGCATGGTGGAGGTAGTGTTGGCTGCCAAGGGAACTGGCTCCCTTGTATTTATTGATGGTGTGACTGCTGACAAAAGCAGCAGGATGAATGCTGAGGTGTTTAGGGCTATATTATCTGCTCATATTCAGCCAAATAGTAGAACATCTCCCATTGTCAGAGCTCCCTGCCCCCCTGGTCCCTAGTTTAAATGATTCTTAATTTCTCTGCACATACGCTCTCCCAATGCATTAGCCCCCCTTCTGTTTAGATCTGTCCGGTTTGTACTGGTCCCATCTATCCCAGAAGATAGACCAATGCCCCATAAATTTAAAGCCCTCTTCCCTACACCAGGATTTCAACCACGTGTTGAACTTTCTAATCTCTGCCTGGCCTGGCAACTGGTACTGGAAGTATTTTGGAGAAAACGATCATGGAGGTTCCATGCGGGTCTCCTTATCACTAGAACACACTGTGTGATCTACATCTCTAAGAATCAAGTCTCCTACTATAACTACCTTCCTGTTCTCGGGGGGAGTGGGCACTACAGTGCTCTCGTGCTCAACTGCCTTCCCATCACCTTCTGAGCTGTCACTGTTCAACTCTTCAACTGTTCAATTTCTAGCTCTTGGAATGTCTCATTATGTCCATTAAATTAAATGTGTGGCTAATGGCCTCTTTAAAAAAAAAAGTCACATTGCCATTGCCAACTTTGTTGCTTGCACCATCATTTGAAAGATTCTCCTGAAATATTCACTTGATCTGTTGTGCTAATGAGATGTCTCACAGGTCTTACATAAGTTGATGTGTATCTCCACAGTGCATATCCATGCATCCATACAGTCCTGGGAATATTTTGCTGATCCGACCTACAGGCCAGAGTGCTCTCTGCAGCTGGGGGTCAACCACTGACCAACTGTCCAACTGAGGTGGATCTGTGTCAGTCTGCCACTTGAACTGGGTCTGTAGAGCGGGTAAAATATGTCTCAGTAAGTGTGACCAGAACCGGTCATCCAGAACCCGACAGGCCCTCCACCTACGCCTACTGAGAAGCTCATGGTATGTACGACCTTATATATTACTTACTGTAATTCCTTTACGTGTCATAGTACCTATGGGCATTCCAGTCCACCCCCCTATGATTTATTTTTGGTTATTACAGTACAAGTTTGAGTTACTGAAGGAATTCATCTTTTAATCTCTTGGGGAAAAGCAATTATATTATAGTACATTAAGCCACCTCCAGCCAGTAGATGGCGCACACATTTTAGGAGTAGGGTTGTGGAAAGGGGAAACGGCATTGCTCACGGTAAATCGCCATGTGACCATTGAAACAATGTGAATGGCTCCTGTATTACTGCCAGTGTAAAACCGATTATTATTTTGCTTTTTCAGGTGAGATCTGTTAATAGTATAACATGAAGCAATGTAATCTTACAGTGTTTTGTTATATTATTCCAATGGGAAATGTACCATGCTTCACAGTAGGAATGGTGTTCTCAGGATGATGTGTAGCGTAAGGTACACTTATACATTTCAGTTAAAGAAGTGAATTTAAGTATCAAGTATTAAGTAAATTCTCAAATTTATTAAAATCAAAGATAAAACTACACTAGTTATACAAAAAGGGAAAAACTAATTAAAATGCACTCAAGATCAACAAATCAAAGACAAATCACTTCCGTGACCAAATCAAAGAACATGGAATCGCATATGATAACACGCAAATTGTTAAACAAAATTACAAACACATTGATCACAATACCGGTTAATAAGACGAAGGTGAGTCTCTCATTAGTATTGTTAGTCGGACATTAAATAACTATGCAGGTCAGTATTTATGTCAAATAACTTCTCATTATATATACTGTATCAGTCTCATTTACGTTTGGGTGCTGAGAAAGATTATATCATTTCTTGTTACCACAATTCTCACTAATTGATTACTGTTCAATGATTAAGGATAGGCAGGGCCACCAATAATCTAGTGTCTATTAACATGTGTCAATTTCAGACTAAACAGTTAAACAGGAACGAGAAGATATTTCTCGGCGTTGACAGATTTTATTTCTAAAATTGTCAAACAAAACAGTTTAATGCAGCACTCATTTACATTTAAGAAAACACTAAATGATATTACACATTCTAAAGTTTATGACTCACAGAATAACATTTCTAATTGATTTCTCAAATGTCATGAATAATAAACTCCAAACTGTTAAACTTATCTGAACTTTGTTGCAGAGAGACCTCTCTGCCTTCGGGATCAGATAAACGCACACTGCATGAGGTTCCACGGGGTGGGACGAGGTCCGTGTGGTTTGGAACAAAGGCAATCCGGTGGCAAGTCGATGCTCCTGGAAGTTGGGGTTTCGCGAAAGTAGAGTCTTTTCCAAACAGATTTTCCACTGGTTTGAAGGCTCCAAGGTTGTGCACAGGATGTCCTCTTTGCAAGCAGGGTTTTCCACCATAGTTACTTGAAGACAAAGTCTTTGAGGAAAGCAGGGCCCTGTTAGTTTCCAAGGGTCAAGTTTCTTAAGACTCAATAGCTATTTAAATGACTGAACACTTCTGTATTACAGTGGACTTAGTCAGCTGTAGTAACTCCACTGATCAGGTGGGTACAGGCGGGCAGGCATAGGTTCTAAAGTTCTTTACTTCATAAAGTTCTTTAAAGAATTCTTCGTACGGCTCAATCTCCTTCTCCCAGTTAAACTCTTCTGTTGCTGGCAAAGACTTCCGGTTCCGGTTCTGGCAACAGAGCTACAAGTTGAGTTGTGGCAGCAAGTTACCGGTTCAGGTGAGAGAGAGTGAAAAAGTGCTGTGCGCTACGTTTTATGCCCTTTCAGATCATAGGCGATTGGTTCTTGAGTGTGCGAGGTCGGACTCCGGTTTCAGCCCCCAGTCTCCTATTGGAGGAGGGTTGATTTATGCCTGTGGTCAATCCATGCCATCTTTTGGAAATGCCGGTTGGCCTGGGTTCGTAGCTCTGTTTCGGGATTTCGGTTCTCGCATGCTTCAAAGGATTTTATTACCTCCACGCCATATTCCCCAGACATTTTTACAGCAGGGATTCCAAGCCATTTGGCCCATTCTAGGTGAGCCGACTCCCAAAACTGTCACTTTGACGTAGAACAGTTCATGGGCTGATGAGCTCAGGAATTCTTGTAACTTTGGGGGAGAAGTCTTCTTTAGATCAGAGCTCCAGCTCAGGGCTAGAATGCTCTTATCACAGTACACCCCCCACCTCTTAACGCTACATAGGTTTGCACCAAATGTAGCGCTTAGTGTGGAGCCAGAGAAGTTATAAGAAAGATATAGGAATGAACATGTGAGAAGGAGGACAATTACATGATGGTGCATCAGTGGATTGGGCTTGCTGTATCTGGTCCATTATGTCCCATCTTATTGGATCTACAATACAAGAAGGTGGCATAATGGGTTCAGTACAAACACGAAATGACTGATTGTCGAACTGTTGGGAGAGTGCATCTGCCTTTGTAGTTTTGGACTCGGGGCGAAGGAATAGGTGAGGAAAAGTGAAAATGGGTAAAATACTGAAGAGTTGCAGAAATTCCGAGAGAGATGCACCTCCAATCAAAAGGTTTTTATTACAAGCAGCTGCAAGGAGAGGTTCAAGAGGCAATCTCAAGAACAGTCTTAGAGAAGTTACAAATTACAGGCACTTTTATGCAGACCAGACAGAAGAGACAGATAACAGGCCCACATGTCTGTCCCGTGATGACTGGAAGCTCGGTTTCTGCCTGACAACTGCTCAGGAAGACCCATATATTGTCAAACCGGGGGGAATTAAGGCATATGTAATGTTTAATATAAGGGGGTTTGTATGATGTATCAAGACCAAATTGCTGGTGAAAACTGGTTCTTATCAGACTCTGTTCTTCTATGTATCAGGATTGAACTATAGCACAGTACCGTAGTACAGTGAGACAGTGACCTTGATACACAGATACACAGGGAAAGGAATGCAGTTCTTCAAATATAATGCCCAATGAGCCTGCCAGGGATTCAGTCGCATTTTCTAAATTAGTATTTCACTGAGGTTTTTACAAAAGAAAAAACAGATAACATGCCACAAATCAGGATAAATGAGGAGGAGGTCTAAAGGGACTAGCAGAATTAAAAACAAACAAATCACCTGGGCCAGATGGTACAGGTATGTTTCCAACTTAAAGAAATGAGGGAAATTATTTATAGGCCACTAACTCAAATATTCCAAATGACACTTAGAACAGGGGATGTGCCAACTGATTGGAGAACTGCAAATGTCATACCTATCCACAAGAAAGGGGACAAAACTGAACCAAGAATGTCTTACCTGCATTACGTGTATAATTTTGGAACAAATTATTAGACAGAAAATAGAGGAGCATCTCAATGAAAACCATATTCTTGGTGATAGTCAACATGGGTTTAGACGAGGCAGATCATGTATTAGTAATTTATTATAATTTTTTGAAAAATCATGAAAGGCATCGACCACATCAAACCAGAGGAGTTTTTCCAGATCAGCAGGGACACACGGACCTGGGGAAACAAATGGAAATTGGCCTTCAAGGCATTCAAGAACACGGGATACAATTATTCACACACAGAGTCATCACAATCTGAAACAAACTCCCCAGTGATGTGGTTGAAGCTGAAAATTTGGTTAGCTGGTTAGCAGAGTTATGAGAGGCAATTTTTTGATTGATAGTTTGCCTGTCCAATTAAAGGTTTGGGTTCTACAATTTCTAGCCAATCAGACAGTAGCATTTTGGAAATGAAGGGTGGATTGAAATAAATGGGGGGAGAGATTGAAGATGGTCACCTGAGTGAGGTGCATTTTAAACTGATTAGGCTTGCTAAAAAAAAAAAAAGTTTAGGTTTTTTTCTGAAAAGGAGAAATGTTTGCATTGTTGGGGAACGTAATAATTGCTTCCTCTGATACTCAATACCAAGATACTGTCATCTGTGAGTTTTAGTGTATTTACTTTGTTTTTGGAGGAAAGGACTGTTTCCTGGATTCTTTTGTGAAAAAGTGAACCTGAGCTGAGTTATGCAGGTTAACTAGGAATATGACTGGAGAAGTTACACTGGGGGATTACAGTTTTGTTTTTTTACAGAAGACTGAGTTTTTCTTTTGCAGAAACTACGGGACAGAGGACAGCACAGGTCTTGTCAGAACCATGAGTTTGATAGAAAACTTTGTGAAGAGAAAATTAAAGCAAAATGAGTAAGTGCACGTATAGCCTGAAGATCACTTGTTTAATAGAACAAGTTTAATTGAACTGCAACTTTAAAGATGGTAGTTGTTGCTGAGTAAAATTTGTCTTGTTTAATTAAAACAAAAGATTAATGCGCTATAGCCTTCAGAGTTTTTTGTGAAAGAACTGCTCCACCTGTCAAGAGTAGACATGGCAGACAGGGACTTAACTTCGCGGGGCAAGTGCTCTTGAACTCAGGTTTTTCCAACTGTGGGCTGCCATTGGGGTGCACTAGGACTGTTTGGTTTAATAGCAGAGCTACAGAACAAGCTGGCTACAACCCTCTGACGCATCCTGGATCCACCCTGGAAAGCACTGAAGTCATCAGTTGAGTAATTATACTCTCCCTTTCAAATTAAAAGACAGCCATTACCGAATGCAAAGAGCCTTCTGACCTGCCGATCAGTGAAAACATGTACCAAAACCGACCTATAGGGGCCCTGCTGGCAGGAGGAAGACCCACCCCCAGCATCTGTGAAAAGTCTCCTCCTGACTGCAGCTACCTGCCATTTATTCTTTCACCTTGCCAGTGATACAGCTTTGCAGTACTCTTATTTTCTACACTCTTCAGCGTTTATTCATCTGACATCAGTCCAAAAAAGAATATTGCTTCTTTTCGGATGTAAGTGTATGGCAGGAGTCTCACTTGGAGCTCCATTGAGATCTGTTGTAGAAAAAATTACTTTCTGTACCGCTTCTTTTCGACAGATTCGAATGAGGGAATGAGACTACGAGACAGTGACGCTACTCCTCCTGCGAGTTCTGTCGGCTGGCCATTCTCGTTTGCCTCTTATCCATATCCTGGTCAGGGAAATCCCCCACGGTGACTCGACCCCCGCCAACGGAAGTCTAAACCGCCCGACACATCGAGATCCACACGACCGACCCCCCACGACATCAACATCTGTCGACCTCTCGACCAACACAACGACCTCTCGACCAATATGTCGATCTCTCAACCAAACTCCCCGTTGTCAACCTTGACCACCACTGTCGACCTCTCGACCATCCCTTTCAACTTACGACCACCGCTGTGGACCTTCGAATGCATCTGTCGACCTTCGACCATCCCTGTCGACCCTCGATGACCTGTCAACATCATCCACCTCCGTTGACCTCTCCACCACCTTCGTTGATCTCGACCACATGTCAACCTCGACCACATCTGTCGACCTCTCAACATTCCCGTTGCCACCTCGACCTTCGACATCGACAACTCCACCAACGTCGATATTTGTTGATCGATATCGAGGATCAAGACGTCCCATCAACAACCCTGGATGTCGACATAAACATCGATCTAGACAGCATATCCTGTAAGGGGTTCGGCAAAGGTCTCCTGCCCCAGGAACTATCTACTTACTTACAGACCTCTTACTGTCCAGAATGAAGCCCAAGGGCGCCTTTCACCGGTGTTCTAGGTGCCAGAGTAAGTTGCCCTCTGATGACGGTCATGATCTCTGCATACAATGCCTTGGCGATGAGCACGCCCAGTGAGCACTAATGGGAGAAGGAGACTGTGCGCACTGTTCAGCCTTCATGGAGGCCACGTGCCACAAGAGGGCCAGGAACTTCCTGTCTTCTTCCAGGGCCTCCACAGGTTATCGCAGTAGAAGCTCTACTTGCCGCTCCTCTGCAGGCTCAGCTCCACGCAGGCCCCCCCCCACGAATTTCTCCACCATGTCAAGCCAGACAGAGATCTTCCTCGCGCAGTTCCAGGACCCCCCCAGTGAGGGTGCGATTGACTTCACCCTCCCCGCCTCCTTGCAGTCATTCTCCAGAAAGGAGTCCAAGCTCCTCCAGAAGGAGATCCCCGAGGGGAAAATGTTCCTGGTCCTGCTCATCCCGGCACTCTACCCCACGGTGAGTTTCACCATGCCACTCCCCTCCCCCTAGAAGGCAAGGGGCATCTTCTTCCTGGAGAGAGAAAGATGATGAATTTAAGACCACAATGATCCGCCGCATAGGGGAAAGTATCGGATGCCTTGGCCAGTTGGCAGCGCATGCTGAACACCATGTGGTATCGACGTATGCCATCAGAATAGGAGGCCGCGCTACCCCCCCAACTACCACCACCAACTGAAGAGATGCTCAACCATGCGGCGTCACACTCCAACATCTCAGATCTCCCATAATACACTGGGGAGACCGAGGAGGTGAGTTCAGTGTACAAACTGTTCACAGGCCTGAGCACCGAGTTCAAAGCACTGATGACGAGGGCAGCGGAGGCAGTAGAGATCCCCTGGTCCCCTCAGGAGGAGGTGCGAAGAAACAGGGTTATAAGAGATAAAGCTACTAAACCCTCGGAGGCCTTGCCCCTCTTTGAGGACTACGTGGACATCGTCCAGTCCACTTGGAACCGGCCAGCATCTGCTCCTACAACTTCCAGACAGGCAGACACAATGTGCGCAACAGTGGGTGCAGACCAGAAGAGCCTGCCTGCCCATTCTTGACCTGAAGGGCCTCAACATGTTTCTGGAGAAAAGAAACTTCTGCATGTATCCTTCAGTCCATCCTTCAATAGACCTCACGGATGCCTACTTCCATGTCCCCATCCTCCCGGCACACAGGAAATACCTGCGCTTGCCCTTCCAGGGCCAGGCGTACAAGTTCAGTGTGCTGCCGTTCGGCCTCCCGCTGATGCCCCACACATTCTCGAAGTGCATGGATGTAGCCTTGGCCCCCCTCAGGGCAAAGGGGATAAGGATCCTGAATTATCTGGATAACTAGCTGGTGTGCGCAGACTCCAGGCTTCAGGCGGGGGAACATACAGCAGAGGTCTCATACATCACGTGACTACACTGGGTCTCTCAGTTCACACAGAGAAAAGCTCTCTCGAACCCGCACAGGCAGTAGGTTTCTTGGGAATGAGGCTAAACAAAAACTGTTGGGGCTGATGGCGGCCACCTTGAATATTCTTCCTCTGGGACTCATGCACATGTGTCCATTACAATGCTGGGTAAACGCTCACAAGCTACACCCAGAGGGAGACAAACACCACCCACTGACAGTGACCTTAACATGCTGACAGGCGCTGTCCTGGTGAAGAAATCAAGACAATCTACGCCTCGGCTCCCCCCTCAGCTACCCGCAACAGAAGAAAAGTCATCACCACAGACGCCTCCAACTGTGTGCTGTCTGGAATGGGATGGGAGTCAGAGGAATGTAGAACGGTTTCTATTCATCTGCTCACATCAACATACAGGAGTTGCAAGTAGTGCTGCTGGCACTGCACCACTTTCGTCATGTCCTGATAGACAGACACGCCCTGGGCGTGGACGCCTTTGCTCACCCATGGCCACAAGAACTGCTGTACGCTTTCCCCCCACTGACACTTCTTCCACTGACACTGGAGAGGATTCGCCAGGAATCGCCCAAGTCCTCCTCATTGCCCCCCTAGCTGAGACAGTTGTGGTTCGTGACACTGGCGCAGATGCTCAGCGCAGATCCATGGCAGCTCCCACTTCAACAGGACTTGCAGAGTCAAGCAGAGGGACTACTGTGGCACCCCAACCCAGCACAGCTGCATTTGTGGGTTTGGCCCCTGAAAGGCACCACCCAATGTCTCTGGGACTGCCTGACAATGTCGTGGCGACGCTACAATCGGCCAGGGCCCCCTCCACCAGGGCCCAATACACTTACAAATGGTCAGCCTTCCAGAACTGGTGCCTAGGCAGACAAGTGGACCCAGTGTTGTGTCCCATGTCATCCATCCTGTGCTTCCTGCAACAGCTGCTAGAAGAGGGGAAATCAGCTTCCACACTGAAGGTGTATCTGGATGCTATCTCAGCATGCCATGATACGATTGATAATGTCTCCCCAGAAGCTCACTTCCTGGCAACCCAACTTCTGAAGGGTGGGAGACATCTGAGACCACCAGCAAAGGACACAATTCCAGCCTGGGACTTGGAATTAGTTCTGTAAGGACTTAGCAGAGCTCCCTTTGAGCCCTTCCCATTCAGTAATGGCTGTCTTTCTCTTTCAGGGAACTGGGGTTATGATAATAGCCTATCGGTATTCCTACTGTTTTTTATTACTTGCTGTGTTTAGAAAATAGTAATTAGTAATACAGATGATTCAGTGTTGCTATAAAGGCATTGTTAATTACAGTATCAAAGCTGTGATATTAGTATTTTGGTAATTGAAGAAAGTAAAGGCTTTTTTTTTTTTTGCTGAAAGGTGAAACTATTGTTTTTTTGAAGGAAAGCTTTCTGAACAGTGAATGTTTCTTATGGTTTTTTTTTTAATTAGTCTGTACAAGGATTACTGGAACTGATAAAGGAGTCATTGGTGATATATTCAAAATCTGAACTAACCATATTGTTTTCCTTTCTGTAACATAACAAAGAGCAATAATACATAGACAAAGAACTGTAAAATAGAGCTTTAAAGTGTTTCATGTGTTTATCTCGCTGTAGGGGTGTCTCACCTATTTTGTAGGATTTGTAGAGGGAGGGATTGCTGGCATACCAATCACCCTTTAGCTTATGCTGCTCCTGTGAAGTCAGGTAGTCACCGTGTGTATAAATCCTAACCCCAAGCTTGTCAAATTAAAAGTTTAAAAGAGCTGTTGTCTAGCTTACGTAGAATAGGCACATTCCTAAAATGCTAATTATAATAATATATACATATATATTATATTATTATGTGGACCCAGATCAGCCCATGAGATAATATATATATGCATTTATTTCACCAAATGTGGGTGCCAGGCCAGTGGACCACAGGCACACAGATCGAATGGCCCACCGGGAATTCTCAGTGTGCTCATAATGACCAAATTAAACCAGGAGAACTCTGTGTTGATCTGTTTTATCACCCAATGCAGATTTCTGATTTCACCACAAAGGCTTACCCTTTGTATAATGGGTGCTTTTTTAAACTTGTCATTAACTAGTTACTTGACTATGATATTCATATTATTGTCCTTTTCTGGCCTCAGTGTTAATCTGCTGTCAGTGAAGTTTTTAAGCCAGTTTGAAAACAACCCGAATTAGCAACTTTCCTGTTTGTATTGAGTGTCGTGAGTTGAGTGAGTGGTTCAGTGATGGTGAATAGGAATGCGTTTAACTGTGTTTAAGACCTCAAACTTTCCTCTAGGGAGCTCTCTGAAGGTCCCAGTGGCCACAGCAGGCCCATGTGTTTTTGCACAACCTAGTTTCAATCATCAGACAATGAGAGAGTTCTATTATAGTGTCACTGACTCTGTAGCAATGTTTATACTCAATGTGAGGAAACACAGCAGCACTCCCTGCTGTACGTTGTACAGTAAAAACTCCAAACTGCCCACAACAATAGTGCTTTATGTATCTGCAATGCAGCTGCATGGTTGAATAAAGGTTTTTGGTAGTGTTACATTGTCAATATTTACAGCATATGCAGCCCTTATTCAATATGTACTATCACTATTTCAAAAGCTTGTGTTTTTATTGAACACATAGAACAGTGTATTTTATTTTAAAAAATTCCAATCATCTACTTTGAAGACAGAAGATCTTACTCCACACCATTTATACAGTGGAACAGAGTGCCTTATTTGCCGCTCCAGGTATGACTGCAGAATTACTGCTCCTGTTCTTCCTGCTACTGGGGACTGGCAATTTAAATTTGAGAAAAGAAAAATCAGTTTGGACTGAAAAATCCAACAAAAGACAACCAATCCCACTCCTCACAGCATGAAAGTTGGTAGATGCCACTTATAGATGATTTCTATTTAATATCAATAGAAAACTGAGCAAATTCAGTTTCAGTAATGTTTTTCTATCAATATTTTATATCAGCCCAGGTGTTTTTATGTACCTTGAAGAATGAGTTTACCAAGCCACCTGCTTTGGTTGGTAGGACGCATAATAAAGCGATCTATTCTGATGTTCCTATATAACAGAGTGGCACGCTGCCTTCGGCTGAAATGTCATTGTTTGACCTCCTGATTTAAATTCCACATTGCAGAGATGATATCCCTAGCATATTTCTGCTGAACAATGTGGTGAATGAAGTAATGAACATATTCATCTGTACAGCTCCTTTTCTCACATTTCAAGATGTGCCAGGGCATCTGAAGCAAGCTGTCAGAAACAAAGATGTCAAACAGCAGTTGAGTAGTTTTGCACTGTCTAGCCAATCAATACAAGACTTACCACTTGATAGCCCGTACCTGCAAGTTAAATAACTGGCACAAATTAAAACAACAACAAAAACAAAATCGAAATGATATGAAAGAGAGACAGTAAAGTATCTATTTGTATCTCTGTATGCCTTCATGTTTGACAGTAACAGTTCCCTAATGAGCATACTTTTTTTGTCAAAGAGATAATCTCAAGTAACCTATTGGTGAAGGTCTCTTATGACAAATTGGTCCAAGGAAAGGGCTTCTGGCATATCTGTAGAGAGGCCAGCCCAGCTCCTGTTTCCCCACTGATCAGACACCTATTTTACTTTATGATTAATTAGGGTATTTTGTGACAAACATTACTTAACCTGATTCTCATGTTACTGGAGCTGAACAAATGGAACAAACACACCGATTTAAATAAAACAGCTATTGTTTTTGTCAGAGCACCAATGCAGCCAGACCCTAAGGTAGGTTGTGAGCAATTACTGTACAGTTAAGTACTGTGATTAAGCAATTAAGTCATCAAATTACACATGCTAAAATCCCTCTGGTTTCCACTACCTGCTACCATATATATATATATATATATATTGCACTTTGTATTGCTCTTATGTTTTGTAAGTCGCCCTGGATAAGGGCATCTGCCAATAAATAAATAAATAAATAAATAAGAATACAGTGAAGGAGTTCAATTTATAATCTGGTCTACACACTGTCAAAGAGAAATTTACTTTGAGACAACTAATAATATATGTTTTTGTCACTATTAATTGCAATGTTTTTGTGTATATGCAATTGCTTAGCAATATATGATGTATGTTTTACTTGGTATTATATTTAAAGAATGCAGGTAAAACAAAAATTACAATATACAACTGGGGGTGGTTATAGTACCTTGACTGACCCTTAGTTTCAGTAAATTTCTATATAGAAATGTTACATTCATAATAATCTTAACATTTCTTAACTGTTTTATTTTGTATTTACTTTGAAAATATACGTATTTTATTTTACAAACTAATAATACATACATTTAAATAATAATAAATGCTTCTGGGACTGAAAGATTTGGGAAACGTACGCAGAATTATGATGAAGGCACATTAAACAAACGCTGGCAGGTTTACTGTTCTCTTCGGTACAAAACGCTGAATCGTAAATAAATAATACAATTGCACTGACATCGCCGTTTACATTAATCCATTTCAAAAACAACCACACACGAAGTAACCGTTAATACAAGCACAGCTGAACAGTAAATCTACAGATATGTATGCAGAAACGCTAGACAAGATATCCTTTACTTGTGCTGAACTGTAAACTACAGGAATTGTTAAATCGGTTTATTTTTCCTGTTGAAAACGGGTTTAAGATAATGTTCGGTCAGCACTACTAGACATAATAATAATAATAATAATAATAATAATAATAATAATAAAGAAGAAATATGCAACATATCGACATGTTAAGACCTCGTTCCAATACACCGTCAGATGTTGCACATCAATAAATAAATACCTAAATTAAGTTCTTCAAGCACATTCATAACAATTCTGAAAACAATGTAAATGAGGTACCATTACTATTTGTCTAACCTATTACAAATGAATAATTGTATTGCTATTAACATTACTATTCTACACTACTACTGTTTGTGTTTAAGAACATATCCCCGCGCCTAGCTCATCACAGCTGATGAGATAGTTCCAAAAGAAAAATATGTTTAAATATATTTATCATATTACTTTTGATTGTGTAGAGAATATTTAATGTACAAATGTGCTGTCCACACAGATTTTGAGTAGTCTATCTATATCTATTAGCCGGCTTTTGAGAGTCAAGCCATTGACTTCCAGGTAAGCTAACGAAACGTTGAATTAAAAATTCTTCAAACTGGACGCACAGAATTAAAATAGGTTTCCATGGATTCGTATGACTCTGGATGAGTAAGCAAAGGCTAAAATGGCAGAACAACGAATTAACGAAAATAACTAAAATAGTAATTTTCAATATTATGCTTTTATTGTTTGTGTAAATGTATTTAAATATGTGTCAATTAACATACATTTTAATATAGCATTTTTAATAATATAAAACGCAACTAACTTCGTTCAACTGATAATTTATTAATAATGAGTAACATGGAAATCTAAATGTGGGGCGTTAACAGCTGTGGGTTAATGTATATGAATATCAATTAGATTCCAAAGCTGTTCCAAGAACTAATTTTTATAATGCGACTGGGAATGTTTTATTATTATTATTATTATTATTATTATTATTATTATTATTATTATTATTATTTAATAATACTAATAATACTACTACTACTACTACTAATAATAATAATAATAATAAATATACATACAGTTAGGTCTTGGGACAACACCATTCTTCCATGAATATTCCTTCCTGGTTAGCTGGCTAAGCAGGTAAATTCTGCAGTCTTTTCAACTTGCATCAGAACCTCAGAAGATGATTGGGAAATAATCAAGAAGGTCTGTTATTGCACCACAGACTTCATTAAAATCAATAAAAGGTAGGGGATCCCCAGGACCAGCTGATAACTGGCTGATAACTAAGATAATCATTATAATACTCTAAGGCAGCTTCCAGATTAAGCTTTATGGCATGTATGTGCTGTGTATAGTCAGCACTCTATATCAGTGGTTCCCAACGTTGGTCCTGGGGATCCCCTACCTTGTGGGTTTTTGTTCCATACAAGCTCTAAATAAATTAATTGAACTTATCATTTCCTAAATCAGAGCCTTTTATTTATTTTAAACTATATGGTTTTTAAGTTAAGTATAGAATTCCATAAATAACTTATTAAAGACTATTATTATTAGTCTATTATTAATTATTAACTATTTTATTACACAATTTAATAAATCATATCTAAGCAGATTGTTTCTTCAATAAAGATTCAATTAAGTAATTGGGAGCTCGGTTGGAATGAAAACTACCAGGGCAGGGGGTCCCAAGGACCACTGTTGGGAACCTCTGCTCTATATTGTACTTTAGGCCTGAGTCTTCTGTTTTCTTTGTATATATATTTGAATTTGGTATAGTAGTTCATGCTGTATTATAGTATTGTTCAATAAGAAACCTTAACACAATGTAACTATGTTTTAAAGGATGTCTTGGACAAGTGTTCAAATAAATAATGTAACTAACACAATTATTACATTTGATTCAATTTAAGTTTTCAGCATCAGATATTGTAATGTCTTATTCAAATTAAGAAAACATAATGGAACATAATACATTAGACCATCTTTATTGGGGCATATGTAAAGAATTACAAAAAAAAACAACTAAAAAACATGTAAGCCAGCAGGCTCTGAAAATTAGGAAATTACCATTGCAGATCAGATACTTTCTCCATAAAGTTACCATTTACTGCACAAAGAATAACACCGTACACACTGGGATATTACTTGAGCAATGTGAAAATATAATATATCCATCATGAAAACAAGTTTTCACTTGAAAAGTTTTCTTGTTTTATTACAAATTATAGAAGGAAACTGTTTTAACAGTTATTTGTCATTTCTTTCAGACACCAAAAGACCACACTTCTTCATGTTTCAAACAGTGCCAATTAAATTTAAAGACAGAGAAGAATCCATACAAACAGATATCAGGGTCACCAGCTCTATTTTAAGACTGCAGGTTAGCAAAATATAGCACTTTTTATTAGTTTTAACTAATTAGTTTAGTATAATTTTGAAGCAAAAATAAAAAAATGCACATTTCATCCAGGTGTTTTTGTTTTGTTTTGTTTTTAATACAATTAATTTTGTAATTACTGATGACATTTTAACATTGTTTGGTAAATAAGGTTGAATGTACACAGACAATTTACACAATTTTATGATTCACAGACTGCAAAAAATATATTGTTTAATAAATATGCATATTATATATGTGTCTGGCATTTGTAATATATATATATATATATATAACAAATTTCATCCCCCTTACTGTACCTTAAGTCATAAATCCAGTCGATCCTGTATTAAAACTCCATCAACATATTTGATCCATTTGGCAAATGCTCAGAGCACTTGTTAGATTTTCTTCCTTTATCTGTCAAAAACACTTGTTTGTTGGAATAAAGTTTTAAACAGCTTAAAGTCAGAATCCCACCCTGCTGGAGAATAGGATGAGAGCTGGGGCAGCTCTTGCTCTTCCCTGTCTTCCCCTGCTTTCTCCTGCCCTCCCCTGTCCTTGTGTCCCAGGCAGAGGAAGTCACTGAGCCCGCAGCACCCAATATGGCTAGCAAAGCAGGTCCCACTGTCACAGAGGAGCCTGTCTAATCCTGCAGAGATAGAGCTCATTAGGAGATGATAAAGGCTCTCTTCCTGGCTCTTCCTGGTCGTCTCGGCCCCAGCCAAGCATTGCAGCCTGGCGCCGCTACCTCTTGACTTCCTCAACATCAGGTGTAAAGTTACTGTTTGTTGTTGCTGAGTACACTAATAGCCCATTGAAAGCAGCATCAGTGTAAACCTATGTAACATACACTTTATTATGAACTGTCAGCCAAACATACTAACATACAACCTATGTACTGCATTAATACACTAGGCCAATTTAGAGGGGATGCCCTACTCTAAAATTTTGAAAAAAATAAAACAAATCTGTTAAGGGTCCTTTTATTATGATATTACCTGATCTTCTTGCTCAGCATAAGACTTTATTCTCTCAATGCCATCTAACACAGTTGCTTTAAAGCTAAGAAAAGGAACACAAAACTAGTGTTTTATTGATCTGAATTGCCTTTAGCAAACAACAAGCAGAGAAAACAAAACAGCTGTCTATTACTTAACACTCTGCATTCCACTCTAGGCATTATGCTGCCAGGCTGCAACAAGATTAAAAAGCAAGCACTGCTTAACAAAAATCTACCATACAAAATCTCCAATATCTATCCTTTTAATATAGCTTTTCCCATCTTTCCCAAGTCTTGGGGGACCCAAGTATCTACTTGTTCTTGTTACACCTGATCACTTGGCACTTGACTAATCAAACCCATTCATTTATTTGCTTCAGACGGTATTTTGCATAACAAATAGCACCTTAAACACTCATCTCATCTAGAGAGATTCTTATTATGAATCTGTTTGATACAAGATTATTATTATTATTATTATTATTATTATTCCGTGGCAGATGCCCTCATCCAGGGTATCCACAATATACAATACAAGATAATATCTACCTGGGTCTGTGCATTATTAATCAGTAACTTATTATTAGTTGTTTATATGAGTTTATAAGGGGGCAATATTTTCTTCCAGGACTTAGACTGAGCAGCAACACTAGTAGGACACTAAGGGCAAGAAAAGGGTATACATACATTTTACATACATACATACATACATACATACATACATACATATAAAATATAAAAAACTATGGATTATAGCAATATACAAATGTGTATTTTTAAAACCAATAAAATAAATAAGTGTTTTCCTTATGGGAGTGGGTGACTAAACTTACATAAAATATTAAATCGGGGGTTACATCAGACAAATTGAGGGTCATTTTGACATCTCCCTTGCTAATTTAAGATCAGGCAAAGTGACAGCTCCTGATTTCACTGAGCCCATATTATCTATATCTACCTTTACTCCAAAGTTCAGTGGGTTAAGACACCAGATTCATAGAAATGATAATCGTCCTCCATTCTCTACCTGTTGCCCCACTTCTCTCAGATACACAAATTAAAACATTTGCCATCTCCATTATACTGGAAAGTAGGTGGTGGCAATTGGCAGACTGAAGTTTTATATATTGGGCGATATTCATAAAACATATATGGCAACTCTATCACGTGTTTTTAATAATAAGTGCCACAGCTTTCAAGATGCTAATTTAAGTTCTGAATAACTTGTAAAATACCATACAGAAAGCATAATGTAAAAACTTACAAAACAAAATCTTATTGTTGTGATTTATGGGAGCGTCACTTCACTTTTGCAATTATTGTTTATCTTAAAGGTTATAGTCCTGAAGATTTGTATATAATCTCACTGGAAACCGATGCCAAGTAGCTGGATTCAGATTGGTATACAAGATTGAGAATCAAAAGTATTGCTCTTTGAAAACGCTTGAAAAATATGAAATGTATATGATCATGATGATTGTCTTGTAATATATCTATTTTTTATGAAAATCAAAAGATCTTCAAGTGTGAAATATATACCTTTTCTTGGACTTTGTACACAAATACATAAGGTGTGCAAGATTCTGTAAAAATAAAATAAACCAATAAATAAATAAGTTCACAGTTCAAATGTAATACATTATATATTTATATGTGCTCGTTTAGAGTTGCAAAAATATGACTTTGTATATATTATTAGAACAAGATTCATGTTTCTTCATGTCACCACGATATGCGTTTTCAACTGCTATGTAAATCAATAACCTAAGTTATTTCATGAATGATATTTTTTTATTAGAACACTACTGATTCGGATATGCGGCGTTGGCTTAAATGCCTCCCAACATAATTTACCTCAATGTTTTTTATCCAATTGTTGTAATATAAAGTACATAGGCTGCTGTTACTTGTAATGTGGGATTTGTTGGATACTGTGCTATTTGTTTCTTCTTCCATTCACCCTATTCAACTGCAGTATATTTAGCCTAGTATATTTACATGCACATGCACAGTAGGCTACAGTATTACAGTCACAGCGTTCACTTTAGGTTATTACCCGCCAATTTATGTCTGTACTTTTACATATATTGAGGGTTATTTATTCCATTTATAAATATTTTATTTTTCTCGTGACCATCCATATAACGCATATACGTATTGGGTCCAAACACCAGCGATATAACGAGAGGGTGGTGTGTGTGTGTGTATGTGTGTGTGTTTATATATATATATATATATATATATATATATATATATATATATATATACACGTTTTTATATGTTAAACATTATTTTTAAATAATAATCATCATAGTTGAAAAGTAATACACACGTTAGACAATAAGAATGCCGTGAGTTCAAATATGAATTCGATTGTTAATACGTTTATGATGATGATGATTATTATATGCTTTTGAAAATATCAGGTATTACGAATCAAATCAAGTACACATTATTAATAATCATAATATAGAACGATTAAGCATACATTTTGGTAAGGATAAAACTAAAGTTTTAAGGTTTTGACAACAGTAATCGAACTGATCTATTTATTTGGGCCGTTATCGATTATAAATGTATGTATTTATGTATGCCTTATTGGGAAATTTCTGAGACTGGGAACTGCATGATAGTTCCTCAAATGATACTTGAAAGGAATCCCTTATGCATTGGAGTTATCAGGTAGTAGAACAGAATATCATTCCAATGTTAATTTATAATAATATTTAACTTTGAATTCTCCTCAGACTGTTAAACATCGAAAACGTAGATCCTAGTGTGTTTAGATTAAAGTGTATTAAAATAGAACATGGTATTTAGAAACTTTACACATTGTATGTTTCAATTAAAAGTTCTATACTGAATTGGTAGTAATGATAAGTGATTAACAGGAAATGTAATTTAATAAGTGTGCCCACAGTGTTGGGAAAATGTGTATGGCATATCAAATTGTGCTTGTTCCAATTCAAAACACGCCTTTGTATACATTTTGACCTTTTTACTAGTTGTAGGAATTTAAACAAGTGTAGGCCTATTTAGAATTATAATAAATACTTTCTATAATATTATTTTATTATATTATTACTAATATTATATATAACACATATCATCAATATTGTATTGAAAACAATCGGAACAGTGGTGGGCGCTCCGGGTTGACCACTTTTTGTGAAGACAGGCAGGCAGACACCAACTGAGTCCTGGACGAGGAATTTCAATTGATGTAATGTTTCACATATAGAAAAATAAAGTTTGGCAAAGATAATACGTCTTTAAGTTTTAATGTGTGTGTATATATATATTGCAAATATCACAATTTTAAAATTACAGTAAACATTTTAAACGCTTAACCATTACCTACTCTCTACTACTGGTGAAATGACTTCACAATAACAGCATAAGAGTTAACAAAGCACAGCAATTTCATGGTGAATAGCTTGAGAAGTAACGAAGTGTAACGTGTCAGTTGAAGTGTGTTCAGAAGTAATGCTATATTGTAATGTCCACCGTTTTGTGATCTGGATCCTGATGTTAAAAGAAGCAATTAGCCGAATGCACTTGGCGTCAGAGCCGAGGGGTGGTCTGTATCTCTCAGCTCTGTGTCTTATCAGCCTCCTTATCTGAAAAGGCTGTAAATACATTAATGTGATAATAATGGAAGTTACATCACCGAGATGCGGGTTAGTCCTTCTCTCCAATGTTTCTATTTCTATCCTATTGTTGTATTCGACCAGAAACAGTCTGGCTCCTTCACTATCTGCCGTGGCTGTCAGATATAAGGGCCATCGATAAGCAAAGCAAACACTGATCAAACGAGGCCCGAAGGAGCTCTGTAGAAGCTAACACTGCCTGAGGAGATGGCATCGGAAGTAGCGCTTCTAGGCAATTGTTAGAAGCGATTTGGATAATTTCCAGAGCTTTAAAGGGGTGGGGGGTTGACAACACGGACAAAATGACCGTGTTCAGGTTATGAATACAACACTACACAATACCTCGCATAACCTACTACATTAAATTTAAATATTCTATATATAATATAGACTTAAACATGTATATTCAAGTTCTTTATTCTTCAGTTTTTCCATCCCAAGTGCTGGGTTAAATACAGCTCTTCTGTAATTAAGTAATATTTGCATTCACCTCATACGCTGCATGTGCATAGTTATGTATATTTATTTGTATAAAAATATTAGATTTATCGTAAAACATTTGTCCCTCATATAATAGGCAACTCCTGACATTGCTGATTGTTTTACGTTATACACGCGCGTAAATGCGCTTTTACATTGTTCAAATCGAAAATGAATGACATCAATCCTTGGATTTGTTTGCAGCATAATACTGCATAAACTCATGTATGTTCTTGGGCGTGTCTCTGAGATGAGGTCATGTTGTAGCACCCACCACACGTCTCATAATTTGCTAATGGCTGTTGCAGGAAGCCCCCTACACTGAGCACAGGAAGGTAAATCTGTGCTCTCATTACGACCTCATTCAGACAGGTTAACCGACAGTGCGTCCAACAGTTCGGAGACATCTCGCTTCCTTTCTCCTTCACAGAAACACATTTTCAACGGGCCACTCTCAATAGAGAAGGTGAAGATTTCAAGTCTCCTCGTTTGGCTATAGCCTAATTATTTGCTGTTCTTCGACTCCCTTTTCTGCTATTATTGATTTCCCATTTCCACCAGGGATGCTTCCTAGCCCCATGACGTCCACACCTTTCTCTGTTAAGGACATCCTGAAGCTGGAGCAACAGCACTCCAACAATTTTTTCCACCAACAAGGATTTCTAGTCCAAGAACTGGATGCTTCTTCCATGCAAACGCCACAATATATGCACATCGGACATAAAAGCTCCGACATGCTGTACAGTCCGGACAAGCTGTCCTGTGCTGTCGGGGAGCCAGTGAAACGCCATATTAACTCGGACGAGTTTGATATTGTTAGCGGCTCATGTAGCTCCCCGACACAGGAGGAAATCGACCCAATCGAGGACCCAGGTGAGCTGCTTTGATTGTCTTGTTAAGGCGAATGTCTGCATGCTTATTAGAAGAGAATCCATCGAATCGTTGGATCCTGAATTGATAACAATATCCTGTATGAATCATTCTGTCTACATATAGCAAAATTAGCCAAGACAGATGAGTTTAGAAGTACTGAAACTAGTGACTAAACAAGCAACTATCATGTGCGTGATTATCTAATAATTTACATACATTATAATGTATTTAAAAGGTATAATGTCATACATCTTAATCACAAACATTGTTTCCAATTTATGTTAAGTTTGACTTAAAATAAGAAAACATGAATTTTTAAATAAATATATTTACCATGTACTTCAATGAATAGATCTACTTATAATGGTAGCATTTTAATCTGCCGTTACATTTAATGTGGCTATTACAGTGTTCAGATGGCGCAGTGTGGAGTTTAAAAATAAAAATAAAATGTGTGTCGTAAAATTAACAATAGTTCGTTTTGTTAACATTACTTATTAGAAAACACGTTTTACAAAAACATATTGACCAGTTTAAATTATTGTAAATTAACGTAACTCCAGGTCCAGGTCAACTATTCACAGGTGGCCATGTGGGAAATATTAAAAAATCACATTATATTATATAATTATTATTACGAATAATAACGAATAATAAACAAACAAATAATAAACCAAACGAACAAACAAACAAACTAATACATACCTAAATATATACACAGGCCATAAATATATACAAATATTACAAGTTCGACTTGCACACTGGTCATACTTTTAAATTGATCGTACAATATTACAGATTCTGGTCAATTAGACAATAGAAAACCTATCTTTAATAGCTAAGCATAATTAAATAAGCGTTAACCGACACGTCTAAATACGCTTTTTCTATCGTCTCTTCCACTGGGACTAGCGGTAGAACTTAAAATAAAATTAGGTATATAAAAGATTAAAAACTGTGTCAAATACTGTTCGTTTTTAATTGGAGTGTAAAAAATTAGCCATACAGTTGTACAATGGTTAAGTATTTCAATCAGTAATAAATTCAAAATGAAAATGCAATAAATTAAATACATTCATCTGATAAACCCTGCCAGCTGTGATTGCATGTTATTCCTTTTGGGACAAACTGTAGGTGTTAACATTTTGATACAATGTGTGTTAAACCCTTAATTAATATTGTGCATATATATATGTATCCTTAATCAAGTATTTACACAAAAGGCAATTCATTTGATTACTAAACTGGATAGTTGTGCCTAAACCATTTGTCTTCAAACCCTAGGCAGCTGTGGCCTTGAAGAGGAGAGGGAGAGAGGAGACTTTTACCCTGAGCGACCCAAGCATCGACAGAGGAGAAAACCACGGGTGCTCTTTTCTCAGGCCCAGGTGTTCGAGCTGGAGAGGCGCTTCAAACAGCAGCGGTACCTGTCAGCGCCTGAACGGGAGCACTTAGCCTGCATGCTCAAGCTAACCTCCACCCAGGTGAAAATCTGGTTTCAGAACCGAAGATACAAGTGCAAGCGACAGAGGCAAGACAAGTCGCTGGAGTTAGTCGGGCACCCGCCTCCACCAAGAAGGGTAGCCGTTCCGGTGTTAGTTCGTGATGGGAAACCCTGCCTTGGAGGATCCCAAACGTACACAGCCCCTTACAATGTAACCGTAAGCCCTTACCCATACAATACATACTACAGTGGCTATGGCAACAGCCCATATAGTTGCACTTACGCAGGGGTGTCCCCGGTGCCAACTTCTACACAACCCGCCAGTCATATCGTCAACATGAATATCACTATGGGCGGCGTGGGACAGCAGGGTCCCTTGACTCAACAAAGCCATCTACAGGCCACGCTGCAAGGAATCAGAGCGTGGTGAGACGTTGTAAATATAGTATATCATACAACACAGACATGCAAATTACAATTCAAAATTCAACTTATCTATATAAAACAAACCTAAAAATGTTTGTGGATAAGATTTTTGTAAAATAAATATTAATATTTTTGTAAAAAGAAATCAGTTGTTGATTTTTTGCTTTACACGCATATGCTGCAATGGGCTATGTCCACTTAAGCAATAAATGTGACACAATAAACAATTATTGATTTGAAAAATAAACTGCTATATATTTTCAAATGTCGGGAAATTATTATAAATCAGCCAATATATGTTTGCATTGTTTTGATTTGTTTTATTCTTCGGGTGTGCAGATAAGATAAACTAAGATAAGATAATGCAGATGATAATTTTCCCAATACCATGTATTCCAACGAACTCTGTAGTTAACGTAAGTGTAATAAATGATACACACGTGAACTCATCTTCAAAGATATCATCGTTATTAGTTTAATTTGGACAAAATACATCTAAATTTGAAGTCCATATAACTGAAGTATAATACAATGTACTGTCTGTCAGTGATTGTGAGGGTGGGAGGAAAAGTAATGAATATAATAGAGCTAATGAACTTCATAGAATGAAACACGAAGATCTGTATCTGATGCTGCAATTATTGCTGCATGTTGCGAGTCGTTGAAAGCTATGAAACTGATAGAGTAGTATTATATATTAAAAGTAAGGGAAATTTTAAATTGAGCAAATATAAACAATTCCCCTTACCTATAACTTAATGCTTAATCAAATTATAAATGTGACTTTTTTTCTTTACATATCTACAAATGTAATGCATACATTACATACAGCTTTAAACTACAGTGTATTAAACAATCATGAAACATGGGAAAACAAACATAAACATTTGATGAAGGAGGCAATGAGATGGGGCAAGATAAGAAGTTTGTAAAGTATTGTTGTTTATAACCGAAACATTTAGTTTATATTTTTAAAGGTAGCCTACATAACGAGGATATGTGCAAAATATATTATAAGTCATATGAAAGGAGTTTATGAAGTGACCTGAATTGGAAAATATTATCGGGGTAGACTAGTAAGGATTTACATAGCCCTTGACTGGAAAAACTGTCATATGAATAATATATTTAGTGAACCAAGATTTATAATATGCTCTTAAAAAACACCATCGTTGTTTATATATCATACACTATAAAACCAACAATGTACTTCCACAACAAATAGATAAACTTCTCCGGAATGCTTTTTAATGTTTTTAATGTGCAGAGAACACAATTCGATAAGTTAATCAAATTACTTATATATATATATATATATATATATATATATATATATATATATGTGAAACCGATTATCCTCTAATGGAAAACCATTCAATGAAGTATGGACAGCAGCTCCCTTCTAAAAACAGTCCACATTGACCGATGTCACAAAAACATAATTTACTGGAGAAAAAGTGAACATCATGATGCTTACGTGTTTCGACTTATCTTCCTCACAGCGTCGTCTCATATATATATATATATATATATATATATATATATATATATATATGGAACTCCGTATCTTACAAAATACAGTAGGTTGATATTTTGATCTTGAAGTTTGCAGTTCGTACGTAAACAGACCGGGTTAAATATATGTTCCGCGTATTAGTTAGCCTGTTTTACATGGAATAAATATTTTCTCATATAGTTCTATGAGCACTGTGCATTTTAACCCTATATTTCTTAATATTTATAAAAACAAAACAAAACAAAACAAAAACAAAACATTGGCCTATACTCTTGAACTAATGTTAAATGTAACACATTCTGAGTTAGTTCAAGGCCAACACAACTTTGTGTTAAAATGTGTATTTTACACACCGAAAAAACACTATTGTGTTGTGCTTTGGTGAATTTTAACACACAGTTGTGTTGTCCTTGAACAAACATGTAACATATTAGGTCTAGAACTAAATTTAGCAACCATAATATATTTGCTTAAGTTAAAAAGAAACCCCACGCTTCTAGTAGTTTTTTTAAAAATATTATTATTAATAATTGTATAACTTCTTAAGCATTATTATTAAATAAAACTCGAAAACTGTATTGAGTTCACCTAAGCATCTTACATTTAATGAAATTCTTTAACGTAGGCTTATGTCTTTATATGTCTTTGTATTAAAGTGTTCTTCAACACGCAATACCAAAAATAAATACATAAAACGTAGACATAAATATTATACTTTAAATGAATCTAGAAATACTTAATCAACTATCAAGGTAATCAAATTATCGGTTCAGTCAGTTCAATTAAACTATTATGGACTTAAACCTAATTTAGATTTTGTATTGAAAGGCTTCAGAATATTACCAACATTAATTCGATAATAATAATAATAATAATAATAATAATAATAATAATAATAATAATAATAACACTACTACTTCTACTACTACCAATAATAATGGTAATTATCATCATAATTATCATCCAGATCTTATAATTTTTAATTTTAATATTTAAAGAAAATAAATGCATACACCAATGCATAAGCAAACATTATCTCTAGCATACATTTAATGTATCATTGTTTCACAAAAATACAAACAGCGGGTTGTTTTTGCCATTTACCAGAAAACACATAAAGGTACATTTCTGCAAAGCTTTTAAGCTCCTTGTCCTAACAGTGTTCCTCACATAGTTCACATGGAGGCGATTGGCTTTTTAAGTCGAGCCACATACATCTTATCAAATGGGAAGTCATTGTCCTTCAGACTAAACAAAAGCATAAAGGGCGACACGGCCAGCAACTGCCCGGACTACACCGTCACCTGGCCCTACCTACAGGACCTGCAGGTATGGGTAAATACAAATGGAGACAGTCTGTCTCGCCTCCTTTTGTCGCTTTCAATCAAGCACTGAACCGTTTTCCAATCTGATCAATCTTAAATCGATCGAGAAGAAGGCAGAGGGTGACATTAAGCTCCAAGGCTTAAAAGTAAAAAGGGACCTTTTTTAAGATATTTAACAATATGATCAAGGTAATATTTAGTCTTATTAATTATGTGAATAATGAATAGGATATTTTAATCAGTTTGTTTGTTTTTATTGCATTACAATAAATAGTATTACTGTATTAGTGTAACATTCAGAATATATTTTCATATAATATTATATATATATATATATATATATATATATATATATATATATATATATATATATATATATATATATATTCCATATATATAATATTATATGAAAACATTATTTGACCATCTAAATGGTAATTTGCATGTGAACTGTTTTAAATAGAAAATGCACGCTCTAACATTATGTATTTGAAATGTATGGGAATCTCCCACGGCATTAACTAATAACTATTTAACAACGTAAATTAATATCTGACAGCATGTAATTAATATGCAGTTTGTCGGAATAAAATATACATAGAGGAAAGTAATTAAGCATTACATTAAGTGTCTATTGGTAAAAATGTAACACCTTAACTGTGCTTTTGTAAAAGCGTGACCTTTTACAATGCTGCAACAAACTCCATATCAATTCATTCTTTCGTGTCGAGCGAACCAGTACCTTGCCGGTTAATATCGTTTCCTGTCATGTAAACATAAATGCTTTACACCTCGGAGTAACTCTAAACCTTAAATCCTTACATAAATTATTATTTTTATTTCTTGGCAGACGCCCTTATCCAGGGCGACTTACAACATAAGTGCAAAAATACAGAGAAGTACAATTGTCTAGATCTTTTCTGGCAAAGGTAGGTGTACAAAGACAACATATTGTAATATAATTCCTCCATTGACACACCTGATGACATCGACTGGTAATCATCATAATCTTCATCATCATCATCATCATCATCATCATCATCTCTCAATAAAGCAAAGCAGGGGTGGACAACCCCTGTCCCTGAAGAGCAGGTTTTAGGAGTCTCTCAAAATCACCAATCACTGGATACCCTGAATACACAGACATTGTGCCAAATTAAGACCCACAATTGGCTCAATTATGCAGTTAATGTAATGTAACAAAAATACAAATAAATAAATAAATAAACCTGTGGATTTTGTGGCTCTACAGCAGAAGGGTTGGACACACCTGCATAAATTAAAAATCATGGGGGAAAAAAAACTATCTATATTCTATTATATTCTGCTATAGTGCAGTCTATTCTATATTTCCATATTCTGTAGCACCAAGCTACACCAATTAATACATTTTTGCATTGATTCAGTTTCCTTGTTGTTTAATATGATTGAAGCTATGACATCAAATAGTAGACACAACACACAATTGCAAATTAAAATATTCTGCTTTTGTTGTCCAGTCAGTACAGTGATATGCAACCCCAACCCAGGAGAGAAACAACAATTTAGGTTGTATAGGTGTCTTCAATTGGTGCCTAAAGTTCATGTTAATCTAATTAATTCAATTCTTGAATGAAGTAGTTGAATGAAAACCAGTAAACCAAGTCGTTTTCAAGGAGAGAAGACCAGGGGGAGACCCCCAGTTTGTATAATGAAAGATATTATTGTTCTTCTGTTAAATAATATTTCACCCAGACTCTCTTCCTTGACTGGAGGAAATCTGGAGACTAAATCTAAGAGGTTTACATTAATTAATATCAATATCTACAGAATGCAAAATTTGTTTAATCCGAGATAATAATAATAATAATAATAATAATAATAATAATAATAATAATAATAATAATACAAAAAATGATTTTCATTTTCAAAAGATGTAATTGAAGTGACATAATACCCTCTGAAAATAAAGCAACAATTTCAATTCAGTAATGGTTCACTATTCAATTTAACATGAAAAATCTAACAGTGGCCTGTGATTATAGGGGCAAGTCACAATGCAAAGAATGCACTTGGTCCTGAAGGGTCTACAAGTTTGACCTTCATACACAGATATAAGATTTGGCAACCTTGCTTTCTCTTAATGTTTCCACCATTTGAATGATTCTGCTGGAGTTGAAGGTGGATTTATTTTGTGTTTGGCAGGTCCAAGCCTCATATTCTCTTCACTAGATCCAAAGTACCTTCACACAAAGCATATCAATCTTCTGAACAAGGTCAAGCTCGGGTCTCAACTGAAGGGACCATCTCTGTTTGGGTCATTATCAGTACCTGTATAGCATAATAAATAAGGTATACATGTACTTTTGTTTGTTCCCACCTATGGCGTCAGCAATTTGTGAAATATACAATCTAAGTACAACATTTTAAATTCCAATATTAATTCTAATAAATTGCTCAATCTTTCACAGTGTGGTGCAAGTGTGAACTTATGTCCTTTTCGATTAAAATTCAAGTTCATAATAAATCAATTAAGTTGTACAATGTCATTTATAAATGACAAACAGTTTTCTTATGTTTTTCAATATTTAATTACTTAAACTTATCACTTAAATTAAAATTAAAATTTTACTCTGTCACAACACTTTAAAAAGTCTTACCACCCCAAATGAATTTACCTTGTGGCTGTTTTGCCATGTGCTTTGACAGGTGCCACATGTTATGTGTACTTCCTTTCTTACTAGTCAAGATGATTATGTGACCAAAGGTTTTATTGCATAGAAAAGAGACATGCATAATTAATAGGGTACAAAACAGTCTTGTAATTGTTTTCTAGCACTGCAAGTTGAAGTTTTGTTCTTACCTGTTAAGATAAAGACAGGTCTTCAACTGAATCAGTTCCTATCACAAAGAAACTTGAATGATAAACTATATACATCTATATTTTTCATTAAAATCTCAGATGTGAAGATTTAGTCACATTCAAACTCTAGTTTGTATAGATCACACTGAAAGCCCAGTGACAATAGTGAAAAAAATGGCAACCTACATTAAAACTTGCAAGGGCGATTTTTAAATGGTTTAAGATGGTTTATGCTTGAGTGTAGTGTGTTGAAACCACATACATATAAATTAAACAAATCAAACATGTATCTGTCTATCACGGTATGACTGATGAACATCACGTCTTAGCCACTTCACCATTTCTTTCAAGTGGTGTAAAGCAGATGTGTTTGAATTTAAAATCTTCTGTAACAAATTATATATATATATATATATATATGTGTGTATGTGTGTGTGTGTGTGTGTGTGTGTGTGTGTGTGTTTGTGTGTGTATGTGTGTGTGTGTGTGATTAAAGATTCAGTCAGACAGAGTGATGAGCATCAAAATTGTAGAGCAGTAATGTTTTTCAACACAATGTTTGGACCTAAATACAAGGGCCATATAACTCTTGTCCCAACTTCACAGCAGAAAACCATTGAACAAGTACAACATCTCTAAATATCACCTTTCATTAGCCAGAGTGTTTGACAGAAGTTTAGTTGTTCATCTACATGCATATAACATGAATTAATTAAATATTTCACAGCACTTAAAAAAAATCACAACATTGAAAAAGGTCTCTTAATATCTATATCAGTGTACCATGCAGTTCTTTGTTCTTTACAATTCACATATGAAAACTTTTAAATCTCACATTTTGTATATAAGATTGAAATCTATTAATTGGAGCAAACCCATTTCTAATTCATTTGGAGAAGACTGTTACTAACGTATCTTGTTCAAAGGCTACTAGTTAATATTTGGTTTGGTTAAGGTCTTGTGAACCAGTGAGTCAGAATGAAGCCCATGGGCAATGATACCTACATGCAGAACCACAACAGAATTAGGAGATAATGGGAATGCCTTACTCTGAACTGCTTTAGGAGCAGACAGAGAGGAGACCAAGGCCACTTGAAGAGATCAGATAAGCCCCCCGTGTGTTGGCAGCGTCTCTCATGCAAGACCACTGTAGCACTCCACAAGCCTGCTGTGTGAAAGATGTAATCATGGCGGCACTCACTGTTAACACTGAGATGATCCCTGCAAGAAGTCTGCTTCCCCAGGAACATCTCAAGCCCTGGGCAGATCTGCACATAAAGCCTCAAGCAAAATCTGTTTGCTTGTCATAAAATTACAAATAGCAGCATAAAATTAAACCATGAAATATTCTCATGAGAGCATAGCTGAAGTAAAAAATGTACATGACATAATGACAAATGCACAATATTATTTACAATACACATGACACAAGAAAGAAACAAGAAGCAAGTGAAATGGTACAATCTCAAAGTGCCCTAAACAATCACCAAACAATATCTCTATATAAAAATCCAGATTTAGTGCTTTTACATCGTTTTAGATTTCTTTCTCGGTGACAAAAAAGTCAAGCAATTGACCAGGGAAAAGAAGCCTGTATAAAGATTCTGTTGAAAATGGATGGTTATATTTTAAGAATATATTACTTGAGGCTTAAGGCTGATTTATACTTCTGCGTCTTTGCGTACATGCGCGGGCATCGTACGCAGACGATCACAGGTGTCTACCAACATACTTGGACGTAACGTTGAAGCGTGGATAGGGGGCAGTGTCGCATTTACCACATCACAATCGATAAAAAATGAAACCCGTTATCTATGGTGTACCTACGATTGTATGTTTGTAAATTAACACATACTGTTAATGACATGTTACAGAAACTACACACATAGACAAATACAAATTGCATTTTCAGCTGTTAAACTCCTCAAAATGAATGAGCTATAAATGTGTTATTCTCCAACCGCCAGACCAGCATTGTAATCAAATTAGTAATTGTCAAATATTTATAATCACGTTGATTGGTTAAACACGCGATTTTCTACACATCATATATTCATTATTATCATTATTTATTGTATTAGATTTGCACCTGATATAGTTCTCGTCTGATCAGCTCAGCAAGTTTCTAACTTTCCTTTAGTCTTGATCATGTTGCAAACCCAGGTCTCTGGATCGATGCTTTGATCAGTCACCTGTTTGATCATGATGCTAATTGTTCATTCCGTCCACGGAAAGCAAAGTACATTTTACCTTTCATCCAAAATTGCCAAGCACGAAATACGTGGGCAGTTCGAGTGACAAAATACTCATTATGTCCACAAATGCGTTTCGTGGATGAGGAGACCATACATCTGACCTGCTGCAGCGCCTAACAGACATCGTACTCCGGTCGCCCCAGCACTGAGCTGAGCACTGAGTCCGTGGCTGTCAGAATCTCCCGGCTCAACCAATTAACGCTTCCTTGACGCACAGGACCACAGAGACGCGCTTCGCGCTTTTGAGATTTCGGAGGAGTGCGTGTCGGCTGCTCACTTGCTCCCTACACCCTTCTACAAGTGTACACTTGGCGTGACATTGTGCTGACGTCACAGAGTGCGTACTTGAGTGAGTGGGTGGAGGGTTCAATGGGACACACTTCAGCCTTTGCCTTTGACCGAAAAAGTACGCAATCTTTTCAAGTCATCTGTCTATGTATTTAATTTAAATAATAATAATAATAATAATAATAATAATAATAATAATAATAATAATAATAATAATAATAATTAGGAGGTGATATTAACAAACAATATATTTCCAAGTTACTAGGCTACTGCTTCAGTAATTAATTAATTGATACGTGCTGACAAGTTTTTTGGCTGAACTTTCTAATCATATATTTAAATCATGAATATATAATAATTTTTATTATCTATCTATGTATTATCATTTCCTTTATACATAATTTAACAATATCTATAACTGTCTAGCTAGGATTACATTTATATGCACCCGCCACTGCCATATTTCCCCAATTGACTTGTCTCGACTTTAACGCAAAGGGTTCAGGGACTTCAGCGCTAAAACACTTCCGCATAAGTGTACTCTTTTGTATACTCCACCGAAGGGATCATTAAAGGGCACAAAAAGCTCGAATAGGCTCCCTTCACTTGTTCCCTAATGACTTTCTGATGCAAGTCTCTCTGTTATAAACATAGACATTGAATATTCTGGAGGTGTTGTGGTCTAGCACAATTTTGCTGTCCATGTAAAACTTCACTGAATGAATCTCATCCATCTCCTCTAATATCAGGTCTACCAACTCAACTGATAGGATGGTGACACAATGCTCTAATCTGAGAATAGTCTGAGTGGGGCATGGCAGTTTGGATTTTCCCATGACAAACCCTACATGACAATGGTTTTCTATGCCTACAACTCAGATACTACTACTTCTACTACTACTAAGATAGGCTACAGCTGCTATTGCTATCGTAGAAGCATCTGAAAAGACACATAGTTCTCTCTTCTGTGTGAAGAGTAGAGAGACAGGGACAGGGTCTTGTGATGTTGAGTTGTTTGAGCTATGTCAATGTGTCTTTCCACATTTTCCATTGTGTTTCTTTTTCCTCAGGAAGTGGAGGATCCCAGGCATACTGTTCAGTGGATAGTTCTCTCACCAGAGATTTGCCTTGTACGTATTATGTATGCCTTAAGTTTTCCTTGGTTTAGCCATATATGGGTGTTCCTGACCAGTTGTCAGGCAGAAACTGAGCTTCCACTCATCACGAGACAGACATGTGGACCCTGTTATCTTTCTCTCCTGTCTGGTTTGCATAAAAGTGTCTGTAGTTTGTAACTTCTCTAAGACTGTTCTTGAGATTGCCTCTCGAACACCTCGTCCGTGCAGCTGCTCGTAATAAATTCCTCTTGATTGAAAATACATCTCTTGATTATTTGGACTCTTCAACAGGATACCTCTTCTTAGGAATTGTGACGATGACAAAGGGGGGAATTGTCACCGTCACATGACCATGCCACCCCTATTTTTTTTCAGTGAGAAGGGGGTCTCACTATTCCCCCCCTCTCCCCGCGCAGGCTTTAGCAAGATCCCAATGCACACACCACAGAGTCAAAATTCAGAGTTACACACAAGTTTATTACATTGGGTGCCAGGCAAGAGGCCCTACTACTAACAATAAAAATGATTAAAACCACCTTTAAGAGTAGGCGATTGCCCAGCAATCTAAAAAACAAAACACAAAAAGACAGGCACTTAAAACACTAAAACTAATCCTAAAAGAACCCCCACTAAAACTATACTAAAAACTAACTCTGTCTTGGTCCCCCCAGAAGTCAAAGTCCCAGAATCACGGTGCAAATGTGCAGAAATTAGTCTTAGTCACAAATGTCCATTCAAGTTCATAGCAGGTGGATCTCTAGGGGGCTTGGCAGTACGGGGTCCCCCTTCCACTATGTCAGCCACTAGACCAGGCTCTGTAGTGCCACCACTCCTGGGAAGGGAGAGAGAAACTAGGAAAGGACATTCAGAAGGTCTGCGTCGTTGAGGCTGGGTAAGTGAAACCAAACACACTACCAATATTATTTTCCTATTCACGTCCCTCTACTATCCTTTTCCCCAGCGTGTCTCTCTCCACAGGTGCACTGCTTTCTGTCTCGCGCCCAGGTGACCACCGGGGGAACACCGTCTCTACCAGCCCTGTCAGATAAGTAGAAAAAGTTAAAAAAAAAAAAAAAAAAAAAAAATCTGTCATAAGAACATAAGAAAGTTTACAAATAAGAGGAGGCCATTTGATTCATCATGCTCATTAGGTGTCCATTAATAACTGAGTGATCCAAGGATCCTATCCAGTCTTCTACCACATCGCTGGGGAGTTTGTTCCAGATGGTGACAACTCTCTGTATGAAGAAGTGTCTCCTGTTTTCTGTCTCGAATGCCTTGATGCCTAATTTCTCTGCTGAACTGGAAAAGCTCCTTTGGTTTGATGTGGTCGATGCCTTTCATGATTTTGAAGATTTGAATCAAGTCCCCATGTAGTCTCCTCTGTACCATGGTGAAAAGGTTCCATTTCCTCAGTCTCTCCGAGTAGGACATTCCCTTCAGACCTGGAATAAGTCTGGTTGCTCTCCACTGAACTGCCTCTAGAGCAGCAATATCCTTCTTGAAGTGTGGTGCCCAGAACTGTACACAGTATTCCAGATGAGGTCTAACTAGCGCATTGTACAGTCTTAACATTACTTCCCTTGTTTTAAATTCTACACTTTTGACAATATACCCTAACATCCGGTTTGCCTTTTTTATTACTTCCCCACATTGTTTGGATGGAGAAAGTGAGGAGTCCACATTGACTCCTAGGTCTCTCATGCATTACTTCATCTAGTTCTATTCCTCCCATAGTGTAATTATAGTGGACATTATTGTTACCTGGATGTATTACCTTGCACTTGTCCACATTGAATTTCATCTGCCAGGTGTCGGCCCACAGCTGAATGTTATTGAAGTCCCTTTGAATAGCCTGTCCTGCCGAGATTGTATCTGCTGTGCCACCTATTTTAGTATCATCTGCAAATACCATCATCGACATATAAACTTCATAGAAACAAGACCTGCGCAGGCCATATATTCCCACTGCAGGCAAGTTGCTGTTGCAGGCAAGTTGCCGAACACATGCACTTTCAGTCACATCCCTGTTAAAGTCATTATCTTTGCACCACAAGAAGCGTAGGTAATCTCTGTGGTCTTGGCAGACAATGAAGCGATAGAACATTTGTTGTGACTGAAATGGGTTCTTTCCTAAACTGGATGAGGATTCCAAGGAGGGTGTTATTCAGGTCTGGCCCACTGAGTAGGACATCGTTGAGGAAGACACCTTCATTCTTGTCACTGGAGTCGAATACTACATGTATCTGACCTGGTTTCTAAGGGTGATACACTCCGAATATGAGTAGGTACAAACACTCTTATTTTTCCTCTAAGGATGGGGCTGGCTCAGCTTGATTACTGTTGAACATCTTCTGTGTGAAGGTGAGGAATGTCTTTTTCTCCATGGTTCACCACAGTGAGGGAAGACGTTTTACTGCTTGGTCTCTCTTGTTCAGAAGGTGAGGACGGGGTGAATGGAAAGGGAAGGGTGCCACCCAGCTGTTTGATTCATCCATGTACGCTTCCTTGTCTATGGTCTCGAGGAAGACTGCATCTTCTAAGGATAAGGCTATCCTGTCATCTTCCTGTGTTCTCTCAAACACTGTAACCCCCAGATGACAGTCTCAGGGCTCCTCTGGGAACCATAATGTTGTGTTTCTGTGTCAATTCTCTCTTTTATATACATGCTTTTAGTGCAGGGGGTGAGGAATGACATTTGTCAGTTCTGCAGCATGTTCGTCTTGTAGATGTTACATTGGCGGGCTCATGACCTCTCCCGAGACATACCTCTTGGATGACCACCACGCCGAGGTCAAGCCGCTGCGCATAGGGCACGTTGTGGGGTCCATTGTATTGTTCTCTGACCTTATGCACTCTCAATATGTCCCATCCTAACAGGAGAAGGATGTCAGCATCTGGGTCGAGCGCTAAGATCTTGTCAGCTACTGGCTTGAGGTAAGAATAGTGACGTGCTACTTCAGGAGAGGGGATCTCTAATCTGTCATCAGGAAGCATATCACATTCAATGAGAGAGTCATTGACTCTACAACATAGTTACTTGCTCTCCTCCCTTTAGTCTCCATAACTCCTGAGCATGTTTTGAGGGTGTACAGGTCTGGGCCTCCTGTGATAGAGAAGAGATCAAATAACTCTGTCCTAGCTAAGGACTTGTTGCTCTGTTTATCTAAGACAGCATACATTGCAACTACCTTTTCTCTGTGGCCATTGGGATACACTCTGACTAAACATATTTTGGATCAAGATCTTGAGCTAACTGCATCTCCACATATGTCTGTGCACTTTGAGGAGTTGCTGCAGGAGTTGTGCTCATTTGTCACTCCCCACCTGGGTTATCTGTAGTATTCTGGAGCTGGTCCTGGATGTAGTGTGGACAGGTCACTGTTTTCTCAGTCTTTTGCCATGTGGCATGTGAAAGCACAGCATCTCAAACAGATTGTATTCTCTTTTAGGTAAGGTCATCCAGTGTCTTGGTCCTGAAGCTGCGACATTTGCTTAAGGGATGAGGCTTATTATTTAGTGCACACTGTTTCTCTGGGTCCTTTACCATTTTTCCAAATGAGATGCCTTGTTTATCCTCAAACTCAGATGAGACCTCCGTCTTACATACAGATACTGGAATGCGGTTCTTGTACTTCATGGGCTTCTCTGTCTTACCAGATTATGGACCTACACTGTGGGTAAGAGGGAAGCTGGGGTCAATGCGAGCCTTGGCCACATCACAGATGAACTTCATGAAGAAGGAGAGTGGTGGGTATGTGACTCTGTGTTCCACTTTATACTTTGTCCCCAGGCTGTTCCATTTCTCTATCAAGTTGTAGGTGAGTTTCTCCATTGATTGGGATGACTCTACGAGCTGTGGTTAAATAAGTCAGGCCTGGCAGATATCCATCTGTTTTGGCAGCCTCCAGCTCCAATGAGGATGTCCCCTAGGTCTCTGAACCTTTTCAATTCCTTATTGGTAAGTATTGGAAAGTCCTCTGCTTTTTTCAGTAATGCATGTTCAATAACATCTGATGATCCTTATATCTCTTCCAGCCTTTACCACACCATCTGGAGACCTGCAGTGGGATTGTGTATGTTAACAGGCCTGATTCTCATAGCCTACTCAGCTGACTCAGGTCCAAGCCACTTGAACAGTAGATCTAGCTCTTCTGCAGGGGTCAGGTTCAAGTCTCTGGTGGAGTGAATAAATTATGATTTCCATGTGCAGTAGTTCTCAGGGAGATCATTGAACTTCAGCTGACTATTTGACTCAATCAGATATCTTTCCAGGTCTGATGTGCTTGGAGGGTACTGTCTGGGTGTTGAAGCTGGGAGTGGTTGAAATGACGGGTGTATTGGGTTGGATCTTATCGCCCAGTTTGTCTCCTGTCCATTGCTGTGAAGTCCTTTACTAGGAGCTGTAGTGGCTTGGGTGCATGCTAACACTCTATATGTGTTTTCCTGGAGTGTGTCTGTGTAAGTCTCTGAAATCCTGAGGCCAGTTGTACTAACAGAATCAAAAAACAGGATTGGATCCGGGATCACTGGTTCCGGATCATGAAAAGGCATTGTACAAAGCAGATCAAGATCAGGCTCCACTGATCTGATTGTTTGATCCAATTATTAAGCTGCACACCCGGCGACTAAGGAGGTAACTAGGGGGTTTCCTATTTACATCATCCTTAACTGGTGCGACTATCCCAACGTGGGTAACGTTTACTGCTCCAATGACACCCTACAGCCTACAAAGAGTGAATAATGTAGCGGTTTCGGTTTTCTAGCGGCGGCAAAAGGATAACCACAAGACACTGGTACAACAGAAATTTATTGGAGGAAACTCAGGAACACACACACAACAGTCCTGGCAATGACTTTTTATAGCCTCAGTGCAGGTTGGAGGGGAGCTTCAAACGGACCAATCACCGCCTCTCTCCGGAGTGTGCTACCATTGGTCCAGGCCCAACCAATGAGTGCTTGAGACAGAATAGCAGGGAAAGCAGGGGAGAGGAGAGAGAGAGACACAGCTGCGGTGCAGCACAATCACAGAACAACTTGACATACAAATTAAAGACATGGCGCTAGCCGTTACAATAATAAACTTTACAGAAAACTATATTGTGCAATAATGCTGACAAGTCGATGAATTAAACAATCTTAATTGCATTTCCCAAAGCATGTTAATGTCAGTCTATTATGCCCTCGTTTTAAAGTTAACCCAGCAGGCAAAATACATTAGAAACAACGTTGTTTCAACGTCATATTTCAACGTTGAATATACATTGAAAATTGATTGGATTCTCAAATGGAATCGACGTTGAATTTTCAACGGTGAATCAACATTGGATCAACTTGGAATAACCTACGTTGATTCAACGTTAGATAGACAACATTGAAATTTCATTGAAAATTGGTTGTATTTGCAAATGGAATCAACGTTGAATCATCAATGTTGATTCACCGTTGAAAATTCAATGTTGATCCCATTTGCAAATACAATACATTTTCAATGTACACTCACCTAAAGGATTATTAGGAACACCATACTAATACTGTGTTTGACCCCCTTTCGCCTTCAGAACTGCCTTAATTCTACGTGGCATTGATTCAACAAGGTGCTGAAAGCATTCTTTAGAAATGTTGGCCCATATTGATAGGATAGCATCTTGCAGTTGATGGAGATTTGTGGGATGCACATCCAGGGCACGAAGCTCCCGTTCCACCACATCCCAAAGATGCTCTATTGGGTTGAGATCTGGTGACTGTGGGGGCCAGTTTAGTACAGTGAACTCATTGTCATGTTCAAGAAACCAATTTGAAATGATTCGACCTTTGTGACATGGAGCATTATCCTGCTGGAAGTAGCCATCAGAGGATGGGTACATGGTGGTCATAAAGGGATGGACATGGTCAGAAACAATGCTCAGGTAGGCCGTGGCATTTAAACGATGCCCAATTGGCACTAAGGGGCCTAAAGTGTGCCAAGAAAACATCCCCCACACCATTACATCACCACCAGCAGCCTGCACAGTGGTAACAAGGCATGATGGATCCATGTTCTCATTCTGTTTACGCCAAATTCTGACTCTACCATCTGAATGTCTCAACAGAAATCGAGACTCATCAGACCAGGCAACATTTTTCCAGTCTTCAACTGTCCAATTTTGGTGAGCTTGTGCAAATTGTAGCCTCTTTTTCCTATTTGTAGTGGAGATGAGTGGTACCCGGTGGGGTCTTCTGCTGTTGTAGCCCATCCGCCTCAAGGTTGTACGTGTTGTGGCTTCACAAATGCTTTGCTTTCAGCTTGAATCAGTCGGCACACTCTCCTCTGACCTCTAGCATCAACAAAGCATTTTCGCCCACAGGACTGCCGCATACTGGATGTTTTTCCCTTTTCACACCATTCTTTGTAAACCCTATAAATGGTTGTGCATGAAAATCCCAGTAACTGAGCAGATTGTGAAATACTCAGACAGGCCCGTCTGGCACCAACAACCATGCCACGCTCAGAATTGATTAAATCACCTTTCTTTCCCATTCAGACATTCAGTTTGGAGTTCAGGAGATTGTCTTGACCAGGACCACACCCCTAAATCCATTGAAGCAACTGCCATGTGATTGGTTGATTAGATAATTGCATTAATGAGAAATTGAACAGGTGTTCCTAATAATCCTTTAGGTGAGTGTATATTCAACATTGAAATATGACGTTGAAACAACGTTGTTTGTAATGTAATCTAATGTATACAACATTGAAATTTAGTTGCAAATGGAATCAATGTCGAATTGTCAACATACCTTCAACATCAATTTAATCAGCAAATGCAAACAACCACAGAAAGAGAGCCTGAATGATGACAGATAGAGTTAATCTGAGGGAGAAGAAAATAAAACAACTAAATACACTTCTTGGTGTTAACTATACAAAAACAGTACAGGGAAAAAAACACAGGATGAACCTAGAATGAAAACTCCAAACATCGTTTTTTTTGGCTGAAATTACTTTATTTTCATGTGTTTGAAGAAAGACAGTACCCTGCACATATTGTGTAGAAAATAACACAAAATGTGTCTTAGTACTATTAACACATTTTTTGTGTAGAATTTCAATACATTACTTCTAAGAATGTAAATTAAACCACCTGAAAAACAGATTTTAAAAATGCTATCAATCTTTTTAAAACTAGTTCCATGCAAGTTATGGTTAGAGAGCACTTTTATAGATGCCCACAGTTTTTCCAATATGTTTTATACAGGTCTCCAGCTGAATTCAATTTGAAGTAAAAAAAAAAACAAGATTTTTCAAATTTCAAATATCGTCAACGGTCACTGATAAAATATTTTAATTTTGATAATACATTATACATTATACAATTTTGTTATCCTACACTGAAATATTTTGCTAGTAAAATATTAGAGTTAAACTAGCCGTTAATGACTTATTTTAATTAACGAACACTCACAAATATTTGTCCTTTAGAGGAATGTGCTTAAATTCTAATTATATACCTTCATTTTCTACAGTATATAGCAGTTAAACATTTAAGCAGCAAAGACCCTTTCAATAGCCTACACAAAAAATATATATTCTCTTACTTCAGAAAACCATACAGCCAGCTTCATTTAAAATGGAGGTTCTCCCCAGGCTGTCTTCAAGTTTAGAGGCTTTCCCACTTTCATCTAATTGGCTGATTACTTGATAACCCTTTCCGACTCTATCTGATTCGTCGGCTAAGCTGTTTGTCATAGAATAGCATTATATATATACATACATACACATGTACATATACACATACATATATATGTTTTGTTTATTAAGGGGAATATTGCGCATGTTTTTACCATGTCACTCAAAATACACCCATGAAAAATGTACAGACTGGGGAAATACATTTATTTGAGAGGATATTGTGTTTGTTATCTGGGGGTCTGTTTGATTGTTTTGACTGTTCAACTTGAAAGCAACGTATATTTCGACGTTGATGAGTCGTTGCCAAAACCACGTTGAATAGTGGTTGTATTCTTGTTGATCAACGTCGTAACAAGATTTCAAGTACAAAACAACGTCGAGTGCCTGCTGGGAAGGCAGTGTCATTTGGAATATTTGACTTAGCAGCTTATAAATAATTTCCCTAATTTCTTTAAGTACTGTTGGAAATATACCATCTGGCCCAGGTGATTTGTTTGTTTTTAATTCTGCTAGTCCCTTTAGTACCTCCTCCTCATTTATCCTGATCTATTTTAGGATTTGCCTGGACTGGTTGTTAACCTGTGGCATGTTATCTGTCTTTTCTTTTGTAAAAACCTCTGTGAAATACTCATTTAGAACATTTGCTACATCTTGTTAGTTTTCCAAGATACTTCCATTTTTGCCCTTTATCTGTTTCACTTCCTCCCTTATTGTCCTCTTGCTGTTGTAGTATTGAAAAAAGCTCTTTGCATTAGTTTTAGCTCCAAGAGCTATGTGTCTTTCTATTTCCCTCTTTGCTTTCCTGATCCCTTTGATCCAATACGTAATTTGTAATCCATCATCCGACTGGGGGAGGAGTGTAGTGTGCACAGAACATTTTTGGCCAAATGCGTAAGATTTTAGAGACAATGCCTGAGATGGAGCCTCAATGCCTCAGACTTACGTCCAATGCATGACACTTGAGAGCTATAATAATAATAATAATAATAATAATAATAATAATAATAATAATAATAATAATAAGCCTATAATACATTTTATTTATAATGCGCTCTTCTCAGACCCAGAGCGCTACAAGTCAAGCAGTCAAAACAGACACAGCAAAAAAATAAAACAGGCAATACAGCAGTAGCAATTCAAGAGTATTTAAACACGAACAGAGATCCTTAACCACTTAACCACACCGTACGTACGTTAAATGAATCTCCTCACACAGTACCATGGCATATCTGCATGCATCAAGTTTCTTTTTCAATTTTATTAGTGTCTTCTCAGTCGAGCGTTTCAGGTTTCATTCCCCAAAGGCAGTGCTGCTACTGTACAATGTGTATTGAAAGCCGGGGAGGCGATCATGTGACGTTTTATAGAATCGCATGTCATTTAGAGCTTCCACTGTACCTGTGCGCGTCTTATGTCTATTGCAACAATCCATTCACTCATCCATTCATAAGTATATAAAGAGTTTTACAGTGAGGGAAAGAAGTATTTGATCCCCTGCTGATTTTGTACATTTGCCCACTGACAAAGAAATGATCAGTCTATAATTTTAATGGTAGGTGTTTTTAACAGTGAGAGACAGAATAACAACAAAAAAATCCAGAAAAACGCATTTCAAAAAAGTTATAAATTTATTTGCATGTTAATGAGTGAAATAAGTATTTGACCCCTTCGACCCCTTCGACAAAACCCTTTTTGGCAATCACAGAGGTCAGACGTTTCTTGTACTTGGCCACCAGGTTTGCACACATCTCAGGTGGGATTTTGTCCCACTCCTCTTTGCAGATCCCCTCCAAGTCATTAAGGTTTCGAGGCTGATGTTAGGCAACTCGAACCTTCAGCTCCCTCCACAGATTTTCTATGGGATTAAGGTCTGGAGACTGGCTAGGCCACTCCAGGACCTTAATGTGCTTCTTCTTGAGTTTTTCACTAGCCCGTATTGATTGTCCATGCAAGAGAGCGGTGCGTATAAGTAACAATATTGTTACTTATTATTATTAATAATATTTATTTCTTAGCAGATGCCCTTAGCCAATTTTTTTCATCTCCTTTGTTGCCTTGGCTGTGTGTTTTGGGTCATTGTCATGCTGGAATACCCATCCACAACCTATTTTCAATGCCCTGGCTGAGGGAAGGATGTTCTCACCCAAGATTTGACGGTACATGGCCCCGTCCATCGTCCCTTTGATGCGGTGCAGTTGTCCTGTCCCCTTAGCAGAAAAACAGCCCCAAAGCATAATGTTTCCACCTCCATGTTTGACGGTGCGTATGGTGTTCATTCCTCCTCCTCCAAACACGGCGAGTTGAGTTGATGCCAAAGAGCTCGATTTTGGTCTCATCTGACCACAACAATTTCACCCAGTTCTCTTCTGAATCATTCAGATGTTCATTGGCAAACTTCAGATGGGCCTTAACATTACTTCCCTTGTTTTAAATTCTACACTTTTGACAATATACCCTAACATTCTGTTTGCCTCCACAGATCCCTGTGGAAGTCTTCAAAGAAGAAAACAAGTGCCTCACAGAAGGAAAAGAGGTATCAAAACTCAGTTATTTCAGGAAAATATGACATGATAAGCAGATATGTCATGGGAACAGAAACATTCTTATCATTCCTAAGAATCATCATGTTGCTACAGTGGCTGTCAAAAGTATTCACCCCCCTTGGACTTTTACACATTTCATGAAATCAGAATGGATTTAAATCAGGAGTCTTTGCCACTGATCACCACAGAAAATGTCCATAATGTCAAAGTGAAAAATATAATCTGTAAATTGTTCAAAATTAATTAAAAATACAAAACAGAAAATAATTGAATGCATAAGTAATCACCCCCAGCAAACATTGGATTCTTGGAATTTATTGAGTGGTTCCATTCAGCTAGTTAGAATTTGATAGTCCTTCAAATCCATTTAATTTCACTTTTATATTCTATGTGTTTATCTCTGTGTGTCTCTGTTATTACTGCATGTTCTTACTGCCGAATACTTGAAGTATGACCCAAATTACTACAAAAGTATTTAAAGATAAACTATTGACTTATTTTATCCATAAACTACAAATACAGTTAAAGATCTGACTTTAACTCAAGATGTTGTGGGGTGGTAGAATAAAGAAAACACTAGACCTAAATCCAAGACATTTACCCAACTCTTGCTTTTACACTTTTTTTCTACAAAACACTCCATAAGCATACACCCTATGTAAAGAAAAGTTCAGCAATGTATAAAAAAATCATTAACTCAGTGTTTAACATAAGGAAAAATGTTCTGTTTTACCAGTATGCCATTGGGCTACAATTCATTCTTGCCAAAGGACAAGAGCTTGTTTATACTTAGCAGACAGAATGCTTGGCTACATCCTAGTTGACTGATGCTCCTTAACTGCCAACAGATGTGTGCTTTTTAAGGTGGTGGGACCAGTATAAGGGCTCTCAGTTTTAATCTTTATGAAATGTCCCACTAAATCTGTGTAGAAAGCACAAAGGAGGACCATTTTTAAGTGAACTTGCAGCATTTGGAGGGGGTTTAATAGGCTGAAGTGAGAAATAAACTGAAAGTATATAAGCCCACGTCAGTCAGTTTGTCATAAACAGCCAACTTGTAATTGTGACATATTTACATTCAGTGCTGTATATGAACATAACAGCAGCACATCTGTGATTGTGTGAAATTTACCTTTCTTTTTCTTCAGTTTTATATCCCTCCATATATTTTAAAATGAAATGAAAATGTCCATTATTTGTTATGATAAAGTGGAAAACTGTGGCAATAAAAGAGAAAGAATGTGTTGTTGGTTAAATGTGTTTAATATCAAGTTTCAGTCAATTCATACATTTTCCTAGTGTTTGTTGAAACCTTTGTTTTGCCCTTTCATGGATATTAGTTTCTCTTGTGTGTGAGGAATAGTGTAACTTTTCACCGACCCTTCCCTATAGCTCTTCACTAGTCTATAACTGAAACTAGTGATTGATCTACTTTCAAAATAATAATTTGCGGTGTATTAAAGGTAAATGCAACCACTGTCTATAGTTATATTTAATATGGAATATTTACATATATCAGTTTGGTGGAAGTCATAGTTTAAAATATATATTTCTTAATCTGCAGCACTGTACATTATATTATTATTCAGAATTGTTATGACATACAAGAATAATTAGGATATTTCCCTTATTTTCCTCTTCTATTAACTCAATGCATCTTTCCAACATTGAAAACAATAAGATATACTAAATAAAGTGTAGAGAAATTATCTGTATAATATGTGTAAAGAAAATATCTGCAGGCCAAATCAGTGCTGTTTAAGGTAAGATAATCACACTTCAGTATAATTTTGAAGGTAGAATTCTGGTGTTTAAATAGTTATTAACAGCAATACAATTTTTTTTATCTGAACAGTAAACTAAAAACTGAACATCTGAGCATATCTTCACATGTCTTACAATATAATGTCACTCAGACTCAATAATTTTCATTTTCTGAAACACTGCCCCTGAGCCTGCATTTCTTTGACAATGTGTAAGAATATTGTTAATGTTTACAGAAACATATCAAAGAACCCCCAAGACATTTTCAATTACTTATGTTATTGTCTTACAAAGAAAATCTAAACAGTTTTTTATTATCTCTTAGGTGAAAGATTCAGACGGTAAAGATGAATAGCTGATAATCCTCTCTATGTGAAATATATTAGATGTCATTTCACAAGTCAGAAAAAGGCTTTATAAGCAAACTCACTGCAGTTGCCTAAACACAAAGGAAGCACTGTAACACTGCACTGAAGAGGAGTTCAGATCTGTAGCTCTAGGGAAAATTTTGAACGTTTCTAAGCAAGCATCAGCTTTGGATCACTCTACATAAGGTTTCCCTTTCCCGGCTTATCTGCATTGTTTTGGCACAAGTGATGGATCATTGCAAATAATTGCTGTTTGAAGAGTTTTGTCAAAGAGTTTTTTTTTTTTCTTAAGTGAGGTGGATACATGTACACACAAGTGTGATTTTGTCTTTTGTGGCAGATATTTAACATAGAGATTTATAGGTTAGAATGTTTGTTTCCAGCATACAGATATGTGAATAATTATTTTTTTCAATACAAGGTTTGTGCAAAATAATCAAACAATAAACTAAGGATGGCTTGATACCACTTTTTGTTTTCCGATCCGATACCGATACATCAACCTTTACTATCTGCCGATACCGATCCGATATTTTTGTTTACTACTAAGCTGTTAATATGCCATATGTATGGATGCAATGTGAAACAAATTCTCTATTTCCTGATGACAATATAAATAACTCAAACCTCATATATATTTATTATTATTATATATTATATAATTATATAATGTATATTATATATATAAATAAATAAAAGCATTTCCAGAAGAGAAAAAAAACTTTTCAATGTATAATGTAACTCAACTTAACGTAAATAGCATCTCCAGTGTTAGTCCCAAGTCATACATTTAAGTTTTCACTTAAAGATCTTCAATTTGTTTTAATTTATTTTTCATTGAATAGCCTAATAGTTTAGCAATGTGAGCTGCACCGAAAATGCCTTAACATTAGCGGGCGTCCTTGTGGCAATGTTTTCTGGTCATAACAGCGAAATACAAAATATATTAGACTATCTATGTAACTAATTTATACAATCTACTTAACTAAACGATTTACTTTTCCATGTTTCCAAACAACACTCAACACACAGACACCGCTCTGCGCACGAGTTCAGTCAATACACAATTAACGGCAATAGCTGCTGTGTGAGGACCTTAATAATATGAATGTGTTTGTTGCTCCTCTTCCCTTTTCTGTAATTGCAAGTTTCGTACAAGGGTGTTTGGCTTTTTGGTGGGTTAACACACCAGCTGTAGATTTGTGGTATTTTAATTGCACTGCACATATTATACACTTAACTGTTATTGTCTCTGTGAGGAAGCCATTGGTCGCGTTCTTGTAGCGCAGATTTCCGCAGACATTAAGACTATGAAACGTCATTAAAAGTAATTATTTTTCCACATCCTTAACCTGCAGGAACCTTGCTCTAATGTGACTGTTACTGTGACCTCTGTGTGACTGATGTCGCTATTATTGTACACGATGATTGTATTCTCTGTGGAGAACGCGCCACACGGCGGTGCTGGTATAAAATAATCATGTTAAATAATAGCGACATTTCTGGGTGGTGAAATACACTTTTTATGACTACAAACCAATGGTTCTTTCGGAAAATAAGGGTGATGGGTCCAATCGAACATGCATAAAATGTTATTTTTTAATGCTTCTCGTGTCTTTTCTGATTTCCCCCATTGACTCTCAGCAAAGCAGCTCCAGAGTTAGGACTCCAGTGACGTCACGGCATATTTCTCAATCTCTGATTTCTGTTCCATAGAATGAGCTGGACATGAGAAACTCACTGCACATAATATGTTTCTACTTATACAATAACCTGAGGAAATATGGATTTTCGGTGGAGTTCCACTTTAAGGTGAAGTTTACTAGCTGGATCGTATCGGATTACAACATCTATTATTTCCGATATCCGATCCAGTGTTTTTGGCCTATATCGGGCCGATACCGATACGGATTATCTGATCGGCGCATCTCTACAATAAACATTAAAACACTATTGCAGAGGAGGAGACCATTCAGGCCATTTTGCTTATTTGGTTGCTATCGTAATAATCCAATAATCATTTTAAGAACATGAGAAATCTTACAAACGAGAGAAGGCCATTCGAACCATCGTGCTTGTTTGGTGTCCATTAATAACTGAGTGATCCAAGGATCCTGTCCAGTCTATTTTTAATTGTTCCCAAACTTTCAGCTTCTACCACATTGCTGTGGAGTTTGTTCCAGATTGTGACTACTCTCTGTGTGAAGAAGTGTCTCCTGTTTTCCATCTTGAATGCCTTGAAGCCCAATTTCCATTTGTGTCCCTGGGTGTGTGTGTCCCTGCTGAACTGGGATTCATGATTTTGAAGACTTGAATCAAGTCCCCATGTAGTCTCCTCTGTTCCAGGGTGAAAAGGTTCAGTTCCCTCAGTCTCTCCGAGTAGCACATTCCCTTCAGACCTGGAATAAGTCTGGTTGCTCTCCTGCCTCTAGAGCAGCGATATCTTTATTGAAGTGTGGAGCCCAGAACTGTACACAGCATTCCAGATGAGGTCTAACTAGTGCATTGTACAGTCCACAGGCTGTGCTTTGTTGAGCAGGGGGACCTTGCGGGCACTGAAGGATTTCAGTCCTTCACGGCGTAGTGTGTTACCAATTGTTTTCTTGGTGACTATGGTCCCAGCTGCCTTGAGATCATTAACAAGATCCTCCCGTGTAGTTCTGGGCTGATTCCTCACCGTTCTCATGATCATTGAAACTCCACGAGGTGAGATCTTGCATGGAGCCCCAGACCGAGGGAGACTGTTATTTTGTGTTTCTTCCATTTGCGAATAATCGCACCAACTGTTGTCACCTTCTCACCAAGCTGCTTGGCGATGGTCTTGTAGCCCATTCCAGCTTTGTGTAGGTCTACAATCTTGTCCCTGACATCCTTGGACAGCTCTTTGGTCTTGGCCATGGTGGAGAGTTTGGAATCTGATTGATTAATTGCTTCTGCAGACAGGTGTCTTTTATACAGGTAACGAGCTGAGCTTTTGTTTGTCTTGTTGTACCATTGATCATTCCCACCGATTCTCAGGTACTGCTTATTCAATTCCAATCATAACAGTCTCGACACATAAAGACAAACAAGAAGAGTGATATACTTATAAACACAAAGATTTCCTGCTTCAGATGCCACACATCAGCACAGCGCAATATTTTAGTACAGCCCTCTAGTCCACTATATTTTTAATACAATTAGTCAGCAGTTCTTGGTTACAGCACTAAAGCATTTGGAGTCTGTTCACCTAATTCTAACAACCCTCTAGTCCATCATCCCTGGACTAGGATAACAGTGCTGTCAGTGCAGGATGGTGGATCCTCCGCAGGACACGACTTTACTTTAATTCATAAACAATATTTTATCCAGACATGGAAGCACTGGTACCAAGGACACAGCACACACTATACTGATAAGAACATGTTATATAGTTTTGGTTCGTTAACTAAATAATGTCCATGGCACTAGAAATTATCTCTATCTGCCACAGAGATAAGTCTGAGCAGAGAAATCCTAATAAGAACAAAGAAACCCTTATAAGAGCAAGTTTTAACTAGTAACTTACTGAAAAGTGTAAGTACAATACATAGGGGGCAATTTTACCCCAACACATATACATTCATAATTAACAAATTAACCAATACAAATACATAGTTAACACATACAGCTATAAGCTAATAAACAGAACATAATATCATGGCTTGTGCTAGCCTCGCTAACTAATTAGCTACCAAGACATTTGCTAAACAAACATCAATGAAGAAAGAAAATGAGTTGTCTTGATACATAAACTTACTTGCAACTTACAAATGCTGCACTGAACTACGGCAAGACTACAGTGACAAAATACAACTACACAGCAACCACTCTAGCAACTAGATGGCGATACATACAGTGCACTTCAATGTACAGCACATTTGACTTTTTTAGTCTACATGTATAGGCAGAAGAATAGTAAACCTTTATCACTAGTAGGGGATATTTTTTTTTTAGTAAGGGTGGCATGGTGGCAGTGGTTAGTGCTGCTGCCTCATAACTCCTGGGACTGAGGTTTGATTTTGGCAATGTGTAGATCTTGCATGTTCTCCCTGTGGTGTTGTAGGTTTAAAGCCTGAGTTTCTTCCCACATCCCAAAGATCTGCTGATTCTGTTGATTGGCCCTGTAGTGGTGTGTGGGTATGGCCTGTGTGCACTGCCCTGTGATGGATGGGAGTCCAGGATGTACCGTGCCTTGCCTGTGTCTACTGGGTTACGCTCACTATAACCCTGTACTGGATTAAATGTTTATTGAAAATGGATGGAGTGGCTGGATCTCCTGCTTCAAGTTTTGAACTGTACTGACAATACACTCAATTTAATTGAACAAGAAATTCCATAATAAGCATGTATTAAAAACATGCAATCTGCAAGCCCTTCAATATTGGCAGGTATGGTAATGCTAAAAGTTTGACAACTGTACTAATATGGAATTGGACTCAAAATCAAAAACACATAGATTTGATATGTATACATGTAAAACATTCACATGGGTGCACAGTGTATACATATTTTATGAAGATTATGGCCATGGGAGTAAAATGTAAGTTTTGTATTATACTGACCAATGCTTCAGCTTTACTGGGATGTAATTTCAAACATGGTGGGCTTTGTAAAAGTAAAAATAGATTAAAGCACAGATGCTGTTTTTTTTTCTTCTCCCATGGGTTTTGAATATAAATACAATAGAGATTTAGATATTGCCATTCATGCACTGATGTTGAGGGAAACTTGTGATAATTCTCTGTGATCAGGTTACTAGAGATTTAATGCACTTCCGTTAATTAAAGTAGGCCTAGATCAGCAAACACTTCATGTTATTACTGCAGGACATCTTGACATTCAATCCACCACTTATACAGTGCTCTGATATATCTAAAACTCAATTTGTATTTTAATAAACATAACCATGTAGACAAATAATGCTAGGTGAAATAAATTGCTTATATTCCAATTGTTAATAATAATCAATTACTTTTAATGAAGGTTCAAAGATATACTTTAGTTTTTACACAAATATATCTTGATCATCCAGTCATACGATCTTACATTTATGTTTCACAGTAATTCTACAAAGCCTGTTTCGTAAAGTTAATCTTGTCCCTAATAAGGTTTGGAGTAGATTAATGTATAATTATCACAAACAATTGTATAGCTGATAATAAACAATTGAAACAGCCCAGCAAATCTATGGAGAGCAGCAAAAAGACTTTCAAACATGAAATTCAGTGGGTTAGTGCATAAGAGAATAGATAATCCTAAACCTATTATTTAGTCTCTATTGGTTTTGTATACATTAAAAAACAAGTATGATTGGGATAGGTTTTCAAATTTCCTAACATTGACACCACCATACCATTAAAGGATTAATTAGTTAGTTATATGGTACTGGCAGTAAGATCATGATACATTTCATACAGTTCAGTTTCACACGAAAGCTTGCAGAAAATAAATTATATCAAAATGTCTTTCACTAAAAATCTTATGTATTTAAATGTATATTACTGGTATGTTTTACATTGGTGTTTCATAAATCAATTGATTGTATTCAAAAAGGTATATTAAATATATTTTCTGAAAATATAGTGGAACCTTCTGTTTGTAATTATTCTTAGAAGGCAGTGAACTGGTATCACTTCATCAATGAACAATAATATGTGTGATAGATTTACTGGTGTATTCAAAATCCTGAAAACATTGACTAAGTGATAATAAACAATTAAATTGAAGGTTACAATTTTGGTGGATTTATTCAAATATAAACACAACTTGACCACAGTCAAGCATAACGGTACTAGGAGACATCACTGCATCCCTTAGGCTAACTACTTGACCTATTAGTGAATTCAGAAACAAGCTCTCTATGTCCATCTGGTGGAAATATATAACAATACACATTAAAGGAGTGCAGCCTTGGGTGATATCCACAGTTGTTTTGGCAGAGCTTCACTTTGTATCATTATCAGACAACCTTATCTGTGAGTGTAAATGAAAGCATTTTATTGACCACAGTTGTCCAGACTCTTCACATCTCTGAAGTATTCTCCTGTTGGGGCTCCTAATGCTGTGTGTCAGAATTTGCAGCCAACAAACTGAAATGATGCCAATGATTCCTGTTGTTGAGCAGTGAGAGGCAAGCATGAAGCTCTTCTGATCAAAGCATGAAGTCTGATGCATTCACTCTGTATGTTTCTCTCATTCAGGGTTGCAAACTGAACTAAGACCAGTTCTTTTACTGTATAAAAATATAGGAGTGCAATTGTGTTCCTTATTAGTACATACCCATGGGCACACCGCCATCTAGTGGTAATGTGATTCTGCAGCCATTCAATTGTCAAATTCACAGAAGGCAATCAGATGCACAGTGAAAAAGCCTCCCCAGGCAACACAGTGAAGGCAGACACCAGAGCGAAGGAAACAGTTTTATTTTTTATTTGTCCTTTTAATGACAAATGCTGGGGGAGGTTTACACAAAAAAGATAAAAATACAAATACAAATGAAAATGAAACAACTGGTCTCAAGTTATAGCCAGTCTCTCCACACAAAACAGGGAAACAAACACTGTTCAAAATACAATCTGCAGCCCTGGTTGCTTCTCCTCTCTCTCCTCTCAAACAAAATAAATCTCCCCTTAAATTGTATAGCTGGGGAAGAAAACAAATTACATCGGCTGCAGGTCTCCCCTCCCCGATTACTCACATCTCCCAGTTCTCTCTTAATTAAGGGAGGCTGATTCCAGGGCCGGTAAATATCCCTCCCATGCGGAGTGAGAGACCCATGCTGGGTCTGGTTTCTTCCAGCACCCCCTCTCGCTCTCTCAGTTCACTGAGAACGAGCTCTGCTTAGCCTCCTTGTCTGTGCAGGCCTCGGTGTTATATCCCGCTATGGCTGGTGATCTACTACCCTCGGACCCCGGACCGGTCACCCGGTGTCCCCGGAAAAGCCTATGGGCCTGATGCTCGCATACACAGCATTCTGTCCAGCAACAGCAAGGTTGCATTTGGTTGGTGTTACAGTGCCCCCGTGTACATAAACTTTGCCGGGTGGAAACGCACTTACAGTGGCGAGCCCGCTAAGCACTCCACTTGTCGCGGCATCATTTCAGTTGTTGTGTGCCCCGGTGCAAACACTGACCGGCGCCCCCGCTGCGCGTTTCCCTGTTCATGCGCATGTGCGCTCGGCGATGAGCTCCTCTCGCCCCCGCCACTGTGCCGCTTGCGGCCGACACACCTTGCCCACCTGGAGTGGTGAGGTCCTATGCCCCATCTGTCTGGGCACCGACAGCAGGCACGATTTGGTGGCGACTTCCGGGTCCGCTGCGGTGCGCCCGGAGGTCCGCCATTCCCCTGGGTGCCGCCGCAATCGCCACCGCGCCCAGCGATCTCCCACTCCGGCGAGTGACGGTAGGGGTGGTGCTGGATCTCCGCTTCTCCCCGAGCCCTTCCGTCTCCTCCTCCAGACATGCAGCTTGGGAGACAACTGCACCCCCATGCGTCTGCTGCTGCGCCAGTTGTCACGAAAACACCTGCCATGGCAGCTGTTCCCCCCACGGCAGCCGTGCCCCCCCGCCTGATGTGCCCGCAGTGCGTGCCCCCGCGCAAGCACGTGAACAATAGGGAAGAGTGACAGAGCGACGCCCATGGGCTCCCTTCCCCTCTTCTTAGTCATCGTTAGCCCCCCCCCCGCCACGCCATCGCCATCCTTGAATAGCAGGATGGACCACATCTGCAACCTCCTGTCTGCACAGGCAGCTCAAACAGCTCCGTGAAGTTGGACTCCCCACTTACAGCACAAATGATAAATTCCATATAATTCGTTTGTGCTATGTTTGTGCCGGTTTGTGCCGTTGAAATAAACATCTGTGCTGCTTTGTTTTTTAAGATATTAACATTTATTTATTTTCTGCGAGTGACATCACTCAGCCCTCCCACAACAACAGAATGAAACCAAACATACCTCTTTTGTTTGTGCTACGTTTGTGCCGGTTTGTGCCATTTAAACTAATGTTTCAGCTTTCTAATATTAAAGATATAACGAAATTAAATTATAATTACATTATTTTTGCTGAAACTCCTTTTGCATATGAATACAAAACACAGTAGGCTACAGTCCTAGTACTAACAGGATCCAAAAACAGCATCCAAAAACAGGATCGGATCCGGGCTCACTAGATCCGGATCATGAAAAGGCTTTGTACGAAGCAGATCGAGATCAGGCATTACTGATGCGAGTGTTTGATCCGAATATTGAGCAGCACTGCGGCGACTATGACTACGACTGCTGTTGTATCTGAACGTGGCTCTACAGCTACAGTGACAGAGTGAATAATACAACTTTCACAAAACAATATTGTGCTAAAGTGCTGTACAGTTTATTAATTAAATAATCTTAATTGTTCACTCCATTTCCCAATACATGTTATTCAGTCTGCTTCTGCCCCAGCACAAAGTACACAGCCTTTCTCGCACTGGTGTGCATATCGCAAGCTACGTCACTGTTTCTGTATCTCATCAACTACAATAATTAATAATAATAATAATAATAATAATAATAATAATAATAATAATAATAATAATAATAATCATCATCATCATCATCATCATCATCATCACCATCATCATCATCATCATCCTATAATACGTTTTATTTATAACCCTCTCTTCTCATATCCAGAGCGACAAGTCAAGTAGTCAAAACAAACATTGTAAAAAGATCAAATATGCAACAGCAGTAGCAATAAAAGTATTAATTAAAACTCGCAACTAACAGAGATCCTTAAAAGCTTTTATTTAAAAGATGAGTTTTAAGAATGTCCTTATAACTGTGGAGAGGGGCGCCTCAGAGCCTGTGGAAGTGCACTGCTCAGCTGTGGAGCTGCGCTACAAACGGAGCCCTGTCATCCGCTGTGTTGAGTTGCAGCGGGGCTGCTGAAGAAATAGCTTTTACATCATTGTTTACAAATAAAAACCTAATCGCAGACAAACTACACCTCATCCCCCCCAAACTCTTCTCCACCTTCTCCTCCCCCCTTGCCCCCCCTCCCCCTCATCTCTCACTGCTTATGATTTCGCCTCCTTCTTCTCCTCCAAGATTGCAGACATCCACAGGCTATTCAACAGTCTCCCCCCCTCTCCCATCACATCCAAACCTCCCACCGATCAAGCTTCCTTTTCTTCTTTCTCACCTCTCTCAGACGCTGAAGTTTCCGCTCTCCTCTTAGGTCACAAACCTACAACATGTGCCCTGGACCCTCTCCCTTCTCACCTCCTCCAAGCGACCTTTCCTGATCTGCTCCCTTGCATCTCCTCCCTCCTCAACTCCTCCCTCCTCTCTGGCTGTTTCCCCTCTGCATTTAAACAAGATGCTGTCATCCCACTGCTCAAGAAACCAACCCTTGACCCCACCTCTACTCAGAACTACCGCCCTGTCTCCCTACTGCCCTTCCTCTCAAAGACTCTCAAGCGGGCAGTCCACCGTCAGCTCTCTGACTTTCTGTCCCAACACTCACTCCTTGATCCTCTGCAATCCGGTTTCCGCACAGCTCACTCTACTGAGACTGCACTCCTGGCAGTCACTGACTCCCTCAAGTGTGCTGCGGTGGCCTCCCTCTCCTCAGTCCTCATCCTCCTTGATCTCTCCGCAGCATTTGACACTGTCGATCACTTCATCCTCCTCTCCTGTGTCGCTGACCTTGGAATCTCTGGGACTGCTCTTACCTGGTTCTCCTCCTACCTCAGTGACCGGACCTACCAAATAACATGGTGAGGTTTCTCATCCACCCCCCAATCTCTCCTCACAGGCGTACCCCAAGGGGGCCACCTCCTGTTCTCTCTCTAAACTCGCTCCCTGGGCCCCCTCATTGCATCCCATGGTTTCTCCTACCACTTCTATGCTGATGATGCCCAGATCTTCCTGTCTTTTCCCTCTTCTGACCCTCTCATCCCCTCTCGCATCTCTTCCTGATTGTCTGCCATCTCTGCCTGGATGCACTCACACCACCTCAAGCTCAACCTCTCCAAATCGGATCTCCTGTTTTTCCCCCACTCTTCCTCACCTTCTGCTGACCTCTCCATCTTGATCCCCTTGGAATCCACCACACTCTCTCCTTCTTCTGCTAAAAATCTAGGAGTGACCATCAACCCTGCGCTCTCCTACACCCAGCACATCACCACGCTGACACACACCTGTAGATTCTTCCTGAGCAACATACACCGAATCCATCCCTTCCTCACTGACTACTTGACTCAGCTGCTCGTCCAGTCACTGGTCCTCTCCTGCCTGGACTACTGAAGCTCCCTACTGGCCGGCCTGCCTGCATCTACTACCCGCCCGCTCCAGCTCATCCAGAACTCTATGGCTCGTCTGGTATTCTCTCTGCCCCGATTCACACACGCTACTCCACTGCTCCGCTCCCTCCACTGGCTCCCAATACCGGTACGCATTCAGTTCAAGACATTGACCCTCACCTACTGCTGTCTCGACCACACTGCACCAAGTTACCTTCAGCCACTCGTCTCTCCATACATCCCCTCTAGACCACTGCGGTCTTCTGGTGCCAGAAGACTAACTCTGCCTCCTCTCCACTCTCCTTCCTCCAGAGCCCGCTCCTTCTCATCCCTGGCCCCTAAATGGTGGAACGACCTTCCCACCGCAGTCAAAACAGAAGAGTCCTTGACCTCCTTCCGGCGCTTACTCAAGATACATCTTTTCAGACAGTACTTGTAATATTAGTCTTTTTAATCCCTGTTAGATAGCACTTCACAGAGTTTTATCATGCTTCTTGCGCTTTTGATTGATTTCCTTCTTGCTCCCTTTCCCGTAGCCTGTGACTGTGACCCTACATCTTGACAGCACTTAGCTTTTACTCTCCAGGATGTATGACCTCACTTACTGTACTTACCTGTGTAAATTGGAAGTTGTAAAATGTATTATATTTTGAATTGCTATGTTAATGTAAATTTGAATTTGTAATGTTTGATGCCTTGTACTTAACTGTATTTTTGCTCTTTGTATTGCACTTATGTTGTAAATCGCCCTGGATGAGGGCATCTGCCAAGAAATAAAAATAACTATAAGTTGCAAGCAACTTTTAAGGCTTTCATGCTGTATCAGTAGGTTTCAGATTTTAGCAGGCATTTGTAGTTTAAATGCATGTGTTTTTACATGTGTCATTTTCAATTTCAATCCAATGTATGCAATTTTTTGTCATTTGAAGTATGTATTCAAAGTCAGTGGAGTTTAATATCAATTTCTTGATTGATTGCTTCACTTATGTAAGGTACCATTGTATTTTTCACTTAATTCTAGCATATAAGTGTAGATTTCATTATTGTGTCATTCAAGATGCAGAATGCAATTTATAGGTTTGGCCACATGATGGAGGTAGGGGTCTACATGGAATGTCATGATGTGGCTGACATGTGAAGCTGTGATTTTGGTTGGTGTAAAGCAGCCAGGTTTTGTGTCCTATCAACAGCTTCATCAACATTGACAGATCTTTGTACTAGTTTAATCATTGACAATTTAAGTACATTAGGATATTTGGTTCTGTAGATATTCACTGCTGCGTGTGACTTGGCGTTAAGCATTGTGGCCACCGTGCAGTGTCGCTGTGAATATGTCTTGTTGGATTTTTTGGGGGTCAAATATCATGCGTTAATAAATTTTGCATACATGCACAGTCACTTGCTTGTGGCTGCCATGTTTTGCATGCAGTCAGTTGCCTCTTGCACACTTGATAGATAGCAGTGTCTATGTAAGATGTGTTCGCGTGCGAAAATGAAAACAGCTAGTACTCTGGACCGATAAAGCCCAGTGCCCTGAAGCTTTGCACATGTTAAATCCAACATTGCGGCTTAACTGTGTACCTCTAAAACTTAATTATCAGGTTTTGTGTTCAATGCACAGACATAGACATAGGTGCTGAGTTTCATGTGCGTACTGCATTCCAGTGTAGAGGTAATGTGATATTTGTCTGAAGCGACGCATACGTTTTTTTTCATTGCCCCACAGCACCCATGTTTTTCACTGGGGCAACTGGCCTTTAACACCCTTGTTAGGACTCTGTACTAGTGTCATGCATGCCAATTTGTGTCACAGTGGGTATAAGTGGCATGGATTAGAAGGCACCAAAGCTGGAATCAGAGAATGCTACATGGCGGACAAAGCGTCCACCTGGGGAACTTCTGATGAACAAGTGTAATAGTGGGGCATAAGGTATGCATGTGTATGAAGTGGCATATGCATGTGTCATTAGGTTTTGGAGAAGAAGATTTCTGTTGCATTTCACAATTTAGATTCCTATCACAATATTTAGCAACACCATGACACCAGCATGTGCAGTTTTCATTGCATTTGTAGGTATAAGTGGTTTCTACAACACTTGTGATTTTCGTCAGTTTTCATGCATGTATGAGTGTTTTATGGACATTTGAAAGTTTTAAGTTTTCTGTATTGTAGATACATAATGCAATTTCTAAGTTTGTCCACATGATGGAGGTAGAGGTGTACATAACGAATGTCAGTATAGGGTTGAAGCTGTCATTTTCATTGGTGCACAGCAGCCATGTTTTTTGTCCGATCAACTTGGCTTTTTCAACTTTGACAGATGTTTGTACTAGTGTTAATCACTGATATTTTAAGCACTGTAGGCTTAACTATGCTGTAGATATTCACTGCTGCATGTGACCTGGCCTTAAGCATCGTGGCCACCGCACCGTGTCCCAGTTGGTGACAAAACTCACCACAATCAAGCATAACATTGTAATTTATTATTGTACCAAGTTTGGTGAGTTTTTGAATATGGCTCATGGTTTTTTTCTGGGGTCAAAGTTCATGCGTTTATAAATACGTGTATTTTGCATACGTGCACAGTCATTTGCTTGTGGCTGCCATGTTTTTGCATGCAGTCACTAGCCTCTTGCACATTTGATAGATAGCAGTGTCTATGTAAGGGCAACTCGCCTTTAACAACCTTGTTAGTCCTCTATACTAGTGTCATGCATAACAATTTGTGGCATAGTGGGTATAAGTGGCATGGAGTAGCTTGAATCAGAAACGCAACATGGCGGACAAAGCGTGAGACTTCTGATGAACAAGCATAATAGTGGGGCATAAGGTATGCATGTGTATGAAGTGGCATATGCATGTGTCCGTTGGTTTTGGAGAAGAAGATTTTGAAGCATTTCGACACTAATCGCAACATGGCGGCAGCACCATGTGACCGACGTGTAGTTTTCACTGCATTTGTAGGTATAAGTGATGTCTACAACATTTGCGAGTTTTGTGAGTTTTAATGTATGTATGAGCGTTTTAGGGGCATTAGAATTTGTGGCGGAAGGAAAAAAGAAATAATAATAATAATAATAATAATAATAATAATAATAATAATAATAATAATCCTAACAGAAACAATAGGCTTCCAGAACTTCGTGCATGGAAGCCTAATAATAATAATGTCCCAGGCCATCAGGCCCAGCAACTTGTTCATTTCAGTGGATTTAAAAGATGCTTACAGACGCTTCCAAGCAAGGTTGGGGAGCAGCATGCGACAGACGTGGAGTATGTGGCAGGTGGATGGAACCTGCACGGGCCCTCCATATCAACATATTGGAGTACTCCTTGGACTGTCTCATTTCCTACCAGTCCTACGGGACAGACATGTGCTGGTTCGGACGGACAACACAGCGGTGGTTGCCTATATCAACAGGCAAGGAGGTATCCGGTCACGCAGACTGTATTGTCTAGCAAGCCGTCTGCTTCTGTGGGCGCAGCCATGGTTCCGCTCCATCAGAGCAGTTCACCTCCCAGGCCCGTCGAACATGGTGGTAGACCTTCTCTCTCTATCTTTGTGATACAAGAATGTGGAGCCAGTTTGGCAGGGCGGACATGGATCTCTTTGCCTTGGCAGAGTCCACACACTGCCCACTAAGGTTCTCCGTCCGAGACTGCTCAGGAACCCTAGGGATGGACGCGCTAGCCCACATATGGCCACACTGTCTCCTTTACGTGTTCCCACCATTACCCCTTCTCCGGGTGGTCCTGGAGAAGGTCAGGAGAGAACAAGTGATAGTTCTGCTGATTCTGGTTTCGAGACCTGATTGACCTACTCCATGGAGAGCCTTGGCAGCTCCCAGTGAGAGCGCACTTGTTGTCCCAGGTGCAGGGCACCCCAATCCGGGCCTCCTCCAGCTCTGGGCCTGGCCCCTGAGTGGGAGTGACTGATTGCCTGGGGTCTGTCAGATGCAGTAGTAGCCACTATTCAGTCGGCAAGAGCTCCCTCTACGAGGTCACAGTATTCCTACCGCTGGCGGACGTTTAGCACCTGGTGTCAAGATGCCGGTCCAGACCCAATTTATTGTCCTATCGGGGTCATATTGCAATTTCTACAGGAGCTGTTGGACCAGGGCAAGTCCCCCAAAGTGTATCTGGCTGCTATCTCCGCATGTCATGTCCGGATTGATGTGAGCTCCCTGTGCTCAATGCTCCCATGTTATGCAAAGAGTGCATGAACGGTTTCCTGCACAGCGCAATGTTATGGTTTGATGGTCATGGTAGAGCGTGCTGTTTCCTGCATTAGCTGTGCTAATAAGTGACAACTGCTCCTGTGTTACGTGGTGGTGCATGACTTGCTTCCTGCACCCCACGATGTGTTTAGTTGTTTTGGCAGCACAGTGGAGCTGGATGCTCTGTACCGTTCAGTGAACGTGGTTTTCCTGCTGCCATGCTGTTTAAACTGTTATGTCCAGCTGTGGCTACTCAGTGACTAGCCAGCTGTATGTTATTCAGTGGGTCTGTGGTCCCGCTCCTGCAGGATCAGGGGTCCACTGCCATGGTAATGCGCGGAAGGAGAACAAGTTGCTTGATTGCCTGCACCATATATTGTGCAAGTAGATATACGGCCTCGCTCCTAGATGCACTAGTAGAGCAGCCGGCCTTGCTATTGTAAATGAAAGGCGTGAGAGTTGACCTCTGTAGCCTAGCTTTGTATATGCTGATTGCAGACAGTCCCTGGTATACATTACTGGGGGGACAATTTAACATTCTCTCAACATTGGGGGGGTTGCATCCCAACAACGACTGTTGTTATCTGTAATAAATACATTTTTAATGTTGTGTAATTTGACCAGTTTCTTCAGTTCATGATGGGATTATTCATAACAGATGTTGTTAGCCTTTAATTTCTAAAAGGTATGTATAGAGATTACATATTGTACAGCAGTTGCAGTTCCAGTTCCAGTTCCAGTACATGGTATCTACTATACAAATGGCAATTAAGGGGTATTAAGCATACATACAGTACATATAGTATATTTCGAATATGCCGGGCAGAACAAATTAAATAGTTTCCCATTGTCCCTGATGGCATCAGCAGTAACCAATTAAAGTACATTGTACAGGTACACAAACTCCTGGCTTAGGAGGGTTTTGAAGGAATGTAGTAAACAGAATCAAATCATTGAAGATCCCAATCTCCTATCTTCTGTCATATTAACATAGTGTGTTTCTCCAAAAGAGCACTGTAGCTGCAATCAAGATTTGAATGGAACATCTGACATGATAAATGGTGCCTTCCTGCATCAGAGTGGCACAACAGAGCTAGTCAGCCACAAGCAGACACACATGCACACACAAGTAGAGTTTAAGACATATGCCTTCCTGGGCTGAGAGGTCAGAAACCTCACTAGCCCACATCTGGCCATGGATTAGACTATGCTACTTGATACCAGGGCACTGGGTGAGCAATAATAATACAAAAAACAACACACACACACACATACCTCATGGACACAATGAACAATGTGATACAAGCAATTGGATGTGATCTTATAATCAGTCTGCTTGTGTTATATGTACAGAACTGAGGGTGTACGGTATGTTAAATGTTCCAAAATAACATACCAATGTTAATTTGTAATTAAGATAAAATCTCCAAAATCATAGACATGATTTAATCAAAACACATTAGACAATTAAAGCATTGTAGACATGTATTTCTCCGAAAGAGACAAGTGAATGTAAGTACAGTAAATACGGTGTATTCAAACCTTTCATTATCTGTGAGCAATTGAAATGCAATGTACTTATCAAATATATCAATGTTTGTAAATGCTTTGATCTGCAAGACATATTAGGAAGATGATTCCACTTCAGAACTGGCATTGCATTAGCCTCAAGCTTGGAATGTTTTCTAAGCCTTTACTACACAAATTCCAGGGAAAAGAAAAAACAAACAAACAAGATGACAAAGTGGAATTCATTAATTATTTTAACATTTGTGTGGAAATTAATTTTCAAACCTTTGCAATACAATTCCCTCCTTCAAGCACCAGCACAACAGACAGCTAATTTCTTTACTTTTCCATACAATATTAAAAAAAAAAAGTGTATCAAAACCAAACAAAAAACACTTTAAAAAACAAAACCCTAAAGGGTGTTTTGGACATTAATGGACAAAGACAGCTTTTTCAGAGGGAGGTAAAGACAGGAAGCATTAAGTGAAGCTGATGGAGTCAATGAGTGTCTCCACGTTGCCTATTTGTCATTGTGCTGCTCTTGTTATTGTTAACAGAGACTTGACTCTCAGAGGACAACCCAGATCCCAACTTTCTCTTTTACAAGCATGAGAAGGTCATCCTAACGCAGCAAGCTAACAAACAAACAAATGCAGCACAATGTGTGGGTCAGGTGAGGATCCCCTGCTAATGTGTTGACCATATTGCTAGGGAGACATCCCCCTCACCCCTCTTCCCAAGGCCACCCAGACAGCCTGGGCAATCCAAGTCTCTCCTAGCTCAGCACAATAACTTGATTCACCCCCCACAACCCAGGGTGAGGGTGCTCTGACACACAGAGTGTGTACACAAATACTCCTGCTATACTGTTGTACAATAAATCTTTTGCAGCAGTTTACCAGCGAGAAGATAAGAGATCCAGGAGAAGGTTTCATACAGTGTCGAGTTGTTATCTGGGCAGATAGGCTTATCATAAGACAGACATTCTGCTGAAAAATCTTTTACAAACAACATTGAACACATTTCAGTCATTCTTCATAATGAACTCGAATAGGAGGGTCTTTTCTATGGTTGAGTGGGGGGTTGTTTTGTAATTTACTTTTTTTTAATCAAAATCAGTTAATTCTAATAACCCTGCTTTTTTGCAGTATTTTTTTTCCCATGTCTGTGGTACCTAAAGCAGTCTTCGACTTCGAATGTTATTGAAAAATGTAATACTCATTGAGGGTATTTACAAATTCCCAGCAACTTATCTTAGTGGTTGCTAATTTAAAATAGCAGAAACATACGGATATACAAATTAAAACAGATAAAAATGTATATAGATACAGAGCATACAGATATATTAATTAATTATTTGATGCAAATAATCCACTCATTATTTGTAATTAAAAAAAAAGGAAAACTGGAACACAAGGAAAATTGATTGATTGATTAATTAATACAATATTTGAAACTTTTTGTTAAGGGGAAAATCTCACAAACAAAAACAAATACAGAAAAATATGACACATCATGAAAATATGGCACATGGTTTAGATAAAATTATATCATATCAGCAGTATTAAAATATGCATACATAGAACACATATCAAATTAAATAATTATCCCATGACCTGATAAAAGCCGTTGCACAAGATGTTATGGGTGTAAACCAAAGTACATTCAACAAAACAATACATTTAATAATTTAATACAATGTATATATAACATATAATAAATAATATGGACATAAATTAATAACCTCTGTATTTTTCCCTCTGAGATTGTAACATTAATAAAGACATTTAAAAAGATGTGTTTAGACATCTTCTTCACATTACAGAATTCAGATCTGGTTCTCCTGCACAGTTTCTATCAGGGAAGCAAGAGATTAAGATAAGAGAGACAGTAAAAAGTTTTATGACAATTTAATGTATAAAAATATGTGTTGGCACTGTTTTGGTTGCATACATTTCTGTGTTCTGCAAAATTACCCCAAATGATTTATATAAAGAGTAGCAGGATGAAAGTTAGCTGTAATAAATTAAGCATCCCAAAGATTAATTTGCATCTTTGTAAATCCTACAATGAAAAAAATTAACTGTGGGTCAAGTAAATTATACATTTTTAATATTCTTAAACATTATTACATTACATTATTGTTTTTGTTCCTTTTACTAAAATCACTTAAGTAAGACAAACTTAAATTGTGACGGATCAGAATTACTTAAAATATTTTTTTTGTTTGAACAAAAGAAGAAACGTAATTAAAATGAATAATGATTGATTAATGTCATTCAATGAATGTCAAATTTCATGAATTTATTTTAGTTTGCCCAACTAAATAAAAGTTATTTGAGACATGTACATTGCTTGGTTTGATAACCAGAATCCACTGTGTTCATGAACGTTGAATCTATGAAGATTTGTTGAAAGGTAAGATGTTATCACAATTTTATCCATATTAAAATGGCTAACATTAATTCTATTGTGTGTCAGCAAAGTGAGTCTCCTGGTGAGAGAGCGGGAAGGAATTCTTCAGATAACCATAACTTTAGGGTTTATCCAGGTGAATTAGTTGTTTCCCTCATTTCTTCCCTCATTGTCGTTCAATCAACACAAAGTCTTGCAGCTGTGGTCATTTGCTGCCTAATTAATGCATACTTAATTATTTAACATAAACAAACTTATACAATTCAACTTTTAAAGCAATGAACAATTTAAGTATTGCTTACTTTGGTACAGTCAACTTGGTGTAGAAGTTGAGTTAAAATTAATAATGTTAATTCAATTGTCCATAATTAAGTAATTAAGTTAAACCACTTTATAGAAAAAATGTACCTACATTGAGTTGAAGGTACTTAAATGATGTTACACAATTAAGTACTGGCAAATTAAAATAAATAAGTTACAAATTCTTAATAAGATATATATGTTTAAAGTATTTTCAACTAGATTTTATTTTTCAGTGTACATAATTGCACTGCAAAGCGTTTAAAATCAAATAAGCAAAAAAAAGGATATATCTACAAGTAAACAAGTTAAGAGAAAATATGCTTCCCCTAATGCGTAACTAACAAGTATAATTGTATCAAGTATACATTGTATGTAAGTATACATGTATCAAGTATACGTTTACATGCATTTATACAATGTATAATGTTTTCTTTTCATAGTAGTTATTTTTCGGTATTTTTTCTCTGGAATATAGTTATATAAATGTAATTTTACAATGTTATTTTACCATGTTTTGATAATATCTGCTCGAGTCTACACATTTTGGTTTTATTCTTCTGTGCTCGCTTTGCTTGCAATTTTGCCACAACATTGCAAGCTGACTAGCTGATTTTTCTCACAAAACAATAAGTGATGCATTTTGAAATATGCAATACAAAATAAGTTGAAGGGGGCAACATTTAAATATGCAAGTAGCCGTATTCATAAAATCTAGCTTGATACCTGATACAGTAACTGAAATGTATATTTGTTCGAAAGTTAACACCCTGATATTTAATTTATATAATTTATTATATATCCTGCTCTAAATTTTCAAAATTGTATGTGGCATATCTTTCCAGCGTGCCTTTTGAATCCTGATACTGCTAATGCAGCAATAGATGATGTAACAAATATTGTATTTTATTAAAAGTTATTTGTCTAGCCCCATATTAACAGTGCCTTACAGAAGACACATTTTAAAGTTAATGGCCTAATACTTAACCAGCCCTAGAAATCCATGAATTGCAATTTCATATTTTATTAAGTCCTGCTCCTTGCACCTTTAAAATCGAATTGTAGAGTGTAGACATATCTTTCAACATATTACATATGAGTAAATGCATTATATATGGATAGTAGATATTTGTATTATTAGATATATAGATATCATCCATTACATCCACAATCCATCCATTTTCGAAACCGCTTATCCTGGCGAGGGTCGCGGGGAAGCCGTAGCCGGTCCCGGCAGGCATAAGGCAAGGAATACACCCAGGACGGGACGACAGTCCATCGCTGGACATTATATTATTATTTATATATTAAATAAAACACCTTATAAGCACCACATGTACAGGAATTTAATTTCCATTACGCCTACGGGTTAAATTACATTTTCATTTTCGTTCATTTTTCTGCGAGGCTGCCACGTTTAACATTAGGCTTTTCTAAGTCCTTGCTTTTTAAGTTTTAATGTGTAAAACACCAAAAACGTGTTTTGTTATTTTTTCCCCCAATACAATTCATATTACTTAATAAAAGAGAAAGCAAAACAATTGGGAATCACCATGTTTTTACCTGCATAGGTAGGCTCACCAAGTATGTAAAGCCTTTTAGTGATATTCACAAACTAGTTTGCATTTAGTCCAGTTAAATCTATAAACAGGTTAAATAAGATTCTAAATTAAGAATAGAACATCAATATGGTATACATTATGGATATGTGTATACCTACATGGTTATAGAAACCATGTAATGCATTCTCATAAGATGTTTAAAGCTGGAGAGGTGACATTACAGACTAAGCTTCACCGTGCGCTTACAACACATAAATTACAACACAACACACAAAATATTAATATCTAAACAGGGTTCTTAGACACACTCGATTTATTGTATCAAAATGTGGCACAAAAGTCGTACATTAAGCATTAGTGCATTGTATTTTGATTGTTTTAACTGATTATTGTAATTCCCTAAAAAATATGCGCTCCCCTTTTCATAAGACAAATATGATCATATATTATATTATATTATATTTGCTTATTTTAGTCAATTATATTATACACTATAATATGTATTTATTTAGAATGCACTCTGCTTAAAATAATACAAACCAATCTAATGGAAACTCTACCTAAATTTGTTTCTGTCATTACCGCCCGTTTGGGATGGAAACAGAGCCTAACGAGCCAATGACGACACAGCACGCGCCTTCCAATTAGAATGCAATAGCGCTGCTGTGAAGGCTGTATAAATTGAGCAGGCGGGAGGCGAGAGCAGAAGATCTTGGACACTCAAATATTAAATGCATTAAACAGAGACCACATCCGTTTAATTGTACTAGTGTTTACCTGGATGTTCCACATCCCTGGAACTGTGGCTTAGAGAATGTCTGCCTCTTTCAAACCGTTAACTTCTTTTCTTATTCAAGACATTTTGTCCATCAAGGAAGATGTACACTTGAGCTCAAGAAGATGGACGACTATTGAGGAACTAAAAGCGGTTGATATATCTACAACCTCGGATTCACAGCACCCCCCGACCGTTCTGGGCTATTCGTGGGCAGACGAAATTAAAAAAGAAATAGAAGAAATCTCCGAAACATCGAAGCATTGCAATAAAACCGACTCAAAAGGAAAGGAAAGCGACTTAGACAGGGAGAAAGGTGAGGTGTCCTGATTTGCATCCTCTGATTTCCTCAAATTGAAGGAGGTTTACATATATATACATTCTCACTGCTATTCTAATTTCTATTCACTTTGCTTTCAATTTCTGATATACAAAACATTGTCTTTATACTGATATCGACATTAGCGTTTATTTGCTCTTATTATTTTGAGTTACACCAGAAAGTGATTTAAATGTTAAAACAAATACATAAATTCGTCAGTTTTAAGCATGAAGAAATGTACAAAGCTGTTATGGAGTGTTTTTTTATTTAATTGATTATATTAAATGTATGCAGTGTTTTTACAGTTTAACAACGTCTCTGTTAATAGCTCACATTTTTTAAAACTGAACCAGTAATAGGTTACCGCTGAAGTTCATAACGCAGGTAGAACAATCAGCACATCTCTTTTGTATTATCATTATTAGTTACAGTAGTAGCAGGTGAATGATGTGATATTCTGGACATAGTCTGTGGCATTATAGCTGTGGTAGTAATAGTAAGCATCATTAAAAAAAAAGAAAAAAAGTTTTTTTTTTTTTTTACTATATATTATTTTCCCCACAGATCCCAATGGAAGACCATCTGATTCGAGTTCCCCGGATTGGAGTCCGAGCCAGAGCACCAGCACTCAGGCTGAGGGTGGGAAGCAGAAGCGCTCCAGAGCCGCGTTTACACACTTACAGGTCCTGGAACTGGAGAAGAAATTTAACAACCAGAAATACCTGTCTGCCCAGGAGAGGGCTCACCTCGCCAGCAGCTTGAGGCTCACCGAGACACAGGTCAAAATCTGGTTCCAAAACAGAAGGTACAAAACCAAACGGAAGCAGCTGACATCCGAGTATGGCAAGGATGCATTTAAAAGACCCGGAGGAATGACTTTCATGGGCACGGAGGAAGACTTAATCAGAGCCTCACTGTTCGCCACCATGTACAAGACATATCAGTATCGGCCCTACTTATATGGGCTTAATGTATGGAACTCTACTGCATGGTGAAACGCACAGAAGCGTCTTTACAATAATTTATGTTTGTCAAACTGTAGTTGTTGCGTACGAAATATCAAATATGTAAAATATAATTTCTGTATATAATAAACCTGCCATTTATATTTTTTGATTGTGTGCATGGATGGTTATAGAATCACACTCATGAGTGTATATATATATATATATATATATATATATATATATATATATATATATATATATATATATATATATAATTTCTGTTAGATTTTTTTTTTCCAAACTAAAAATAGTTTAAGTCATAGTTAAATCAATTTTAATAATTAATAATACTTTGGTGTTATAAAAACAGCTTAATTTTAAAACAATAGCTGAATAATATAGTTAATATATTACTATAATTATAATTTAGTTGGCATAAATAATACGGGCAGCAGTGTGGAGTAGTGATTAGAGCTCTGGACTACCCTTGAGCAAGGTACTTTACCTAGGTTGCTCCAGTAAAAACCCAGCTATTTAAATGGGTAATTGCATGTAAATATCATATGATATATTGTAAATTGCCCTGGATTATGGTGTCTGCTGAGAAATAATACTATTCACTGGATTCTAAATTGAAAACAAGAGATTATATTGATGTCAGTTATTTTTATATGAAAACAAAAATCAGAAAATCTTGAGAATTAAAAGTTAATTAAAGCTATGTTTATTCATTTATCAATTTATTGATTGTTTTATATTAGGCTATATATACAGCATGTAGTAATGATTAGGTAAAGTTAGCTGGACATCACATTGATCTATAATTTAAAATGTAAGAATCAGATAGATTGAACTATTAGTTTTTATGAACATGTATTTCAGCATCTCAAGAGAAAATGCAAGCCAATTATTTTGATATTTTACTGCAAACATTTCTAAACAGGAAATCATATTGTGGAAATTCAATAGGGTTATGTCCAGCAACAGTATAAAAACAAAAGCACATATTTTGACAATTGATAATCTTCTTTCCTTCCTTTTTCTTTTGATTTATTCTGACTGTTTTTAGAGTTATTTATAAATTGAAAAACAGATCCAGCAATCACACCCAACAGACCCAACAATCACACCCCAATTACATTACAATGAAGAAATTAATAATGTGCCTTTACTCCAATTTGCGTCATAAAAATAATTCCCCATTCACATTTCCACTTTATTTTACAGTATAGAAACCATACATCATTTTATCTTTTATCATAAATCAAACATGCTGGGCATACAATATTGAGGGGTACAATTTAACATTTTCCCAACATCCCCCCATGTCCCCCCCAAATCTACGGCTATATATATATATATATATACATACATACATACATATACATACATATACACACACACACACACCTGGGGTCTGAAACTCAGATATACTATAAGCCATACTGTCTCTGGTGTTCTTTTACAAGTAATTAATACATAGTTAAAAATATATATTAGACATATATTACAATGTTTTAAAGTTGTTTTACAGTTGATGATGTATTATTAATTTAAGCTGCATTGATTGCAACACTTGTATTAGTACACTAGTACTAGAACTTCTGTACAGAAGTTTTAAATTAATCACGTTAACCAGCTAATCAAATCAATTTAAGTAAGTGGGAGAGGAGCATGTTTGGAACAAATGGCAGAAAACACTGTGGACCTCCAGGATTACATTTTCAGATGCCTGCCATATACCTTTAACAGAAACATTAGCTTTTCTTCCCCAATAAGTCCCCCTTCCTTTTAAAGGGTAATTATGTAACATAACACATTCATTATATTGAATTTGTCTTTGGAGTCATAATTTCCTATGATAGATACAGTTTAATGTCAGTCACAAATCATTACCATCATCATAATTTGTATTTATAAAATTATGTCAAGCCAACAGTTTACTTACAATTTTTACATACAGTTTACTTACAGTCTTACTAACATTTTCATTTGGCCCCATATTTTTTTACCTACACATTTCTGTATATAATTAAATATTTATCATTAATATTAGCAATATAAACAAGAGCTTTAATTCATAGCAAAGCAATGGATAAATCTGATGACACACATTCAATTGGCACCAGCATGTCTGAAAAAGTCTGGTATTCAAACACAAACATGTTAAATATTGAAGCTCAAGTCATTTAATGATAACAATCAAAGTACCCTCATTCAAAGCATTAACAGGAACATTTTGATGGAGGTCTGATTTGCTCTGTGTGAGGTGGTTCTGTGTATGTTAATAGCCACTGTATAAAATGTGACATCATTTACCCAACACCATGAATATGTTATGGGAAACAAACAAAACCACAGCAATATGATTAACTGGTAGATCCCACTCAGCATGTCAATGGCACAAAGCATGTGAGAGGGCAATGAAAATAAAAATGCTGGTGATGCTCGTGGCCTCTTGACCCTGGAGTAGTCATGCTGCAGAGTAAGCCTGCTCACATTTCACCCAGCTGCTAATTGTGTTGGTCAATCTCATACAGTTAACTAAATAAAACATGTCCAAACCAGACAAGCCAACACAAACTGAGACACAGCACAAAGCAAAGGTGTCACTTATGTACATTTGATTATCTATTTAAAAATAAATACTGCATGCTATATAATGTAAATATATGACTTTATTATATATTGTGTAAAAGGTAATGTTTTGGATTTAAAGCTCAGAGTACAGCATGAAGAAGGATCCAATTACATTTTTTATGGAAGCTATATATTACTAGTTAACACAAATTCCAATTAGCCAATTGATCCTGAAACTTGATTGCCAAAACAATAATAATTATTATTATTTTTATTTCTTGGCAGATGCCCTTATCCAGGGCGATTTACAACATAAGTGCATGGTAACTATACCACTCTTCCAAAAAAGTGTATTACCCTTCCATCAAGTTTTCAATACAATTTAGATGAAGATGAAGTAGTAGTACTGATTTTGATCAGCAATCCTCTAGTAATTTTACCATGCTTTGTTCCTCCATTTCAGCTTATCATGGACCTAACTGATGCAAAATAATCTGGGGAAATCTAGTACAGAATTTCCAGGCTGCTTCTTAAAAGGAGTTGATTCAATGTTTCAGACATTATATATTCTCATTACTCAACATGACAACTGCAATTCTGTGGCTTTTCAGCATGTCAGATTTGTCAGTTTGACAAATTGTATTTTGAGTAAGTGTGCTTCCCAATTTCAGGTTTATGGCAATTTGCCTATGGTAAAAGTAGTCAGTTAAAATACACCCTAAATGCTATAATATTATGAGTAATTCAAATAATTAAAACACACTTGCTACCATTTTTTAGCCTTGCTTGCATTTAAGTATTACTAAACAATTCTAGATTGAAATCTCTTAGCAGAAATTATATTTGTGATAATTTTGTCCTGTGTACTGGGATTTTAATGTGTATTTTGTTGCATAGTCCATATTTTTTTTAAGTTGGATTTATAAAATCAAATAGAAGGCTAGAGCGGTCAAGGAACATCCTTTGTAGTTTTCTTTATCTTGCCTCACCTCCAGGAAGAAGTAACAATTATACAGGCCTATTGATTGAAAGGTAAATAAGGAATAAGGAATAAATAAACATTACATACAGTACTGTTCAAAAGTTTTAGGCAGGTGTGAAGAAATGCTGTAAAGTAATTTACTGCCCTCAGTTATCACTCATATTTGATATCACCCCTCGGGTCAGTCTAATTTGGCATCAAGCATCATGCTTATTTTATGTCAGTTCTCATGCATCACTCCAATTTAATGTCACGTGTCACTGGAATTTAATTTCAGGAATCACTCGAATTTAATATCAGGTATCAGATGTCACTCGAATTTAATGTCAGCTATCACTCCAATTTAATGTCAGGTATCACTCAAATTTAATATCAGATGTCACTCGAATTTAATGTCAGGTATCACTCGAATTTTGTGTCAGGTATCAGGTATCACTCGAATTTAATATCAGGTATCAGATGTCACTCAAATTTAATATCAGGTGTTTCCCTGTAAATAACCTAAACAGCGCTTATTTTCGTTTGTTTGGCCTAATTAACTCAATGGATAATAAAAGTGTTTATTATTTACGTCAGGGAACGCCCTTTAAGGCGGGTACTGAGAAGGCTGGGTTTGAGAAGATGATCTCTTCACAGACCTATTCATGCAATCTATGCAGCAGTTGAGATGTTAAGAAACATGTTAAGAAAGCACTTTCTTAACTTTCCTAGATGCACATTAAATCATGTAGAATAAAATTAGAAATAATACAGTGTGTATGTGTATATGTGTGTAATAGGTGTGTGTGTGTGTGTGTGTGTGTGTATATATATATGAATTACAAGCTACAAGGCAACAAAAGGTAAAGCTTTACCTTTTGTTGCCTTGTAGCTTGTAATTCAAATGTATTTAACAATGTTTTATCACCACAGCCTACCTCACAACTTTGAAGTGAAAACAATATAACGTTTGTAGAAAATGTACATAAAAGAAAATGTGAAAAAAGTTCTAGTGGGTGTAGACCTTGTATACACTCAAAATGTACTCGAAATGTATTTTATTTTTAGAGTGAGCTTCAGGACTGTTCTCCTCACAAAGGGATCAGGGCAATACATCAGCAAGTAAGGGACATAAAAGGTGTGCAGCCATGCTACAGGTTCTCAGATCTTATGTGTATTACCTTTTTTATTAAATACTTTTAAAATAGAATTTGCATTGTAGTCTCTCCTTTAACAACCATGTAGTACATATTAAGATTAATGTAACTGCTTTCAGAAATTATGTGCACGAAGCGCTTAGACAACTGGATTTTCGTGGACTGCAGCGGCGGAAACCTGGCCAATGTAAAATTCAAAGGTGTCAGTATTTCACCAGAGGACCAAATGACACATGGCATATAGATGGTATGTAAACAAAAAAAATCATGCTATTATACAAACCCTAATGGAGAGAGACATGGACAGTTAAAGAAATCTTAATGCTTCCACAGTAATATACTTCAAAACAAAGTTTGTTATTCAAGCCATGCAAGATATTTCTTTTGCGACTTGTCTTTGCAAAGCACCCCTTTTTGCAATGTTTATCTTTTGCCAGCTTTGATAAAAGCATTAGATAATATATTATTAGTTTGTTGTTGTTAATAATACAATATACTTATAAAGGTTTGAGTTAAAATTGTAATAAGCTAACTTTAACTTATGTTCTAATGGAGTGGCTCCCAATCCAATGAACCAATGTCTTGCTAGTTTTTGGTATTTCAATTCCTCAATTGAACTAATAGTTGGCCTAATCAGAGCTTATTAAGAATTTTAAGCCATTGGAGATGTCAGGTTGAATATAAAAGTATATTAGGTACCATCGTTCTCCAACTTTTTGTAATTTAAATTCTAAAAGTCAAATAAAGCTAATTATTATTACTATTAAGATTTTAGTTAATTGAGGGTGGATCAAAAACCAGCACAGGACCAGGATTGGCAACCACTGTTCTAAAGCAATAACATATTTTTTTACTTCATATTCACTACAATGCTTATCTATGTATGCATATCCCCATTGTAACAAATAATAGTCTTTCTATTTTTTCGTGTTTTTCAGGGAATGATAAATAGATTTTTTTTGTCATCTGGATCCACTTGTGCATTGATGGGTAACCATGTTATTATAAATCTGTGTGTGGTAGTTAAACCCTACATACATGTTTAAACTTTTTTGCATGTTTTCTCTTTGGAGTTACTCAAGACAAGTCATATGACTTCATGCAGCAACATCCAACAGAAAACCCTGCTTCATTGCCAGATATTTCATAGAGGCTGTGAGAACAGAAAATTGTAATATTTTGGCAATAACATTTTACTTATCAGCACAAAAGAGAAGGCTATCAACTGTTGGTACAGTAACTATACTAAAGATTATGTTTATTAAATGTTGAAGACACTATAGTATTATTGAAGAAGGAAGTGAGCCTGACATTTTACAGCATGTGCAATGGATTATGACTTATTTGCAAGTTGCCCACATCTACTAATAGCTGACAGGGGGCAGGAAAATACTACTGTTGTAGTGATTTAGATGTCATATAGGTATCGACAGACAAACAGCTTGGCTGGAATGAACAGCTTCCGATATGGCAAGCCTGTACATAATCAAGTAAGTAAATTAACCATTCCACAATGTAGGTATTGTTTGCTCAATTTACTACAACATGATATATACATATTTTAATGGTTTTCTTCATTTTGCAAGTTGTTTATTTATGTCTCATTTCAATCTTGAATGTACGTTTTCAAAAGATAGATGCTAAATCGATGTAACAACTTTTTTAATTTGACAGTTTTTATCATTTAACAATTAAACCAATTGTACTGAATGTTTTTTTTAGTGTACAGAATACTTTAACGGTTTCCTTAAGAAATCTTGGATATGCCTGTGGCAACAGCATATTGAGGTACCATTTTGGTATTTAAAATATATATTAAACATACACAGAACAATGGGAATATGATTTTTAAATTTAATATTTACCAGTATGGTTGTGTGCTATTGCAAACTCATGGTCATAATATAGTAGTAACTAAAATGTTTTCTCCAAATGTTTGCAGTAAAACATTAAAAAATGATTATATTTGATTGACAAAATGCCAATTAATAACTCAAAGTTAATGCCAATTGTGAATAACCATACTATTTGTACAACTATGAATTCATCATTTTCTTTTCAGGCTATGATTGTTGCAGACCTTTAGGAAATGTCTAATCCAATCCACATGTAAGTAATTAATTAATGTACAGAATTAACAGACTGTAATATAATGTGCTGGTTACAAAATTCTCTACCCCCTGCACATTGTAGACACTGTGTGCAGTTCTGCTACTTAAACTTAATTGAAAAGGAACTGGAGATGCAGCGCATTGAATGGAACAATCACCGGATCCATTATCAGGCTGATGCTGCAGGACCTCTTGGGAAGCCTGATATCTTGTATTTCTCTCCTCCTTCAGGTAACATGCATGTTATGTGAATGAAATAAAATGTCTACTTTTAGTTATACTATATATACTATTGATTTATATATATATTTGAGAATTTGTGGCATTTAAAAATATATTTTTCACGTTTCAAGAAATTTGATATTTATGTAATATACATAGGGTGCAGTTTTTGTTTTTGCTTTCAAGAGGAAAGTACAAAATATGAAAAACTCTAATATTCTCTTAATGTTTTAAGGGACCCCTGATCTTATTTCTTCTGTGGATGAAGACCTTCAACGGTATGCAGAAACCCTCACTTGTGAAAAAGACACCCCAGTTCAAGCTGGAAATGATGTATTTAGACAAATCTGCTCTTCTCTTCTCATAAATACAACTTTCAAAGTCTGCTCAACTGTTAAGGATGCAACAGCTGCTTACTTGTTGTTAACATCCCACATCAAAACAGCTATGGATGAACTGAATCTTGATTACCCTCAAACATTTTTACAGCCTTGCAGAGTTTATAGAAAGGTTCTTCAAGTTTTACAACCATAAGTGCAATTGAAAATCCCTGTACATGATCTTAGCATGCCTGTCAGGAAATACATTGTCATAATATGGCGATGTGGAGAGCGATATTGGGGCATGTCGCAATTATCTGATTGTTGGAAGGATGGGGTTCGGGGAAGAATTGTTGGATTTATTTGTGGCTCTGAGGGTGCTGTGCCTAAATTGCTCTGCATTGATGGAAGGAGATGGATTTCTTATGTGGACAGTTAAATCTGAAGGGAGCCGTGGAGGGGGCGAAGGAAAGTGTAAGGACTCTTAATGGAGAGAAAGGGGAGGGGTCTGAGGTGGAACAGGATATTTTTAGTTGGTTTCCCATTAATCTTATTATAAAGAAAAAGGAGTGTTTTAATAAGTTAAACATTTCGTTTTTTTTAGTTTTTTTTGTCAGTGTATGTTGTGTTTTTGTGGAGTATTTAAGTGTTTCTTTTTCCTTTTCATTTTGGGGAAATGTGGATCTGAATAAACATTGTGTATTTTATGTTTGTCCATGGTGGCTCTCTGGGTGACTGCATGGTAATCAGAACCTGCGTGGGGGATAGTAAGGGGTGACTTGACGTTTCCTTCCCCTCACCATAATCAACCTGAAGGTGGCGTAGTTTCAGGAGGTAGATAGAAAGTTGCTTTTGTGCGGGAATTAACTAGGGGGCCCTGCTCTTCCCGGGGCTCTGCCAGTGACCCTGGTACACCCATCTACTGTCCGGAGAAGTCTGGTCGGAAGTGACCTTCATGGAAGACTTGCGCCCAAAAAACGTGGAAACAAGGCCGAGCGACTCAACTATGCAGGAAAACACAGGAACTGGGGTGCAGAAAAATGGCAGCAGGTGCTCTGGACTGATGAGTCAAAATTTGAAATATTTGGCTGTAGCAGAAAGCAGTTTGTTTGCCGAAGGGTAGTAGAGTGGTACATGAATGAGTGTCTGCAGGTATCAGTGGCCCCTATCTGGGATTACATGAAGATTTGTTCTCCAAGATGTTTTGGCCAACCTACCTGCCGAGTTCCTTCAAAAACTGTGCGCAAGTGTACCTAGAAGAATTGATGCTGTTTTGAAGGTAAAGGGTGGTCACACCAAATATGGATTTGATTTAGATTTTTCTTCTGTTCACTCAATTTGCATTTAGTTAATTGATAAATATAATCTATTAACATGTCTAATTTTGAAAGCATTCTTACTTACAGCATTTTTTCACACCTGGCTAAAAGGTAAGTAAGGAATGAGCAAGAAGGAATCAAGTTCACTAAGGTTCTGGAGGAGAGAGAGATATAGCCACAAAGGTGAAAAAAGATTTATTATGCTGGAGGGAGCTCAGAGAAGAGCAACTAGAGTAATCTCTGGTTGTTATTAAATGTCACATAAGGATAGCTTACAGGACTTGATTTTTATTATTATTATTATTATTATTATTATTATTATTATTATTATTATTATTATTATTATTATTATTATTATTATTATTATTATTAATGATTTCTTAGCAGACACAATTGTACAAAGCAATTTATTCAAAAACCTGACAAAACTTATTCATGTTCAGCGATGTCTGGGGATAAAAAATGGATATTCAGATTAGGGGTATTTAGGTTTTGAAAAAAATAGGCACTTCCTTGCTGCAAGTGTTTTACTGAGGATATGGAAAAAGTGATCCCAGTGATCTAGTAGTAGTAGCAGAGCCTCTACATTCCTTTTAAGAACCCTTCTCCCCAATATATTATAGCTGTACTGTTTGCATTTTGGACTCAATAACTTGATATCACATCTGCAAATCAGTCAGATAATATCATTCATATGGCCAAGATGAGACACAAATAGCCTATTCTTGCATTCCAACTAGTAGAGATCATGACAGGAACATAATAAAAACAATTGTCTCTACAAGATAAAGGACATACAGCACCAAAAACCTCCTGTTGTCTTCACCAAATCCAGTCTAAAATGTTACAACTTTCAATCTACACATAAATGATACAAAGCTTACTGGCAATCCTGATATTAACAGGAACAGAGTTCAAAAGGCAAGGTACATATTGACTAGGCAAGCAGCGTATTACTTTCAACACAGCTTTTCCACTTAATGGTAATCCTTAGCAGTGATAGGGGCCTCTCACTCCATATTGCATCACTGTGAATGGAGCCTGGACCATGGAATGCTACCCTTCCACTCTCTGGTAGCTGTGGAATGTGGTCCATTCAGTAGCCGAGTTCACCCAATGATGTAAACATATCTTCACTTCATTAGAACTCCCCCAGATGTAAACAGAAGTAAAGGATTATCGTTCTGCCCTCCCTTTTGTCAGTCACACAGACATACTACCAGTAGGACTATCTGACTCTTATCAGGTTCTCCTGAAACAGTGCTTTTTCTCCCCTTGGTTCTGTTCAACAGGTATTTAGCAGTTCTGCACAGTTTCAAAAGCCCAGAAACACAAGACACTATTGATAGCTTCTGTTCAACCTAGGTTTTGTATTAACTCCACCCCCTCAAAAATAAATAAATAAAATAATAACTATAAAAACACAGTTGCATTAACAGAATTGGTATTTGCAAACCAGGTGAAACACCTAATTAAAAAAACAACATATAACATTATAAAAAAAATTGCATTGTTCTATTATTTGAAAAAAAATAATCTTTAATATTCTTTAATTTGGTACCTGTAAAGATTTTTACAACAGGTAAAATATTGATTGGGTCCGTGGATATAAAGGTTAAAACTCACCACATTTTTAAATAATAAATCACTGTACAATTTCCCCTTAAATAGATAAATGCTTCTAATAATTTTAAATCAATTGGATATCCATTCTGGAGGTTTTAATACAAACTATACTGAACAAAAACATAATTGCAAAGTAATGTAAAGTTTCATGAGCTGAAATTAAAGATTCCAGAAATGTTCTATGCACCCAAATAGCTAATTTCTTTAAAATGTTGTGCACACATTTCTTTACAACTCTGTTAGTGAGCATTTCTCCTTTGCCAAGATAATCCATCCACCTGACAGGTGTGGTATATCAAGAAGCTGATTAAACAGCGTGCATTAAACGGGTGCATAGTCGTAGGTTTAAGGGGAGACGGTTCCCCCCCAATGTTGAGAGAACCTTAAATTGTCTCCCTCAACATTGTATGCCCTGCTCCATAGGCGAACTGGACACCCCCCCTCAATATTGACAATATTGACTCTGTTCTGAAACACAACCTACGCCCTGCACAGGTGCACCTTGTGCTGGGACAATGAAAGGCGACAGGCTGCTCTAAAATGCATAGGCAAAGGTTTAGCGGGTGATGGAATGCTGGTAGAATGTTAAATATTCCCTCCCGATAAAATGTGTGCCCACGGATTTGAAATCCATGTCCCCCATGTCCAACCGGCCTCACAACCTCAGACCATGTGTATCCACACTGGACCTCCACATCTGGCTTCTTCACCTGCAGCTACCCGGACAGCTGATGAAACTGTGTTTGCACAACAGACGAATTTCTGCACAAACTGTCAGAAACCGTCTCAGAGAAGCTCATCTGCGTGCTCATTGTCCTCACCAGGGTCTTGGTCTTGAACATTCCTGCAGTCAACATGCCATTTGCACACTCCTTCATAACCTGAGACTTGAAATCCATAGATTAGGGCCTAATAAATGTATTTAAATTGACTGATTTCCTTAATTAATTCAGAAACAAAGTAATATTGGAAAGAAGTGTATATTTATTTTTAAACTTAATTCCAGAATATTATTTAGAGCTTATTTGGAGTTTAAAAAGGTGTTGTAGATTTTAGCTGTGGAGCCCAAAATAGCTGATAAATTCTAGTCCATTAAACTTTTATTTGAGAGTTTCCTGAAACACATTAGTTTTTCCATTCTGAAGCCACAGGGGTCTATGGAATGTGATACAAATGTCTGGAACTTGTCATCTTCCCTTGCCCATCTTAATCTTGACAAGTTTAGTTTATACTCATCCATTAATAGAATGAAAATGACTGATTTTCTGCCTTTTGAAAAACAACAACATTGGTTCCTGACCCCCTTTGGTCTGCCCATGGCAGTTTCATTCTCTGAACAAAGTTGAAATGATTTCTTGCCATTTAGTGTTTTTCTTTTACTTCCCATCTGTCATGCAGTATAAGAATGTCAGTTTCCATATACATAGTCACTGATATCCTATAAAACTTTATAATACAAATTTTCCATATTAATATTGTACTTTTATCAGGAGATTTCTATACATTTTATATTGTCTTTGCGTACACTGCAATTTGCAAATATTTATTGTCATTTGTTTTATAGCTCCCTGTATATTTACCATGCAATAGTATTTTGAATGCTAGACATCTTGGATAAAGGCATCAGCCACCAAAAGGAAAGAAAGAAAGAAAGAAAAGTCACACAGCACTTAATGCAAAGGCAGTTCATGGTATGATCAGTCAGGAAAAGTATGTTTATAATTTGACATTATCCTGAACAATTAAGATGCATTTCAAAACACCCTTAACTTAATCCATGCAGATCCATGACATATTTACTAGATGGATCTATGATTTGAATATTCTCCTGCTCTGACATTACAAACATTAACTTGCTAGTTATGTATTACTTAAAAGTTGTAATTTGCCTCATTCAAATTACATATAATTAGCTTTCTCTTAATTTCTCTCAAAATCTGGCATTAAAGACAGAGAGAGTACAGACATTTGATTGGTTGGGCCAGTAAGAGGAATGATACTGTATGACCAAGGCTTATAAAGACTGTAAGAGGTGCTTGTAATCATTGACACCAAAGTTTAAATTCCAATTAATCCATCTTGAAGGGGTTAAAGAGCTGACCCACAAAGAAGTAACAACATATACACTAACCTGGTCACTTCTGTGTCAGATAGCCTTTGTAAATCACTGATAGCAAAGTCAATCAGAATTTTCCTGACAAAATGCAGCAGCCCTCCTGAAATGTAAATACCAAAAAGTATTTTATTGCTTCCCTGCTTTCCAGTAGAGGTTCGTCATGTCTTGGGTTCAACCTGATGATTACTCTTTGTCCACATGAATGACTAGCAAGGGCTTAAGCTAGTTTTAGGAAACTATAGCAGAATGTTTTTGTCCTCATATACACCGATCAGCCATAACATTATGACCACCTGCCTAATATTTTGTAGGTCCCCCTTTTGCCACCATAACAGCCCTGACCCATGGAGGCATGGACTCCTCTAGACCTCTGAAGGTGTGCTGTGGTATCTGGCACCAAGACGTTAGCAGCAGATCCTTTAAGTCCTGTAAGTTGTGAGGTGGGTCCTCCATGGATCGGACTTGTCCAGCACATCCCACAGCTCGATTGGATTGAGATCTGGAGAATTTGGAGGCCAAGCCAACACCTTGAACTTGTGATTCATCAGGCCACCTTCTTCCATTGCTCCGTGGTCCCGTTCTGATGCTCACGTGCCCATTGTAGGCGCTTTCAGCAGTGGACGGGGGTCAGCATGGGCACCCTGACTGGTCTGCAGCTACACAGCCCCATACGCAACAAACTGTGATGCACTGTGTATTCTGACACCTTTCTATCAGAACCAGCATTAACTTTTTCAGCAATTTGAGCTACAGTAGCTCGTCTGTTGGATCTGACCACACGGGCCAGCCTTCGCTCCCCATGTGCATCAGTGAGCCTTGGCCACCCATGACCCTGTCTCCGCTTCACCGCTTTTCCTTCCTTGGACCACTTTTGATAGGTACTGACCACTGCAGACCAGGAACACCCCACAAGAGCTGGAGTTTTGGAGATGCTCTGACCCAGTCGTTTAGCCATCACAATTTGGCCCTTGTCAAAGTCGCTCAGATCCTTACGCTTGCCCATTTTTCCTGCTTCTAACACATCAACTCTGAGGACAACATGTTCACTTGCTGCCTAATATATCCCACCCACTGACACCTGTCAGTGGTCATAATGTTATGGCTGATCGGTGTATATATTTAGACACATACCCATGGAATTTTATAATTAAAATTAAAATAAAAGCAGCATTGGTAGTCAAACATTCAAGTACAATCCCAACAAAATGTTGTCCAGTTAGTGGTACTGTATAGTTTGCAATTACAATATAAATACATTCTGAAACCATCTATACACATGAATACTCACTGGCGGAGCCAGAGGGGTGTCTAGGGTGGCACTGGCACCCCAAAATTTCATTAGCTACTGGCATTTTGATGCTGATTGACATCTCATTTCACCTCTTGTTGAAAGAAGCATTTATTTTGACATTCGACAGTGCATTTTTCAAATTGAGGACGAGGAAGAGAGAATATTAACGTTGGTTGCGAGATACAGAAGAATAAAAATAAGAAGAACATACCTAAGAAGAAGAGACAATATTTCCACAGCTCCACAAGCTCTTTTCATGATTGGCAAAAACATATTTGAAGTAAGTTTTAAGGTTTAGCATCGGGTTTAGGTTTCCTGAATAACTTTTACGAAAGTTGAGTTGCTGTGAAAGTTAATGTTAGACCTATGGCTCCATTAACAGACAGTTAATCAGATAAGAGAGATCGGTTCCCAATTTACCCTAACATTATGTTTACATCTGTGCTAGTAATAAATGCATATACAGTGCAGTGTCATAACAATCAATCAGTCCAGGCAAAATCCTAAGAGAGATCAGGATAAATGAGGAGGAGGTACTAAAGGGACTAGCAGAATTAAAAACAAACAAATCACCTGTACTAGATGGTATATTTCCAACAGTACTTAAAGAAATTAGGGAAATTATTTATAGGCCGCTAAATCAAATATTCCAAATGACACTTAGAACAGGGGATGTGCCAACTGACTGGAAGACAGCAAATGTCATACCAATCCACAAGAATGGGGACAAAACTGAGCCAGGAAATTACAAACCAATCAGTCTCACCTGCATCACCTGTAAAATGTTGGAAATAATTATTAGACAGAAAATAGAGGAGCATCTTAATGAAAACCATATTCTTGGAGATAGTCAACATGGATTTAGACGAGGCAGATCATTCTTAGTAATTTATTATAATTTTTTGAACATGCAACTGCAGCTGTAGATCATGTGAAAGCATAAACTTAGATTTTCAGAAAGCTTTGGATGAGGTTCCATACCAAAGACTAATCCTCAAATTGGAAGCTGTAGGTATTCAGGGTAAAGTAAGTAGGTGGATTATGAATTGGTTGATGTATAGGAAACAGAGGGTGTCGATTAGAGGAATCGCTTCTAACTGGAGTGAGGTTGTTAGTGGAGTTCCACAGGGATCGGTACTAGGGCCTTTGCTTTTTCTAATCTATATTAATATACACTCACCTAAAGGATTATTAGGAACACCATACTAATACTGTGTTTGACCCCCTTTCGCAATCAGAACTGCCTTAATTCTATGTGGCATTGATTCAACAAGGTGCTGAAAGCATTCTTTAGAAATGTTGGCCCATATTGATAGGATAGCATCTTGCAGTTGATGGAGATTTGTGGGATGCACATCCAGGGCACGAAGCTCCCGTTCCACCACATCCCAAAGATGCTCTATTGGGTTGAGATCTGGTGACTGTGGGGGCCAGTTTAGTACAGTGAACTCATTGTCATGTTCAAGAAACCAATTTGAAATGATTCGACCTTTGTGACATGGTGCATTATCCTGCTGGAAGTAGCCATCAGAGGATGGGTACATGGTGGTCATAAAGGGATGGACATGGTCAGAAACAATGCTCAGGTAGGCCGTGGCATTTAAACGATGCCCAATTGGCACTAAGGGGCCTAAACTGTGCCAAGAAAACATCACCCACACCATTACACCACCACCACCAGCCTGCACAGTGGTAACAAGGCATGATGGATCCATGTTCTCATTCTGTTTATGCCAAATTCTGACACTACCATCTGAATGTCTCAACAGAAATCGAGACTCATCAGACCACGCAACATTTTTCCAGTCTTCGAGTGTCCAATTTTGGTGAGCTTGTGCAAATTGTAGCCTCTTTTTCCTATTTGTAGTGGAGATGAGTGGTACCCGGTGGGGTCTTCTGCTGTTGTAGCCCATCCGCCTCAAGGTTGTACGTGTTGTGGCTTCACAAATGCTTTGCTGCATACCTCGGTTGTAACGAGTGGTTATTTCAGTCAAAGTTGCTCTTCTATCAGCTTGAATCAGTCGGCCCATTCTCCTCTGACCTCTAGCATCAACAAGGCATTTTCGCCCACAGGACTGCCGCATACTGGATGTTTTTTCCTTTTCACACCATTCTTTGTAAACCCTAGAAATGGTTGTGCATGAAAATCCCAGTAACTGAGCAGATTGTGAAATACTCAGACCGGCCCGTCTGGCACCAACAACCATGCCACGCTCAAAATTGCTTAAATCACTTTTCTTTCCCATTCAGACATTCAGTTTGGAGTTCAGGAGATTGTCTTGACAAGGACCACACCCCTAAATGCATTGAAGCAACTGCCATGTGATTGGTTGGTTAGATAATTGCATTAATGAGAAATTGAACAGGTGTTCCTAATAATCCTTTAGGTGAGTGTATATCTGGACTCTGGGATAGTTAGCAAACTTGTCAAATTTGCAGATGATAGTAAAATAGGTGGCTCAGCAGATAGAATCTCGGCAGCACAGGCTATTCAAAGGGACTTAGATAACATTCATTTGTGTGAAATTCAATGTGGTCAAGTGCAAGGTAATACATGCAGGAAACAAAAATGTCCACTATAATTACACTATGGGAGGAATAGAACTAGATGAAGTACCACATGAGAAAGACTTAGCAGTCTATGTGGACTCCTCACTTTCTCCAGCCAAACAATGTGGGGAAGCAATAAAAAAGGCAAACAGAATGTTAGGGTATATTGTCAAAAGTGTAGAATTTAAAACAAAGGAAGTAATATTAAAACTGTACAATGCACTAGTTAGACCTCATCTGGAATACTGTGTACAGTTCTAGGCACCACACCTCAAGAAGGATATCGCTGCTCTAGAGGCAGTTCAGAGGAGAACATCTAGACTTCCAGGTTTCCAGGTTTGAAGGGTATGTCCTACTCGGAGAGACTGAGGGAACTGGACCTTTTCACCCTAGAACAGAGGAGACTACGTGGGGACTTGATCCAAGTCTTCAAAATCATGAAGGGCATCGACCACATCAAACTAGAGGAGCTTTTCCAGATCAGCAGGGACACACGCACCCAGGGACACAAATGGATTTGGGCTACAAGGCATTCAAAACGGAAAACAGGAGATGCTTCTTTACACAGAGAGTAGACACAATCTGGAACAAACTCCCCAGCAATGTGGTAGATGCTGAAAATTTGAGAACATTCTAAAATAGACTGGATAGGATCCTTGGAACACTTAGTTATTAATGGACACCAAAGGAGCACGATGGGTTGAATGGCCTCCTCTCGTTTGTAAACTTTCTTATAAGTTACAGTATACAAATGTTTAGCTAATGTGCAGTAACTAGTAGGCTGCAGCTGTCATTGTTCAGCAAGTTAATATTTAGCAATTTGAAATCCATTAACTCAGATTTTCGTACTTGAATTCAAAATGAACAATTATTATCAACTATGCAATTTATGTAACACACAAATGCTATCTTATGTCCTTGGTGCTTGAGCTTTATTTTCTGAAAATAAATCATAGGATTCATTCATGCTCCTCAGATGCCAGATTAGGGTTTTGCACTAATTTTCTGTCATGGTCTATGGACCCCCTGAGGTAGCCTTGGCCACCCCGACCACCCCATGTATACAACTCTAGTTCTGCCACTGTGAATACTGCCTTCCATCCATTGCCGAAGCAGTCGGGCCCACCCCCGTTTCTGAAGGTTTTCAAACAGCAGGCCACTGAAGGTAGTTCTTTGTCTGCTGTATGGGGTCACAGAGGGATTATGGGATAGGTTTAAAAAAATGTTTTTTAATGAATGGATAAAAAACAACTCTTAGTAATATTAGTGATATGTATTCATGTGTGATTTAATACTGCAATGTAAGCAAGAGCTGAACATGTAATGTAGATATTTTATTAAAACAAGTAAAATTAGTGTTAAGACAAGAAACACTTCTATGTGTCAATCATAGTTTTCAGAAAACGTATTGTTATCTCATAAAAACAGATTCAGGAAAATAAATATTATTTGGGAAAGCAAATTTTCAGAAAATAACAACATGGTTGTCATGTAAATCCAATTTTCAGAAAATGTATTCTGATACTGTAACTGCACACATGCAACCTGACCTTCATTTGTGCTCAGCCTACTAAAGCATCTGAAATATTGTCTTTTGTTTTTTTCCCCAAATGATCGGTGGAACTCTATTGGAACTTGAACTGGCTTCTCATATAAACAAGCAGAACAGATTACCTTAGTTTTACAGAATACTGCATGTCACGTAAATGTACTAAATGCAAAGTTAATTTTGGAAGTTTGTAACTCAGACACTGGCCCTCCAAGACTGGACTTATGTAACTTCCTTTATAGATACCACAGCTGATTGTTATTCAGTCAGTTTTACAAAAATGTACACCCCTGTCCATATTCACCAGATAGTGGAGAGTGGCCACATTCCTACATGCTAGTTGATAAGATTAAGGTGATCTGGGGCTCCAACTGGGTGATGATGATGTTGACAGCAGCCAGCTCCCAATGTGAACACATCTGAATTCATTATGACCCCTAGGATTCAACTTGCTAATCTTTTTTTTTATAATTTGACCTCCTAAAAATGCTTCCCCTCCTCCAGGGTGTGTCCCATGGAATGACAAATCCATGATCTGTGTCACGCAAAGTTGACTGTATATATGAGAGCTGCCCTTTGTGTCACATGGGCCTCCATTGCCCTGCACTGAACCAAATGCATGTCTCATCAGGAATTTCAAACAAACGGTTTGTGTTTGCCAATCGTTGTGATTCTCCAAAGGACACAGCGTCCTTGTTGTGAATAGTCAAAACAAATATCTGCTTCCCTGTTTGTCAACTCAGGGTGTTTCAATGGCAGTTGAGCAGGCCGAATCTTGTGTTTCTAGGAGTTGTGGTGCATGCAAAACATGTCTCAGTCTTTCTGCACCGGTACACCTATCAATCAATATTTTTAACACTCTCTCTTTCACACACACAAATTCTTAAACAAGTTCATGCTTTGCTACACTGCTTTTACTGGTTGCTACATGACATCCACAGAGGTATCTCTTAGTGTCTGCTCTTGAAAGGGTCCCGAGTAATGATACAGAATTCTTGGCGGTAGTTTGAATGTGGAGGTAACATGATCTGTTGTTTAAACATACAAAGCTGACATCAGAAGCAAAGTACATATTGTTTTTGGCATTTTCATTGGAAAATCCTGTACTGTCTGTGCTTTTAGTCATCTAACTTAGTCCATTAAAATTCTAGTGCCTAGAGAAATTGAACAAAATCCATATTTACATTTACCTATACAAAAATAAAAAAAACAGCTATTAAAATAAATGAAATATTGATGTAAATTGATGTAATCAGTGTACAGAGCAACAAGTCTAATTGGCAAGATACGTTTGTGTTTTGTAGCTGCTCCCTTTTGTGCTTGGTATTTTGTAAACTTCCATATTATAACTTTATCAAAGGAGTTCTTTTTAGCAAGGTGGGGGTTTGCATGAATGTATTTACAGATTGAACCAATTTCACTTCAGCTGGGTAGTAAGTTACAGAAAAAGATACACTGAAAGAATCCAGTTTCACAGAAATGCATTTCCACTTTCCACCCTGATGACTTAAGGCTTTAAACTATGGTCTTAGTCACTTAGTCATCAGCAAGTCGTAATAGAAATGGGCAGGAATTCTATGCCTACAGGAGAACTCAGATAAGAGACCCTTCCTTGACCTGTTTAATACAGTGCCTTTTCACAGGCAGTCTGTTTCTCTGCTCAACAGCAGTGTCAGACTGAAACTCCTGAGCAGACCAGTGCCATTCTGAGAGCTTTCACAGAGGGATGTAATAACAGTGTATGGCCAAGCTCCTGCTCCATTTCACCAATATAAACACTGTTGTTAGGAGATAGAAACTATAGCTTTTAATCAGCCTCAAACAGACACTTACACAAAAAATCGATATGGTCTGTTTTTAACTGTACTTTTCACCATAATTCCTACACTGAAATTAATAAATGTGTAAATATCAGTGATCAGATATGTCCCAAGGAAATTAAGTGTTGTTTTAGTGGTTTAGCCTGACAATACAACAATGGGACCATTTTTTTTTTAATTGTAAATATTTTACTATTGTTATATATATATATAAACTATCATACAGTATGTATATATCATTCAGCTTATGATAAGGTTCCACACCAAAGACTGATCCTCAAATTGGAAGCTGTAGGTATTCAGGGTAATGTAAGTAGATGGATTATGAACTGGTTGTTGTAAAGGAGACAGAGGGTGTCGATTAGAGGAGTCGTTTCTTACTGGAGTAAGGTTGTTAGTGGAGTTCCACAGGGATCAGTACTAGGGCCTTTGCTTTTTCTAATCTATATTAATGATCTGGAATTTGCAGATGATACTAAAATAGGTGGCTCAGCATATACAATCCCGGCAGCACAGGCTATTCAAAGGGACTTAGATAATATTCAGTTGTGGGACAACACCTGGCAGATGAAATTCAAAGTGCAAGGTAATACATGCAGGTAACAAAAATGTCCACTATAATTACACTATGGGAGGAATAGAACTAGAACTAGAACTAGTAATGCATGAGAAAGACCTAGGAGTGGATTCCTCACTTTCTCCAGCCGAACAATGTGGAGAAGCAATAAAAAAGGCAAACAGAATGTTAGGGTATATTGTCAAAAGTGCAGAATTTAAAACAAGGGAACTAATGTTAAGACTGTACAATGCACTAGTTAGACTTCATCTGGAATACTGTGTACAGTTCTGGGCTCCACACTTCAAGAAGGATATCGCTGCAGTTCAGAGGAGAGCAACCAGACTTATTCCAGGTCTGAAGGGAATGTGCTACTCGGAGAGACTGAGGAAACTGAACCTTTTCACCCTGGAACAGAGGAGACTACGTGGGGAGTTGATCCAAGTCTTCAAAATCATGAAAGGCATAGACCACATCAAACCCTCTGGGCTCCTCTGAGCTTTTCCAGATTAGCAGGGACACACGCACCCGGGGACACAAATGGAAATTGGGCTTCAAGGCATTCAAAACGGAAAACAGGAGACACTTCTTTACACAGCGAGTAGTCACAATCTGGAACAAACTCCCCAGCAATGTGGTAGAAGCTGAAAGTTTGGGAACATTTGAAAATAGACTGGATAGGATCCTTGGATCACTTAGTTATTAATGGACACCAAACAAGCATGATGGGTCGAATGGCCTCCTCTTGTTTGTAAACTTTCTTATGTTCTTATGTTCTTATATACACTCACCTAAAGGATTATTAGGAACACCTGTTCAATTTCTCATTAATGCAATTATCTAACCAACCAATCACATGGCAGTTGCTTCAATGCATTTAGGGGTGTGGTCCTGGTCAAGACAATCTCCTGAACTCCAAACTGAATGTCTGAATGGGAAAGAAAGGTGATTTAAGCAATTTTGAGCGTGGCATGGTTGTTGGTGCCAGACGGGCCAGTCTGAGTATTTCACAATCTGCTCAGTTACTGGGATTTTCACACACAACCATTTCTTGGGTTTACAAAGAATGGTGTGAAAAGGGAAAAACATCCAGTATGCGGAAGTCCTGTGGGCAAAAATGCCTTGTTGATGCTAGAGGTCAGAGGAGAATGGGCCGACTGATTCAAGCTGATAGAAGAGCAACTTTGACTGAAATAACCACTCGTTACAACCGAGGTATGCAACAAAGCATTTGTGAAGCCACAACACGTACAACCTTGAGGCGGATGGGCTACAACAGCAGAAGACCCCACCGGGTACCACTCATCTCCACTACAAATAGGAAAAAGAGGCTACAATTTGCACAAGCTCACCAAAATTGGACAGTTGAAGACTGGAAAAATGTTGCCTGGTCAGAATTTGGCGTAAACAAAATGAGAACATGGATCCATCATGCCTTGTTACCACTGTGCAGGCTGGTGGTGGTGGTGTAATGGTGTGGGGGATGTTTTCTTGGCACACTTTAGGCCCCTTAGTGCCAATTGGGCATCGTTTAAATGCCACGGCCTACCTGAGCATTGTTTCTGACCATGTCCATCCCTTTATGACCACCATGTACCCATCCTCTGATGGCTACTTCCAGCAGGATAATGCACCATGTCACAAAGGTCGAATCATTTCAAATTGGTTTCTTGAACATGACAATGAGTTCACTGTACTAAACTGGCCCCAGCAGTCACCAGATCTCAACCCAATAGAGCATCTTTGGGATGTGGTGGAACGGGAGCTTCGTGCCCTGGATGTGCATCCCACAAATCTCCATCAACTGCAAGATGCTATCCTATCAATATGGGCCAACATTTCTAAAGAATGCTTTCAGCACCTTGTTGAATCAATGCCACGTAGAATTAAGGCAGTTCTGAAGGCGAAAGGGGGTCAAACACAGTATTAGTATGGTGTTCCTAATAATCCTTTAGGTGAGTGTATATATAAGAACATAAGAACATAAGAAAGTTTACAAACAAGAGGAGGCCATTCGACCCATCATGCTTGTTTGGTGTCCATTAATAACTGAGTGATCCAAGGATCCTATCCAGTCTATTTTCAGTCTATTAAAACTAACATACAGTAGTTTTAATGAATTACATACCTAACAGTCTCTTTAGCAGAGGCTTACCCGCTCATCAAGAAAATGAAATCAGTAATGCTTATTGGATCAGAGAGTATCTTGGCAAGTAAGTAATATATTAATTTTCAAATTGCAAATTAGGATAACTGTCAAATATTGACAAATATTGGAAGTGTACTTACATAATGACATACTGCTGGAATTATATAAAATCTTTATAGTGTCACATTGTCTTCTGGTGATATGACAACAATACAAATTTTATCAAAGGTTCAAATGTTCACTTTTCCACTTCTTACTTTCAATTCAGAAGATAAGTTAAATACCTGTCTTGGTAGCATTCCTACACCATGTACACCTTTGGGTGTCATTATATGAAAGCTAGCTACATTTATAATAAGGTTCTTTAAAAAGTCAAATAAAGCAAAAACAATTATAAATTTGATTGACCTGTCTGTTAACAGGTATCTACACTGAGGTACATCAAATCAAATGAAATAACAGGCAATTAGGATTGAGTGCAAAGATAAGGATATGTTTTGACTGATCTGCGTATCTCTCACTATCGCTATGTGCTCCATAAACAACAAGTCAAGGGAACACCACCATCGGATATTTCCCTAGCTGATGAGCATCACTAAATGTTGTTATTTTTATTATTATTACTATTAATTCCATTGTATGTGTCTGTGCTGTCAGTACCTGTGTAGGACATGGTACATTGACAGTCAATTGCAAATAGTTAAAACAACATCCGTATTGCTTCATTTATTTATTTGTAACCACAGAGAAAGCAGGGATGGTTTTGTTCCACCCCCACACAGAAGAAATGGCTTGTGAAGCTGAGAAAACACACAAAAAAGATATGCAGTAAGTTGCCTTGACAAAGACATTGAATGAAAAACAGCAGATCCTTAGATCGCTAGCCAATTCCCATGGCCTGTCTGCAAACACAGTCACCAGATTCTGTGTCTTCTCAATCATTAATTCAATTAATTAATTCAGGGGTTCCCAAACCAATTACTTCTTTTAATACTTTACATTAGAAAATCACATTAACCTATTTTAAGTGCCAGGTTAAAGAACTCTTTGTGAGCTGCTGGGATGACCAGGTGTTAGGAATTTAGCCAGCTGACCCAATAAAGAATTGGAAAAGCTTATGTGATACTGTCACTGTTTCATCCCACACATCCCGCAATTCACAAGTTTGCTACCAGAGGTCATCATCACCTGAATTCTAACCCTGGCTCAGTCACACTCCTGCACTTACCCAATTAACATTCCTCAACACCACCAACACCACCGGTTAAACGATCATGACATGAAGCTGCAACTGAATCAACTGTTGCATGGAACACCACCAATCGCTGTACCTGCACCTCCTCTGGCAGTGGCTGCGGCTCCCCCCGCAGTGCCTGTAGTGATGCCATGGTCTGTCACCTCACTATTCCAGAGAAGTTTGATGGCACTTTGGACAGATGTGAGGGATTCCTACTGCAATGTTCCCTGTACTTTGCCAATCAGCCCTCCGCCTTCCCAGATGATGCCACAAAATGCAACTGGGACGCACAGACTGATGACCGAGTAGAGACAGAGGAGAGACAGAGGAGAATTCAAAAGCACCTCTGTCTGTACTGTGGCCAAGAGATGCACTTCCGTTATGCTTGTCCTGTTCGCCCTGGCTCAACCCTTGATCCCTCATTGAGTGCAGGATGCTCTCCCCTCTTCAGTCCCTCACAGAGTGTCATTTGTGTCAAAATCACGTGGGGATTATGGTTGGCCATGCGCCGGCTCCGGAGCCTGGAGCCAGCTCCAGGACCCGGACCCGGAGTGGAGCTCGACAGTTTTTGTTAGCTGGAGCTGGCAGTGCTGGAGCCGGAATGGAGCTCATCGGAGTGCTCTGGAGCCTGGAGCCCTAGCTGAGGACATGGAGCTGCTTCACTCTTTCCCCCTCCATTAAACTCACCCAGATATTAAGTCCAGTTTTCTTAAATTAACAAAATATTTAACTTCATAGGTATTGTTGTGTGTTGGAGGTTATAAAATAAGATCAGTTCTCACTCCAGCTATTAGTACATAATACATTATTTTGTATTAATTGTAATTATATGACACCTTCAATTTCTCACACCTCTCACTTTCTAGAAGTGATTCTATAATCTCAGGACATCTCTCATAAACCACTTGCAAAAGAAGTAAAGTCCATTTTAACTCTAAAGTTTTAACTATTTCCAAATTATTTTATTCCAACCAAATTATTAATCTGCCTAAATTAACCTCATTTATATCCATCTGTTATCAGAAATGTCCTGACTAGTTTGTCCAAAAGTTGGTTGCCAGGGAGTTAAAGATTCGGTCCGAATGTAATGATAGGATGTCCTTCCTGTCTGTCAATCTATATTTGCATACCGCCGCGCAATTTGTTCGCGCAGACAATCACATGTCATCAGCACGGGAACCTTGACGCTGTACAGAGCGAGTGCAAGAATGGAGTGCGAGCCGCAGCTACTATTTAAAAAAACATAATAACCATAAATAAGATGTTTACGTTCGATATTACTGTAATGTCTAACCTATGAATGAGATATGCGGTAATCTGAAACTGTTGTGATCGATTCCACCCACACGTCTCTCCTCCTGGTGCTGAGACTCTGCTCTGTGTGTGTGCGCATGTGTGATAGAGGGCTTTGGAGACACCTCTGAAGCAAGGGCGGGCTCTATGCTTTCAAAACAAGCTTGCTACAGTGAGGCAAAAAAGTATTTGATCCCCTGCTGATTTTGTACGTTTGCCCACTAACAGAAATTATCAGTCTATAATTTTAATGGTAGGTATATTTTAACAGTGAGAGACAGAATAACAACAAAAAAATCCAGAAAAACGCATTTCAAAAAAGTTATAAATTGATTTGCATGTTAATGAGGGAAATAAGTATTTGACCCCTTCGACTTAGTACTTGGTGGCAAAACCCTTGTTGGCAATCAAAAAGGTCAGATGTTTCTTGTAGTTGGCCACCAGGTTTGCACACATCTCAGGAGGGATTTTGTCCCACTCCTCTTTGCAGATCCTCTCCAAGTCATTAAGGTTTCGAGGCTGACATTTGGCAACTCGAACCTTCAGCTCCCTCCACATATTTTCTATCTTCTATCTTCTATATTCTATATATTTTATATCCTGGAGACTGGCTAGGCCACTCCAGGACCTTAATGTGCTTCTTCTTGAGTCACTCCTTTGTTGCCTTGGCTGTGTGTTTTGGGTCATTATCATGCTGGAATACCCATCCACAACCCATTTTCAATGCCCTGGCAGAGGGAAGGAGGTTCTCACCCAAGATTTGACGGTACATGGCCCCGTCCATCATCCCTTTGATGCAGTGCAGTTGTCCTGTCCCCTTAGCAGAAAAACACCCCCAAAGCATAATGTTTCCACCTCCATGTTTGACGGTGGGGATGGTGTTCTTGGGGTCATTCCTCCTCCTCCAAACACGGTTGATGCCAAGGAGCTCGATTTTGGTCTCATCTGACCACAACACTTTCACCCAGTTCTCCTCTGAATCATTTAGATGTTCACTGGCAAACTTCAGACGGGCCTGTACATGTGCTTTCTTGAGCAGGGGGACCTTGTGGGCGCTGCAGGATTTCAGTCCTTCACGGCGTAGTGTGTTACCAATTGTTTTCTTGGTGACTATGGTCCCAGCTGCCTTGAGATCATTAACAAGATCCTCCAGTGTAGTTCTGGGCTGATTCCTCATCGTTCTCATGATCATTGAAACTCCACGAGGTGAGATCTTGCAAGGAGCCCCAGACCGAGGGAGATTGACAGTTTCTTCCATTTGCGAATAATCGCACCAACTGTTGTCACCTTCTCACCAAGCTGCTTGGCGATGGTCTTGTAGCCCATTCCAGCATTGTGTAGGTCTACAATCTTGTCCCTGACATCCTTGGACAGCTCTTTGGTCTTGGCCATGGTGGAGAGTTTGGAATCTGATTGATTGATTGCTTCTGTGGACAGGTGTCTTTTATACAGGTAATGAGCTGAGATTAGGAGCACTCCCTTTAAGAGAGTGCTCCTAATCTCAGTTCGTTACCTGTATAAAAGACACCTGGGAGCCAGAAATCTTGCTGATTGATAGGGGATCAAATACTTATTTCCCTCATTAACATGCAAATCAATTTATAACTTTTTTGAAATGCGTTTTTCTGGATTTTTGTATTGTTATTCTGTCTCTCACTGTTAAAATACACCTACCATTAAAATTATAGACTGATCATTTCTTTGTCAGTGGGCAAACGTACAAAATCAGCAGGGGATCAAATACTTTTTTCCCTCACTGTAACTGCTGGCTTCTCAGGATTGCATACCCTAGCTTTAAGGTCACATGCTGGAGTTACCCCTGCACCTTGTTTGCCACTTTTGAGATAATTTTGACAATAATACCAGACACCTGGTGGGTGGGGGTTTGTGAAATGTCAACCTAGAGGGGGTGCTGGCAATTAGACGATGATGGAGGGGAGGGTGAGGGCAAATTGTACACTGATAACATTTTAATGACATATTCAATAGATTACAGTACTTAAAATAACCGGATATCTTCCAAAAATACTGGACGGGGACAAAGTACATACACTACACGGTCAAAAGTATGTGGACACCTGCTCATCAAACATCTCATTCCAAAATCATGCGGATTAAGATGGAGTTGGTCTCCCATTGATGTAATAACAGACTCTACTCTTCTGGGAAGGCTTTCCACTAGATGTTGGAACATTGTTGAGGGGATTTCAGCCACAAGAGCATTAGTGAGGTCAGTCACTGATGTTGGGCGATCAGGCCTGGCTCACAGTCGGCTTTTCCATTCATCCCAAAGGTGGGATGGGGTTGAGGTCAGGGCTCTGTGCAGGCCAGTCAAGTTCTTCCACGCCATTTCTGTATGGACCTCACTTTGTGCACTCTGGTTGTCATGCTGAAACAGGAAAGGGACCAAACTCTTGCCACAAAATTGGAAGTGCAAAATCATCTAGAATGTCATTGTAGGCTGTAGCATTAAGATTTCCCTCCAGTGGGACAAAGCGGCCGAGCCCTGAGACCATTATTTCTCCTCCAAACTTTACAGTTGGTCTATGCATTTGTGCAGGTAGCGTTCTCCTGGCATCTGCCAAACCCAGATTCCTCTGTCGGACTGCCAGATGGTGAAGCTTGATTCTTCACTCCAGAGATCACATTTCTACTACTCCCGGGTCAAATGGTGACGAGCTTAACACCACTCCGGCCGATGCTTGGCATTGCACATGAAGATCTTATGCTTGTGCGGCTGCTTGGCCATGGAAACCAATTTCATGAAGCTCCCAACAAACAGTTCTTCTGCTGACATTGCTTCCAGAGGCAGTTTGGCACTCAGAAGTGATTGTTGCAACCAATGAAAGACTATTTTTATGCGCTACGTATTTCAGCACTCAACAGTCCCGTTCTGTGAGCTTGTGTGTCCGACCACTTTGCGGCTGAGCTGTTGTTGCTCCTAGATGTTTCCTCTTAACAATAACAGCACTTACAGCTCATCAGGGCAGCTCTAGCAGGGCAGAAATTTGACAAACTGACTTGTTGAAAAGGTGGCTTCCTATGACAGTGCCACATTGAAAATCATTGAGCTCTCAGCAGTAAAGTTCACCCCTTGGACTTTTTCACATGTCATTATGTTACAACATGAAATCAGAATGGATTTAATCAGAGTTTTTACCACTGATCAACACAGAAAATGTCCATAATGTCAAAGTGAAAAATATAATCTGCAATTTGTTCTAAATTAATTACAAATACAAAACAGAAAATAATTGAATGCATAAGTAATCACCCCCTTTGCTATGACACACCTGATTGAGCTGTGTTGAAACCAATTGTCTCAAGTAATTCAAGTAATTGAAAGGAGACCACCTCTGTGCAATCAAGGTCTGTCACATGATTTCAGGTTAAATACACCTGTCTCTGGGAGGTCCCACAGTTGGTTAGTACAATTCCTAACAAAAACTACATCATGAAGATAAAGGGACATTCAAATCAAATCCAGAATAAAGTTCTTCAAAAGCACCAATCAGGGTTAGAATATAAGAACATTTCCAAGGCATTAAATATCCACTGGAGCACAGTAAAGTCCATTATTAAGAAATGGAAAGAATATGGAACTGTGAATCTGCCTAGATCAAGCCGTTCTCAAAAACTGAGTATACAGGTGAGAAACGCACTAGTCAGGGAGGCAACCAAGAGGCCTATGGCCTATGGCAACTCTAAAGGAGTTATAATCTTCCACAGCTGAGCTGTGAGACACTGTTCATACAGCAACAACAGCACACAAAAGTGGCCTTAATGGGAGAGAAAAAAACTCACATCAAATCTAATTTGCCAGAAGGCATGTGGGAGATTCTGAGACCAATGGGAGGAAAATTCTATGGTCTGATGAGACCAAAATAGAGCTTCTTGGCCTCAACGCTAAGTGCTATGTTTGGCGCAAGCCAAACAATGAACATCATCCTGAGAACACCATACCTAGCATGTAAGCATGGTGGTGACAGCATCATGCTATGGGGATGCTTCTCTGCATCAGGTCCTGGAAACCTTGTAAAGATAGAGGGCAAAATGGATGCAACAAAGTACAGAGAAATCCTGGAAGAAAACCTGCTGACGTCTGTAAGAGACCTGGGACTTGGGAGAAGATTAATCTTCCAGCAGGAGAATGACCCCAAACACTGGAGTGGCTTAAAAACAAAAAGGTCAATGTCCTGGAGTGGCCCAATGAAAGCCTGGACCTCAATCCAATTGAGAATATGTGGAAAGAGTTGAAAATTGCTGTTCACCAAAGGTCCCCATACAACTTGATGGTAAAGAAGAATGGGCACAAATTGCTGTGTCCAGACTTATCCACATAGACTCATGGCTGTAATTGTTGCCAAAGGTGCCTCTACTAAATATTGACAGGTATTTTCTGTTTTGTATTTGTAATTAATTTAGAACAATTTGCAGATTATATTTCTCACATATTTTTCAACTCCTGATTAAATCCATTCTGATTTCATGATGTAACACAAAGAAATATGGAAAAGTCCAAGTGGGTTGAATACTTTTGAGAGCCACTATACCAGTGGGTTGTCCTGCACCGTAAAGTAGCTTCACATTCCAATACTGATGTATTTATTATAGAAAACTGCAGTTGCCACCCTCACCTCCAATTCCTTCTGCTGACACTACATGCCCTCCACTGGCTGCCAGTACAGTTGCAACACCTCCTGTGTCCACTTCTTTCATTGCCACCTGCCATGTTGGGGATGAACTGCACACAGTTTGCAGTGATATTGGACAGCTGATATGCAACAGGATTCCTGCATTCACAAGCAGTTTTGGGCTGGATGTAGGATGGAAGTCGTCATCAACACTGGCACCTTAATCACACCTCTCTGTCTCTGTGCAAACTATGGAGATAATATTCCAACCTTGTACTTTGGAGTGGACTGTTGTACAGAGTTCCACCTATGGTAAAAGGTGCTGTACCGAGGGCTCAGCTGGGGCTATGTATTCATTTCTTTTTACAGAGGATTGTTTGTGTTTTAAAGATTATTTTGCAGGTCTGTATTCTGTTCTTTCTAAAGTCTGATTTATACTTCTGCGTCTGCGTGTCTGCGTACATGCACGGGCGTCGTGCGCAGATGTTTGCAATATGTTTGCCAACATACTTGCACGTAAGGTTGACTCGTCCATAGGGGGCAGTGTCGTATTAACACGTCGCAATCTACAGAAAACACAAATATACAAATTGCATCCTGTATGTGCAGATCTATATTGTCTTGATATAGTTGGCTAGAGACTTAACACTAGAACATACATACACACATCTCTGCGTATGTGAATTTCTCCTACATATCCGTTCATATATTTTACTAAATATTTGAATTAAACATATATAGAGCTATGGCGATTCAGCTGTCAAATTACTCAAAATAAATGAGCAAATACAAATTGCATCCTGTATGTGCAGATCTATATTTAAATAAATACGTTCTTCTGCAACCGCCAGACCCGCAGTTTCTGTGATATTTCAGAATATAATAAATATAGCCGACAATATGGGCTTTGTAATAACAATAGTAATTGTGAAAGATTTATAATCATGTTGCTTGGTGAAACACGCGATTTTCTACATATCATATATTCATTATTATCATTATTTATTGTATTAGATTTGTACCTGATATAGCGCTCGTCTGATCCATCAAGTTTCTAACTTTCCTTTTGAATTAAATCCTGATCACGAGGCGCTGCCAACCTGAGATCACCGGCGGGGTTTAAGTGTTTCTGAGAAGTGATAGAGAGAAAGAGGGGAAACTGACTGTGAAAGTGCTGGGCAGAGCTGGAAGTGGAGTCTGTATTTGTTTGTGTTTTAAATCTATTAGAAGATAGTTACTCTTACTAAGCTGGCAATTGAGCTGAGTAATGACTGAGTAATGCGATTTCGAGCTGTTGGGTGGATGGTAGCGGTAAGCGTGCCTTGCGAGAGCTGTTTGTTTTGTTTATACAAAGTGCAATAACGACTGCTCGCTCTCCGCTCCGGTGAGTGCTTATTGCATTCTAGCTACACACTATGATACTGCCCTGTTTGAATGGTTTTAATTAGATTTTTTTTTTTTAAACTAAAAACTCTTTCCCCCGCTCTGTTTCTGGTTATAGATTTCGTTTTAATTTACTGTGAATCGTGATTTATAACTTTATAGCTAATTTATTCCTTGTTTATTATTATAATTTATTACTTTATTACAAAGTGATTGTTAGATTTAATGCAACTCCTCACTTTAATGCAACTCACCCCCAGGACTGGGAAACTATATATTTACACGTTTGGAGTTGTTTTTGGTTACTTGTTTTGAGATTGGTGTTAATTGGAGTTTATATTGTTGCTTTATTCTTTTTGGATTACTTTGTTGGAATTGAATTGGATTTGATTTGGTTCTTTTATGTATGTTGTGATAGTTGCACTTTAAGATCCCTCTTCATATACAATCTCCTGGATTAATTAAGGTTGATTTAATATTTAATATTTAATATTGAACATTGACAACTTGTTAATTGAAATATTGTAATTTATTACACTACTATTGCTAGATGTTGCACAAGAACTTGATGTATTTTGCACAACTGATCTCAGTATTTTATTATTTGTATCCTTTTTTAACAGAATAAACTTTTTTTTTTAAGTTGAATTCTGCCTCCTCTTTGCATAGTGCACTTTATAATTGCTCTCCCAATTAAAGAACCCGTGTTAGAAGTTAAAGGGGTTCTACATGTATATAAGAGGACCTTGCCCTCTATAAACACAAGGTGGTGTTGTCGGTGTTAAATAACTTAAAACATTTAAAAGCTATGTAGTGACTCACTACAGGTGCTATTCCACTTCATCAAGTAGCTGTGCCCACAGCTGTAGTGCATCAGGTCCTCAATTACCTGCATGGCCACAAATCTGTTTGGCTATTTAGAGCTTTGCAAGACACTTGTTCGAGCCAGCAGCCTCTGTTATTGGCCTTTCTGAAATTGAGGAATACTGTAAACATTGAAAGGCCTGTCAAGCTCGGACAGCTCCCGTCCCTCATCACAAGGCTCCAATGCAAACTATCTCAGCTTCCAAGCCTTTCCAGACTTCAGACTGTGGCAGCAGACCTCACTGAAATTACATTTACCTCCTGCAGTAATCATTATGTTCTCGTTGTAATGGATTCACAAAGTATTTCATTCCTGTATACCTGATCAATGTGCTACAGTAGCTAAATGCCAAGTTACGTTACTGAGCATGGAATTCCTAATGCACTACACACTGATGAGGGGATGGTACTTTGAATCGGATCTCATTAAACATGTCTGCCATTTCCTGTGTGTCACGAAAACCCACACATCAATGTGATGGTATGGTTAAAAGATGCAACCACACTATGAAAGACCAGCTGGTGAAGTAACTTTTTATCATACAACTTGAATGGGATATACTTCTTTCTTAAGCACAACTTGTATACAACACCAGTGTGCATGCCAGTACTTGCTTCACCCCTTACTTTCTAGCACATGGTTGTGAGGCTTGGCTTTCCATTAATTGTTTGCTTGATGATCCTGCTGTTTCCATTGCAACATCTGGCACACCTGCAGAAGATGCTTCTGTACTGACCAAGTGACTCTGCACTGCTCTGACCACTTCTGCTCAGCATAACCAGCTGGCCCATCAGCAACAAAAAGCCTACTGTGATGCTGGCATGAAGTGCAAAGTTTACAACGAGGGTGACTTAGTTTGCCTTACCGACCCTGCCAACTCTTGGCTCACATTGGAAGGGACCCTTTTGTGTCCTGCAGCAACTTCCTACCACGGAAGCTGTCTCTCTTATCTAGCAAAATAATAATAATAATATATATACATTGCACTCACTAACACTCTTAGTTCTATTGGATTGTACACTCACCTAAAGGATTATTAGGAACACCATACTAATACTGTGTTTGACCCCCTTTCGCCTTCAGAACTGCCTTAATTCTACGTGGCATTGATTCAACAAGGTGCTGAAAGCATTCTTTAGAAATGTTGGCCCATATTGATAGGACAGCATCTTGCAGTTGATGGAGATTTGTGGGATGCACATCCAGGGCACGAAGCTCCAGTTCCACCACATCCCAAAGATGCTCTATTGGGTTGAGATCTGGTGACTGTGGGGGCCAGTTTAGTACAGTGAACTCATTGTCATGTTCAAGAAACCAATTTGAAATGATTCGACCTTTGTGACATGGTGCATTATCCTGCTGGAAGTAGCCATCAGAGGATGGGTACATGGTGGTCATAAAGGGATGGACATGGTCAGAAACAATGCTCAGGTAGGCCGTGGCATTTAAACGATGCCCAATTGGCACTAAGGGGCCTAAAGTGTGCCAAGAAAACATCCCCCACACCATTACACCACCACCACCAGCCTGCACAGTGGTAACAAGGCATGATGGATCCATGTTCTCATTCTGTTTATGCCAAATTCTGACTCTACCATCTGAATGTCTCAACTGAAATCGAGACTCATCAGACCAGGCAACATTTTTCCAGTCTTCAACTGTTCAATTTTGGTGAGCTTGTGCAAATTGTAGCCTCTTTTTCCTATTTGTAGTGGAGATGAGTGGTACCCGGTGGGGTCTTCTGCTGTTGTAGCCCATCCGCCTCAAGGTTGTACGTGTTGTGGCTTCACAAATGCTTTGCTGCATACCTCGGTTGTAACGAGTGGTTATTTCAGTCAAAGTTGCTCTTCTATCAGCTTGAATCAGTCGGCCCATTCTCCTCTGACCTCTAGCATCAACAAGGCATTTTCGCCCACAGGACTGCCGCATACTGGATGTTTTTCCCTTTTCACACCATTCTTTGTAAACCCTAGAAATGGTTGTGCGTGAAAATCCCAGTAACTGAGCAGATTGTGAAATACTCAGACCGGCCCGTCTGGCACCAACAACCATGCCACGCTCAAAATTGCTTAAATCACCTTTCTTTCCCATTCAGACATTCAGTTTGGAGTTCAGGAGATTGTCTTGACCAGGACCACACCCCTAAATGCATTGAAGCAACTGCCATGTGATTGGTTGGTTAGATAATTGCATTAATGAGAAATTGAACAGGTGTTCCTAATAATCCTTTAGGTGAGTGTATATTACTTTGTTTACATTGTTGCCCATGCTTGTCTGTATGTTATAGAAACAGGGACGTTTCTTAGGTTCGTATTTTTGAAACTTTTTTTGAATAAAACTTAATTTGTTGGAACCCTTGGATCGTCCTGAGTTACTAAACACTAACCTTACAAAAATAACCAACTGAATGTTTTTTTTATTCATCAAGATTCAACATCAATGATTGACACCAACAAACCATCTGACAGCAGAGACAGGGATGTGCAGAGGGGGGGCAGGGGTGGTGCGAGCCACTGCCCATTTTCATTCCCCTGACCTTTTCTTTTTTTTTAAATAACCCCACTTGTCCCGATTGCCCCTCCTCCAATCCATGTTGCGATCCGCAACTGGGAAGTTGGACTGCACTTCGCCAGCCTGCCAGCCCCTCAGACCCCCGGACCGAAGTGCCCCTTCATTTGTTTCCGCCACTGCCACCCCCGCAGGGCTGTGCACATTACTGAGAAGAGATCTATATCCTGATACCTGATTGGTCCATATTACAATGCGACTATGTGACATTTTAGCAGTTATGACACAATGCACTTGCAAAACTCTATGCATATGTGACATGTCCACATGATGCTTTCATCTACATATATATAGCCTATGCATGCAAAAAGTCAGTCAAAATTGATACCTCCCATATATACATACTTTCATCCCATCTCAAAAAATGGGATTGCCTAAATGTCAGAATTCCACCAAAAAGTGATTAAATGAGCATACTGTATCAAAGAGACCAAAATGTACTAAACCAGCTGCTAAAGCAAGGATCGCCAGCCTTGATACTGGAGATCAGTCCAGTAGAGTTTATAGGTAACTCTTAATGATCAAGTTACAAAGACTTTGGATAATTAAAGCTTAGCATCAAGTTAGTAAGTTAATTGCTATTTGATAAGAGAGAAGCTTAGAGTTCTGTTCCTGGAAGGCTGCAGCGTGGGCATGTTTACATTCCTTATGCTCTTTAAATCACATCCTTAAACAAATTATCTGCTCAATAAGTACCTGAATGGATATGCCCAGTATTTAGTAACTGACACTTTAAGGGTGACCTATAAAACCTGAAAAAGGAGCCATTTGTCTTGTTTTATGTATATGTGTGTGTGTTAGTTCATCTTATGTACCCCTACAGGTCAGCGATGTCTCTATAAAGAAAGAAGACAGGTCAGCGATGTCTCTATAAAGAAAGAAGACGTGGGCTCGGGGGTGTGGCTGACTGGGAGCGCACAGTGTTTTGACCTTGCTTGTTGCTTGTTGCTTGTGCTCTGAAGATGTATGATTTTTGTTTTATCAGTGAAACCTTTTTGTTTATGCAAGTTTGTACAAAGACTAGCTGTTAATAAATCATCATCCTTTCATTCTGGAATATCATGTGGACAAAATATTTTTTTTAAAAGCATCTAAAATACCCCAGTAGCTCAGGAGTGACTTACACAAAGGATACATTTCTTTCTTCATAGTCACTACAAAATCTACTGGCTTTGTTTAGAAGAATCCTAACCTGACACATCCTAGTCCAGGGGTGTACAAACCATGGCCCACGGGCTAGATGCGGCCCATTTATAATTTATAAACGGCCCGCAACATGGTCTGTAAATTCAAGTTAAATGTGGCCCTCATGAGAATTGTTCTCCCTAAGTGGCAAGGTTAGGCTACAGCCTACAACAGATTCACTAGTGTCACTGCACAACCCAGTCTCACTGGAGCAATGTCAAAAGGCTTACGTTTAGGCATTGCTGTTTTCTGACGTCTGGTTCTCTTTAGGAGGCAGGACATATTTGATGTGCCTAATTGGGTAATTTACTTCATGAAGGCAGGACTAAGCACAGTGACAGCCCAGAAGGCTGGAATTCTGAATAAATTACCCAATCAGGTGCATCATATATGTCCTGTGTCCTAAAGGCAAGTAACCAATCAGACAACAGAGAGCCTGTGACAGGTTAGAATTATTGTAAACAAGAAACCCGGAAAAGATAATAATGGAATTGATAGATACAGATAGATATAGATACCGGCTGGAAGATCTTCACTGTGAAACAGTATAATATAAGTAAAATGTACTGTTTTATTTATGTACATTTTGCATTTAATAAATACTTGCATTAACAAACCATACATATTGCATTTCCATTTTCGTTGTTCCAATGTACATTTATATTACATACAACACGATCAGATATATATCCTCTAATATTAGGTTACATGCCTACCTATATAACAAGAATAATAATAATAGGCTAATAATATTTTCTGATCGTACTGCATGGCATAATCTTGCATTAGAAAATGATTATTAAAAAATACATAAGGAAATAATTGTCCATTTTACAGATGCTAGATTTAAGAAATAGTATTATTACTATTATGATGATGATGATGTTAGGTAGCAGGTGTAGCTTAATATTAGTGCATATGTATTTATTTATTTATTCCATATCAGAGTGCTCTGTGGTAGGAACAACCGCAAGGCACTGTGGTTTAAATTAAAAACGTTATCCAGGTAACTTTTGCAGCAATTGATAAGAACAAAAGAAAGTTTACAAACGAGAGGAGGCCATTTGACCCATCATGCTCATTTGGTGTCCATTAATAACTGAGTGATCCAAGGATCCTATCCAGTCTGATTTTAAATGTTCCCAAATTTTCAGCTTCTACCACATCGCTGGGGAGCCCAATTTCCATTTGTGTCCCCGGGTGCGTGTGTCCCTGCTGAACTGGAAAAGCTCCTCTGGTTTGATGTGGTCTTTCATGATTTTGAAGACTTGAATCAAGTCCCCACATAGTCTCCTCTGTTCCAGGGTGAAAAGGTTCAGTTCCCTCAGTCTCTCCGACTAGGACATTCCCTTCAGACCTGGAATAAGTCTGGTTGCTCTCCTCTGAACTGCCTCTAGAGCAGCAATATCTTTCTTGAAGTGTGGTGCCCAGAACTGTACACAGTATTCCAGATGAGGTCTAACTAGTACATTGTACAGTCTTAACTTTACTTCCCTTGTTTTAAATTTGACACTTTTGACAATATACCCTAACATTTGGTTTGCCTTTTTTATTGCTTCCCCACATTGTTTGGTTGGAGAAAGTGAGGAGTCCACGTAGATCCCCTAGGTATTTCTCATGCATTACTTCATCTAGTTCTATTCCTCCCATAGTGTAATTATAGTGGATAGTATATTTTGTTACCTGCATGTAATACCTTGCACTTGTCCACATTGAATTTCATCTGGCAGGTGTCAGCCCACAACTGAATATTATCTAAGTCCCTCTGAATAGCCTGTGCTGCCGAGATTGTATCTGCTGAGCCAACAATTTTAGTATCATTGGCAAATTTGACAAGTTTGCTAACTATCCCAGAATCCAGATCATTAATATAGATTAGAAAAAGCAAAGGCCCTAATACTGATCCCTGTGGAACTCCACTAACAACCTAACTCCAGTTAGAAGTGACTCCTCTAATCAACACCCTCTGTTTCCTATACATCAACCAGTTCATAATCTACTTACATTACCCTGAATGCCTACAGCTTCCAATTTGAGGATCAGTCTTTGGTGTGGAACCTTATCAAAAGCTTTATCATATCATATGCTTTCACATGATCTACAGCTGCAGTTATGTTAAAAGTCATGTTAAAAAAAATCTAATACATTAGTAAGACATGTGATCTGTCTTGTCTAAACCCATGTTGACTATCTCCAAGAATATGGTTTTCATTTCATTTCATTAAGATCTATTTTCTGTCTAATCATTTTTTCCAACATTTTACATGTGATGCAGGTGAGACTGAATGGTCTGTAATTTCCTGGCTCAGTTTTGTCCCCTTTGGTATGACATGTGCTGTCTTCCAGTCAGTTGGCACATCCCCTGTTCTAAGTGTCATTTGGAATATTTGAGTTAGAGGCCTAAAAATAATTTCCCTCATTTCTTTAAGTACTGTTGGAAATATACCATCTAGCACAGGTGATTTGATTGTTTTTAATTCTGCTAGTCCCTTTAGTACCTCCTCCTCATTTATTCTGATCTCTCTTAGGGTTTGACTGGACTGGTTGTTAACCTGTGGCATGTTATCTGTCTTTTCTTTTGTAAAACCTCTGTGAATACTCATTTAGAACATTTGCTACATCTTGTTCGTTTTCCAAGATACTTCCATTTTTGCCCTTTGTCTGTTTCACTTCCTCTTTTATTGACCTCTTGCTGTTGTAGTATTGAAAAAAGCTTTTTGCGTTAGCTTTAGCTCCAAGAGCTATGTTTCTTTCTATTTCCCTCTTTACTTTCTTAAGGTTTCTTTGTGGCTCAACATATTCTATGTATTTTGTTTCGTCTCCGTCCCTTTTGTATTTGCTTATACAACATTTTGTTTCTCTTTATATTTTTTTGCATACTTCTATTAAACCGTTTTGGCCAATGTTTGTTGGTCCTCAATTTGCTAAGTTTTGGTACAAATTTCTCTTGAGCCTCAAGTAGTATATTCTTAAAATATAACCATCCATTTTCAACTGAATCTGTATCCAGTGTGCTCCAGTCTACCTCTTCTAAGTGCCACCTCATACCTTCTAAAATTGTAGACCATTGTTTTACACTTGATACTTGTTTTTTGAAAGAATGCCTCAAAGCTAACCATATTGTTCTCTAACTAGTGTCCCTCTGTCTCTATCTTGGTCATTTGAAAATATCCAGTCAATGCGTGTACTCTCCCTGGTTGGTTCCCTGACAAATTGAGTTAGAAAGCAGTCATTTACCATCTCAACCATTTCTATTTCTGTTTCTGTAGTCCCAACTGGGCTTTCCCAGTCTATGTTTGGGAAATTGAAATCCCCCATTATAACAGCCACATCCTTGCCACGTGCAGTCCTGATTACATTGTACAATGCAACATCTTGCTGAATATCTGAGTTGGGTGGTCTGTAACACACTCCTACCACTAATCCTCCAGATCTTTTATTCAAAAGTTTGACCCACAAAGATTCTGTTCCGTTACTGGGATCTAATTTGAGTTCTTCTGCCTCAATGTCATTTTTCACATATAATGCTACCCCACCCCCTCTTCAATTTTGCTTGTCTCTCCTAAACTGTGTGTATCCTTTCAACTTGTATTCATCCCCATCATTTTCTGTAAGCCATGTTTCTGTCACTCCTACAACATCATAGTCACACGCCAGCACTGTGGCTTCTAGGTCTTACATCTTGTTCCTTATACTCCTGGCATTGAGGTACAAACATTTCAGGACTTTCCTACAAGCAGTTTCCTGTTTTCTTTCCTTAGTGGAACATCTCCCATTATCAGAGCTCCCTGCCCTCCTGGTCCCTAGTTTAAAATATTCTCAATTACTCTGCACATATGCTCTCCCAATGCATTAGCCCCCCTTCTGTTTAGATATAGACCGTCTGGTTTGTACAGGTCCCATCTATCCCAGAAGAAAGACCAATGCTCCATAAACCTAAAACCCTCTTCCCTACACCAAGATTTCAACCACGTGTTAAACTTTCTAATCTCAGCCTGTCTCCTGGCCTGGCACGTGGTACCGGAAGTATTTCAGAGAAAACTACTGTGGAGGTTCTGCTCTTTAGTTTTGTTCCTAACTTTTTAAATGTATCTTGCAGAATCTCTGTCCTACCTTTTCATATGTCATTGGTTCCAATGTGGACCATGACCATTGGATTCCCCCCGGCTTTGGCCAGTAGCCTGTCTACTAGTTTAGGGAGATCTGCAACTTGAGCACCAGGCAGGCAAGATACCATGCATGTCTCCTTATCACTAGAACACACTGTGTGATCTATGCCTCTAAGAATCGAGTCTTCTACTATAACTACCTCCCTGTTTTGGGGGGGAGTGGGCACTATGGTGCTCTGGTGCTCAACTGCCCTCCCATCACCCTCTGAGCTGTCACTGTCCAACTCGGTGTCGAGCAGTTGGAACCTGTTGGGCAATTCTAGCTCTTGGGGTGTCTCTAGGGGTTGTACGCACCCTTTTCTGTGGTTACGACCTACTGTAACCCAGCATTTCTGTCCACTTTCCTGCTCTATGGTCTCAACTCTCCTAGGTTTAGGCGTGCACACCATCTCTCTCATGGGCTGATTGACCAATTCTTCTATATGCCTAATACAGCGCAGATCAACAAGCTGAGCCTCAAGATCACGAACCTTGATCTCTAGGATTTCAACCTGCCGACAACGTTCACAAATGAAACCTTCTTGGATGAGTTCATCCAGGAAGGCAATCATTCTGCAAACCTGACTGTAGTGGCCACATGCTTCTAAATGTTACTTTTTTTCTTTTTTCTAAGTCTCTTGGTTTCAGATCCCTAGTCAACTGCTTAACTTTCTGTGACCGAGAAACAGCGCAGCTCTTTTTCAACAGCTGCTTTAAGTAGATTTAAGTAGACCTGCCCCCAATTCACACCTAACTGGCCCCACCTATATGTGAGCCGGTTTTAAATGTTTTATTTATATTCATACAAGTGATTAATAATACATTAATACAATAGTAATTAGTTGCTTTGATTTGTATGCGACCCCTGAAAATATTAAAACCTTCAAAGTTTGGACACCCCTGCCCTAATCTCCTACCACTAAATTCACACACTGCTCCTCATAACAAAACATATAGGCTCAGATGCCAATCTGTAGAACAGCAGCAAAACAAGCATGGGGTCCAACTTGAAACAATAATAAAAAGTTTGGCAGGCCACCAGCAAAGTATAAATACACCTCTTGTTTGGTTCTAAAAACGTGTACTTCCCTGAGAACTGCAATCGAAGCTTATCAAAAAGCCTGTCAGCGTTGTCTTCTGTCATAAAAGCAGTATGATCTGAAAACACAAATTAATAAAAAAAGTAAGCAGGTTTTTCCCCAGCCATGTTCAAAATTAAGAATTTCAAGTTGGTTCAAGATGGTTTGATAATTCTGGACAATGTTTGTTTGTCCCAGCGCTGTCCAAACTGTCCAATTTTGATTTTTGAGTGTGCTATTTGCCTTGGTATCAGTCAAGTTTATTATGTGTCACTGCTGTGCACTTTGTTAAATACCTGTATACACTCTCCACGGCGGGATCATGGATTTGCTCCGTCTCTCCTCACAACCTCGGGATATCTCATTGCCCCCTTAAGATTCTGTAGGCTGATTGCACTCACCATCACCCATCTATTCGCCTCCAGAAAACAAACCGAGAGCAGAAAACTTCTCTCAAACATGTTCCACTACAAAGGGAGCCATTGTCAGTGCTCCAATATGCCGTGACTGGCTGACAAAGTTGGCCTGGCTGATAACGTTATTTTAAACAGTCCGCTCTGTGGAAAAGAAGGGAGGGATTCATAAACTCCCCTGGAGAGCCTGGGTAAGACAATCCCCAATGTTGCCATACCAGCAGCGCTCCTTTTCTTCGGTCTATCAGCTGAAATAGTTTTGCATCTGATCGTTGCCTGATATTTAGCTCAGGCCCATTCCCCCATGCCTTCATTCCGGCTGTTTTGACAGAGCTAAGTACACAGACTCAAAGCCTTCTAATGACAGCCTTATCTCTACTGTAGACATGGAAAACTGCTCCGCCAGTTTATTATAGAGATAAGGTAATTGCAAGAAGAAGAATGATAAAGAAATCTAGATAAGAAGGGCCAGGTTTGGCAAGAGGGTTTCTTTGGAGGCAGATAAAAAGTGCACACACGTAAACACAAAACACAAGCATAAACAGATCTTTAGGTATGTGTATGAAAGCATATGCAGAGGCACAGTTGGTGCTGTAAGAGAAAACTCTGCTCAGTTTTTCACCACTCTGATATTTAGTGCCCTGTTAGCCTCAGCTAACCTCTCTCTCTCTCTCACTCGCTGTCTAAACTCAAATTTGAGAAAGGGCTGAACAGGTAGAACAACATGAGGCTGATTTGTCAAAGTTCTTAACTAGCCATTCAATGGAAGTTATAGTAAAACAAGGAAATGACCCCTTCCATTCCTCACATTAATAATAAACCTATGAACAGTTTCAAATTGTATATTACAATATGACAATACATTATTCTTCTATGAAAATAAGCCAAACAAGTTAATACACAAGGGCCAAATCTATATTAATGTAGATGTGCAAATCCAAATGCAAAAAAAATAACTTAATACCTTTGCATATTAGACTACTGTGTACAAAACTTTGTGCACACTTTTCAGATCTATTGTAATAGAAACAATATCAAACCTTTTCCTTGCCAACAGTGTGTAAACTGGGAATAGGAGGGTTTGATAAGTAGGGCCTAGTGTTTTCTATAACTTGTCTTCCCCGTCCCCGTCCCCCTGAACCCACCCACTCACCCCTAATTGTAATTTAACTGCTATGCCTTAGATGCCCCTGCAGCCTCCACAGTTATGGTAATTTCATTTCCCTGAAAAGGGAATATCTATAACAAATTGTGTATTTGTACAAGACTTTGTACAGCTGGTAAAGATGTCCCAGTGTACCTGTAATTACTGATGAGTTGTATTACATGTGGCGAGGAGCTATAGTTGTCAGATCAAAACTCGACTTTACCAGGAGCAAGAGGAGCCCTGATTTACACAAAAGTGGAAGACACTGTCAGAAATGAAATGCTATATTAATCCCCTCAATAAGGAAGTTCCCCACCATTTCAAATACATGAAAGCCAAGGAAGTAGGTATAAATAAAAACTTTACAAAATGTGCTCAAGAGGGTTTTCCTCACACAACAGTTGAAATCAAAATAGGAAGATGGTGGTTTGCATAACTACATCTAGTAGTTGCAATACCAAAAGTACCTTGGCACTCTGACAAAAATACCGGCAATACACTGTGTCAGCAAAAATGCACTCAGTAAATATAAAAATGTAAAAAGGTGTCTCATACACTTTAGTTCACACAACCTAAACCCAAAGAAAATAATTGATATCGAAGTGCTCAACAAACAAATACAACTCTCACACAATAAGAGATCCTAAGCCCGCTCATTCTCCCTCAATGTTCTTATATGTTGTTTATCTCTGACTGGCTCTTAACTCTGAACTACACACATAGCCGCAAACCTGCACCTTAATTAAAATCAATGTACTGTGCCTAATTATGCACATGGGATAAATAAAACCAATTAACGTTCAGTGTTCTTTACAGGTTTATTATTTTATAATGTATAACTTATTAAAACATTTTCATAATTAGAAAATCCTTCTATCAATAGTAGATATAAGGACCCTGGACTGTTTAGTAATACAGCAGGGACCGATATAGTAAGCACACAAACCAATATAATATGCATGCAAACCAATACAGTATGCACGCAAACTGATATAGTATGTATAAAAACCAATATAGTACGCACACAAATGATTAATTATTGCCCTATACAAATAAGAAAATTGTTATTTCCAAGTTTCCGACACCACCCGAACGCAGCTTTAGGCCCCATAGTTGCCTTACCTATGGGTGCTTATGCTGATCCCACCCGCTATGTGCAAATTGTAGCATTTTCAGAAATCTGTCAAGCTGGTTGCAAACTGTTAAACATATTGATACATTGCCCAAGCAGGAAACTACTTTTTAAACACAAACTGACAGAAGCAATCCAACAAGAAGTCTGTATTTTACCCATAATGTTGCCACTTGAGGCATGCATAACATGATGGAGAACATGGTATTCTGCTGCTTCATATAATTCCAAATACATCAGTTTTTATGTAGACTTCTTTTTAAATCACTTAGAGATATGCCAAGTTTACATTAGTTTGCATTACGGCTGAATATGTATTTCCCAATTTAACAAGAAAGCTAAAATATTTTTTTTCAGTAACTTCAGTTATTATGGCCACTTGTTTACAGAACAACGTCCAACGTGAAGAGTGCTGTCTAACACGTCAGTGCAGTGTGGTTGAGACAGCAGTAGGTGAGGGTCAATGTCTTGAACTGAATGCGTGCCGGTATCGGCAGCCAGTGGAGGGAGCAGAGCAGTGGAGTAGCGTGTGTGAATTGGGGCAGAGAGAATACCAGACGAGCCACAGAGTTTTGGATGAGCTGGAGTGGGCGGGTAGTAGTTGCAGGCAGGCCGGCCAGGAGGGAGTTGCAGTAGTCCAGGTGGGAGAGGACCAGTGACTGGACTAGCAGCTGAGTCGAGTAGTCGGTGAGGAAGGGATGGATTCGGCATATGTTGCTTAGGAAGAATCTACAGGTGCGTGTCAGCGTGGTGATGTGCTGGATGTAGGAGAGCGCAGGATCGAGGGTGACTCCAAGAATTTTAGTGGAAGAAGAAGGAGAGAGTGTGGTGGATTCCAAGGGGATCAAGATGGGGAGATCAGCAGAAGGTGAGGAAGAGTGGGGGAAAAACAGGAGATCCAATTTGGAGAGGTTGAGCTTGAGGTGGTGCGAGTGCATTCAGGCGGAGATATCAGACAAGCAGGAAGAGATGCGAGAGGGGATGAGAGGGTCAGAAGAGGGAAAAGACAGGAAGATCTGGGCATCATCAGCATAGAAGTGGTAGTAGAAACCATGGGATGCGATGAGGGGGCCCAGGGAGCGAGTATAGAGAGAGGACAGGAGCGGGCCCAGGACAGAGCCTTGGGGTACGCCTGTGAGGAGAGGTTGGGGGGTGGATGAGGAACCTCACCATGTCACTTGGTAGAACTGGTCACTGAGGTAGGAGGAGAACCAGAGTCAATGACTGCCAGGAGAGCCATCTAAGTGGAGTGAGCTGTGTAGAAGCCGGATTGCAGAGGATCAAGGAGTGAGTGTTGGGACAGAAAGGCAGAAAGCTGACGGTGGACCGCCCGCTTGAGAGTCTTTGAAAGGAAAGGGAGTAGGGAGACAAGGCGGTAGTTCTGAGCAGAGGTGGCGTCAAGGGTTAGTTTCTTGAGGAGTGGGATGACAGCAGCTTGTTTAATTGCAGAGGGGAAACAGCCAGAGAGGAGGGAGGAGATGAAGGGGAGTAGATAGGGAGCGGTCGCTTGGAGGAGGCAAGAAGGGAGAGGGTCCAGGGTGTACGTTGTAGGTTTGTGACGTAGGAGAGGAGAGGAAACTTCAGAGTCCGAGAGAGGTGAAAATGAAGAAAAGGAAGCTTGGTCGATGGGAGGGACAGGCAGGACGAGACGCGAGAGAGGACAGACAGAGTCAAGGGAGGAGGTGAGGGAGGAGAACAAAGAGGAGGTAGCACAGTTGACAGACAGATGGGAAAAACAGTCAATGGAAGGTAAGAGAGTGAGAGCACTGGAAGCAAGGGTGGAGGGGGAGACAGAGCGGAGATTACAGCGGAAGGTGACAGAGGGAGTTGGTGGAGTGGGGATGGAGGGAAGGGAAGGGGAGAAGGAGATGAAGTGGTGGTCTGAAATGTCCATGGGTGTCACAGAGAGTGTTGAAGGGGAGCAGCCTCTAGAGAAGATGAGGTCTAGCTGGCGGCCTACCCTGTGAGTCGGGGGAGATGGGGAGAGAGAGAAGTTAAGGGAGTGAAGGAGAGGATCAGGAGTGGTCGCTTGGAGGCGAGGGTCCAGGGCACATGTTGTAGTTTTGTGACATAGGAGGAGAGCGAAAACTTCAGCATCTAAGAGAGGTGAGAATGAAGAAAAGGAGGCTTGGTCGGTGGGAGGTTTGGGTGTGATGGGAGTGGAGGGGGGACTGTTGAAGAGTTTGCGGATGTCTGCAATCTTGGAGGAGAAGGAGGCGAAATCATCAGCAGTGAGAGATGAGGGAGGAGGAGGTGAGGGGGGCAAGGAGGGAGGAGAAGGTGGAGAAGTGTTTGCGGGGTGTTGACAGTGGATTCGAAGATTGGAAGTAAGACTTCTTGGCTGAGGTGAGTGAGGAGGAGAATGTAGACAGTAGAGAGCAGTAGACTTCGAGGGCAGCTGGGAGTTTGGTCCATTTCCACTTCTGTTCGGCGGCACGCAGAGTAGTTCAGGTTGAGCGGAGAACAGCAGAGAGCAAAGGCTGAGGAGGGGAGGGACAGGCAAGATGAGATGTGAGAGGACAGAGAGATTCAAGGGAGGAGGTGAGGGAGAAGAACAAAGATTAGGTAGCGCAGTTGACAGATAGAAGGGAAAAACAGTCAATGGAAGGTAAGAGAGTGAGGGCAGTGGAGGCAAGGGTGGAGGGGGAGACAGAGCAGAGATTACGGCGGAAGGTGACTGAGGTGGGTGGAGTGGGGAGGGAGGGGAGGGAAAGAGAGAATGAGATCCGAGATGGTCCAAGATGTCCATGGGTGTGACGGAGAGTGTTGAAGGGGAGCAGCCTCTAGAGAAGATGAGGTCTAGCTGGCAGTCAGTCTATGAGTGGGGGGAAAACGGGGAGAGAGGGAAGTTAAAGGAGTGAAGGAGAGGAAGAAGTCCAGCACAGTGGGAAGGGTTGGAGAGGTGGATGTTGAAGTCTCCCAGGAGGATGGTAGGTGAGGAGAATGAGGGGAGGAGAGGAGAAAGTCAAGTTCATCCAGGAAGGAGGTGAGTGGAACGGGGGAACAGTACAGAAGTAGAAGGAAGAGGTGAGGGAGAGGAATTCAAAGCTGTGGGTCGTGATAGAGGAGAGAGTGGGGGGGACAGAGAAGAGGAGAGAAGGGGAGAGCAGGAGCCCAGTTCCTCCTCCCTGCCCGGTAAGACGAGGGGAGTGGTACAGGACAAACAGAGAGGATAAGGCAGCAGGGGTGGTGGAGTTGTCCGGGCAGATCCATGTCTCGGTGAGAGCGAGGAAATCCAGAGACTGGTGGGAGGCGAAGGCGTAGATGAAGTTGGCTTTGTTGGAAGCTGAGTGGCAGTTCCACAGGCCTCCTGAGAGTGGAGTAGGGGGGAGGGAGGAGGAGGGGAGAGGCAGAGAGATGAGGTTAGAGGGATTAGGGAAGCAATGGCATGCAGCTGGACGCCGAGAAGACAGAGAGAGCAGGACAGGAATCGGAGAGATCATCATGGCTGCCTGTTGTTGTTGTGCAGCATCTCCTCGCAGTCTTCTCCTCGCTGGAGTCCCCGCAGCTAGACCCCCTAGTGCCCTGTGGATGAGGGCATTGTCATCCTGGAAGAGACCACTCCCATCAATGCCCCAATAATGACCCCTCTTTCAAAGTTACTTAGATTATTCCTCTTGCCATCTTGATCCAAAATCGAGGTCAACTGGGCCTGCTCAACATTTTTATACGTGCCACAGAGCATGACAGCATGTTAATTGCTTAATTGTATCATGCAGTACACCTGTTTGGAGGCATCTGCATTCATTATGTTTCTCCACTCATTTTTATTCCTTTAATTTGTCACCTGTCTGTATCTTTAATATACATCACAATTTCAAACAACTTTGGGATAGGCTGCCGACCGTCCGGATTATTCTGCACCTGATATAGCTGCTTTCCCTAACTCTGTACCGCAACAGCATCTTGATCATTCCGCCACTCAATTTGGCCCTCACTTTCAATGTGGTATCTCTGGTGGTGATGAAGCTGCTGTTAGAAGGAGATATTAAAAACTCCTCAAGTCAGTCCTGCATCAGTATGTTGCGAGGCTTCACAGGCACTGTGGTTTTGCCTTGCTTCGCTTCCATCTTGGAATGATGGAACAAGTTTCAGATGTCTCCTGTGCCTACACAGTATTGTGCCATTCTCTATTTGTACCACATATGACCTTGGTTCCTCATACTTGCTCATTATGGCAGGTGTTCTTTTTCATCCCTTCTCACCATCCAGCTTGACCTTCACACACGTCCTGGATGTAACTCAGGTAGAGCTCTAGAATGTTGTCGGTCAAATAACTGCTTATAAGCCTTTTTGGCATTATTATTATTATTATTATTATTATTATTATTATTATTATTATTATTATTATTTATTAGCAGATTCCCTTATCCAGTGTGACTTACAAAATATAAGAGCAATACAAAGTGCAAACTCTATTCTGCACTGAACCGTGACTTATCCATTGTGGCTTAAAGGGATATTTTGGTATTTTGACATTTTAGCCAAATGCCTTACTCACCCAGAGTCATATGATCATTTGAATTTTTCATTTTGTTAGCTAAGCACAATTCATAGAAGTCAATGGTCGCAAATTGCTGACTCTCAAAAGCTGGCTAATAGATCTTTTAAATACTCAAAAGCTTGGCTGTTTGTCATTTGTAGTCTTACAATACTATAAATAGTAAATTAATAGTTCAATAGATTAGTTAATTGGTAATCAAAATAAATTAGTTTCCACATACTTCCTTATTGACAGACTACTTTTTGATTGTGCTCTCTTCCTACGAGACATGGTGACGTGGGGCCAGATTAAATCAAAACTTTGACCCAGCCGCTAATAGAAAACTACAAAACTGTACTCAGTTGCGGCTTCATTTTAAGTAAGATGCCACTTTCTTCTAACCATAAATGTAACCGCTACTATGTACAGATTTGTAGTTTTCTATTAGCGGGTTGGTCAAAGTTTTGATTTAATTCAGCCCGTGATTTGTAAACAAAACTCCCTGGGAAGCAAACAGTTGTTGATTTTTCTAACCATAACTTGAATAGATCAGAATCACTCAATGGCAGTCTATGAAAACTTGCAGCAGACCAGGTATTTTCTTTGTTACCACAAACAACCAATATCACTGTTAGCAGTGCAATCTCACTCGGCTGGTCAGCTATCTTTACAATCATGCGTGTGAGCATATCCTTGTGCCTACCTCATCACAGCTGATGAAAGTATCACTAATTATTTACTATGATTTTCACATATCACTAATTTAACACAAATTTCTATATAATTGTTCTAATTACTTTTGAATTGTAAATATTGATTTGTCTCTTATTTTCGCACAGGTGCAGCTGTACTGCAAGTTAAAGCTAGGGTATGCAATCCTGAGAAGCCAGCAGTTAGCAAGCTTCTTTTGAAAGCATAGAGCCTGCCCTCGCTTCAGAGGCGTCTCCAAAGCCACGCCCCCTCTATCACACATGCGCGCACACACACACAGAGCAGAGTCTCAGCGCCAGGAGAGACGTGTGGTTGGAATCGATCGCAACAGTTTCAGAACCGCATGTCTCATTCATAGGTTAGACATTACAATAATAATGAACGTAAACATCTTATTTACGGTTATTATGTTTTTAAAAATAGTAGCTGTGGCTCGCCTTCCATTCTCGCGCTCGCTCTGCACAGCATCAAGGTTCCCGCGCTGATTACGTGTGATTGTCTGCGCGAACAAGTTGCGCGGCGGTATGCAAATATAGATTGACAGACAGGAAGTACATCCTATCATTACATTCGGACCGAATGCAATGATTGGTCGATCCTTTTTTAGTCCTGTCCCTTCCGCAGAAGATATATATATTTACATTTAGACCACTTAAATTATTGATTTCTATCAGGATGTGAAGAGACTTTCAACCAGTATCACAAAAAATTTAATTGTTTTTATTTGTAAAATGTAAAATACTCTAAACAATAAAACAGTATCACAAAAAATGTTTCTGGAAAAGATTGCATACCCTATCTTTAATGCTGGTTTATACTTCTGCGTCTGCGTCTCTGCGTACATGCGCGGGCATCGTACGCAGACGTTCGCACAGCTCTCTGCCAACATACTCGCACGTAAGAGTGACGCGTCCATAGGGGGCAGTGTCGCGTTAACACATCGCAATCTATAGAATCACACCTACGATTGTATGGATGTAAATGAACACATACTGTTAATAACATGTTATTTTATTATAACTACATGCACACACACATACAAATTGCATCCTGTATGTGCAGATCTCTATTGTCTTGCTATAGTTGGCTAGAGACTTAACACTAAAACATACATACACACGTCTCTGCATATGTCAATTTCTCCTGCATATCCGTTCTTATGTGTTACTAAATATTTGAATTAGATACATATATGGCGTTTCAGCTGTTAAACTCCTCAAAATTAATGAGCTATAAATACATTCTTCTCCAACCGCCAGACGCGCAGTTCATGTGATAGGCTATAGCCCACTGAATATAATAAATATAGCCGACAAAATGGGCTTTGTAAACATATTAGTAATTGTGAAAGATTTATAATCATGCCGATTGGTGAAACACGCTATTTGCTACACATCACATATTCATTATTAGCATGATTTATTGTATTCGATTTGCACTTGATATAGCGCTCATCTGATCGGCTCAGCAAGTTTCTAACTTTCCTTTGCAGTTCAAACCTGATCACGTTGTAAACCCGGGTCTCTGGATCAATGTCTTGATCAGTCACTGTTTGATCATGGATGCTAATTGTTCATTCCGTCCACGGAAAGCAAAGTACATTTTACCTTTCGTCCAAAATTGCCAAGCACGAAATATGTGGTATTTCATTGGATAAAATGTGAATTATATCCACGAAATGTGAATTATATTAACGAAATGTGCAGTTCGAGGGACGAAATACTAATTATGTGGACAAATTTGTTTTGTGGATGCATTTTTAATATTTTCGTATGTCACCACATAGTTTCTCTGCGGCGGCGCTACACACAGACACATCGTACACCAGTCACCCAGCACTGAGCGATTGGCCGCGGATCTCAGAATATCCTGCTCAGCCAATCAGCGCTGGCCTGACGCAGAGACACAGAGACGCGCTGCTGAGATTTTGGAGGAGTGCGCATCTGCGCGTCTGCGGGCCTCTGCGGGCTACGCTTACCCTAAACCCGTTGTCTGCGTCGCTACGCAGAGACGCACCAGAGACGCGGACCTACGCAGAAGTATAAATCGGCCTTTACCGGAGGGGAGTCAGCAAACACGGCAGGAGGCCATTCAACCCATCATGCTCATTTGGTGTCCATTAATAACTAAGCGATCCAAGGATCCTATCCAGTCTATTTTTATATGTTCCCACATTTTCAGCTTCAACCACATCACTGGGGAGTTTGTTCCAGATTGTGACAACTCTCTGTGTGAAGAAGTGTCTCCTGTTTTCCATCTTGAATGCCTTGAAGCCCAATTTCCATTTGTGTCCCCAGGTCTGTGTGTCCCTGCTGATCTGGAAAAGCTCCTCTGCTTTGATATGATCGATGCCTTTCATGATTTTGAAGACTTGAATCTAGTCCACACACAGTCTCCTCTGTTCCAGGGTGAAAAGGTTCAGTTCTCTCAGTCTCTAAGAGCAGGACATTCCCTTTAAACCTGGAATAAGTCTGGTTGCTCGCCTCTGAACTGCCTCTAGAGCAGTGATATCTTTCTTGAAGTGTGATGCCCAGAACTGTACACATTATGCCAGATGAGGTCAAACTAGTGCATTGTACAGTCTCAACATTTCTTCCCTTGTTCTAAATTCTACACTTTTTACAATATACGCTAACATTGTTTGCCTTTTGTATTGCTTCCCCACATTGTTTGGATGGGGAGAGTGAGGAGTCCATATAGACTAGACTAGTTCTATTCCTCCCATAGTGTAATTATAGTGGACATTATTGTTACCTGCATGTATTACCTTGCACTTGTCTACGTTGAATTTCATCTGCCAGGTGTTGTCCCACAACTGAGTATTATCTAAGTCCCTTTGAATAGCCTGTGCTGCCGGGATTGTATATGCTGAGCCACCTATTTTAGTATCATCTGCAAATTCCAGATCATTAATGTAGATTAGAAAAAGCAAAGGCCCTAGTACTGATCCGTGTGGAACTCCACTAACAACCTTACTCCAGTAAGAAACGACTCCTCTAATCGAAACCCTCTGTCTCCTTTACAACAACCAGTTCATAATCCATCTACTTACATTACCCTGAATACCTACAGCTTCCAATTTGAGGATCAGTCTTTGGTGTGGAACCTTATCATAAGCTGAATGATATATACATACTGTATGATAGTTTATATATATATATATATATATATATATATATATATATATATATATATATATATATATATATATATATATATATATATATATACACTCACCTAAAGGATTATTAGGAACACCATACTAATACTGTGTTTGACCCCCTTTCGCCTTCAGAACTGCCTTAATTCTACGTGGCATTGATTCAACAAGGTGCTGAAAGCATTCTTTAGAAATGTTGGCCCATATTGATAGGATAGCATCTTGCAGTTGATGGAGATTTGTGGGATGCACATCCAGGGCACGAAGCTCCCGTTCCACCACATCCCAAAGATGCTCTATTGGGTTGAGATCTGGTGACTGTGGGGGCCAGTTTAGTACAGTGAACTCATTTTCATGTTCAAGAAACCAATTTGAAATGATTGGACCTTTGTGACATGGTGCATTATCCTGCTGGAAGTAGCCATCAGAGGATGGGTACATGGTGGTCATAAAGGGATGGACATGGTCAGAAACAATGCTCAGGTAGGCCGTGGCATTTAAACGATGCCCAATTGGCACTAAGGGGCCTAAAGTGTGCCAAGAAAACATCCCCCACACCATTACACCACCACCACCAGCCTGCACAGTGGTAACAAGGCATGATGGATCCATGTTCTCATTCTGTTTACGCCAAATTCTGACTCTACCATCTGAATGTCTCAACAGAAATCGAGACTCATCAGACCAGGCAACATTTTTCCAGTCTTCAACTGTCCAATTTTGGTGAGCTTGTGCAAATTGTAGCCTCTTTTTCCTATTTGTAGTGGAGATGAGTGGTACCCGGTGGGGTCTTCTGCTGTTGTAGCCCATCCGCCTCAAGGTTGTACGTGTTGTGGCTTCACAAATGCTTGGCTGCATACCTCGGTTGTAACGAGTGGTTATTTCAGTCAAAGTTGCTCTTCTATCAGCTTGAATCAGTCGGCCCATTCTCCTCTGACCTCTAGCATCAACAAGGCATTTTCGCCCACAGGACTGCCGCATACTGGATGTTTTTCCCTTTTCACACCATTCTTTGTAAACCCTAGAAATGGTTGTGCGTGAAAATCCCAGTAACTGAGCAGATTGTGAAATACTCAGACCGGCCCGTCTGGCACCAACAACCATGCCACGCTCAAAATTGCTTAAATCACCTTTCTTTCCCATTCAGACATTCAGTTTGGAGTTCAGGAGATTGTCTTGACCAGGACCACACCCCTAAATGCATTGAAGCAACTGCCATGTGATTGGTTGGTTAGATAATTACATTAATGAGAAATTGAACAGGTGTTCCTAATAATCCTTTAGGTGAGTGTATATATATATATATATATATAACAATAGTAAAATAGTAAGTCCCTCTGAATAGCCTGTGCTGCCAAGATTGTATCTGCTGAGCCACCAATTTTAGTATCATCTGCAAATGTGACAAGTTTGCTAACTATCCCAGAGTCCAGATCATTAATATAGATTAGGAAAAACAAAGGCCCTAGTACTGATCCCTGTGGAACTCCACTAACAACCTCACTCCAGTTAGAAACAACTCCTCTTATCAACACCCTCCGTTTCCTATACATCAACCAGTTCATAATCCATCTACTTACATTACCCAGAATGCCTACAGCTTCCAATTTGAAGATCAGTCTTTGGTGTGGAACCTTATCAAAAAAATTTAAGTATATCATAGCTTTCAAGTGATCTACAGCTGTAGTTGCATGTTCAAAGAACTCTAATAGATTAGTAAGACATGATCTGCCTTGTCTAAACCCATGTTGACTATCTCCAAGAATATGGTTTTCATTAAGATGCTCCTCTATCTTCTGTATAACTGTCAACAAAGCACTTCCCAAAGTTACAGCTATATTCAACAAAAAGGAGGGTCCTACAGCACTAACTACTTCTGACAGAAATCTAATTTTAACATGCAAAAATAAACACATTACCATGACTGTAATTTACTTTGGTAATCCCATCCCTGAATGTCACATCACCTCACGAGACACACGATATCACATTATATAACAAAATGTCAATCATATTCAATAGAGTTAATTTCTTTCACAAATGGGGATGCTAGTTAGAGTCCAGGGCAGCTTCTGATTTGATGTAACATTGCATGATCTCACCGGGGAAAGATGAATGGGGATTATGTGAACAAGGTGGGGGAAATATGATGATGACGATAAGCCAAGGGGCTGAGGTTACAGGATCAGAGTTTGGTGTGGACAAACTGGCCCTGTTGCAGTCTCACATACAGGCCAAACCTAGCCTAAAAGTCCTTCTGCATCAAGTACAGAAATTACCATCAAAAACAAAACAAGACTATACAAAGAAAGCAAAAATTTCCCCCATCAGTATATACATACAACTACAAACAATGCTTTCCAATACAGTTAATACCCTCAAAATAATACATAGTCTGGTACTTACTTTTGTTGAGCATAAAACAGATGTTTCTCAACTTTAGGACTTCTGATGGCACAGGATTACAACCAGAGCATTCACATTTCCCTCCTTTGCCATTTCCTCTGCTATACTGTATGATTAAGACACTACATACTACATAATCTCCTCTGCCTGCAGAGGCCGGGAGGAAGAATTGCATATTAGCCAGCATTGAAAAAAGGTTTGTGACTGTTACATTGTCTAATCATTTTTTCTAATCAAGTAATGCAAGTGAGACTGATTGGTCTGTAATTTCCTGGCTCAGTTTTGTTCTCTTTCTTGTGGATTGGTATGACATTTGCCATCTTCCAGTCATTTGGCACATCCCCTGTTCTAAGTGTCATTTGGAATATTTGAGTTAGCGACCTATAAATAATTTCCCTCATTTCTTTAAGTACTGTTGGAAATATACCATCTGGCACAGGTGATTTGTTTGTTTTTAATTCTGCTAGTCCCTTTAATACCTCCTCCTCATTTATCCTGATGTCTCTTAGGGTTTGACTGGGCTGATTGTTAACCTGTGGCATGTTATCAGTTTTTTCTCTTGTAAAAACCTCCGTGAAATACTAATTTATAACATTTGCTATATCTCGTTTGATTTCCAAGATACTTCCATTTTTGCCCTTCATCTGTTTCACTTCCTCCTTTATTGACCTCTTGCTGTTGTAGTATTGAAAAAAAGCTCTGGGACCCGAAGCCGGAGCGGACCTGGACAGTTTTTGTTAGTTGTGCTCTGGAGCCAGAGCGGAGCTGGAGCTGGCAGTGCTAGAGCCGGAGCAGAGCTCATCGGAGCGCTCTGGAGCCTGGAGCTGGAGCTGAGGTCATGGAGCTGATCCACTCATTCCCACCTCCATTAAACTCACCCAGATATTAAGTCTAGTTTTCTTAAATTAACAAAATATTTAACTTCATAGGTATTGTTGTGTGTTGGAGGTTATGAAATAAGATCAGTTGTCACTCCAGCTATTAGTACATAATACATTATTTTTTATTAATTGTAATTATATGACACCTTCACTTTCCCACTCAGTTCAAGAAGTAATTCTATAATCTCAGGGCATCTCTCATAAACCACTTGCAAAATAAGTAAAATCCATTTTAACTCTAAAGTTTTAAGTATTTCCAAATGATTTTATTCCAATTAAATTCTTTCCAATCTGCCTAATTAAACGCTTTTTATATCCATCTGTTATCTGAAATGTTCTGACTAGTTTTTCCAAAAGTTGGTTGCCAGGGAGTTAAGGTCACATGCTGGAGTTACCCCTGCACCTTGTTTGCCACTTTTGAGATACAAAAATACCGGACCCTGGTGGGTGGGGGTTTGTGAAATGTCAACCTAGAGGGGGTGCTGGCAATTAGATGATGATGGAGGTGGGGGGTGAGGCAAATTGTACACTGATAACATTTTAATGACATATTCAATAGATTACAGTAGTTAAAATAACTGGACATCTTCCAAAAATACTGGACAGGGGGTCAAAGCACATACACTACTCGGTCAAAAGTATGTGGACACCTGCTCGTCAAACATCTCATTCCAAAATCATGGGTATTAAGATTAAATTGGAGTTGGTCCCCCATTAATGCAAAAACAGCCTCCAATATTCTGGGAAGGCTTTCCTCTAGATGTTGGAACATTGTTGATGGGATTTCAGCCACAAGAACAATAGTGAGGTCAGTCACTGATGTTGGGCGATCAGGCCTGGCTCACAGTCGGCTTTTCCATTCATCCCAAAGGTGGGATGGGGTTGAGGTCAGGGTAGTCTGGGACTCAGAAGTGATTGTTGCAACCAATGAAAGACTATTTTTATGCGCTACGTACTTCAGCACTCAACAGTCCTGTTCTGTGAGCTTGTGTGGCCGACCCATTTGTGGCTGAGCTGTTGGTGATTTTACACATTTCCTCTTAACAATAACAGCACTTACAGCTCACCAGGGCAGCTCTAGCAGGGCAGAAATTGACAAACTGACTTGTTGGAAAGGTGGCATCCTATGACGGTGCCATCATTGAGCTCTCAGTAAAGTTCATTCTACTGGAGGAGATTGCTGTGTGGGTGGCTCTCAAAAGTATTCACCCCTTGGACTTTTCCACATGTCATTGTGTTACAACATGAAATCAGAATGGATTTAATCAGTTTTTGCCACTGATCAACACAGAAAATGTCCATACTGTCAAAAGTGAAAGTGAAAAATATGATCAGCATTTTTTTCTAAATTAATTAGAAATACAAAACAGAAAATAATTGAATGCATAAGTAATCACCCCTTATGTCAATATGTTGTAGAGGCACCTTTGGCAGCAATTACAGCCATGAGTCTACGTGTATAAGTCTCTACCAGCATTGCACATCTGGACACAGCAGTGTTTGCCCATTTGTCCTTACAAAATTGCTCAAGCTCCATCAAGTTGGATGGGGACTTTTGGTGAACAGCAATGTTCAACTCTTTCCACATACAGCTCTGAAAAAAAATAAGAGATTAACATTGATTTCTGAACTTGGAGTGGTCTCTTCATTTTTTCCAGAGCTGTATTCTCAATTGGATTGAGGTCCGGGCTTTGAATGGGCCACTCCAGGACATATTTATTTTTAAGCCACTCCAGTGTGGCTTTGACTGTGTGTTTGGGGTTATTGCCCTGCTGGAAGATTAATCTTCTCCCAAGTCCCAGGACTGTTCACATACATTTCTGATGGCTCCAGCAGGGGGCACTGAAGTATGCTCTGGAAAAGTATATTAAGACATGACTGTTATGTTGGTGTCTGTGTCAATTTTTAACTTAACTGGTCTGTATTTTCCCTACACATTACTTAGCCCAAAAAGAATGTCCCTTCATCTTGCACTCTTTCACATGCATATGCCCCCCCAGATAGTAGTTTCACTAAAATGTTGAATACCACATATCAAAAAGTGGTGCATGTGTCTTTAAATAAATGTCCGTAACTGCTGCCACTTAATTAATGCATCAATGTTGATACTTGGACTAATTGACATGATTAAAGGTATTAGATCATAGATCAATTGATCAATGCAAGTAGTAATATTTTGAGGAGGACTTTGAACCATCTCCTACTGAGACTTACTACATCCCCTTGATGATGTAATTGCGTATATGTTGTCGGTAGAATGCTCTATCAATGCTATCAAATGTAGAATGTGTGGTCTTGTCCCTCAAACTAATAATAACAATGAAATATATAAAAGGGACATTTCAGCATTTGAGGATAACCACACAAAAGAATGTGGCTTTGTACGTGCAATTATGTGTCCATAAGAGCAACCGAGAGGACTGATACCTTTGTATTATAACTCAGAAAAAATGTATCACCGGGAATAAATTCTTAGTCAGCACAGTATTGTTCTTGTTCTTTTGACAGCAAAACACTTCTCAAAGATCAATACTGCATTTATGTTGGTTAACATCTAATTGTGGTATTTTTTGTTTGACAACAGTGCCCTCTATTGGGATAATATTCAGAACAATGTTATACCTTACAGTAGGGATGGGACAGGTATACAATTTCCATGGTACAAGCTTAAGCAAAAATACAGCAGCAACCTTAATTCTCTATGTCTAGGTCTTGTTTGATATACTATGGAGCTTATTTTACTTCTACAGCTTTAAAGGCAGAGAGTAACAGCAGAAATAAAAATAGGAAAGGAGAGAAATCATTATTATTAACCCTTTTCTGAAAAGAATGCTGTACTGCAGATTAATTTGTCATGCTGCAGATAAACCTAACATACAAATACAAATGTATGAATAATTATATTATGTGCAGGACATTTGCTGATAGACAGAAATAGGAAATAATCAGTCATAAAGCATAAAACACAAACATGAACTAAAGACTAGACAATAGTTATCTTTCAAGTTGGATGCACTGCCCAAGGGGGAGGGGTTTATGCGCACTGCTGTAGGAACCTGATCGAAACGTCACTCTATCAAAGCTACCATTGGCCCCTGCGCGCGTCACTCAGAACTCAGAATTAATCTGCTCAGTTACTGGCATTTTCACGCACAACCATTTCTAGGGTTTACAAAGAATGGTGTGAAAAGGGAAAAACATCCAGTATGCGACAGTCCTGTGGGCGAAAATGCCTTGTTGATGCTAGAGGTCAGAGGAGAATGGGCCGACTGATTCAAGCTGATAGAAGAGCAACTTTGACTGAAATAACCACTCGTTACAACCGAGGTATGCAGCAAAGCAAAATTGGACAGTTGAAGACTGGAAAAATGTTACCTGGTCTGATGAGTCTCGATTTCAGTTGAGACATTCAGATGGTAGAGTCAGAATTTGGCGTAAACAGAATGAGAACATGGATCCATCATGCCTTGTTACCACTGTGCAGGCTGGTGGTGGTGGTGTAATGGTGTGGGGGATGTTTTCTTGGCACACTTTAGGCCCCTTAGTGCCAATTGGGCATCGTTTAAATGCCACAGCCTACCTGAGCATTGTTTCTGACCATGTCCATCCCTTTATGACCACCATGTACCCATCCTCTGATGGCTACTTCCAGCAGGATAATGCACCATGTCACAAAGGTCGAATCATTTCAAATTGGTTTCTTGAACATGACAATGAGTTCACTGTACTAAACTGGCCCCCACAGTCACCAGATCTCAACCCAATAGAGCATCTTTGGGATGTGGTGGAACGGGAGCTTCGTGCCCTGGATGTGCATCCCACAAATCTCCATCAACTGCAAGATGCTATCCTATCAATATGGGCCAACATTTCTAAAGAATGCTTTCAGCACCTTGTTGAATCAATGCCACGTAGAATTAAGGCAGTTCTGAGGGCGAAAGGGGGTCAAACACAGTATTAGTATGGTGTTCCTAATAATCCTTTAGGTGAGTGTATATGATCATATACATATGTTATCAAGCCAGTTATATTTCTAAATCAATTAAAGTAGGGCTCATGTTACAGGAAGGGCATATATCATGTATACCGTAATGTATCTAAACCTCGGTAAACCATAAAACTGGTAAACTGCCCATCCCTAGTATCATTACTGGGGAATCTAAATAGCAAATTGCAGGATTATTGTTCAGACTTGATTGCATTGTGCAGAGGTTGGTGACTGTGTGTGCTAGAGCCTTTGTGCATTTTTTTGTTTTTGTTTTTTTGTGAGCCACTATGAATGTAGGGAGTTGGAGGTTTGGGGATTGTTTTGAAGGGCACGTGGCAGTTCTGACAGCAATGGACAGGTCCCCACTGTCTTTTTATCTAAACTCCAGCTGAAATCTGTTACTTAACTGAACTATTTGCCCAATTATATTTAAATATTAATGTTCTGCTTTAAAACAGTTTGCAAAAGCCAGTGACCTATGGAATTTCATGCCAAACTTAAAATTATTATAATGATAGAATAAGAAACATATTAGTTCAAATACGGATTGAATTAAGTAAACAAGCTCAGCAGGAAGAAAAACAGAAGACAACGTGGATGTGGTCTATAGGAATGATCCTTACTATTTATGGCCCAAACCTGAAGCACCTGTTTTGCACAAATCTGGTTATATGTGGCCTCATGGTTAAGGGTTTGTTTGATAGATTACTGCCATTGCTACTTGGAGCAAATAGGAGAATATCCCAATATCCCAGAATTGGAAGGAAGCCAGGAATCTGAGTGACATGAAAATCTGACGGGGTTTAACTGAAATGAATAAAGGATTGCAATTAACATGGTCTTGATTAGACACATTCAATATGGACTTCAAATTCAATAATGGTGTTAAGAAAGAATGAAATGAAGAAAAAATAAACAGACAACAGAGTAATGTGTTTCATTGTCTTTAAAGCTTCAGTGTGACAACTGTAGCAGCAAACCACAATCAAAAAACATATGCATCTTAATGTTATTTTTATAGACAATTACAAATCTGTAGACTCTAGATGGCACTACATGTTTTAAAAAAAACATCCTATTCCCTTGTGCGTTTGTGCATGTATGAGATGTATTTATGTGAGTTACAGAGAGAGATGCATGGAGGGAGTTACAGAAAACAAACACAAAATCTAAATCTGTACAAGCTGAACGTAAAATGTTAACATGTTCATGAATTAGACAGCAGTCAAGAAAACAAAAAGGACAATTCAGTACTGACAAATAGCTTACTTAATACCATAACTGGAAATGAAATGCATTACAAAGTCAAGTTAAGCTCTCTTTGCATTACTGCTAGGTCCTCAGCAAGGCGAGGACACACAGCATTTAATCCAGTGTGATCTCCAAACACTTATACTAGAGAGCCCCATTCTAGAAGTTTTAATACATGTATTCAATCAGTGGTTAAAAATCATGGTTCAGTTATATAATTGAGATTGGTAGGAATGAAAACCAGAGGAACCAGGAGCTCTCCAGAACCAGGTTTGGAAACCACAGCCGTTACTTGAATACCTAAATCTTTTAAGAGGATACAGGAATACATCTAAGCAGTGAGTTATACAATATTTATTGCCCATTTGTCTTATTTAGAACAATTCACCTTGTGGTTCACACAATATCAGTTAAAATTATCCCAGTTATCTCTCACATGCTCTAAAAGTAAAAAGAAAACCAATTTGTCTGATAAACCACAATCTCAAAATCTTGGATGTCTTTTAAAAAAGTTTTTAGTAAGTACCCTAAATAATAATAATAAAAAAACAAAGCAAGTCGATTTAAGAGAAAATTAATCAAGGAAAAAAAGAATGTATAAACCTTCCATGTCAAGTAATTTTAAGTACAAAGTGTTTGCCCAATTTGTGAAATGTATATTGAATAGTTTGAGGGAAGTAGACCATTTAAAATGTAGTTCTGCTTGTTAAAGTTCTTAGGATGCAAGAAAGTACAAAAATACAAACTCTCTTAATTAGTTCCCAGCATGTTCCAATATTTTAAAGGGACAGTACATCACACTGAAGTTGCAACACTCATTCAGTGTGATGGATGTGGATGCATTTACAAAGATTTATGAGATTTCAGGACAATGTATAACTGATTTTTGACATGGATGAAAATTTTAAATCTTTTTTCCCCATACATAAAGTTTATTTATTTTGTAATGCAGCTTTAAATAAAGGAATGACAAGCATGGAATTTAACTGAATCCATCTTTTTTAAATTGCTTTTTTTTTTTAAAAAAAACCCACATGGTTCATCTAATACTTGGTGGAGAAATTTCTGAGAATCTTGTTTGTTGGGGCATTAGTGAAGAACATGTAAAAACAGTTTATTTGCACATTGTTTATGATATTGGAATTTAGAGTTTAAAAAGCTAAAAATAAAGCAGTTTCAAAAATAATGGTATTTGTTTTCTTCAGTGATTAAATAGTTCATTATCCTTAATTCCTGCAGAGTTCCCCCCACCCCATTCTGTTAGAAAATACAAAACAGTGTTGGACACAGTCCATAAAATATGCTTGTTTAATAAAGCCAACCCCATACATCTGAAATAAAAAACATTTGAACTGAATGTCTATTATCACATTAATTATGACTGCTAACCTTGTAAATCCTACATTTGGAGACATTTCATTAATTCTAATTGGACACTACAGCTATGAACATGTAAAACAATGAAAAAGTAGCCAAATTGTGTTTCTGCATAGTGTTTATCAATTAGCAACAAAAAAAGCACCTGACCTAAGCATTCCAGCATCAGGATGCTTTATCATGTGCCCATTGCTGTTTCAATCACCAACGATTCTCATGGTGAGCACAACATTTCTAGAAAAGCTTAGATCAGTGACGACTAAAGTGAGAGGTTTTAATAAAAGGAGAAGCTAACTGAGTATCCACTAGATAAATGTACTCAAAGTGCATGATGGGTGATGGAGGAGTAAGTGCATCCTTTCCAGAAGATTACATTTCATGTTTAGAATCAACAGGAAGACTACAATTAGCCAGAAGATTCCTAAGGGCAAGAGGGTAACAGATCTAAAAGCTTGTGCTCAGATCTGTCAGACTTTTCTGGCTTTCATTATACCTGGGCTGCTTAAATTGTTTTAATTATCTTGTTAACAGATAATTAATATGATTTTATAAAAAGACACACAATTAAATTTTTCAGCGATTTCAAACAAACATACTAGAACACATAATACTGATTCATTGATGTTAAAAAGTCCTGTACTTAAACAAGTTAAAAGATATAATTGATCACCTCGATGCATCTAATAACTGGAATCCTGTCACTGGAACATTCAATGGTACTGAGGTCATTTAACACATTGGGCCATATACATAAAACATTTACTGACATTTTCACCTTTTCTTAAGTTATCACCTGCTTTTCCTAACAATAGAAAAAGATAAACACAAAAAAGTGAGGAACTGTCACATATAAGTATCAGAGTGTAACAAAAGTAAATTAAATGCTTTTTTGGCAGCATTGGACATTTGTTTTTCATCTTTTACTATAAGGGCAGTGAATGACATTTATGAAAACACAGCAACTGCTTTTAAAACTTTTTCCAATCAACTTTTCTTTCCCAAGATTAACTGTAAAGCATTTTTGTTTCTTCTGAAGTGTTATAAAATGATTCTCCAGTAAGTACACAAGAGATTACAAAAAGGTTATGAATGTATTCAAGAATACCATGATTGCAAAAAAGCAGTTGTATATTAGTTAGTCGCTTGCTGCTGAACATGGCATGTAAAATAAATACATAGCTTCAACAAACTAAGCTCTCAACTAATGAAATTGTGTCTACAATAAATGAAGATGTACCCTTTCCAATTGTAATTAGCTACTACGAAGAAAACAAAAGCACATGCATTAAAAAAAACAATATTAATAAAATATTAATTATAAAGACGAACATGATTTTTCAAAGTTAGGACAAGGAGGTGATTTAGAACTTTGTAATGCAAGACTTCACAGGGCCATGTAATGACCCTAAACATTTGACTGCACTACGAGTTAAGGCATTTTTTATAATTGTGCGTTTATAACCAAAAACCAAAAATTTAATTATAAAATGCACTCATAAGAAACCCTTTTTTGACAAATAAAATAATGTAAAATAAAAACATACAACAACATTCAACTTGGTACTACACCTGTTTGTGGTCCTTAGTGCATAACAAAAATACAACAAGAAAATAAGGCGATAAAACATAAAATAAAACATTTATCCTTTCAAGCAATTGCAAAATGTTCAACATAATTCCTATGTATGAATTGTTTATACTGGATTAAAAGGGAAATTTTAAAAATAGCCAAGCTGATTCGACTCCCAGAGACATCTAGTTAAGAATGCATCAGTGAAGCCAGTGACACTGGTCTTGGATAGCTGGTAATTATTGACTTAATTAAGGTAAATTACTGTTTTTGTGTTTTTTTTCCCACTCATTAATTTATTTTTCCTATAAACCATGAAGGGCCATAGCTCTCCAGGACCAGAAGTGATTTTCACAGGTTCGAGTCTCATTTAGCTAGGCACACAAGGATATTGCTGCTGTGTATTCTCAAAGCCCCAAAAAACGTATATCCTGCTTAACTACCCAGGAGGATATCTGCATATGTGTGTGAAGGACACAACAGACCTGGAAAGACCAGAATGAAACCAGTATATCTTAACATATACTGAACATGATCTGATCCAGTGCACCTCTCCTACACTACCTGCCACGCCTTTCATCCATTGTCTAGTGTCACATGCCAATAGTATACATAGTACATCACATAATACATAGTATCAATTCTGGGCAACAGCTATGATTCTCTGCTCATTTGATCACAAATGATATCTGTAAAGCTGCCAAAAAGAGATCACAAATTCCAGTGCACTTTTGTGCCCACGTGGAATGGCATGAAAGCTAGGTGTGGAAGTAGAGTTTTGAAAAGTCCCATACATTTCAATGTTTGTGGCTGTGTTCCTTTTCTCACATTATTTTAATTTAACTGAACATATATTGAGGGGATCCTGACAATCCAAGCTTTGCAACTAAGATATTAGACAAATATCAAAGAGCAGATCCAAGCCAAAAGATTTCAGTGAGAGACAAAATGTTGATTTAAATGTGGAATTATCAATTGAGTTTCCTTTTTTACCCTACATGAGTCGCTGTCGTTCAGCAAGACATAGAAGCCTCTGGACAACTTGTAGCTCTAGGACAATCAAATGCAAGCCTGTATGAAATCACAATCAAAACTGGCTTCATAACACCACAGCAATGTCTGGACTATAGTGCTTAACCTGTATTTCAAGCAGAGGCTTTAAATGTTTGAGCCATCCTGGACCAAATATTTAGAGATCTGAACTTGCTGTTGGATTAATTCCTAGTTAAACAAGCAAGGATGATTAGCACACAAAAACATACCACTTCATAAAGGTTATTACAATTACAAAATATTGACAGAATCAGTGTAATAAACCAGCCAGTATATAAAAAAAAACCACATTTATATTCAGCTCTTCTTACTTGTTTTACAGATACCACCCAACCCAAGTTAAATATAAATAATACATAAGATCATTGCAACTATGATTCAGTTTTAGCAAGTTGTTTTGGCAAGTTTCTTTGGAAATTGTGCGTACAGCTTTCTCTTATGAGGTGGACCATACAAGCTTTGCCTTAAAATGCATTTAATGAAATCGTTATATGTGCGGTCACTGGACACTTCAGTAAAAAAATGGGAAACTGAGGCAGTTTGTAGATTTCTAGGCACTTTCTTCAAAATTCTAATAATTATTCATAATTTATTATGCAGCAAGGATCAGCAATATTCATGTAGAAAAAATATATACAGCTTAGAGTCTCATTCTATGTGATGAAAAACAAAAGAGAAATAGGATTTCTTTCATTTTAAATCAAATTAGCAAATTAATAATAATGATAAAAAAACATTACTTATGGTTGTTAATATATAAAAGATTCCAACTTAAAATCCAATGCTGAAATAGGGTACCAGAAAAAATGTGTATGTGTGTGGTTGTGTTTGTATCAACAGCTTTTGCTGTCAAATTATTTATATTCTTTTTTTCTGCGGTTTATACAGTCGTAAGTCGTACTTTAATTATTTTCCAGACTCTCTCAACGCTGCAAACCCAGAAAAAAAAACTAAAATATACAAAAAGTTAAAGGGAAAGGAGGGAGGGGGTTAATTAGCTCAACTCAACATAGGAGGCAGTTCTTACAACAAAAAAGCAGATCACACTACTAGACTCCCATGGTTGAATTCTTCACAGCTTTTCCTAATTTAAACTTTCTGGCTTTACTGCAATTTGTAAATCCCCATGGATCTGGTTAAAACCAAAAAAGCAACATTTTTGAGCCAAAAATACAAAAAACCTCTTGCATAATTTCCGTTGTGACGGTGTAGGGCAATGTGTAGGGCATCTGACAGCTCTGGCCCACCTCAAGTGGCTGCCGCTCCTGCCAAGCTCCTCTCTTGCTGGTGCTTTGTCAGGAAGTACTTGAAGAACTCATAGACGGACCAGGCGATGGCGGTGGAGGGCATCTGGTAGATGACTCTGGCCTGCACGCCTTTGAAGAAGGCGGGCACACCCCCCAGCTGGTACACCGTCCTGAAGGCATTGGCCATGCCCGAGAGGTGTCCACTGATGTTGACGGAGGTCAGTGCCACGTTCTCCTGGGTGTTCAGCAGGGTCTTGCACACATCCAGCGGCGTGGTGATGGCCGCTGACACTGCACCGGCCACGGCCCCAGACACTATGTGGGTGTGCGGCTGGTACTGTCTGCATGGGTTGAGGCGCTCTTGCATCAGCTCGTAGGTCATGAAGTGCACAGCTTGGAAGGGGATGTTCATGGTGAGCTGTGTGGAGTAGCTACGGTAGAACGCCATTAGCCCCTCCGTCTGCCGCACTGTCCGCACACAGTCCAACAGACCCCGGTACGGAGACTGGTACATCTGCATCCTCTGCTTCACCACTGGAGAGGAGAGAGGGAGAAATGCGCACACAAGGCATCAAGTCAAGCAAGAAGTGTAACTAAGTACTGTCCTAAAAGTCTGATTTCATATTGATATCAGAAACATTTGGATCCCAATAGTTCACAATGCAATATGTTACTCAAGAGACAGGTGGTTTATTATTTACAGCATCTGCTACAGACATATCTATTCAGACTGTACCTGCAATATAGCAGCCTGATCTCCTGGACAGTTCATCTCCAATTAAGTAACTGAGAGGTGGACTGAAATAAAACCCAGAAGATAGTACAGGACTCCAGGAATTTAGTTAGACTGATCCTGCCCTAAATCCAGTCTCTCCATGACTAGGGCTGCAGTCAGCTTCTCTACAGTGTGTGCTCCACTCTGAATGTCTCTTATTCCACATGATTTTCATGACTGAGATATGGCACAGGAAAAAACAGGAGACCACTCCAAGTTCAGAAATCAATGTTAAGTGGTCTCTTAATTTTATCCAGAGCTGTATACCACCTTCACCATCCCCTAACAAGAGGCTGGGATATCAACTGAAAGCAGCTTGCCTCCCTCTGCATCCTTCCTCTCTATTACCTTCAGCTGGGTTCATCACAGCATCATGAAGCACAGTGGCTACACTGCCAGCAATTCCTGTTGGGAAGCAAACAACATAAACATTAATTTTTTGTAGTGATATTGTATCACCTTATAATGCTCTGTATATGGTGTACATTGTATTCTACTACTACTACTACTACTACTACTACTACTACTACTACTACTACTACTACTACTTATACTACAAAGTTAAATTATGTTTCGTAAGGGGAAACCCTGGTCCTTGAGAGCACCTATCCAGCAGATTTTAGAGGTCACCCTTGGATCACCAATTTATAAACACCTGGATGTAGGCTATTTCATTCTGATCAATGAAGCAAGTGGTGTGGTAAATTCAGTCTTTCAGAAACTACTGGAGCAATTATTTGAATACCTGCAGCCTCCTCATGGAAAAATTCCCTTGGCTGACTTGCTTAATTGGATGAATAACTCACATCTGTTCCTAGTATTTAGAAATTGGTGATTTAGGGTGACCTATAAGATTAAGTGGATTGGGGCTCTCCAGGACCAGGGTTGGACACCCCTGCTCTACACAAATAAAAGGAGTAGTTCAGAGAGCTGTAGAGAACACAAATGAATGAGAGGAGAGCTGTGGAACAGAATAATTTAATGTGCATTAAATAATGAAATTGCATAATGATTTTGCTCAGTCATGAGCCATGATTCTGTGCAGAGAAGCAGAGAGGATGGTATACCTGGCAATTCTTCATTCATAAAAATGCTGTGCCGATAGACGATATTATTAAATCAATATTACTGTTAAACAACAGTTTACTATTGTGCATGTGCACAGCATTCAAACTGAACATTCAAGACTTCTGAAACACTTATAGGGAATTTTACTCATGTGGAAACCTTGCAAACATTTTGTAGAAACTTTAAAGTGAAAATGAAAGTAAATAAAATTACAAACACAAACAAAATAATTTTAAATTGGATGTATCAAGATTATTACATACGGAAGCGTATTGCTGCCATACGAAAAAATAAAATAAAATACAGGTTTACCACAGAAAAAAAAAAGCAGGCAATTTTTTTTTTTTTTTTTCCATATTTTGGGGGCATGTTGTTGCTGCCAGGGTTTTTTTTTTTTTTTTTAGGAATTTTTTGCTGCCAGGGAAAAAACAAAATAGTTCAAGAACATTTGTAGTTCTTATGGGTAACCTCGCAATACGACAGAACTGGATAGAAAGGATAGAAACTTAATAAACTTACTAAGATACTTGTGTGAGATATTACACGACTCCTTCAGGATCCAGTGTGTGTAAAAGGCGTCTGGTGGCTTGAGTTTCCACAAAGCCCTATTGAATGCATTTAAGGTCCATCACTTTATACCCATGTAGCTTCCCGTGTTTACCTATTTCTGCCCTCACAAACAATGCTACTTCAAGTAAAGCGGACATGGTTTTCTATTAAAAACCTTCTGAATGTTATCATACTGAGCACAGTTCCGTTTACGTGGCTCAAACACTGTAATATATCTTTATGCTTAAGACCGAGGTTCAAGTAAAAGTGGACAATGTCTGAAACACTTGCAATTCCTGTTTAGCTAGTGAAACGGGGATCATATGGTATATGAGCACGTTACAAATTACTTAAACACTCTTCGAAAAAGTCAGTAGAGTGTTAATTAATGTTGTGAAAGCAGGTTTTTAGGTATAGTGGGCTTAACACTGTACTGTGCTGAAATGGCAGCGGCTCCTGTGGTTGACGGTTCGAATCCCGAGCAGGGATCTCCGGCTACACTTGCTATTAGCAGTTTGTCTGGTACAAGATTCTAATTTGTATATTTTGTGGCAGCATTTTATTTTTGTTTAATGACAACACAACACAAATAAATATATCAGGCTTTTAACTAAAGAGATGCATTTCTAGAACGATTCGCAGTAGTAACATAGTTTCAGTTCCAATCCAGTTCTGTATAATGAGGTTACCCACAAGAACTACAAATGGTCTTGGACTACATTTTTTTTGTAAAAAAAAAAAAAAAAAAGGGGGGTTAATTTCCAGATATCTGTTTACTTTTCTTTTTTGAGCAACGTGTTTACAAAAATGACAAATGTGTACAGTTTCTCCCTCATGATCCGATTACATTGACAATAAGTATCCCAGATATTTTCCATTATTATTTATCTTAAAAGTGCCCATTTTAATTAAGTAAAATTAAATTAAATACTTAATTGAATTAAGTATTTAACCGCCCCCTGGCCCTCTGCATCAGCAGTTGGCGCCAGCAGCCTTCAGTGCCCCCCTTCAGAAGGGCCCCATCTCCAAAGGGCAGGGACTCTAGCTGCGGGACTCTAGCTGCGGGACTCCAGCGAGGAGAAGACTGTGAGGAGGAGATGCTGCACAACAACACAAGAAGCCATGACGATCTCTCCAATTCCCGTCCTACTCTCTCCGTCTTCTCGGTGTGCACCTGCATGCCATTGCTTCCCTAATCCCTCTAACCTGATCTCTCTGCATCTCACCTCCTCCTCCCTCTCCACTACTCCACTCTCTGTAGGTCTGTGGAACTGCCAACAAGGCCAACTTCATCTCCGCCTTCACCTCCCACCACTCCCTGGATTTCCTTGCTCTCACCGAGACATGGATCTCCCCGGACAACTCTACCACCCCTGCTGCCTTATTCTCTCTGTTCATCCTGTCCCCCTCCCCTCGTCTTACCGGGCGGGGAGGAGGAACAGGGCTCCTGCTCTCCCCTTCTCTCCTCTTCTCTGTCCCCCCCTTTCTCTCCTCTATCACGACCCACAGCTTTGAATTTCATGCAGTGGAACTCACCTCTCCCTCTCACCTCTTTCCTGGATGAAATTGAATTTCTTCTCTCCTCCCTCCCCTCGCTGTCCTCACCTACCATCCTCCTGGGAGACTTCAACATCTACCTCTCCAACCCTTCCCACTGTGCCGGACTTCTTCCTCTCCTTCACTCCTTTAACTTCTCTCTCTCCCCGTCTCCCCCCACTCACAGAGCAGGCAGCCAGCTAGACCTCATCTTCTCTAGAGGCTGCTCCCCTTCAACACTCTCTGTGACACCCATGGACATCTCAGACCACCACTTCATCTCATTCTCCCCTTCCCTCCCCCGCACTCCACCCACTCCCTCTATCATCTTCCGCCGTAATCTCCGCTCTGTCTCCCCCTCCACCCTTGCTTCCACTGCTCTCTTACCTTCCATTGACTGTTTTTCCCATCTATCTGTGCTACCTCCTCCCTCACCTCCTCCCTTGACTCTGTATGTCCTCTCGCTTCTCGTCCTGCCCGTCCCTCCCCTCCTCAGCATTGGATCTCTGCTGTTCTCCGCTCAACCCGAACTACTCTGCGTGCCGCCGAACAGAAGTGGAAATGGACCAAACTCCCAGCTGCCCTCGAACTCTACCGCTCTCTACTGTCTACATTCTCTTCCTCACTCACCTCAGCCAAGAAATCTTACTTCCAATCACTCTTTGAATCCACTGTCAACAACCCCTGCAAACTCTACTTCACCTTCTCCTCCCTCTTTGCCCCCCTCCCCCTCCCTCATCTCTCACTGCTGATGATTTCGCCTCCTTCTTCTCCTCCAAGATTGCAGACATCCGCAAGCTCTTCAACAGTCCCCCCTCCACTCCCATCACACCCAAACCTCCCACCAACCAAGCCTCCTTTTCTTCATTCTCACCTCTCTCAGATGCTGAAGTTTCCGCTCTCCTCCTATGTCACAACCTACAACATGTGCCCTGGACCCTCTCACTTCTTGCCTCCTCCAAGCAACCGCTCCTGATCTATTCCCTCCTCAACTCCTCACTCCTCTCTGGCCGTTTCCCCTCTGCATTTAAGAAAGCTGCTGTAATCCCACTTCTCAAGAAACCAACCCTTGATGCCACCTCTCCTCAGAGCTACTGCCCTGTCTCCCTAACTCCCCTTCCTCTCAAAGACTCTCAAGCGGGGGTCCACCGTCAGCTCTCGGACCTTGTCCCAACACTCACTCCTTGATCCTCTGCAATCCGGCTTCCACACAGCTCACTCCACTGAGACTGCTCTCCTGGCAGTCACTGACTCGCTCAGCTGTGCTCGGACGGCCTCCCTCTCCGCAGCATTTGACACCATCGATCACTCCATCCTCCTCTCCTGCCTTGCTGACCTTGGAATCTCTGGGACTGCTCTCACCTGGTTCTCCTCCTACCTACATGGCGAGGTTCCTCATCCACCCCCCAACCTCTCCTCACTGGCGTACCCCAAAGCTCTGTCCTGGGCCCCCTCCTGTTCTCTCTCTACACTCGCTCCTTGGGCCCCCTCATCACATCCCATGGTTTTTCCTACCACTTCTATGCTGATGATGCCCAGATCTTCCTGTCTTTTCCCTCTTCTGACCCTCTCATCCCCTCTTGTATCTCTTCCTGTTTATCTGCTATCTCCGCCTGGATGCACTCGCACCACCTCAAGCTCAACCTCTTCAAATCGGATATCCTGTTCTTCCCCCACTCTTCCTCACCTTCTGCTGATCTCTCCATCTCGATCCCCTTGGAATCCACCACACTCTCTCCATCTTCTTCCGCTAAAAGTGCTATGTTTAATGTAAATTTTAATGTGTAATGATGCCTTGTACTTAACTGTATTCTTGCACTACGAGTATGAAATATACAGTCGAAGCCTATAGGCTATGTTGCTAACTGGTTGTAACTAACATGGCAGAACTTATTCTTAATGACAGTTAAAACAATTACATACAATTATAAATGCGCCTGCAACACTCTGGGATCCATAACTTACTCAAACTGTTTTTCACAAATTCAGTGTCAGCATTTTTCCCTGGATAATCTCCACATAAACTTAATCAATTACAATAGGCCCTAAGTGACTACTAAATAAAATAATCACACTGTAACATACTCAAAAAAATAAAAAATAAATAAAATAAACTTGTCCTGACATTGTTGTCAATGGATCAGGTAGTGGTTGTATTAACCGCAACTATTTCAAGGTAGTGATTTATTTCTGCAGGGTAAATCTAAGAAACATGTGCCTGTCATTTGCCAAATTCACGTTGGAATCACAGGCAGCCAGATGTCTTTGGGCTGGGGCACACAACCCTGACGGGGACTGGGTAAAACCCAGAACCGTGGAACAGTGGAAAGAGTTACAAAAACATCCAAATCAGAAAAATCAGCAAACTTCTTTTAATTGAAAATATTATTATTATTAATAATAATAATAATAATCATTATTATTATTATTAGTATTATGTATACACATTTTTGTATACACATTTTCAACAATTTGTTAAACTGTTACAATAGATTCATGCTGGGCAACTATTTTTGGAACTGGGAATAGACACCCAAACTGTTGTCCATATTATTTCTTATTTCTTATTCTTATTTGAATCCTATTAATGGGAGATATTAGCCTTCCAAGGCTTGCTTGATGATGTTTGAAAGAAAGAAAGAAAGAAAGAAAGAAAGAAAGAAAAAGAAAGAAAGAAAGAAATAATCATTTTAGGTCGTTTGATAGTACAAAGGGTCCCCTTTTACAGTACCGTTTTTTATTCTGGGGACCAATTTGTGGAACTCGGAATAGACACCCAAACTGGTGAATCCTATGCAACAATATTGTATTTTTAATTGCATTTTGAGCATTCCGAGGCTTGCTTTCTCTTACACAAACCAAACTGGTGTCCCACATGCCCCAAGTTGGTGTCTTTGGTTAGGTTGTTAGCATTCTAATATTTAAAAGAAAGTCCCCAAATCATTCCTACTCCCTTTGATAGGAGAAAGAGTCCCCTTTAAGTCTACAGTAGTTTTATGCTGGGGAGCTATTGGTGGGACTGTGCTAACTCATGTCCCCCATGCCAAAAGTCTGTGTCTTATTGGGTTGTTAGCTTTCCAAGGCTATGGTTTTGGGGACTTTATTTTAGATAATAGCAAGCCAGCCTCAGAATACTGTAAAAATACAGAATTGTGCATGGGGATCACCAGTTTGGGTATCTATTCCCAGTCCCACAAATAGTTCCCCAGCATGACTCTATTGTACAATAAAAATGGACCCTTTCTACTATCAATAGGACCTAAATGGTTTTGTGGACTTCCTTTTCAATATTTTAAAACAAGCCTCGGAACACTCACAATACAATTTAAGACAAAAAATGATGGCATTGGGGACACCAGTCTGGGTGTCTATTCCCAGTTCCCACAAATTGCTCCCCAGCACAACACTGTCGTACCATAAAAGGGGACCCATTCTACTATCAAGGACATCAAATTATTCTGGGGACTTTCTTTCAAACCTCATCAAGCAAGCCTTGGAAACCTATTATCTATCATTAATAGAGCACATGGAAATGGAGCATGAAAAGTTGTAGCACTATTATTAATGCTACTTTACTTTTACAAATTCTGTTCATTTTAACAAATTGTAGAAAATATGTACACATTATTATTGTTAATAATAATAACAGTTAATTATTCATATTATTTACAACATGTATAACAATATTTTCAGTATTTTTCTGTTTTGGATGCCTTTGTAAATCTTTACACCGTTCTGGTGTTCCGGGTTTTACCCAGTCCCACTCTGACACGTGTTCTCAAGTGCCTTGTGTTTACGTTGTCATTCAAAAAAACTATTACCATATTACATGTAGTTACCATTAATGAGGGTTTGCCAATATAATTCAAATGTTATCGATCACATAAAACATGCCTTGTCTATTTTAAAAGGTTTTAAGAGTTTTAAGTGAGTCTAAACAAGGGAAAGCTTGTACATGTAAATGATTTTGAGAGAATTGTTGGAACACCAGGACATTTCATTAAAAACCCGGGACTGTCCAGGTAACGTATGGTCACTCTACCACTGAGGAAGTCAAATGAGCTATTAACTTGTCAAAAGACATGGCAAAATGTTTGGTTTGAGAGCCCTGCACATGCATAGTTTTTATCATTAGCATTTTTACAAGATTGGCATTGACTTAAGAGAGGAAAAAGAAAAAGAAAAAAGCATTATGCATCGGCATTGTGCATGAGCATTCACATGTCACCGGCATTGCATAGCTGGATGCATGCGCTGTTAAATCCTCATTGATTGTTCAACAGTCCTCAATCTTGACCTGTGATCTGAAAGTCATTTTACGCTCTATCCAACTCACAAATATGCAACAAATATTTCAGATTTGTACCTGCATTTACAAGTACAAATTCTTTTTACACATATTAATATTTTTGATTGTGACCTCTCTCCATACACTATTCGTTTAAAAAAACAAAACGTTGGAGCACAATACTTTAACAAACCTAAAATAGCCTACATTGGTAAAAATAAGATGACTATGATAGGACAAAAATGCCCAAATGTATTTTCCTGTTTAATAGGCTACGAGGAGTCAAACTTTGAATGACACTTTATTCTTGCAGCACTTTCTCATGGATTACCATAATTAGTGTATTTGACAGAAAAAGCTTTACCCATATACATTTTATATATTTTTCAATATGAGTAAAAAGAAGTAGGCCTAAGTAGTTTTTTTTTACTGTCCACAGGTGATACTCTTGATTGAGCTTCGTTCAGAGACAGTTGCTATGGCAATGTGTTGACACTATAGCTGTGAACAACCTGGCGGACACCCAGTCCAATGTCTCACACTACAAACTGTTTTAGTTTCTACTGCAGCTACGGGGTATTAAGCACAGCTTTATATTTCAGAAAAAAAAGATTTTCTCGCTGCACAAAAATAAATATAAAACATGTAGTGTCATTAAAAGATACAAATAATAGTCATATAAAACACGTTATGACAAAAGCAGGTTTTGTCAAGGTACCATTGGCGACGTGGCTGTTCCGGCCGTTGTGGAGGACGTCGCTCAGTGTGTGCTTGACTCTCTCGTAGCAGGCGAAGTAGAGGGCGTGGGCCGGCCCAGCGCCCAGCATGGTGACATTGAGTCCTCGCAGGGGCCGCAGCAAGCCTTCAGTACGCACAATCCTGCGCAGAGCCTCATACACACCGCGGTACTGAGCCTGAGGATCTGGCTGTAAGCTCTGCATCCGTGTCTACAAAGAGAGGAAGGAGAGAGGGGGATCAGGAACCACTGGGAAAGAGTGACAGGGAGGGAGAAAGAGAAAAGCGTGGCAATACACAAGTAACAGGCTGTTGTAATACTTCTAGCATGTGGCACGATTTCAAAATGCAAACTACACTTTTCAGCGCTTTCCGCCATTGTAGAGGAACCTCAGGAATTGAATGAGGGGAGGATTAGTACAACAGCAACACCTTGCCTAAGGGAAAAGTTTCAGCACAAAAATATTGATTTAAATTTGGGAATTAATAACACCATGGCGGAAATATATTGTTTCCACATTGATGAAATAATGAATAAAAGCCTGATAGATCCAAAAATCTATTACTTCAGTTATACTAAAGTATTTTATTAATATGCATATTTTGTACATTTTCTGCACTGCAACTAATAATAGCTTAGCTGGATAGCTGGCATAAGGGTTATGAGAATAAGAATGACCTGTTTCTCATAAACTAGAAATATCTATCTCATAAACTAGAAAATGTTCTCTTTATTTTGTGTTTGGTAAGTTATCGTGTGACAATAAAAGGAAGGAAATGTACAAAAAAAGAACATGGCGATAATGTTTTATTATGAAAAAGGAAGGAAACATAAGTGTAAGCATGACAAGATACAAACAAGCATACAATTTGTGTATGGTCAAAAAAGAATATAGTGAAGAAGACTATATACCACAAAATCTTAAAAAGCAAGATCTAAAGTCTGTGAAACTGGATATTCTCAAAGTGTTTAGCAACTGTTTAAGTTTACCAATGACTTGATTATACCAGACATCAACAGGTAAAAGGGAAAAGGAATATATATATATATATATATATATATGCAGCCCTTGAAAAAATAATATTTGGATATGTGGTCTAATACATTTGCACAATATGTGCCATTCACATCACTGTCTGAACTTGTGTGATAAGACAGACCAAGCCCAGCCCTCAATTAATTGTATTCCAGTCAATGATTAGCCTGGTTTCTGCTGACACTAAGCCCACCAGACTGGACAAAACCAGTATCTATAATATCTAGATTTCACTGAAGCAAGAATGATACTGGAATGTTACACAGTCTTGAAATAAAGACGATCAAAGCAATGCGATGCTCCAGTAAAATTTTTGCATATGAGTAAAAGCGGAGTTCGGCCTTAGCACATGGGGTCTGCTGGCCCTTCTCTAGATAAGTCAGTGGCCACTCCCTAGTGTTTCAGTTGTCCAAATGTTTAGGAGTCCTTAAGAAGCCCATCTGCACATCAGTTTAGTCGAGTTTGGAGACTGGTTTAGTGAGGTCTCGGTATGGTTAGGCAGGAGTAATCCTGGTTGTGGACAGTGGGGTAAGCATCATAATAATCTGTTACTGTAATCAGAAATGGGATCACATGCATATGCATTTAAACATTAAACTTTGACTACTTTAATTTTATTTGCATTTCACTTCATTTGCATATTTTCTTAATGACAAATATTTAAATTTGTATTTTCCATCTGATAGCGTCAAATATATTCAAATACCCTGTAAATACTGTATAAGTTGCATTCACTTATGTGTAAGCCCTATTTATCAATACGAGACCTGTAAATTACTAATACTTTACCAATTGCCATGCATTAAACTCAGTCCATCTTGCCTGTTGATGATGTTCTCAATCTTTGAAGTATGACTATTATTAACAACATGATTACCGTGTTCATGTTGCTATTGAAAAACCTGTATTCCTTATGTATGTCACCTTTGATAAAGTCACCTTGTTCTAATAGCACCTTGTCAAGACATCCATCCCAGTTTTTATAGCCCCAGTCTTAGACCACAGTGTTATGTTACTATATTGCTCTGTATATTCTGTTCTAAGTTTCGAACAACCCCTTGCAAAAGAGGGAGTGCAGTTTACAAGAAAATTATATATTGTAATGTTTGGGTAAAGACTGATAATTAAATTATGGTCTGTTGTATAGAAGAATATGTTGAGCTGCAAAGAGATCTTAAGAAAGGGATCAGGAAAGCAAGGAGGGAAATAGAATCAGCTCTTGGAACTAAAGCTAACACAAAGAGCTTTTGCCAATACTACAACAGCAAGAGGTCAATAATGGAGGAAGTGAAACAGATAAAGGGCAAAAATGGAAGCATCTTGGAAAACAAGATGTGGCAAATGTTCTAAATTAGTATTTCACAGAGATTTTTACATAAAAAAAAATGGATAACATGCCACAGGTTAACAATCAGTCCAGTCAAACCAGAGATCAGGATAAATGAGGAGGAGCTACTATAGGGACTAGCAGAATTAAAAACAAACAAATCACCTGGGCCAGATGGTGTATTCCCTACAGTACTTAAAGAAATGAGGGAAATTATGTATAGGCTGCTAACTCAAATATTCCAAAAGACACTTAGAACAGGGGATGTGCCAACTGACTGGAAGACCGCAAATGTCATTTTTCTGGTCTATATTAATGATCTGGACTCTGGGATAGTTAGCAAACTTGTCAAATTTGCAGATGATACTAAAATAGGTGGCTCAGCAGATACAATCTCGGCAGCACAGGCTATTCAAAGGGACTTTCAGTTAATAATATTGAGTTGTGGGCGGACACCTGGCAGATGAAATTCAGTGTGGACAAGTTAATACATGCAGGTAACAAAAATGTCCACTATAATTACACTATGGGAGGAATAGAACTAGATGAAGTAATGCATGAGAAAGACCAAGGGGTCTACGTGGACTCCTCACTTTCTCCATCCAAACAATGTGGGGAAGCAATAAAAAGGCAAACAGAATATTAGGGTATATTGTCAAAAGTGTAGAATTCAAAACAAGGGAAGTAATGTTAAGACTGTACAATGCACTAGTTAGACCTCATCTGGAATACTGTGTACAGTTCTGGGCACCACACTTCAAGAAAGATATCGCTGCTCTAGAGGCAGTTCAGAGGAGGCCAAGCAGACTTATTCCAGGTCAGAAGGGAATGTCAGGAGACAGGAAAACAGGAGACACTTATTCACACAGAGAGTAGTCACAATCTGGAACAAACTCCCCAGCGAAGTGGTAGAAGCTGAACATTTGGGAACATTTAAAAATAGACTGGATAGGATCCTTGGATCACTTAGTTATGGACACCAAACAAGCACAATGGGTCGAATGGCCTCCTCTTGTTTGTAAACTTTCTTATGTTCTTATGTTCTAAGAGTATATGAAAAGCATTTGGTAGAAGATGGCACATATTTGCTATATTGTAGTTTTAGTTGTGAAAGTATTTGGTGTAATAAGTCACATATGCATTTTCAATTTCACCAAGTCAACAACAAACTAATAACATTTGCATTTTAATTACTTTAATCCCATCCCTGACCATGATCAAGACCCATTTCTGATCCCCACTGTGATGCCAGTAAAAGAACCATTCAGCTATAATAAGCTGTGCTGCTGGCTAGGTCAGGCCTTGTATTTAAAATATTGCTTTGAGATTACATCCTAAAACAACAACAACAGTGAAACCAAAATAATATATTATGATCACTTTTTTCCTTTTTTTTTTTTTTTTTTCTCATTGTTTTCTTTAGATGGCAGCACAATCTTGACATACAAACGGGTGACAAATTAAAGGAAAAAACAACATAAAGTGTCTCAGTAAGGTGTTGGGTCACCAAGAGCAACCAGAACAGCTTCAGTGGGCCTTGGCATAGATTCTACGAGTATCTGGAACTCTACTCAGGGTTTTTCCTGCATAGAGGCATTTGTGGCGTCCCCCAAAGAGGTTTTAGTGAGTGCCAAAGGAAAATCACCAGCGCCAAAATTATAAGAATTGAAAAAAAAAAATGCATTTCAAATCCTCTCCGAATGCGTTTAATACCAATTTATCAAACAACTGTTGAACAAGCAGAACATAAACTTAAATACGACGTCTTTGACTTTCAGCAGTCAACTCCCCTCCCATTCACAGCCGCTATATCTTACACACGCAGCTGGCACTGGATTTATAAGCCAGCTGCTGCGTTGGTTTGACTGCGCCTGAACGCTCCATTACGAAGCTATCGCTATTGGGAGAGAGGACTTCCTGTGATTTCTCACAAAATAAAAGCTATTTTATTTCTGGTGAAAATCTTAAAAATACTGTATTACAACCACAGCATACTTTTTCCGTCATGTCCTGCCTCCTGCACCCCTCGCCTAAACCAAACAGAGTATTTCCAGTAGGTGAGAAAGTATCTGACACAACAATCTCCTGTTGTGTGCTACATATGTGAAAGGACAACTGGTATCTGTCTAGACCCGATTCTCCAGACATAAATGGCTAGACAGCTAGCAGAGCCTTCAAACTGGATCACCTGTGAGGTAACTTTCCAATGAAATCCATCTTATTTTCTATGTATTAATATGAGTATATTTATACATGTATTTCTTACTGGCCACCGTCAGTGCATCAATCGGCAATTGCCGTGGTTGGGTAACGAGAGTGGTTAGCACTACTAAATAGAGAAATAGAGAATTATAATTCTCTATTTGAATAAATGTCAGTGTAACGGTCATTAAAATGCTTCCACTTGTACCATCCAAATTCAAGAAATGTTGTTTAAATAACTTACACTGTTTGGCCCATTTTTGTCTTTTCTTTCAAACCCAGTAAAATATTCTGGTTGGACAGTGATGTGCTGTACAATCACTTATGTTAGATTGTACCACTTCAGAAAAATGGGAGGAGTTAATATACATGGTAATATGCATTAAAGCATTAAAAATGCTTAAGTAATTAATTGGTAGATAAATACCAATTGTAATAGATATACATTCTGCATGTTTACAAATTGTCATTTTATTTTATTTTATTGGGTATATGTTTCCCGCAACTCCGCAGACTGGTAAATAAAGTTAACATGATATGTAATCTGCAATATACAGTATATGCCTAACCCCAAAATGTTAAAGGATTGTTAATATTATTTGTTGATAGTACAATCATTGCATTCTCCACTCAATTTTCAACAGGTGAAAACACCATTGAGGAACCGGCTCAAGAATGACCACCTTGACGTGTGCTGCAGATGAGGGTGAAATGCTCTGAAGCAGGATGTGACCTCTGCAACTGACTGACTCCCCTCTCCCAACCCCACACCCCTCTCCCTCAAACTCACTCCCCTCCCCTCCTTCGAATGTTGCAATAAAATTATTATTTTTTAAACAGTTTTGTTAATGGGGTTTTATTTATTCAAGCATGATAGACATTTTCGTTTATCAAATGGTCAGAAATAACAAGAAAATGCATAGATTTCTGTCATAAGGTAACTCATTGCCTTTACTGTACGCAGACCGATCATGCTTACTGTCGTGCGTAATCACCCCCCAAAGGGCCATTCTGAGCCAGGAAAAACCCTGCTACTGGAGAGATGGAACACCATTCTTCCAAAAGATATTCCTTCATTTGGTGTTCTGATGATGGTATTGGAGAGCGCTGTCTAACACGTCAGTCCAAAATCTCCCATAGGTGTTCAATTGGGTTGAGATCTGGTGACTGTGAAGGCCATAGCATATGATTCACATCATTATCATACTCATCAAACCATTCGGTGACCTCTCGTGCCCTGTGGATGGGGGCATTGTCATCCTGGAAGAGACCACTCACATCAGGATAGAAATGTTTCACCATAGATAAAGGGGATCACTCAGAATAATGATTTGCAGTGACCCCCCGGCATAACAGTCAGGCCTGTACCGTTCTCTTGGTGTCATCACACATGCACTCACCCACTTGTCGAGAATATGGTGAAGGATGACTCAACTGACCATATCACTTTTTTCCACATCTCTGTAGACCAGTACCTATGGCACCCCAATAATGACCCGTCTTTCAAAGTCACTTCGATCCTTTCCTTTTGCCATCTTGATGCAAAATGGAGGTCAACTCAGCATTTATATACATGCCAAAGAGCATGATAGGATGTTAATTGCTTAATTGTATCATGCAGTATCTGCATTCGTTATGTTCCTCCACTAATTTATTCAGGTTTTTCCTTTATTTGTCACCCGTCTGTATGTCGTACATGAAGTACAGGAGCTAAGGCCTACCACTTGCTTTTTCCAGGTTTAGAAGGCTTGTGAGAATCTAGGTCAATAGTTCAGCATCTGTTGCTGAAAAGTGATCTCTCTATGAATTGGCAGTGTTTTCTTAATGGAAACTCTTGGGAAGTTTATTTATTAGGTTTCATTGTGGAAAACATAACATAAAATAAACTAGCAGAAAACATTTCAATGTGAAAAAATGCAATGCCCGCCATAATGCTTTAATACCACTAAGCAAGGTAAGCTTTCTGAAAGCTTTGCAGGATCCTTATCCCCCTAATTCCAGTTACTTAGAAGATCTGTTCTAGATAAAGAGCAGGGGCAGAAAAAAAAATATGTATGGGCTTATCAGAGTTGATACAGGTAATTAGACAAGCATTGTGGTGAATCTTTAAGAATAAAAACAAATGTTCAAATAACACTCCAGATTTTGTTTGTAAATGCCATTCAATAAAGGGAGATTAGGCATTTCAAACACTGTAGGGAAAACAGTATAAATTTGAAACACTAGGAAAAAAATTATGAATATTCCAATATGCTTTTACCAAAAGCAACTTAGAGAAAGCATAACATATTATCCATAAAACCTTTACTAGTGTGATTTTGTAGCTGTTTTTTAAGAAACAAATATCACAGATCTTTAAGAATAAGCACAAGCAAATTATTGTTTGATTATTTTAATAAACAAATAATTAAAATTAATATGTAAGATATTTACAGAGTATTTCATCTTGGGGGAAAACAAATGGTAATTTTAACATGACATTACAAGTTTAATGAATACAGCCCTATATATGTTTCTGTATAACTTGCTCTTTTAGAATAATTAATCGTTACAATCCCCCCATGTAGATGCTGCGCTTCACTTAAAAAACTCTATACAATGGTGATTAGACAGAGCCCTTCAACTCAGATTTGCATTACATGCATTACATCTACATGACTCAAGATTTCTGACTGATTTTATACACTAAACACGTTTGAAGAAAGTATACCATACTCCACATACGATCATATTGTTTCCCTAATATAACAAGACTTAATCACAATCTGCCATTCTCTGCAAAGAGTTAAAAAGGGGCTATACTGTGGGGGGGGAACACCAGAAAATGTGTGTGTGTGGGGATACACCCCAAACAGGGGAATCCATTATGTGATTAATAAACTGTGCCTCTGCACAAGAAAGCTATAGACAGGAGTCAAATGAATGAACATACATGTAGAACAATTAATGGAAAGGGATCTGGTTTTGGATTTCAGCACAACTGAAGGCAAGTGACAACAATAACCTGTAGACATGCATACTTTTTCAGCTGAAGACTGAATCTGTGTTAAGAGAGAAGCCCTCATTTATTTCTGAATAAGAGAGACAGCAGCTGCAACTGGTGGTCTTCAGCCTGAAACTCCTCCTGTTATGTTGCCTTTTCCCCCCACAAAAAAAAAAAGTTACTCCAAACATCGTGGGGCCTTTCACACATACAGTTTGATGTGGATTGAAGTGCGGTTAGGTATGTTTGGAGCTATATGTGAAATCTTTCAACTAACATAACTTCTAGTTCCTCAACCTGTGTATTTTCAAAACATATCTGGTTTCCTAGATTTTTGCAGTCACCAACGATAGATTTTCTGAAAACATAGTTTTAGGCCATCTGTTTTTAATGCCATTGTTCTAAGTAAATCTCAAGACACCCAGACCTGAATGTACCAGACAGATGTTTTTGCTGATTTGTATGCAATTTGTGTATGCACCATAGCACATTTGATTTGCATGAGCAGAGACAAAACAATTAAATTAAACCAGTTGAGTCGAACATAATTGTGGCAACAGTATTAGTTTTAAATGACTACCAAATGCTGCTTAACTGTCTCTCCTTCACATGCAGGTAAATTAAAGATAAATGTAACTATCAGAGAAAGAGCACTACCAGCATGGTGACTACAGCACTGATATTTGTGGCACTGCCTTTCCTGTACTTTGTTTGTTGAAAGAGATTAAATAATTAAATTTTTATTCTTATTCTTTTATTCTTTCAAGATTAAAAACAGTTTATTTTATTTTATTATTGTGTCACACTTCCTAATTCCTGAAGAATAAACTTAAATAAATAAAAAAAAAAAAAAAAAAAGTAGGAAATGTATTCTGCCGAGTCATGCACAAAGAGCTATTTGTGTGTGTTGTTTTATTGGCACAAGGTTTAGTTCACTACCAGGAAATGAATTCCTGACAGGCTTAAGATGTAACAGAAGCCACACTGGATGCAGAAGTTACAAAACGCTTGTATGTAAATATTTTAAGATGCATAAACGTGGTGGGAAAAATATTGCTTAATAAACAAGCTTAACATGCCTTTTCAAAGAAGAAAAAAGTAATCCTGGGAGAAAACGGAAGCAAAACATATTTGTACCAGAAAACACGTCCAAACACTATACCTACACTATACTATTCAGTGCACAAAAAACACTTAAAACTGAAGAAACCAAGACAAGCTTGCAGTCACTAAGAATGCACATTTAGAGTGAAGGATGTCCTTTCATGCATTTACCTTTTTCACCTTCCTGGTGAGGACTAGGCCTACACTGGATAATTTATCCACATGAATGCTACTAAATGGGTCAAACAAGCTCTTTGGACCCTTCTGTGTGGTCCAAGCCATAGCTGAACACAATCCAAACTAAGCAGTCTTTACAGAAGCAATTATTGGAGCCTATGAAACTATGAAAGTCTAAGGCCTAAGGATGACACTGTTCAGAATAAAAACTTGAATGAGGACAGTATTACACAAAGCTATCAGAAGCTATTTTTTGGACACCAAAAGACATTCTTAAAAACATTCCAGCCTAAAAGTAAATATACTCTTTGTTTAGATCAGCTGAAATCTTAGGCTTAGTTGTTGTTGTTGTTATTTTTAATTTCAATCATGACAAATAGGATTTGATCTCTGTGCTAAATAAGTCACACATTTGACGTGTATTTTCTTCTCTTCCTTTTGACATCAGCAACTCATTGTTTAATCAATTACTTCCACAAAATCAGTTTAACAGTGGAATTTCAAGAAAGCTTAAAATGTTCTTGCTGAAGAAATGAATGTCCTTCCACTACATTTGCAGGTAAAAACCAATGATAACCACAATTTGTTCCTTCAAAATTCTGATTCCTGATCATTCCCTAGATGTGGGTAAGTAATGGCTGTAACAGAAGTGGGGGCTTGCCATGTTAAGGAACCACACCAATTAAAGTGGCAGATGATCAGGCACCCATTTCAAAGACAGATGGAAAGGGCTATTGCTTTCAGATTAAACTGACACCTATGTACCAACTGGTACCATTGTCACCAAAGACTTGTCTAGATACTTAGATTTAGGCTGGGATTAAATCAAAACTTTGACCCACCCACTAAACGAAAACTACAAAACTGAACTCAGTTGTGGTTTCATTTTTAGTAAGATGACACTTTCTTTTAATTGTAAATGTAACCGCTATGATGTACAGGTTTGTAGTTTGTTATTAGTGGGTAGGTCAAAGTTTTGATTTATCCTTTTTTAAGGAAAGCAAAGAAGTCTTACAGCAGCTTAAGACTACAACAGTAATCAGAGGCTTAAGTCAGAAAGCAGATTGATGGGGCTGGGAGCTGACGGCAGTGGCCTACAGTGCAGGGCCAGAGTGGCAAGTGGTAGCGCCACACAGACAGTTTGCTAATCAGCTCCATAGGAGTGTTAAAGGCAACCCACCCAGTGTCTGCAGAGGACTGATTCCAAACTGCAAAATGCAGAGCAGGGTGGGACACAAATAGCACATATCTCAAGTGGCAGCACACATACACACACACCCACACACACACACAAATAACCCACTAAAGTAAATACATACCGTTAGATCTCTCAATCAGTAGTTTTAACCTGAGTTCTTATCAAAATATCCAGCTTAGTCATTGTCTTGATTTTACACATCTCTGGTTTCACATTGTTGTTTTTCGTTTGACATTGCAATGGCCTGTGGCATTTACATTGGAAAGAAAGGCTGAAACATATTTTAACACAAACACAAAGTATTTGCTGCTTTTAAGTGGTTATGTGAATGTGGTTTTGCCATATTTAAAGCACTATAGGCCTATATAATAAATAAATACAGACTTGTGTTGAAGCACAGCACCTCAAAACAGCTTCCTCTGATCTCTAGGGTAACTTTGAATAATGTGCAAAAAATAATATCATTTTCAATGCAAAACATATTTGTATACAAGGTGGTCAACTCTGATCTAGTGGAGTAAACTGTTAGCATTTAAAACTGTTGTCTGATGTGTAGGCTATTTTGTGTGTTTGAGACAGACAAATGCACAACCATAAATATAAATCTTATAACACACACTACATTTACATATCTGGTATACAAAATATTTACTCTGTATTAAACATTTTAACTTCAGACAGAAAGCTTTACAGTTTGCAAATGTTTGGTAGGAAAAACTAACTTTCAGAAAGAGCAATTAGCTCATTATGTTATTACATTTTTCCACATAATGCAAATTGACCTAAATGGATTGAGGGACTTCACCTGTTTAGAGGATATTCAGTTGCAGCGCAGGTGCACCTGCAGTTGCCTTGCATTTCACACTTTGAAATTCTAATTTAATCAACAATGTTGTTAAAATGTAACATTGTTAAGGGTAGTACTTATTTTCTATAATGTCAATATGTTCTGCTTTGCAGTTTATTACTACATTTAAATCACCTTTTTCATAAATTAAAATGTGTTTATTTAAGTAAACTGCAGTTCTTTCTTTTTGTTGCTTATTGTACTGTAAGGTTATATGTGGGTTTCTGTGGGCCAGATGTGTGCATAGACAGCTTAAATATGTATTATTATTATTATTATTTTTATTATTATTATTATTATTATTATTATTATTATTTCCAATACAATTAATAACAATTACTGTTCTATATAATGTATAAACTGCACATGGATGTTTTATTTCATTTCTACAAATTACCTGTAAAATATTCAGATTTTGAATGCTAGTAACGAACCGGTGTTCTGAACCTTCGACAGCCACAATTTAACCCTTCTTACAGCCTTAAAATGTTATATAAAGTTTCCTAATAATTAGTTCACTCAGTGCAATCTTACATGGTCAGCTACCTTCAGAGAGATGCTTTGTTAAATTAAATGATTCCTGCTTATTTAATGTACGTATGATTCTCAGTTGATTATTGTATGGCCTAGCTATATAACAACTGTTAAGTAATTATTATTTGAATATTATCTGGAAAGAAAAATGCACTGCATGTCCCATATACAAACATTTGTCATCTAAGACAGTAGATTGCATTGTAGCAACATCCACATATCAAAACATTTAAAAAATAACTGACTAAAGTTGTGCAGTGTCACATCAAAGTCTGTCTGAAACAAAGCCAGCTGCTGAAAGTTCATGGTATTGAAATTGTTTCATTCAGGTTTTTCTGTAAATGCTTAACAGCATTCATCCTGTAAAATTGAGTCACTGATTCAAAAGTTGTAGAGGAATCTAAGGAAACTTTTAATAAAAGAAAACCTAATTTCCCCATGCTTGCTGCATATAGTTTAATTACAATTATAATATGCAAGCATACCAGAGAGACAGCGAGAGGAAAGCGATTTTTCAGGACCCTGTTTAATAGGGCAAATATGATAAGGGATTTCAAAAAAGCAATGGCTTTTAAATCAGTCACACCTTTTCCACCAGAGTCCCTGCATATAACGTGCTTTGTTGCAGTAAAAAATAGCTAATGTTTATGCAGTGATATTTTTGTGTAATGAGTCAACGATATCAGTGCTAATGCAACTAGACAGCTTACGTTCGTAGTATGGTAACAAATACTATATAACAGATTACTCGCCCGTATGAGTGTTTTTAACGTTTTACATGATGGTAGCTAGGAGCTAGCTAACGTTAGGAGGTTTAGCAATGGTAACGCAGCAAACATTTTGTCAGGGTTCGCATTGCAAAAAGTCAAGTCACCTCCATTTGCAATGTATTTTCAAGAGATTCGGCGATTGCGCGAGGCATTAAAATACCTTTTTCCGACCCAAAACAAGCATCTAAAATACGTTTTTTGTATCGGCCCTGAAAAAACCATATCGGTCAATCCGTAGTCTAGGCCAGGGATGGCGAACCTTTCTTGAATGCATTGCCCAAAGTCTGGTTTGTATACTTTGCTAAGGGGGCCAATGATATAAAAGTTTACAAAGGGGATAAACGGCAATTTGTTTAACCAATATGTATTGTTTTTTGCTGTAATTAAGTTATTAAGCAAACATGCCAACAAAACAAAATGGCAATACAGAAATTTAAAACTATGATCAGATAGAACCATTCCACCTACCCGCAACCTGTATCCACTGGCAACTTCCCCCAAACTTGAACCCACCCCCTTATCCCTCTAGTCTGGTGAGCAAGTGCAGCTCCAGTCTGCTAATGGGAGTCTGCTGCAGAGTATGAAGCAAGGCACATATTCTTCCAAACAAATATTATAAATATGCAGGTTCCATTTTTGCTCACAGATTATTGTCAATTTACAAATATAAAAAATCAATAGTAATAGTACTTCACTAGCTCGATCATTTTTGGAATATGTCCCTTTTTATTTTAGACAATGAGAATCTTTAATCCTTATTCAAATTAAATCAATCAATCTTAATTGTATATAGTGGAATACCATGCTAAAGTATGTCACAACAATAAAGAATACATCATTTAAATGTTGCACTATTGCTACAGTGCAGTGAAATGCATTAATCACATTTCAAAACACATTAAGTTTGAGGATTATAATGCTAAAGTACACTTAAAACCCTCATTAAAATCACAATCTTTCCCCAAAACAAAGACCTACAGATTCTCCCATTGCAAGAAGAAGAAGTTTGTTCATTTGGCTACATTAGTAACCCTTCCATATTGTTTTGTGTTCCGTTTGCACTTGCACTCAATCATTACCAATGCACCTTTGTTTTTTTCAACGTATAATTACTTACTTGCTTTTACATTTTGTAAAATAACTAACACTGGTAGATTAATATACATTATGTGGCACTTATGTTTTAAGACAAAAATAATGCAGTGTTATCAATCTACCGTGAGTACAAATGTGCACAAATGTACTCTACAAATCGAAGGCATCATTTGTTTATTTTTCATAATTTAACAAAATGCTTTCCCCCAACGTGTTCAACAAACCCGTCCACTGCTGACCACAATGAATCACAACAGGACAAACTTACACTTGTTATCTTGCTCCTGCTCCCAGAGTGCCACACTGCAGCATAAACAGTCATCATAACATTAACATCTCATTCATCAAGTGCAGATTTTCGCAGTTCTGCACAGATCTGCGCAGCTCCACAAACGGGAGTGGAGGATTCTGCAGTTCTGCGCATAACTGCGAAAATTAGCGCACAAGACAGAACTAAAACATGAATATTCTGAATATAATGTGAGTGCTAATCAATTACTTGGGGCTGGTGCCATCACTGCCAAATATACTGACTGGTTTTCTAAAGTGCCAATCAGTTTAGACAATTGAAGAGCAGGCTGGAAAAACAAAAAAATAAAACAGTCGCTCACTTGGCGTGCAAACCTATATGGCTATGCCTGACACTCTATACAATATAGGTAGTATGGTCCAGTTAAAGAGCAATACAGATGTTTTAACTGATAGTGTAGACCTTCCTATAATTTCTTTGTATATTTTGCGGATTGTAGTAGATGTCAACTTAATATGCTGCAAATTAAAAAAAGAAAAGCAATTGATAAACAATATACTGTATATATCATCATCATCATCATGAGCCTATCAATGCACTGCTGGCTACAGGCCTCTCTGAAATGCACAACATCTCTCTTCCAGGTCACACCACCAAATAATCTTATTTCATCTTCCCATCTTTTATGTGCTCTTCTTCTAACAACCGAGTGTGCCACATATACACACACATCTATATACATGTTCGTGTGTGTGGTCCTTGCTTACCCAACTGACAAGTGTGGTGAATTATTACTTATTTATTTTATTTATGGGGAGGGCTGATTGATGCATGGATGGAAGGATGGATGGATATGTACTCCATTGTTTCATTCCTTTGTTGTAAACTCTGATTGTGATATGCTATTAGGACTAGATACCTTGACTACTTCACAACACTTTAAAAGAAAACAGGATCACTGTAATAATTGCATAGCTTGTTCTTGTAGGAAATTTCCAACCTTGTCTTTATAGTTGAGTCCTGGTCTCTCTTATCAAAATTGCATATAGTAGAGCAGGGGTAGTCAATTATTTTTTGCCAGGGTCCACATTTTTTTGGTCAAGGTATAGTCAAGGTGCAGACTCCAAAGAGGGAAAAAAAATGACACCTCCAAATGCCCCTTTCCAACACACACACACTGCTGTGAAATTGTAATATATGCCGTTGCTTATATATTTAGTACATTAATTTGACTAAGTACAAAACTAAAATGTTAAATACATATAAATATTAGTATTAAAATACTTTCAGACTTAAATGCTTTTAAATATTTTAATTAGTTAAATATTATTGCAGGCATATATAAACATAATTAGAAACTTTCAAGCATTCCGTGTCTTATTAGATTCAAGTAATTACCATTTCCCTGGATCACTGTTCAATGTACAAAATGTATGTTGAAAAATGAAGCCTACATTGGAAAATCTAAAACACAATGGAAATGCAATAAGTATGGTTGCTAATGCCAGTATTTTTTCTATGTATAATATAAATAAATAAAACGGTGAATTTTACTTGTATTTCATGATGAAGATCTTCCAGCTGAATGCCTGCTTGCACACCGATTCCAGATTCCAGTACTGTATTACTTTCTCCCATTTTTTTCCTTTAACATAATTCTAATCTTTCAAAACTAAGGTAGTGTCATACATGTCCCACCTCTTAAAGGCAATTAACAAATCAAATGCATCATATAGCTCTGCCCACGGAGCAGTTCTGTCCTAATAGAGTTGGTTTCCAAAACCTTGCTTCAATGATTGGTTCATTTACTTCTGCTTGAAGGCGGGACTAAGAGTGACAGTCCAGAGGACAATTGACAGGTTAGGATATTTTAAAGAAAAAGCCGGGAGGAAGTAATACTGCAGTTTTGAAAAGTAGTGGAAGCAGCGATCGGCTGAAAGATCTTAATCTTGAAACCGTGTAATATGTCGAATTTACTGTTATTTATATATACATATTGCAATGAATAAATAGTGGGATTAACAACATTACTTATTGCATTTCCATTGTGTTTTCATTGTTCCAATGAGTAAAACAAGATAACGATCACAACAGAAAACACTGAAATGTATAGTAATAAGCGACAGTTCAATCTTCTTTAGATTAATGATTTTCGGTGTCAACATCTTTTTTTGCATCTTTTTTTAATTAATTGTTATATTATTAGAAGAAACTGACGATACCTTAAAGTAACAGTAATCAGCATCATGCGTCTTGTGTATGCACTTTTATATTTTGGAGGCGAGGTCCACAAGACAAACGATCCACAGATTAATGATTTATTTATAGAAATCAGGAAAACAAACTGAATACCTGTTTTTTCCAGGCCAGAATGTGTATAGAGATGTCCGCACTGGGAACCTGCGAGCAATCAACTAACTAACAGGTGATTAAAATTTTCTCTACAGGACATCCCATATAACAGCAATTACGTAACATACTATTGGCTAATAACAGGAAGGGCTGATACTAGTTTCCACACAGTAACAAGCACTGAGTGCAACAAACCACAGTAAGAATACTTTTAACTATTCTTTTTGCAGTCCATTCAAAACTGATTTGGCCTGCAGTCCGACTATCCCTGCAGTAGAGTATCCATATAGGGCAGGACACTTAGATGAAGGCTGTTCTGTTTTTTTGTTTTTTTTCCATACTAGCTCGCAGTAGAGTCAGCGGGTCTGATTTGCTGGTTAACTGGAGGAATTCAATACTTCTCTGCAGGGTGCAAATGTTACAGGTAGTGTACCATGAATTAACTAGGTTTTGAGTGAGTTTGAGACTCCTGATAAATTAAATAAGATTATACCTGGGAGTAGATAAAAAATAAAATATTTACACACCCAACAGCAAAAAAAAAAAATCTGTACACGATAGGGGTTATATTTCTAAGTAGGAAGCATCTGACAAAGTAATAATGCTGCCACCGAGTACAGATTTGCAGTTTACTATTAGCAGGTGGGTCTAACTTTTGTTTTAAACTTCTCCCTATTTTGTAATTAAATTAATTTAATTAAAGGAATTAAATCGATATGCAATGGGAGTCTGGATGTCTTTCCCTTACAGCACAGGTTGAACGGCTTATGACCTCAGTGGAATTTCAGTACTTTCTGTGGCTTCAGCTAATAAATGTTTAATAGAGGATGTTTTTCTGCAGTTTCTTCTCACATCCAGGTATCACCGAGATTCTACCATAGGCAGCATAGTACATCAGAACCTTCAAAAATGGCTTTCACAGATGAATAACAGGAAATGACACACTGGGGCAATTAAGTGTAGGCTATTAGTTTTACAAACCGTGCTTAATCAATGGATGTTCAATTTAAAAAATGGTACAATAAGAATTTGTGATCCCCTGGATGTTACAATCCATACAGTACAAAAGTAAGAAATAATAAAACAGGAAAATCATGTCTCGGAAATAATAAGTTAAAACAATATTGATATAACTTCTAGTTAATGGAATTCCAGAAGGCTGTTTTCACCACAAATTTGTCTCTATATTCCACTATTTTGAATACAATGCCAAAATGCATGCAACATATTTTTTGAACTTTCAAAATTCCCTTTCGCACAATTACCAGATGTGGTAGTTATAAATATAAATGTGTTTACATTTGCATAATAATTTAATAATTATTTTCTAAATAAGTCTTAAGGTTTCATTTTGGGAAATATAATATGCCCAAGTTTAAATTTATTATCTTCAAATATTCAAAAGGAGGGTAAAATTCAGCCTTCACACAATGGGAACATTTACAGTTAGGAGTTAGGTCTAACATATGTAGGAGCAATGCTAATGCTCTGTTGTTTATGAAAAATAATTGCTTCGCTCAAATGTAGGGGCATTACATTAATTACAAAATATACAGTACTGTGCAAAAGTTTTAGGCAGGTGTGAAAAACTGCTGAAAGCATTCTTAAATTTACAAAAATAGACATGTTAATAGATTATATTCATCAATTAAATAAATGCAAAGTGAGTGAACATGAGAAAAATCTACATCAAATCAATATTTGGTGTGACCACCCTTTGCCTTCAAAACAGCATCAATTCTTCTACGTACACCTGTACACTTTTTGAAGGAACTCTGCAGGTAGGTTGGCCCAAACATCTTGGAGAACTAACCACAGTTCTTCGGTGAATTTTGGCAGCCTCAGTTGCTTCTCTCTCTTCATGTAATCCCAGACGATGATGTTGAGATCAGGGCTCTGTGGGGGCCATACCACATTTCCAGGACTCCTTATTCTTCTTTATGGCGAAGATAGTTCTTAATGACTTTCGCTGTATGTTTGGAGTCGTTGTTATGCAGAATACATTTGGGGCCAATCAGATGCCTCCCTGGTGGTATTGCATGATGGATAAGTATCTGCCTGTACTTCTCAGCATTGAGGAGACCATTCATTGTGACCAAATCCCCAACTCCATTTGCAGAAATGCAGCCCCAAACTTGCAAGGAACCTCCACCATGCTTCACTGTTGCCTGCAGACACTAATTTGTGTATCACTCTCCAGCCCTTCAGCAAACAAACTGCATTCTGCTACAGCCAAATATTTCAAATTTTGAATCATCAGTCCAGAGCACCTGCTGCCATTTTTCTGCACCCCAGTTCCTGTGTTTTCGTGCATAGTTGAGTCACTTGGCCTTGTTTCCACATCGGAGGTATGGCTTTTTGACTGCAAGTCTTCCATGAAGGCCACTTCTGACCAGACTTCTCCGGACAGTAGATGGGTGTACCAGGGTCCCACTATTTTTTGCCAATTCTGAGCTGATGGCACTGCTGGACATCTTCCAATTGCGAAGAAAGTAAGCATGATGTGTCTTTCATCTGCCGCAGAAAGTTTCCTTGGCCGACCACTGCGTCTGCGGTCCTCAACATTGCCCATTTCTTTGTGCTTCTTCAAAAGAGCTTGGACAGCACATCTGGAGACCCCTGTCTGCTTTGAAATCTCTGCCTGGGAGAGACCTTGTTGATACAGTATAACTACCTTGTGTCTTGTTGCTGTGGTCAGTCATGCCATGGTTTATGACTTTTGACAGTAAACTGTCTTCAGCAACCTCACCTTGTTAGCTGAGTTTGGCTGTTCCTCACCCACTTTTATTCCTGCTACACAGCTGTTTCTGTTTCAGTTAATGATTGTGTTGCAACCTACATATTGAATTGATGAACATTAGCACCTGTTTGGTATAATTGTTTAATCATACACCTGACTATATGGCTACAAAATCCCTGAGTTACCTAGAAGAATTGATGCTGTTTTGAATGCAAAGGGTGGTCACACCAAATATGGATTTCATGTAGATTTTTCTTCTGTTCAGTCACTTTGCATTTAGTTAATTGATAAATATATTCTATTAACATGTCTATATTTGAAAGCATTCTTACTTTACAGCATTTTTTCACACATGCCTAAAACTTTTGCATAGTACTGTATATACATTTGTTTGCTCAATAAAGTAATTGAAAACATACAAGTTCGATTTGTATATCCACAATTATCACTGGACTTAAAAATATAGGCCTAGGTTGTGGGTTTGGATCCACATAGCCAATATATGAATGTAACTGATTATCTTAAAAATGTAAGATTATGTTTGCATTACAAAATTACAGGCACTATATATAAAACTGAATATTTGAAATAGTAAACTCCAGCTGGTATAAAGCAGTCCTTTAACCTTGTATAACTTATTATTTTCCACATTTGATTTGCACACCCATTATTAGGCTGTGTCACATTGCGATTTGATGTATTTGTAGTGTCTTTTGTCATGCCCCTCTTCAAAACTGCCTTACTCTATGAAAAGGACTTTTTAAGACCATTTTGTTTTTCAATAGAGAACATTAATGTGGCTTAGACAAGCATGGATACACTCCAAATTATTATACTGGTTCCCTGATTACGATGACTCTTTTCAAACAATACTTTTTTTTTATTTTCCACTCTGTTCAAATCACAGTAAATTATGTAGATGGTCATTTTGCCAACAGAGGAAAAACTATGTGTGCCCATTAATGTAAAGTGTTACTGTGGACTGTAGATCATAAAAATATTTCTGAAAGAATGTTTCGTGTTTAACTCAGAAGTGTTTTAGGCAAATGTCGGCAATGTGTAAAGGTAAATTACTGAACTTTCATTTACTTTAAGGATATTTTACTTCCTTCCGTTTTACTGGCACAACGTTGCAACCTGTCATGACTAAAGCAAGTCTACTGCCTTACCTGACGTAACAGTGTGCATCACACTGAGTGTTGCGTCAAACGTGTACCATTACAAAACTAAACACCAGATTAACACGCCACGTACTTCACAAATGAAGTACTACATTTGAAGATGGAGCCTAAATAAGTTTGGTTTAAAACAAAAATAAAAAGTTAGGAACTTGACAGATCAATATATAGCCACAAGCGCACCATAACAAACTTGTGTTTAACTTGTGTTCTGTTCTTTAGGGGCTTGGGTGGTCGGAAAGGTCAAGCTGGGCTATACTATCACGTGTGTCTGTCACTCTCACTGAGCCCACGCTTCCCTACCTTGACGGAGTCCACGGGGTACATCACTGTGTGCTCCAGGATCCCTGCCACGGCTCCGGCTGTCATGTGCGTCGCCAGGGAGGCGGTGGGCGGCAAGCTCTCGTAGTCATCGCCCTCGGAGGTCTCCACGTCTCGGCTTTCGCTGCTCTCCGACATCTCCAAGGCGGCTGCGACAGGGTCGGTGCGCAACTCCATGCGTGAGAAGCAGCTTAAGTTATTGACACTAGTGGAGTCGCATCGCAGACAGCCACCCCATTGCTGCTGCCTTTCAGCGGCACCGTGACGTCATTCCACCTAGTGACAGAGCCATCCTATAGACCAATGAAATTAAAGATTACGATGTGCAACGCAAACGAAGGCGGGATGTTTGCCAGAAGGGGGCGGAGTAGACAGGAGAAGTGCCAATGAGAAAAAAAAACGGGGCGGCCACTGTCCAGCCATGAACTGCGCTCCTCAGCCACCAACGAGCCTGGAATGATTTTGACTGACGGGCTTCCGCACCAATCGAGAAGTCCGACACCACAGAGCCGGTAATACGGCAGTCGATTTGGGCAGGGGCACTTCTCTGGGTTATTTGAAGGATGTTTTGAGGAGTATTGGAGTATATTCACGTATTTTCAAAAAGGGAAAAAGGCCAATAATGCTTGATAGAGAGAAGTAGGCATTAATTTTGCTAAGACTCTCAAAATTGTTGTTTTATTAAGAATTAATACCATGCCAAATACGTTTATACTTTTAAACAGCTGTGTGCATTTCACACTGTGTGACTAGTCTTTTTGTCCAACCATGCCAGACAAATGAGCACACTGAAAAACATTGTTTCCAAAGCTGTCGTAGTCTTTTTTTTAATTTCTCAACACAAAACTTTTTAATCCAATGATATTTTAGAAAACGTTTTTTTTTTTTTAATACGCACAACATAAATCGTGCAATCTGCGCAAACTGCAATAAGGTTCAAATATAATGTAATTACGTTTTACACAATTTCTGTTAGGCTAGCTAGTATATTCATTAGAAAATAGGCTAATGTACATTCATACATTACATAAGGTGTATTATTGCATTATAATTATTGCAAGTTGCATTAGAGACCCTTTTGTTGTTGTTTGTGGATTTGTTTGTTTGTTTTTTCAAATGTAATGCAGCCAGTGTTAATATGTCTCCGTTAATCAAATCTTAAGATTGCCGGTATGACACAGCACGATTTCTGCCGTCCTTGACTTTAACTATGTTAAATGTTTGATAAACGCAAGGGTGAAATTCCATTGATAAATACAAAGACAACATAACATTAATAGAAATCGAATATATATGCCTATACCTGAGAGAAGTGTGCCACTAACTGGCTTCTGCAGCCACCACCACCTGAATATTGATAACCAATGTCATCATCACTGACATTCAGAGCATTGCGCTCCCAACACCAACATCGTCAATATTATCAGAGGCTACTTCTACAAATGCACAACATGCTCAGAAACCTAAAATAAATATGTACCAAGTATAACAACATAACGGCAAGAAAAACATTACATAACGAAATATCAGGAAAATGTAGGCATAAACAAACCATTTTACTTGGATACATGTCTTTTAAAGTTACTTTCTTTCATAACAAAGAAACGTTTGGCCTGGGTGTGCTTTTATTTTGGGAGAGTTTGTAGTCAAAACACATTCTTGACTGCACCATGTGGGAATAGTTTTTCATTTGCATACTGTATATAGCCTGTAAAAGTATTTTTTTTTTCTTTCTTTTTTTGACAGAAAGGTTGCACACCACATAAGCAAGTCCTGTTCGGGAATACAGAGTTAGAATTCCTGTCCACCACTAATACAAATTGAAACAAGAAAAATTATAAATGGTGGTAAGTGTAAATGGGTGTACATATATATATATATATATATATATATATATATATATATATATATATATATATATATATATATATATAAGGTGGTGTGTGAGTGGTGCCGTTTGGTTCTTCAATAATGCAGCTATGTGTTCCAGTCAAACCTATCTCACAGCCCTTATGCAGGTTAAAACTTGTGGATTTATGATAGGATTTGTGAACTTTTAAGATGTTCTTACTGTGTTTTTATCATAGTTTAGCTGTGGTATCCTATGAGTTCAACATGCCTTTATGGTGCTTTAGTACAGTGGACCATGGTAATATTTCTAAGGCATGTTTAGTACGGTAGATCATGGTTTATTCACTGTAAAGTGTAAGCCTAGTACATAGGAAGTCACTGTAGAACTATGTTACGACCATAGTAAAACCAGGGCGCAAAACTCTTATGGTAAATGGGCCAGGGTAAACTTGCATTAATTAATTATTATTACATTTTACTGCTGCACTTTGTTTTCATGTGGTATGTTTGAGTAAAACATTTTACAGAATTTGTTTTTAAAAGTACCTGTCTGGTTAACTGGATTCTGGGCAGAATCACTGCTGAGAGACGCTACACTCAAAAGTGTCGAAGGTCCATATAAAATATGTGGTGATAACACTGACACTATTTTTTAGCTTTTAACATGGTCAGTATAAGTGTATATAAGTCAGTACACTGTTTACTGTATACATATTATAACACAGTGCCAGTGTTTCTTGGAATATTCCATAGCCTTAGTTTATAAAATAACAGCATATGTTATTTTCTAACACATTTGTTTAAGTAGTGTAGCCTATCTGTAAATGCTGGCTAACTATTACTAGTGCTCTGCCACAAACAATGCAGACCAGAGCAATTTGTAGCATTACAGTGGCTTTAGCCTCATCCTTCATGCTTGACCAGCGGCAAACCATGGGCAAGAGGGAGGGCAGTTGCCACTCCCCCACGATGGGACAACCAGGACACAGGTGGAGGGGGAGTCAAATTCAAACAGTGGGTGCTGTTTTGAGGGTGAGTTTCCTGCCTGACCCATCACTTAATATTAGAAATATAATTTCTTATATTCTTCAAGATATGTAAGAATATCTAGTTATAGATCATAATTCTGTATCACACATTTAAGGCTTTTATTTATTTTTTATAATACAAATCATAATAATGAAAACACAAAAACATCTTCAAAATGACACATCTCATGTTTGTGTTTTTCACCCCCCTTCCTTTTAACAAAATGTAATATTTATTTGTGTTTTAAACAATTTTGGCAAGTGTTGTTATAGTCTACTAATACACACTTAAAAAGATGACAAGGATGTTTGGATTGGCTGTATGACAGGGAGTTTGAAGGCCAAAAGCATTTTCGTTAAAAAAATATTTTTGGGAAGGGGAATTACATGAAAAAACCTCAAAGAAATTAAACATCTATTCAATTCTGTATCATTTTAATTTATTTTGATTTTCTTGGCTCTTTTCTTCTTTCAAACAGGAAAAAAAGGAGTTTGAATTAAAACCTCTAAACAGATCTGAATTTAGGAAAATCAGACAATTGCAGAGAGGTGCTTTGAATTTCTATTGAGGTTTTCACAGCTGTGTTTACCTAGTTTATCTAGTTTAAACTAATTCTTCATTATGTTTTTAATATGAATCACCATTGTGTCCTCAGTGTGGCATAGAATGATTTTTCTTGAAAATTTGTCAGTAGTCCATATTATGCAACTAAAACATTGAATTTATAGCATTGTTTTGGAGTACAACACTTGGCTAATAATTATATTATCATTATTGATTCAGTTTAATCCAACATTATTGTTTGTATCCATAAAAATGCAATTATGAAATGTTGTAAATATAGTATCATAAAATGATGATATTGTATTCTTGTTTAATATGTAAGTCGACTTGGATAAAGGCATCTGTCAAATTAACAATAGTAAAATATATATAAAACATTTTAAAAATATTTGGTATGATCAGGATAAATTAGAATGCATATCACATAAGACTATAGGTATAGTAAACTTCAAAAGCAATGCTGAATCATCAGTTAATTAACATTAATAGATGCCTGCTGATATGTGTGCTGATGGAATGCCTTTTTTGTGGATGTCACATTTGTTTCGTGCTGAGGAATGAAAGCCAGCAATCTGGGTGTAACCAAAATTCACATTTGGAGTGTAGTTGTACGCATGGGGTGGGTTTTTCAGATTAGCAGGGCTGAGAGGTGTGTCCCTATCACAGAACATCTGTTCCAAGCAAGGAAAAGGGAGACCTCTGAGAATGAAACAGGAGGAGACAGATAATGCTGAGTCAATCTGCAAACTCACCCTTCTTTTCACTATCTCTGCTCATCTTAATAGAGAAATAAAGGGTGCTCCCATTGCCAATTCATTTGATACCAAGAGTGTAGAGTAAATTGTTTTACATGTATATTTATGTCTGTCTCTCACTGTCTGTCTCTATCTCTCGCTGTATATATATATATATATATATATATATATATATATATATATATAGAGAGAGAGAGAGAGAAATATAGATAGATAGATAGATGGATAGATAGATAGATATACAGATATATAATAAAATATAACAAATATTACAAATGTAATTTCTAACAGAGAACCTGATTCTGAATTGCTCTAAAATTGTGAATCATCATCTTTCTCTGTCTTGTATGACTAGTCCAGTTACCATGCCTGGAGCTACAAAACTGCATTCTGCATCAGATGGAATATAACCATTATTTAAGAGGCGAAGAGAGGGCTGTCATTACAACCATTACAAAAAAAGGGGGAAACAGACCATAAAAATTCCCAATTATAAAGTGATGGCATGCAAAAATTCCATCCCAAATACCCCTGAAATCTGAAGCAGGACCTTACGTGCCTTCAGATACACAGCACAAACACTGAGCAGTATGGTTTTTTGCAAGGATTTTGGCAGTAAAATATGGTTTAACTTTGGATTTTTCATAGTTTGGTTGTGCTTACCTGTGGATTCGACATCCAATTTCTGTGCGTCACTACACTGGATCATGAGTAAACCATGGGTTACTATAATAAACATAACTTAACATCTGTCATGGCATATCATGGTATTCCCATGGTGCAGCGTAATAGAGCACAGCAAAGGCATATTTAACCTACAGGACTAACCACTGTTTTAACAATTTTAGTTTTGTATTTACTATTTTAAAACCCTATTTAAAAAAAAAGCAAAAGTCCTAGTTTACTAATGGAAACTTGCATAAGGGAACAGACATTCATTCTGAAGACAAAATGCTTTAGCTCAGCATCCAGGCTCATGTGTGCAGCAGTCACACACTTCACAGCCTGCAGGCAATCTGGGCTCTGAACACTCCTGGCCTAGCCTCTCCACTATGCTGCTTCCAGTCATCTGCACCATGTGTGAGAGAAAGTTGAGGGGGTCGTACCTCTGTGGAGAAATAAAGTACTGTGATATCTTATCACAGTATTTAGATGGATGCTATTGTTATATCCATTCAGAGAAAATTATGCTACACTCTAACTAACACCTTTATCATGAAAACTGTTTGTACACATTCAAAGCAGACTCTGTGGGAAATTATAACTAAAGGCTATGACAATATACACCAGCTTAGTGCAACTTCCATGTGTGCATTCTGGCTTGGATGCATTTCTCAAGCACCCTAAAGAATGTGTCCATTCAGTGACAACACCCATGACTCCATAAGGGCTTTATGCCTTAAGTTATTCATATTATATATTATTGTAAGCAAATGCCATACATGCAGAATTAACAAGAAATTATTAATTACACATTTTCATTAAAAGGAGAACATTACATTACAATGGATAGCTGTAATGGGTTCATTTTAGAGATTATTTTGTGAGCCAAGAACTGCAACACTACTGAGTTTCTCACACTCAGCAGATTCCCATGTGTATCTGTCATGTCTGTGCCTCATACTGCCTCTGTCCATCTCCAGAGATCAGTCTCCTGAGTTTTAGTTTAGTTTTCCCTTGATTGTCAGTCCATCTCCACTTAGTTAAGTTAATTGATCCTTGTTTTCTAATTAAGTCCACTCACCTGCTCCTCATTGCCCTAGCTCATCAGTGTGACCTATATATTCTCCTATGTTTGCTGGGTGCTTTGTTAAGTATTGTATTCTCCCTGAGTTGCATTTCTAAGCCATCTATTTCTATTTCGGTGTACCTGTATTTTGACCCTTGCTTCCTTTTTGACTACTGATTCTTGGATCTACTTCTTTGCGGTGTTTGCTAGTTTTTGACCCCCTGCTTGTTTACCTGACCACGTTTTTGGATTCCCTATACACTCACCTAAAGGATTATTAGGAACACCATACTAATACTGTGTTTGACCCCCTTTCGCCTTCAGAACTGCCTTAATTCTACATGGCATTGATTCAACAAGGTGCTGAAAGCATTCTTTAGAAATGTTGGCCCATATTGATAGGATAGCATCTTGCAGTTGATGGAGATTTGTGGGATGCACATCCAGGGCACGAAGCTCCCGTTCCACCACATCCCAAAGATGCTCTATTGGGTTGAGATCTGGTGACTGTGGGGGCCAGTTTAGTACAGTGAACTCATTGTCATGTTCAAGAAACCAATTTGAAATGATTTGACCTTTGTGACATGGTGCATTATCCTGCTGGAAGTAGCCATCAGAGGATGGGTACATGGTGGTCATAAAGGGATGGACATGGTCAGAAACAATGCTCAGGTAGGCCGTGGTATGTAAACGATGCCCAATTGGCACTAAGGGGCCTAAAGTGTGCCAAGAAAACATCCCCCACACCATTACACCACCACCACCACCAGCCTGCACAGTGGTAACAAGGCATGATGGATCCATGTTCTCATTCTGTTTACGCCAAATTCTGACTCTACCATCTGAATGTCTCAACAGAAATCGAGACTCATCAGACCAGGCAACATTTTTCCAGTCTTCAACTGTCCAATTTTGGTCAGCTTGTGCAAATTGTAGCCTCTTTTTCCTATTTGTAGTGGAGATGAGTGGTACCCGGTGGGGTCTTCTGCTGTTGTAGCCCATCCGCCTCAAGGTTGTACGTGTTGTGGCTTCACAAATGCTTTGCTGCATACCTCGGTTGTAACGAGTGGTTATTTCAGTCAAAGTTGCTCTTCTATCAGCTTGAATCAGTCGGCCCATTCTCCTCTGACCTCTAGCATCAACAAGGCATTTTCACCCACAAGACTGCCACATACTGGATGCTTTTCCCTTTTCACACCATTCTTTGTAAACCCTAGAAATGGTTGTGCGTGAAAATCCCAGTAACTGAGCAGATTGTGAAATACTCAGACCGGCCCGTCTGGCTCCAACAACCATGCCACGCTCAAAATTGCTTAAATCACCTTTCTTTCCCATTCAGACTTTCAGTTTGGAGTTCAGGAGATTGTCTTGACCAGGACCACACCCCTAAATGCATTGAAGCAACTGCCATGTGATTGGTTGGTTAGATAATTGCATTAATGAGAAATTGAACAGGTGTTCCTAATAATCCTTTAGGTGAGTGTATATACCTGTTTGCCGGCTCTGACCCCTCACCTGATTTTGACTTTGTCTTAGCTCACCCGCACCTGGGTCCTACACTCCTGTCCCTAAGTCTATGTAACAGTATCATGATTACCTGCATCCATCCTGCCACATGTCAACATGTTGTAAGCTGGTGGTGGGATGGTTTGGGCTGTGTTTTCATGGCACACATTTTAGCCAACTGATAAAGGTGGAGCAATGTTTCTATGTCACAGAATATCTGAACATCATTGCCAATCCCTTCATGTATCCATCTGCTAATGCATGTTTTGAGCAGGATAATGCCGCATGCCACATGGCTAGGATTGTCCAGGAGTAGTTCCATGAACATGACAATGAATTCAACTTACTGCAGTGACCTGCCCAGTCTACAGATCTTGAGCATCTGTGGGATGAGATGGGACAAGCTATTCAGAGTTGAGATCCACTACCATCCAACTTGAAAACTGTGGGAAGCACTGCAGTCAACATAAAACTTACTTTAAAACAGCATTTGGTGCCTTGGCTTCAGGGATTTTAATAGTTATCTAGTTACCTGATTTTAAAACTGAACTGGATTGTGAGCATTCCCTTTCTGATATCAAAGCTTGTATTAATAAGTAAAGGAGTAGAAACATTTTAAGTGTCTTTGCTTAGATACAATCTGTATTGCCCTCTGTGTGATAAATGATTTTTAATAAAATATGTGTAGGTTTCTATTTGTTATACTGATGGCTAGTGAAATGTCCTGATGCATTAAAAAAAGGCATTATTAGCAATTTCATCACTGGCCACTGACACTTGTTGCGTTAGTAGTTTACTTTATACTATTTAGTCATATTTATTTTATTTCTTCAAATACTTTTAGTTGATTTGTTTTTTTCTAATATTTTCAAATAATTGTTACTTTTACATACTATTAAATTACATTGTCCATCTCCACTTAGTTAAGTTAATTGATCATTGTTTTCTAATTAAGTCCACTCACCTGCTCCTCATTGCCCTAGCTCATCAGTGTGACCTATATATTCTCCTTTGTTTGCTGGGTGCTTTGTTAAGTATTGTATTCTCCCTGAGTTGCATTTCTAAGCCATCTATTTCTATTTCGGTGTACCTGTATTTTGACCCTTGCTTCCTTTTTGACTACCGATTCTTGGATCTACTTCTTTGCGGTGTTTGCTAGTTTTTGACCCCCTGCTTGTTTACCTGACCACGTTTCCCTATATATACCTGTTTGCCGGCTCTGACCCCTCACCTGATTTTGACTTTGTCTTAGCTCACCCGCACCTGGGTCCTACACTCCTGTCCCTAAGTCCCTATTTTATTCAGCGTCCACTAGACCAGCTAACACACAACGTTGCCACAATGTTGAATTACGTTGCTACAATGTTGTGACAACATTGTGTGTTAACTGGGTTATGTGTAGTGGTGCAGATTAAAAACAAACTGACGCACCATCTTAAAATCTCATAGTGGTTACATTTATCATCGAAAGAAACTAGCAACTAAAAATAAGCCGCAACTGTTCATTGGAAATCAGCTGTTTCCACCGCTATGTTGGAGTTTCTCTGTGAATGCAAGTCTCCTATTGTGACACCCGAATTCATCAATAACATACATTAGTGTGAGTCCTTATGTACAGGTGCGCTGCCCATAAAGACTTTCTTCTGTCATAGTGGAGTGCAAATTTGTTTTAAGTATAGTTTTAGCTCACTGAACATAGCACATTACAAGTGACATAACCTTCCGAATTAATAAGTACAGTGTTAAGCCACCCACTTTAACATATCTGCCTGATTGGCCTAGCGGGTGTAACACAGTATCGGGAGCTCTGAGTGCCTGAGCTGCGAGTTTATTGTTTTCAAAATTACCAGGGCACGTGCCTCCCCACTAAACACGCCACTGCTGCACACGGTGTTGTGATATAAACGCCTATTACATTTTTTATTATCATCACTTGAAAATGAACAGTGGTGTGTACATCAGTACAAAGTACATCAATGTAATATCATTCGATGCCATCTACTGTAAAAAGCAATAAATACAAACTTTACGCTCGGTGTCTCAAGGTGCAGTACTGAGTAGACCCTGCGGTGCAGCGCACCTGCGCACTCGCCATATCTCTCCAAAGAATGTGTGCACTGTGGCCACACTGACAAAATATGTAATGAAGAAACCAGTAAACCAGTGTTCAATGTTTACACATACACGTTAAGTATATGATCGTGTTACACAGTTATATTTACACTTGTACCATTGTCTAAATTGCATTTCCATACATAAATACTCTTTACAACTTTATTATACCTTTGTAATATGTCCGTCTGTGTGTGTGTGTGCGATACGACCGCACCGAACTGGCTTCGTGTACTGTGTGTCAATGTAACGTATAGTTATCACTTGTACTTCGTATAATGTGCCTGGGATAAAGGCAAAACTGACTGGAAGACAGCAAATGGAAATTGGGATACAAGGCATTCAAAATGGAAAACAGGAGATGCTTCTTTACACAGAGAGTAGGTACAATCTGGAACAAACTCCCCAGCAATGTGGTAGATGCTGAAAATTTGGGAACATTTAAAAATAGACTGGATAGGATCCTTGGATCACTCAGGTATTAATGGACACCAAACGAGCACGATGGGTCGAATGGCCTCCTCTCGTTTGTAAACTCTCTTATGTTCTTATGTTCTAAAACGTTGACCATCCCCTAGAACACTGATTCCCAACCTGTGGGCCGCGGAGGTACTGCAGGTGGGCCGCAAAAATATATTTTTAAATGCTTTTAAAATAGGAATACATTTTTTGTTTAAAACATTATAATAATTAGGCCTGTCTTGGGAGGTTCAAAGGTTCGTTCAGTCTCCAGACCTTCGGAGGTTTTGAAGGTTTGTCAGGTGACAATCACATAATTTGTTTTCCTCTTGTTGACAGAAATTGGCTGTATTCGAAACTGCATACTACCCATACTACACGTACTACAAACCAACATTTCAACATTACTGAAATGCTGGTATGTAGTACGTATAGTATGGGTAGTATGCGGTTTCAAATACAGCCATTGACTTCAGATGTCACTCGTAGTCTATCTACATTAAAATATTTGATTTGTATAATGCCCATTACTTAAATAAAAGTTGTGGAATATAACAAAGTTAAAAACCGTTGTGTCAGCAGGTATTGGACCAGATTAAATTTAAACAATGTATTTTGAAAATGTACGATTACACTGATAATTTAACTATTTGTTTCTTCTGAAAGAGTACTATGTGGACCACTCTGTTATTCTGCATTATTGTTTCTTTATCTGCCATCGTGCAAAGTGATGTGCAATATAATGCACACGTAAAAAAACTAAACAAATGTCTCGAAAAAATATACTGTTTGGGATTTTTTGCTAAATGTACAGAAGACACCAAAAAAGCTGAATGTAAGCTGTACAACTGAAAAGTGGTAAATCACGGAGGAACTACCAATCTCCGGGATCATTTAATCAATGTAAATTTAAATTAGTATGTATAATTTATTAGGATTAATGGGTCAATTGCAACGAACTGAAAGCAGCGCAGTAACTGAAGATGATCCCGTTGTAAAATAAAAATAAAAAAGGATTTCATTCAATTCTGTACACTTACTAGCTAATGTGACGTCATTGACAAATTATGAAAATGTATTTAATGATTTTGTGGGTAGTGGGCCTCAGAGATTTATGATATTGATCAAGTAGGCCTTGGAATGGAAAAGGTTGGGAAGGGGAAGCCCTGTTTTAAACAAAAAATGTATTCCTGTTTTAAAAGAATTTAAAAATATATTTTTGCGACCCACCTGCAGTACCTCTATGGCCCACAGGTTGGGAATCACTGTTCTAGGGGATGGTCAACGTTTTGCCTTTATCCCAGGCACATTATACGAAGTGGAAGTGATAACTATACATGTTACATTGACACACAGTACACGAAGCCAGTTCGGTGCGGTCGTATCGCACACACACACACAGACGGACATATTACAAAGGTGTAATAAAGTTGTAAAGAGTATTTATGTATGGAAATGCAATTTAGACAATGGTACAAGTGTAAATATATCTGTGTAACACGATCATATACTTAACGTGTATGTGTAAACATTGCACACTGGTTTACTGGTTTCTTCATTACATATTTTGTCAGTGCACACATTCTTTGGAGAGATATGGCGAGTGCGCAGGTGCGCTGCACCGCAGGGTCTACTCAGTACTGCACCTTGAGACACCGATCGTGAAGTTTATTCTTTGTTGCCCGCACGTATACCTGTATTGGAGTTACTGTAGCAATGAGCAGTCATTTCCCCTGAACACACAGAGCAACGGAGGCTGTGAATAAACGCGCAGCAGCGCCTGCGCAGACCTGTGCCAGACAGGCTTTCTTTCCACTTTGCCTTAACCAAGAGAAGCTTTAGACAACTCCGAAGTTGTCTAAAACTAGAGGACCTGCGAGAGCATTTTCAGGTTGTTTTCTCGCAAATATTTTCTTGTTTTAATACAGCGAAAATGTAACCACTCCCCAGTTGGGACTACAGAAGCAAAAATAGAAATGGTTGAGATGGTAAATGTGAGCTTTCTAACTCATTTTGTCAGGGTACCAACCAGGGAGAGCGCATGCATTGACCAAGATATAGTCAGAGGGACACTAGTTAGAGAACTAATGGCAAACTGTGATCACAATATGGTTAGCTTTGAGGCATTCTTTCAAAAAACAAGGACCAAGTCTAAAACAATGGTCTACAATTTTAGAAAAGCAAACATTGAAGGTATGAGGCGGCACTTAGACTGGAGCACACTGGATACAGATTCAGTAGAAAATGGATGGTTATATATTAAGAATATACTACTTGAGGCTCAGGAGAAATTTGTACCAAAATGTAGCAAATAGAGGACCAAAAAACATTGGCCAAAATGGTTTAATGGAAGTATGCAAAAAAATATCAAGAGAAAGAAAATGTTGTATATCGCATACAAAAGGGATTGGGACAAAACAAAATACAAAGAATATGTTGAGGTCAATAAAGGAGGAAGTGAAACAGAAAAAGGGCAAAAATGAAGTATCTTGGAAAACGAACAAGATGTGGCAAATGTTCTAAATGAGTATTTCACAGAGGTTTTTACAAAAGAAAAAACAGATAACATGCCACAGGTTAACAATCAGTCCAGTCAAACCCTAAGAAAGATCAGGATAAATTAGGAGGGGGTACTACAGGGACTAGCATAATTAAAAACAAACAAATCACCTGGGCCAGATGGTATATTTCCAACAGCACTTAAAGAAATTAGGGAAATTATTTATAGGCCGCTAACTAAACTATTCCAGATGACACTTAGAACAGGGGATGTGCCAACTGACTGGAAGACAGCAAATTTCATACCAATCCACAAGAAATGGGACAAAACTGAGCCAGGAAATTACAGACCAATCAGTCTCACTTTTGCATCACCTGTAAAATTTTGGAAAAAATGATTAGACAGTAAATAGAAGAGCATCTTAATGAAAACCATATTCTTGGAGATAGTCAACACGGGTTTAGACAAGGCAGATCATGTCTTACTAATCTATTTGAATTTTTTGAACTGGAGCTGTAGATCACGTGAAAGCATATGATATGATTTACTTAGATTTTCATAAAGCTTTTGATAAGGTTCCACACCAAAGACTGATCCTCAAATTGGAAGCTGTAGGCAACAGAATGTTAGGGTATATTGTCAAAAGTGTAGAATTTAAAACAAGGGAAGTAATGTTAAGACTGTACAATGCACTAGTTAGACTCATCACGATGGGTCGAATGACCTCCTGTCATTTGTAAACTTTCTTATGTTCTTATGCACTGTATTGTTGGGTGGGATTAACTACAAATTTAACCAGCCGCTAATAGCAAACTACACAACTGTACATCATGGGATTTACATTAAGAATGAGAAGAGAGTAGCATCTAACTAAACATGAAAGCGCGACTGAGTACAGTTGTGTAGTTTTCTAGTAGTGGCTGTGTGAATGTTGTGTTTTATTCTCTTGCACAGTGCAAGAAAGGAGCTGTGAGAAGGTGGTTTTGCGGAGGCAAATCAGGTTAGATTTAATACCACGATAGTTTAGCAGCGCGATTTCCATTCGCAAACATGCCGCTAATGCTTCTGCGAGCATCTCGTAGCACAAACATTTTTGATTTAATCCTGCCCTTAGTTTAGAAGCAGAGCATAACAGAAAAATATGGTTGTCTTGCTTTTGAGGGTTAAGTTAGATGCCTTTCCAGTAGACCTAGGACATAATAAATTAACTATTTTAAAATATTTTCTAAATATGTCACTGTAGTAAACAATTATTGATTAGCGGATATTGAATATGGATGGTTGGAGGGATTAATGGAATATATCAATACTTAAACTATTTGATTCACAAATTGAATGTAAAAAAAACTATGTTTGTCCATTTACACCAGCTAATTTGTGCTTTGTGATCAAGATCAAGGAACACCAGAACATGGCCTGAGTAATAATAACATTTGACCTAAAAACTGAGAACAGACCTCTCTTTCAGTCAGAGCTGTGGAACCTATGTGATCGTTATACAATAACTGCTTTCTGTACAGGATTCTACAATGAGGTTTGGCAAACTGTTACAAGCAGTCACCAGTGTTTGTGTGAAAACAGTTTCACATGAGGGAGAGAAAGAGGGATATAGTAGTGAAGCTAAGTCACATTCTTCATAAATTAATATATTTAAAAGAAACAACCAATTTATGTCTTGATTCCTCTCAAAAACAAGCTTCAGTTTAAAACTATACATTCAAATACTTTAAAAAAATGGTTAGGTCTTTGTTAGTCTCCTTAGTCAATCTTATATGCCCAAGTAAGCAATCCAAGCAGATTCATTCCTGAATGATCTTGTTTATTTATTGAGTATGCTCTATACTGCCCTTACAATTTAATTATACAGGAGAACAGATAGTCCAGTGCAGAATTGTATAAAAATACAAAATACAGAACTGTCTTCCGTTTTTTTAGGATTCTCTTATGTCTTAGAGAATACTTAATCTAAAATGTTAGAGTGTTAGATTGCAGGGTCAAAGGTCAGTGTCAATTACATGTTAAAGCTGTCTGCCTTTATTTACCAAATAATTTGCAAGAGGTGAAGGGGCACATTCACATGCAAACATTGTGCTTTCATCACTTCCCAGTAACCTGAATTTAAACCCATCAGAAATATAATTTATTCTCACTGTACAGTTCAGCAACGTCTTACACTCCAGGATCGTTGAGTCCTCTATTGTTATATAGGCTGCGTCCCAAATCACACACTTGCTCCCTACACCCTTCGACATGTGTACACTTTGCGTGACGTGCTGACGTCACAGAGTGTGCACTTGAGTGAGGAGGGTGTAGGGTGTAGGGTGAAGCTAAAAGCGCTCAATGGGACATACTTCAGCGCCAGCATTCAGCGCCTTTGCCTTTGACCGAAAAAGTACCTACGCAGTCTTTTCTTGTCATCTGTCTCTGTATTTAATTATAGTAATAATAATAATAATAATAATAATAATTTTGAAATACACTGTTCGTTAATATCACCTCCTAGTTTTATAGGATACTACTTCAGTAATTAATTAAATGATAGTTACCAAAACATTTTTTGGCTGAACTTTCTAATCGTATATTTAAATCATGATTATATAATAAATTTTATTTTATCAATCTATGTATTATTTCCTTGATACATAATTTAACAATTTCTACAACTGTCTAGCTAACATTACATTTATATGCATGGCCGCTGCTATATTTTTCCAGTTAACTTGTCTCCGCCTTTAACGCAAAGTGTTCTGGGACTTCAGTGCTAAAACACTTCCGCCTAAGTGTGCTCTTTTGTACACTCCGTCGAAGGGAGCATTGAAGGGCACAAATGGTTCGATTAGGCTCCCTTCACTCGTTCCCTAAGGGTTTGGGACAGCCCTTAAGATGGCCACCATAGTATTTCCGCCCCGCAAGGGAAGGGAAAGAGGGAACAAGTGTGCGATTTGGGACGCAGCCATAGTCTGAGTCTTTTGGGTGTGGCTCAAATATAACTAAATTATGTGTATCTTAAATTCATATGGTTTGATGTCAGTGTCTCCTTTTCTTAAAGCCTACTGATTTTAATTGTATACTATTCTTTTAAAAACAGATAAATTGAATAGTTAGACCTGTTTGATTGTTTGTTCTGAAAAGTGTCTGAAAGAACTAACAATCACAGAGGCCAGAGAGCATGCTTCATGTATGCTTATCCATAGCAAATTTTTCACAACCCATGGACCATCCTTATGAGTAATACATTCAAAGGTTCAATTCCTCTAGTCATTGGATCTTATAGCAGTCCAGAAGCTCAAATTGCACCAGGAGTTTAACTGAAACTGAATTGTTATTGTTTGTATCAAAATAATTGCACAGGTCTTGCGATTAGTCAGAATGGTAAATTCATAAATTTTGTAAATGATCCTGTTCAAGTGAAGGTTGGGGGGCCCTAAATTCCAGAGATAAAATTAGGAGTATTTCATATTTGTGAGACTTTCTTTTCCCTTAACAGAGCATTTTGATAACATTATTTGATGTATTAATATAGTGAAGTATAGCATTGATTATATCAGTATTTGTTTTCCTTGGCTATTGGGTAGAATGTCTGTTGTTATAGCAAAGGACATAAGGATTTTTTTTAAAGATTAATCTCTGCAAAGGAATGTGTTGAAAGCTTACCAAGTTTGGGACAGCATTTGTTTATATCTACATGGCTTGCAAAAATAAATCCACTACATTTCAAGAAAATTAGCCTGCTTGCATTTATTACATAGCTCATCATTTAAATAATTTAATAAAAAGCTTTGCAATCCCTTCTGATATTGGTTATGATTTGTTACATGTTTACCATGGCAGAAGTTGAGCACACCACTTGAAAAAGGTTGACTCGGGTTCTATAACATCAAATGTAAAGCCTGTGGTGAGAAATCTAGGGGTAATATAGATTATGATCTTTTGTTTGATTATCATATCAAACAGATAACTAAAGTGTGTTTTTATCACTTGAAAAACCTTCCTAAAATTGTACCTCTCTATGTCTGATGCTAAGATTATTTTTTATGCATTTACCTTATCTAGAATAGATTATTGTAATACCTTTTTCTATGTTTCAGTTTCACAAGTCACCCTATAGCACACATGCAACTTGAGAATGCAGCAACTAGTATGCTCATAAGAACATTACCACCTGTGCTGGCATCACTGTACTGGCTTCCGGTGTATTATAGGATTGATTGTAAAGTTATTTTACTTATATTTAAAGAACTGAACTAACTGGCACTGGCCTGTTGAGCATTCCAAGGGTGAATCACAAAAGGAAGGGAGAGACACTAGGCGTGTTTACACTGCCATTTCTGATCCAGATCAAATGCATCAGTAGCGTTTGATCAAGACCCGAAATGATAGTGTAAACACTCGGTGATTGGATCAAATGTACCTCTCAGGGAGATGGTACAAATCTGGATCAAATGCATCGGTAGCAGTGTAAACGTTCGACTGGCTCAAGTTCCAGCATGCACTGCATATAGCTGAATACAGCCTTCACATCAGTGGGGCAAATAGGAGAACACTTCCCTACTGCCCATATTATTAATAAAATATTGTTAAAATTAACAATAAATGGCTTGTTACCTTATCTTAGAAAACAATATAGAATTGTAAAATGCTTAGGCTGTGAAAAACTACTTATTTTATTTTTGCAAACAAAAAATGTTGTATTTAAATCGTTTCGGTTGTGAAAAAATATGCAAGTGCGTTGGTTTTACTTGTTAGAATAATTCATAACGACATAAAACGACAGTCTTTGATATAGCCGTGTTCTAAAGGACTAAGTTAATATATGCATTTAATGAAGTTTGGACTTGCATGCTAGTGCGCATGCGAGGACCCCTGTGGCAGCTGAAAGTTGATCCTGATCAAATGGCAGTGTAAACACAACCACTGATCATGATCAAATGTTACGATGTATTTGATCCCAATCAGAAATGGCAATGAAAATGCCAGTGATTACCTCACTACCTTATTCAATCATATTCAAATTAGGGTTTTAAATGAAATTAAAGACATATTACAGCATGACATTCATTTGTCTGTTCTTGTTTTTTTTAAATTACGGTTTATAAAATGAAATTATGATTTATTGCTGTGAGACTTGACTCTACAGAGTAGAATAGTATAAAACTCAGGTGCAGGAAGAGACTTGGTCAGAACAGGCTTAGGGTCAGGAACTGGCAAATGGTGCAATAAAGGCAAGGCAAGAGACGTGGTCGGGGTCGCAAAGCAGGTCAGTCGATTGAGCGTACAGTAAAGGGAAATCCAGGAAGTAAAACACAGTAATGCAAGCGAGGGTCAGTAAACAGGCGATCAAGAACCAGGATTAAACCTTAGTGATAGAGTGTAGAAACAAATAAGACTTAGAATTAAATGTAAGTAACAGGGGGTTTAAATACAGAGCAGAGGGAAGCAGGGGACAGGGATGTGTAGTGATTGTCAAATGGGAGCAGAGAGTAGATGATGCATTTGCACATGGTGATGCAGAATGTTAATTGTTGCAGTTGCAAACTAAAATTACAGAAAAAGCCACAGGTGGCAATTACTGTTTGTCACAGGGGGTGTACAAATAGTTCAAGAGCTATTTCTAGTCTTAAAATAATTATAATTGTTTTCTTAAAGTGCTGTTTATTTGTTATTTTTTTCTACCTTATTCTCCTTACCTAATATATTATTTCAGAAGTCTAAGCTGAACCACTGTGTGTAGATATTTTTCCTTTTATATTTGTCTTTTGACTCAATATAGCAAATGAGGTCGATTAGCCAAATCAGCCAGGGTGTTGGTTTACGCCCTTCCCCAGCTGTCTCCTTTCTGCGGGGTATGTTGTGCTGTGATCATTTCACTGTCTCGAACTTGAAATCTGTATCACAATTGCCTGAACTTTTTCAAGAGCTACAACGGTACTGTTTTGACAGCAGCCTACTCATTATTACTGGCAGGACACTCTCTAAATGTTTGAGTTGTCAGATGCTTCAACATTACTTAAGTTAATTGAACTCTAATTTGGACTGAAGTTATAGCTCTATAAGATCTCATGCAATTTTGTGCAACTTACCCTGGGTAAAAATGTCTGCTAAGAAACAAGTAACATTTTAACATTTTGTTTAAACCTTAAAAGATTGTTCAGACTTCATACAATGATTCCTTAATTAGCACAACATACAGGTCACTTTACAACTTCATTGTGCTCATTTCCTACTAGGAAAACAACAGCAAACTAAGCAAGGGTTACTTGTTTAATGCAAATGGCTTATAGTACTACAGCAGAGCAGGATGACCTAATCTTAAACTGGGGGTGACCTATCTGGGACATACATCCCCACAGGCCAGTTATTTTGCTTATCACCATTCAGTTATTGTAATTAATTTCGGTATGAAATTCACCCCTCCACAAACAAAACAAAACAACAGCTACAAATGTTGTGCTTTGTGTACACATTGGAAATACAATTAGCTATCAGAAGTTACATTCATTTGATTGTCATCTGATGGCAAACAAATGCTCATAAGAACATAAGAACATAAGAAAGTTTACAAACGAGGAGGCCATTCGACCCATTGTGCTCATTTGGTGTCCATTACTAATGAAGTGATCCAAGGATCCTATCTGGTCTATTTTTAAATGTTCCCAATTTTTCAGCTTCCACCACATCATTTTGGAGTTTGTTCCAGATTGTGACAACTCTCTGTGTGAAGGAGTGTCTCCTGTTTTCTGTCTTGAATACCTTGAAGCCCAGTTTCCATTTGTGTTCCTGGGTCCGTGTGTCCCTGCTGATCTGGAAAAGCTCCTCTGCTTTGATGTGGTCGATGCCTTTCATGATTTTGAAGACTTGAATCAAGTCCCCAAGTAGTCTCCTCTGTTCCAGGGTGAAAAGGTTCAGTTTCCTCAGTCTCTCCGAGTAGGACATTCCCTTCAAACCTGGAATAAGTCTGGTTGCTCTCCTCTGAACTGCCTCTAGAGCAGAGATATCTTTCTTGAAGTGTGGAGCCCAGACCTGTACACAGTATTCCAGATGAGGTCTAACTAGTGCATTGTACAGTCTTAATATTGTTTCCCTTGTTTTAAATTCTACGCTTTTGATAATATACCCTAACATTCTGTTTCCCTTTTTTATTCCTTCCCCACATTGTATGGATGGAGAAGGTGAGGAGTCCACGTAGACTCCTAGGTCTTTCTCATGCTTTATTTCTTCTAGGTCTACTCCTCCCATAGTGTAATTCCAGTGGACATTTCTATTACCTACATGCAATACCTTGTACTTGTCCACATTGAATTTAATCTGCCAATTGTCGGCCCACACCTGAATATGATCTAAGTCCCTTTGAATAACCTGTGATGCCAAGATTGTATCTACTGAGCCAGTTTGCTAACTATCCCAGAGTCCAGATCATTAATATAGATTAGAAAAAGCAAAGGCCTAATACTGATCCCTGTGGAACTCCACTAACACCAGTTAGAAGCAACTCCTCTTATCGACACCCTCTGTTTCCTATACATCAACCAGTTCATAATCCATCTACTTACATTACCCTGAATGCCTACAGCTTCCAATTTAAGGATCAGTCTTTGGTGTGGAACCTTGTCAAAAATTTTCTGAACATCTATCCATATCTATATCCTGATGAAGATCTCTGGTAGATCGAAACATTAAAAAACCCGAGAAGCATGGGCTAAATATATACTTTTTTGTATGATTTTTTTTTTACTATAAGAGAGTGTGTAGGTATTCTTTTCTATTTATGTGATGAAATCTAAGTATATCATATCATATGTAAATTGTGAATTTGTAAAATGTAGTATGCCTTGAATTGCACTCTATTATTGCACTTTGTATTGCGCTTATATTTTGTATGTCACCCTGGACAAAGGCATCTGCTAATAAATAAATAATAATAATAATATGCTTTCATGTGATCTACAGCTGCAGCTGAATGTTCAAAACATTCGAATAAATTAGTAAGACATCATCTGCCACGTCTAAACCCATGTTGAGTATCACCAAGAATATGGTTTTCATTAAGATGCTCTTCTATTTTCTGTCTAATAATTTTTCCCTACATTTTACAAGTAATACAGGTGAGACTGATTGGTCTGTAATTTCCTGGCTCAGTTTTGTCCTCTTTCTTGTGGATTGGTATGACATGTGCCGTCTTGCAGTCATTTGGCACATCCCCTGTTCTAAGTGTCATTTGGAATATTTGAGTTAGGGGCCTATATATAATTTCCCTAATTTCTCTAAGTACTGTAGGAAATATACCATCTGGCCCCAGTGATTTGTTTGTTTTAAATTCTGCTAGTCCCTTTAGTAACCTCCTCCTCATTTATCCTGATCTCTCTTAGGGTTTGACTGGACTGATTGTTAACCTGTGGCATGTTATCTGTTTTTTCATTTGTAAAAACCTCTGTGAAATACTCATTTAGAACATTTGCCACATCTTGGTTGTTTTCCAAGATACTTCAATTTTTGCACTTTATCTGTTTCACTTCCTCCTTTATTGACCACTTGCTGTTGTAATATTGAAAAAAGCTCTTTGCATTAGTTTTAGATCCAAGAGCTATGTTTCTTTCTATTTCCCTCTTTGCTTCACGATCCCTTTCTTAACAACTATTTGGAGTTCTAGATATTCCTTGTATTTTGTTTCGTCTCTCTCTCTCTTTTGTATGCGATATATAACATTTTCTTTCTCTTGATATTTTTTTGTATACTTCTGTTAAACCATTTGGCTACTGTTTTGTTGTCCTTAGTTTGCTAAGTTTTGGTACAAATTTCTCCTGAGCCTCTAGTAGTCTTTTCTTTTCTTTCTTTTCAACTGAATCTGTATCCAGTGTGCCCCAGTCTAACTCTTCTGTGCTGCCTCATACCTTCAAGGTTTGCTTTTCTAAAATTGTACACCAAGGACCATTGACTTGGTCCTTGTTTTTTTAAAGAATGCCTCAAAGCTAACCATATTGTGATCACAGTTTGCCATTGGTTTTCTAACTAGTGTCCCTCTGACTCTGTCTTGGTCATTTGAAAATATCAAGTCAATGCATGCACTCTCCCTGGTTGGTTCCCTGACAAATTGAGTTAGAAAGCAGTCATTTACCATCTCAACCATTTCTATTTCTGTTTCTGTAGTCCCAACTGGGCTTTCCCAGTCTATATTTGGGAAATTGAAATCCCCCATTATAACAGCCACATCCTTGCTATATGCAGTCCTGATTACATTGTACAATGCAACATCTTTCTGAATATCTGAATTGTGTGATCTGTAACATACTCCTACTGCTAATCCTCCTGATCTTTGATTCAAAAGTTTAACTCACAATGATTCTGTTTCGTTAGCAGGATCTAATTTGAGTTCTTCTGCCTCAGTGTCATTTCTGATATAATGATACCCCACCACCTCTTTGATTTTGCCTATCTCTCCTAAACTGTGTGTATCCTTTCAATTTGTATTCATCCCCATCATTTTCTGTAAGGCATGTTTCTGCCACTCCTACAACATCATAGTCACACACCAGCACTGTGGCTTCTATGTCTAACATCTTGTTCCTTATACTCCTGGCATTGAGCTTCAAACATTTCAGGATTTTCCTACTAGTAGTTTCCCTTGTTTTTTTTTCCTTAGTGGAATATCTCCCATTGTCAGAGTTCCCTGCCCCCTTGGTCCCTAGTTTAAAAGATTCTCAACTACTCTGCACATACGCTCGCCCAATGCATTACCCCCCTTCTGTTTAGATGTAGACCATCCAGTTTGTACAGGTCCCATCTATCCCAGAAGAAAGACCAATGCTCCATAAATCTAAAGCCTTCATCCCTACACCAAGATTTCAACCACGTGTTAAACTTTCTAATCTCTGCCTTTCTCCCTGGCCTGGCATGTGGTACTGGAAGTATTTCGGAGAAAACTACAGTGGAGGTTCTGCTCTTTAGTTTCTTTCCTAACTCTTTAAATTTGACTTGCAGAACCTCTGCCCTACCTTTTCCTATGTCATTGGTTTCAATGCAAACCATGACTAGTGGATCCCCCCAGCTTTGGGTAGTAGGTCGTCTACTAGTTTAGGGAGATCTGCAACCTGAGCACCAGGCAGGCAAGATACCATGCGGGTCTCCTTATCACTAGAACACACTGTGTGATCTACACTTCTAAGAATTGAGTCCCCTACTATAACTACCTCCCTGTTCTGGGGGAGAGTTGGCCTCATGGTGCTCTGGTGCTCAACTGCCCTCCCATCACCCTCTGAGCTGTCACTGTCCAACTTGGTGTCCAGCAGTTCGAACTTGTTGGGCATTTCTAGTTCTTGGGATGTCTCTAAGGGATATGCATGCTGTTTTCTACGGTTACGACCTTCTGTAACCCAGTAATTCTCTACACTTTCCTGCTCTAAGGTCTCAACTCTCCTAGGTTTTGGTGTGCACACCATCTCTCTAATGGGCTGGTTGACCAATTCTTCCAGATACTAATACAGCGCAGATCAACAAGCTGAACCTCAAGATCACGGACCTTGATCTCTAGGACTTCAACATGCCGACAACATTCACAAATGAAATCTTCTTGGGTGAGTTCATCCAGGAAGGCAATCATTCTGCAAACCTGACACTGTAGTGGCCACATGCTTCTAAATGTAGTAAGTTGTTGGTGCCCTAATTCAACTGCTTAATTTTTTTTCTTTTTTTCAATAAACAGCATAGCAAAACACAACAAAATAGCTTTCTCTCTCACCTGTCCTGTGTCTGACTTGGGTAACAGCTAAACACTTCTATTCACTCTTTGTTTCTCAGCCGCAGCTTAAATACCTTTGTGATGAGCTTCTTGCCACCAATTAACACCTCACTGACTCACTTACTCCACCTCTAATTCCCTAAACTAGGTCACCTTTCCTTCAATCTGGTTACTCTAAACAATACAGCAGCTGGACTGAATTAACTACAATTAAGGCAAATGAGGAATAAGATTCACTTCAATTAAGGCAAAACTGAAAACAAGATTAACAATGCTAAGACTGTCTCAAGGTAGAAACACAACAAAATAGCTTTCTTTCTCACCTGTCCTGTGTCTGACATTGGGTAACTCCTAAACCCTTCTATTCTCATTGTCTATGGAGGTTTGTATAAAGGCCAGATCTGCAGTGTCTGGTCTTCACAGTGAGAGGAAAATTTGACCCTTAGTGGAGCGACCCACCCTGCCCTCCCTGTCAGTGTGCTACTGGGAATCCTGCAGCACCTGCACTAACACTGCTCTCACACTGTCTGCTGGAAAGTAATGGAGCCAGAGAGCCCCCCAACCGAGAGTAAAAAATTTGACATTGTGTTACACACACACACTCCCACTGCCACTCCCAGACATACACAACCATGCACACACACACACACACACACACACACAAAAAAGCACACAAACACATGTACGCTCTCTCTCTTTCCAACACACTTTACCCCCTCCTCCCCTCTCTCTTTCTCTCTCACACACACACACACACCATCCCCCCTAATACCATTGGGTAAAGAGGGAGTCAATTGGACCCTCTCTAGAATCTGGGTCTACAAAGGACTTTGTTTAATTCTTAATCTTATGTGTTTGGAAAGAAATACCTTCTTATTTGTATTTTTCATTTAAAGGTTTGTGGTTGTATTGGGCACTGCATGAAATAGAAAGATATATCTGTATTCTAATATTTCTGTTGAGATACTTTCTGTTATGGAAAAATGATACTTGCTATCCAAATAATTTTAAAAATAGTTTAATAATGCAGGTGATCTGTACTACAGAGTCTGTTGACTGTGGAATTACTCGAGAAAGAAAATAAGTCTCAAATATAGAAATCGCTTTGGCGAATACTTTAACAACAGCACCACCTAGTGGAAATAATATGAATATAAGAACATAAGAAAGTTTACAAACGAGAGGAGGCCATTCCATCCATCATGCTCGTTTGATGTCCATTAATAATTAAGTAATCCAAAGATCCTATCCAGTCTATTTTTAAATGTTTACAACATTTTCAGCTTCAACCACATCACTGGGGAGTTCGTTGCAGATTGTGACAACTCTGTGTGAAGGAGTGTCTCCTGTTTTCCATCTTGAATGCCTTGAAGCCCAATTACCATTTGTGTCCCAGGGTCCGTGTGTCCCTGCTGATCTGGAAAAGCTCCTCTGGTTTGATGTGGTCGATGCCTTTCATAATTTTGAAGACTTGAATCAAGTCCCCAAGTCGTCTCCTCTGTTCCAGGGTGAAAAGGTTCAGTTTCCTCAGTCTCTCCGAGTAGGACATTCCCTTCAAACCTGGAATAAGTCTGGTTGCTCGACTCTGAACTGCCTCTAGAGCAGCGATATCTGACAATATACCCTAACATTCTGTTTGCCTTTTTTATTGATTCCCCACATTGTTTGGATGGAGAGAAGTGAGGAGTCCACATAGACTCCTAGGCCTTTCTCATTCATTACATCATCTAGTTCTATTCCTCCTGTAGTGTAATTACAGTGGACATTTTTGTTACCTGCATGTAATACCTTGCACTTGTCCACATTGAATTTAATCTGCTAGGTGTTGGCCCACAACTGATTATTATCTAAGTCCCTTTGAATAACCTGTGATTCACATTTTAGTATCATCTGCAAATGTGACAAGTTTGCTAACTATCCCAGAGTCCAGATCATTAATATAGATTAGAAAAAGCAAAGACCCTACTGATCCCTGTGGAACTCCAATAACAACCTCACTCCAGTTAGAAGCAACTTCTTTAATCGACACCCTCTGTTTCTTATACATCAACCAGTTCATAATCCATCAATTTACATTACCCTGAATGCCTACAGCTTCCAATTTAAGGATCAGTCTTTGGTGTGGAACCTTATCAGAAGTTTTTGAAAATCTAAGTATATCATATCATATGCTTTCACATGATCTACAGCTGCAGTTGCATGTTCAAAGATCCAAGAAGACAAGATCTGCCTCATCTAAATCCATGTTGACTATCTCTAAGAATATGGTGTTCATTAAGATGCTCCTCTATTTTCTGTCTAATCATTTTTTTCCAACATTTTACAGGTGGTGCAAGTGAGACTGATTGGTCTGTAATATCCTGGCTCAGTTTTGTCCCCTTTCTTGTGGATTGGTATGACATTTGGTGTCTTCCAGTCAGTTGGCACATCCCCTATTCTAAGTATCAATTGGAATATTTGAGTTAGGGGCCTATAAATAATTTCCCTAATTTATTTAAGTACTGTAGGAAATATATCATCTGGCCCAGGTGATTTGTTTGTTTTTAATTCTGCTCACTTCTGGTCACTTTAGTACCTCCTCCTCATTTATCCAGATCTCTCTTAGGGTTTGACTGGACTGGTTGTTAACCTGTGGCATGTTATCTGTTTTTTCTTTTGTAAAAACCTCCGTGAAATACTCATTCAGAACATTTGCCACATCTTAGTTGTTTTCCAAGATACTTCAATTTTTGCCCTTTATCTGTTTCACTTCCTCCTTTATCGACCTCTTGCTGTTGAATGTCTTACTGGAACTTGTAATAACATTGTAAACATCATCATCATCATCATAATATTTTTTATTTATTCGTCTGATAGGTGATTCACACTCAAAAACCAAATTTAACTAGACACTTATAGGGTACCCTATAAATGTTACACAGTGCAATAAGAATACACAGTGTGCGTCTAAATGGTTTCAAATGCATAGTGCTTTATGGTACATACCATTTTATTTTTGGAAACCCAACATCAAAAAAGTAGCCCAAATTACAGCAAACATAGCACATTGCCATATGTATAAATGTGGCCTGTCACATGGTTTAAAATTGAATGTGGATTAATGGTCAGTGAATTTGTTTTCAAATATGTTTTTGTTGTCATTAATCAACTGTGAATTCACCTTCCCCCATTTCTTGGTTTTATCTTGGTGTGTTCCCAATGTTTGAATGTTAAGTTCTGTTATAAAAATCAGTAATACTGGAAGGAGAGCTGTGTTTGAATAAATTATGATGTGTTTTGTGAGTTGTCACTGTTATGTCTGTGTTCAGAGAGTCTTGTCTGGTCATAATGGTTTAGCAGCACTATAATATTCCTCTCATGCCAATAAAGCATTTTTTATGTAAAATTGAATCTGAGGGAGAAAGAGTGTTAGAAGGTTGTTGACTGAGATGTTGTGCAGCCATCTTTCTACATGTGGCACCGCATGGCCATAGCCAGTAGTTATACCTCTTAAGGCTAATCGTTTGGCTGATTACTATTCCATGTATATATTGCAGCAGAACAAAGTAGCAAAGTAGGATCTCAGCATTATATTACTATACATTTTAGAAAGAGAGTGTCAGTGTCTTTTGTTTCAACCAAGCTTTTGGTAACTTAACTGGTCTGATTAGATGATTTACAGGGTTAATTAAATACGTATTTACAGGTAAAATATGTTACAGGTAGTGTCCCCTGAATCAAAATAATATTTTTAGCCATGAACTATAAAAGACTTGTTAAATAATGTTATACATATATATCAGTGGTTCCCAACCCTGCTACCCTGCTGTTTTTTGTTCTAACTGAGCTCTCAATTACTTAATTGAACCCTTAATTGAACTACTAATTTCCTAAATCAGAGCCTTTTATTTATTTTAAACATTAGGGGTTTTAAGTTAAATATAGAATTGTATCAATAACTAATTAAAGAACCAATGCTTTCAATACACTATTTTAAAACTCAAATCTAAGCAGATTTAGGTTCAATTAAGGTTTAATTAAGTAAATGAGAGCTCAGTTGGAACAAAAAAATAGCAGAGGCCTCCAGGACCAGGATTGGGAACCCCTAATATATACACTCACCTAAAGGATTATTATGAACACCATACTAATACTGTGTTTGACCCCCTTTCGCCTTCAGAACTGCCTTAATTCTATGTGGCATTGATTCAACAAGGTGCTGAAAGCATTATTTAGAAATGTTGGCCCATATTGATAGGATCTTGCAGTTGATGGAGATTTGTGGGATGCACATCCAGGGCACGAAGCTCCCGTTCCACCACATCCCAAAGATGCTCTATTGGGTTGAAATCTGGTGACTGTGGGGGCCAGTTTAGTACAGTGAACTCATTGTCATGTTCAAGAAACCAATTTGAAATGATTCGACCTTTGTGACATGGTGCATTATTCTGCTGGAAGTAGCCATCAGAGGATGGGTACATGGTGGTCATAAAGGGATGGACATGGTCAGAAACAATGCTCAGGTAGGCCGTGGCATTTAAACAATGCCCAATTGGCACTAAGGGGCCTAAAGTGTGCCAAGAAAACATCCCCCACACCATTACACCACCACCACCAGCCTGCACAGTGGTAACAAGGCATGATGGATCCATGTTCTCATTCTGTTTACGCCAAATTCTGACTCTACCATCTGAATGTCTCAACTGAAATCGAGACTCATCAGACCAGGCAACATTTTTCCAGTCTTCAACTGTCCAATTTTGGTGAGCTTGTGCAAATTGTAGCCTCTTTTTCCTATTTGTAGTGGAGATGAGTGGTACCCGGTGGGGTCTTCTGCTGTTGTAGCCCATCCGCCTCAAGGTTGTACGGGTTGTGGCTTCACAAATGCTTTGCTGCATACCTCGGTTGTAACGAGTGGTTATTTCAGTCAAAGTTGCTCTTCTATCAGCTTGAATCAGTCGGCCCATTCTCCTCTGACCTCTAGCATCAACAAGGCATTTTCGCCCACAGGACTGCCGCATACTGGATGTTTTTCCCTTTTCACACCATTCTTTGTAAACCCTAGAAATGGTTGTGCGTGAAAATCCCAGTAACTGAGCAGATTGTGAAATACTCAGACCGGCCCGTCTGGCACCAACAAGCATGCCACGCTCAAAATTGCTTAAATCACCTTTCTTTCCCATTCAGACATTCAGTTTGGAGTTCAGGAGATTGTCTTGACCAGGACCACACCCCTAAATGCATTGAAGCAACTGCCATGTGATTGGTTGGTTAGATAATTGCATTAATGAGAAATTGAACAGGTGTTCCTAATAATCCTTTAGGTGAGTGTATATTTACTTTATAAATGTTGTATTTTTGCCCCAAGTTTGTATCACTGCAACTACAGCAAAATTGTTAAAATCATTATTGTAAACTATATTACCAGAAAATAAAAATGGAGCTTCACAAAAATTGTGTTGACTGATATACAGTAAACACCTAAAATAGTACAGATTTTGCAAAAATACCATGATAAACATGTAACAATCCTGATCAATATCAGAAGTGATACAGGTCTGATGAAAATGTCCCCCAGTGTGTAGGATATATTTTAGTAGAATTATAAAAGAGCAGCCTAGGTAGCCTTGTGTGAGGCAGGAGTAAGGCTGGGGGCCTCAGTCCTGGCAGCTGTCAGTCCAGCTGTGTTTGTGGAGTGCAGAGTCCAGCCTCCTTGTCCTCAGCTCCCGGAGCCACCCCTGACAGCCTCCGTCTGCAGCCCCTCAACATCCTGCATTACTCAGCATTGCACAGAGCCTGTGACAGTGCCTGTCTGCTGCCTGTCCTGCCTGGATAACTAATCACTTTTTTTTTGGTTTGTTGTTTGTTTGTTTTTACTCCCAATTACTGTAGAACAGCGTAGCTAAATGCCAGTCTTCCATCTGACCACTTTTCCCACCCCAGGTCTGGAGGGGTTCTAGTAACATTCACTTTGCTTTAATGTTTTTTACCATATTTTTGAAAGACAATTTGGTCTTTACACTTTACTGTTACGTGTATCTCCCTCTTGCGGGTCTTTATCATAATTATTATTTCACTGCGAAACAAACTTCAAATAAAATAAGTATTTTTCAATTGAAATCTAACACCGCTGAAATTCAGCCCTACCCATTTCAATTTGACACTTAAAGCACAATATTTAACACGACTGAAACTCGCATGTAGACTTTTGTAGACATTAATGGAACATTGCTTGGAACAGAAAACCAAACTACAGACACCAGTTTCTCTCTCTGCACTGGGATATGAGCTTTGGCAGTCATGGAACACTATTCCTCTAGCCATCATTATGATAAATGGTGGGTCTGCACCCTATTAAATCTATTATGAACAGCTGTCTATTAATACATTTCTCTTGTACCATGTCAAAACACCAGACAGAAGTGTGTAAGGAAAGGGTTATGCTGTTGAGTGTTCTCACAGTCCCCTGTGACTGGGGCTTTTCCCCTCTGCCCGGAGAGAGGCTTCCAGCCCTGGGTGAGGAGCTGCAGGCCAGGCTGGGGCTTTTACTCGTCAGTAGGCCCAAAAGGCTGTACTGAAACCCGAGACAGGAGTCAGGGAGCAAAGACAGCAAAACACCCAGAGAGAGAGAGTGCGGGGAATAAGGCCACCCATCGACTGACTGAAACAGGCTTTGCTTCACCAAGAGGTTTTTCTGTTTTACTTTGACAGTCCTAGCGACTCATGAAAATGAACTGGCAGATAGTTGTGCTGAAGGGAGCTGTTACTCCTGTCTGCTAGGGGAGGGGGTGGGGAATCTCCTGATTGATTCTGTCCACAACCTGGCTGGGATTCAATTAAACATCCCCCCAGATGGGGGGGGCTCGTAAACTCGTAAAATTAACGTCCCTCTAGCAATATCTCAAGTGTTTATTTACATTTCAATGGTGTCAAATGACAAACAGCCACATAAACAGATAATCTAAGCTGGTACTCAACTGGCGTTATATGGCACTGAGAGTGAAGTGTGTGTCTTTATTTAGCTTTTTCTTCACTATGATTCTTCACCCAAACATACAGCTTGAGCCTAGGAGGTGAGAAATTCAATTTTGCAGCCCAGTCATCCAATCACTACTGTATTCAAGTAATTGACAACTGCTGGTAAAGATCAATTATAATTTATGATTAGTGTGTGTGTGTGTGTGTGTGTGTTTTGGGGGGGTGGGGGGTGTAATGGTGGAGTCGCTCAGACTGAGAGTTACATGGCCGGAATTTGACATTTTAAATTGCAGCAGGGAGAATTTAGGCTGGTCCAAAATCATTAACCCATAGAGGAATTGGTTCTCAAATCTGTGCTTTCATATATTTCCAGATTAAACTTTTGTTATATTGATATTGTTTTTATATCACCAGACAGCATATTATAATCATATTTTATGATTTTGATTAAATAAAATGTATTTAATTAATATAATCTATATATCTTCATATTTTTATTTTTTAGATATTTTGTGGAAATGTATTTATTGCCTTTCCTGTACAAATCAGTTTTTGCTCAGTATGATGGGAATCAGGCTTTATATTTGTTTATATTATACAAATGGAAAAGTTAAAATATATATTCAGATATGTTTTTATAACATATTTTAAATAAAAATCATATTGTCAGGCTGAGCTATACTGAATAAGCAACAATATAAATTCAGCAAGTGTTTGAAGATCAATATGACTCTTAATGTATTTATAAACTCAATCCTGTCTTAAAGTGTTCTGGAATCATTAGATTTAGAGATTACTTATTGATAATTGCAATGCCACCTTGCATGAAGCACATTAAACACAAAAGCAAAGTATCTCATGGTCTTCAAAGGAATTAGAAATTCTCTTCTTCATCTTCTCCACATGGAACAAAATGATAGATTTCAATGCTGTAATGCAGGGCTCTCAAACTCAAACTGCCAGCAGGATGCCATTCCTCCTGGCCAAGCTCCCACTTATCCAATTGGTCTGATTAACAGAATAAATTCAGATCAATTTGATACTTCACCATAGACTGCAAAACAAAGTGAACCTTGAATCAAAAACATCAATTACATCAATACTCTACTCTAAGTCACTACTATTATACATTTCCAGTTCTTTATGTGGGCTAATTCTGTATAGCCTATAGTTTCCTTGTACATCACAGGCAAACAAGACTACCATTACTTCTAGTTAGCTGTCACATGCCCTCCCCACACAGCACTCCTCCTCATCTGAGGTGCTGTCATGTCAGGGAGGAGGTCAACTGCAGAAAAAAAACAGCTACCGATAATGACTATAGTAGCCACTGCTTGTTTGTTTAGTAAGTGAGTAGCCAGGGAAAAGGGCCATGGTAAATCAAGGTCCATACTAGAGAAACAGAAAGTAATGATGGAGCTGCATGTTTGGCCTTAATCCTATTGTTTAGAGAAGCAACTGCTTCCATTGTCAATAAGTAGAAGAAAAAACAAACAAAAAACTGATGGTATTCTTTTAACTTAATTTAAATTATATATTGTCTGGTTAAAATGTCCAACAGTCTACCCTGGTATACATAGATCATTTAAGTAATTTAAATTAATTGTTAAGATAAATCTGAGCCTTAATTATTATATTTTGTTTCTTATTTGTGGTTGAGAACAAAGCACAAGGAAGGAAACGACAAATTGGTAGGTAAATCAAGCAAAGTTGGTGAATGAAATGGTAGGATCATTGGTTAAATCAAGGTGATATAGAATTAGTGGCTCAATTAAGACATTAAGTTAAAAAGAAAATGCCTTTTCTGGTCATGAACAACTTTTTCTAATGATGTTGATTAAGAAAGAGAATAAGCTCAAAACACTGTCATCAGGGACCGTGTAATCCAGACACTGAAAATGTCCAAGTCCTGGTTATACAACAGCGCATTTCATATTAGTATCTTTGACCTGAACTGAGGGAAAGGTGTGCTTTAAAGTGGAAGCCCAGGTTGTTTCAATGAATAGAAAGACTCTTGAGCCACCTTGTGGTGATGTAAAAGTACTGCCTTAATTATGGAAAAGCTAGAATGATGTCACACACAACATACTAAATAAATAAAAATGCTATAAAACATTAAATAGATAACAGACAAGCTAGGCTGTTAAAGAAACCTGCAATAAAAGACAGAGTCAGTTGAAAATAATGGATTTCACTAGGTTTTTCAACTTTTCTGTTCAAGCAGGTTACAAACTGTTCTGGGCCCACTTACTATACAGCAAAACTTAGCATTATGCTGATTGAAAAATTGATAAAATAAAATATTGGTAAGGCAGCAGTCTGGGAATCACATTGCTGTGGTGTTGTTTGACAGAAACAGGTTCAGCAGGCTTGGAATACTTAAAACTGCATTCAAACATTTATTCCATACTTAATTCTAAAGATCAGGTTTTTATAATGATTTACTTGATGAATTTTGAAACCTATAATTTCAAATACTTCATCACATCTACCTTCCATAGCAACCTGTGGTTCAAAGGATATGTATTTGAACTTGTCATTTCACAGCATCTACGCCAATTATCTTGCAGTCAGTATTTTAATATGCATTTTTAGATGATTTTGAAAGGATCTGGTCCCACTAATTACCATGAAGTACACACAAGTTAAAGCTGCAGCTCATTCATTAATACACAGGTACACAGCACAAATGCCGCATTAACTGTAAAAACCCCCCACAATGTAATCGACTAATTACTATAATCTGGATCAATATAAAAAGAAACCATATTTTATTCAACCAGCTCATATCTTTCTAATGACAGTTAGGATATCTCTTTATACATGTGGGTTGAGACATATCTATTAATATCTCTGGCATTATTATAGACTTGGAAATTAGAGACTTCAAATGATACCACCCATGATAAGATCTGTTGCTGTGTGGAGACACTGACAATGCAAAGTAGCGGGAAAACATTTACTTGGGTTCGAGAATTGTTATTTTTAATACATTATCATAACTCTTTAAATTTCTATCCAATTTTCTATCCAAGTTTGTCTAATAAGTTGTAGTTTGTACTCAAACTAATACCTCGTTCTTTTCTCGTTTGGATGGGGATGGAGTGTGTGTTCTGACCTTTACATTATTAATTCTGAATTCCTCTGTAAAACATCCAAAAACACAACAGCCTTCATAAGAATGTATTGTTGCTACTCAACAAATGAAAACTACCACTTGACCTGAAAAGGTTTTACACACACAAAAAAAAGACAACAGATAACGGTTATTGATTTATTTACAATTCATCAAATAATGAATACATTTTTCTTCTCAGAAACAGCATTAATATATATACACACACAACTCAGTTTGCATGAGAGATGCATGTTCTTTTTGTTTTCATTCAAATCATCTCAAGTTCTGAGACTTAATGAACATTTTAAAGAGTAATTTTGTTAATTAGATTTATTTTATGTTTGTATTTTCTTAATTTATTCTGTGCTCTCAGAGATGGATGTACTATTACCAAATAATTTCAGTCTCTCAACTTCTTCAATAAATATAAATTGCGTTTCCCAGGGGCTTCCCATTCAAGAAACCTAGCTATTGAATCAATAAACCCTATTTATTGGGTGAGTTATAAAACCCAGCAATTAGTAAAGGGTCAGTACTATATATAATCCCTTTTCAACTTTTTAAGGGGCGAAGAACATTTCTGAAAAAAGTAATGAATCAAATAGATCTTTTAACTGATTCAGGGGTCCTAGGTATACCAATGCTCAGTTGCAATGAATAATAGAAAAGACAGAGATTCCTGAAGACCAAGGTTGACCAATCAATGTTTCAATCAATGAATCAATGTTTTAAGCTGTTTCAAGATTATGTGGATTGCTCTCTAGGCTAATTTGAGATGGCATGCAGACAATTCATACTGAAGAATAGGTCTCCTCCTAATCAGGTTTATTCTACATTCTCCTGCAAAATGTTTTTAGTAGCAAAATATCTGATTAATTTAGTGGATTAAAAGCTCTGAATTGCTCAGAGTCTTCATTTAACCTTGGTTTTAAGATCAAATTAAGTATTTGAAACTTTTTTGTTGGTGGTGTTTCGTAAGACAAGTGCTTACAGGATTTATTTCAGAAGTACAGGAAGTGGCAATGATGTAAGTGAAGAATCCTTCAAGTGTCAAAATGACTTTAAAAAAGAAGGCTGGATTTATCCCAAGTACTGTGAAAAACATTTATACAGTTCACAAAACAATAAAATAGTTTCTTTTAAATTGAGTGAAAAGGAAATTCAGGAAAGCTAAAACATTCTGTCATGAAACTACAACAACAACAAAACATACTAATACTATTGGGCAAAATAACCACTGGTAATATTCCTGTATTTAATTATTAATTTAATAAAATTTTTACAACACTATAGCAAAACGATCCAATGTGTATTTTCATTGAATCCAGTATACGCACACGAACACGAACATGAACACGAACGCGCACAAATAGTTTTCTGGCTCGCTGTTAATGTGCTGTAAGAGCATTAATGTGCTGTTTCACAGTGCTTCTCACATACATTTTTAAATATGGAATTTACATTTGAAAAGTTTTCTATGTTGTTTCCTTTTGCAGCCCCTTAACAGTATTTAGTGCAGCAGCCAATTGAATAGTCTTGAGGCTCAAAGTGTCTCTGGGGTGCTTTTGAAAAAGAGGGTGTTACTCACTTCAGACAATGATTTTCACTGGATTGTGTTTCTGCATTTAGAGGTTAAGAGGGGGGGAAATATCACAAAAGTGTTCACAGGTCTTGATATCGATGAAAACTGTCATTCAGCCAGGTTTCTGTAAAAACAGAAAAACAGAAAATGTAAGCCATTTCCTATCATTGGTACAGAATTTGAGAATAAGACAATAGACGCACTCACTCACTCTCTCTCTCTCATATATATATATATGTATACATATATACAGTGAGGGGAAAAAAGTATTTGATCCCTGCTGATTTTGTACGTTTGCCCACTGACAAAGAAATGATCAGTCTATAATTTTAATGGTAGGTGTATTTTAACAGTGAGAGACAGAATAATAACAAAAAAAGCCAGAAAAACACATTGCAAAAAAGTTATAAATTGATTTGCATGTTAATGAGGGAAATAAGTATTTGACCCCTTCGACTTAGTACTTGGTGGCAAAACCCTCGTTGGCAATCACAGAGGTCAGACGTTTCTTGTAGTTGGCCACCAGGTTTGCACACATCTCAGGAGGGATTTTGTCCCACTCCTCTTTGCAGATCCTCTCCAAGTCATTAAGGTTGCGAGGCTGACGTCTGGCAACTCGAACCTTCAGCTCCCTCCACAGATTTTTTATGGGATTAAGGTCTGGAGACTGGCTAGGCCACTCCAGGACCTTAATGTGCTTCTTCTTGAGCCACTCCTTTGTTACCTTGGCTCTGTGGTTTCTGTCATTGTCATGCTGGAATACCCATCAACGACCAATTTTCAATGCCCTGGCTGAGGGAAGGAGGTTCTCACCCAAGATTTGATGGTACATGGCTCCGTCCATCGTCCCTTTGATGCGGGGCAGTTGTCCTGTCCCCTTAGCAGAAAAACACCCCCAAAGCGTAATGTTTCCACCTCCATGTTTGACAGTGGGGATGGTGTTCTTGGGGTCATTCCTCCTCCTCCAAACACGGCAAGTTGAGTTGATGCCAAAGAGCTCGATTTTGGTCTCATCGGACCACAACACTTTCACCCAGTTCTCCTCTGAATCATTCAGATGTTCATTGACAAACTTCAGACGGGCCTGTACATGTGCTTTCTTGAGCAGGGGGACCTTGCGGGCGCTGCAGGATTTCAGTCCTTCACGGCGTAGTGTGTTACCAATTGTTTTCTATGGTCCCAGCTGCCTTGAGATCATTAACAAGATCCTCCCGTGTAGTTCTGGGCTGATTCCTCACCGTTCTCATGATCATTGAAACTCCACGAGGTGAGATCTTGCATGGAGCCCCAGACCGAGGGAGACTGACAGTTATTTTGCGTTTCTTCCATTTGCGAATAATCGCACCAACTGTTGTCACCTTCTCACCAAGCTGCTTGGCGATGGTCTTGTAGCCCATTCCAGCCTTGTGTAGGTCTACAATCTTGTCCCTGACATCCTTGGACAGCTCTTTGGTCTTGGCCATGGTGGAGAGTTTGGAATCTGATTGATTGATTGCTTCTGTGGACAGGTGTCTTTTATACAGGTAACGAGCTGAGATTAGGAGCACTCCCTTTAAGAGAATGTTCCTAATCTCAGCTCGTTACCTGTATAAAAGACACCTGGGAGCCAGAAATCTTGCTGATTGATAGGGGATCAAATACTTATTTCCCTCATTAACATGCAAATCAATTTATAACTTTTTTGAAATGCGTTTTTCTGGATTGTTTGGTTGTTATTCTGTCTCTCACTGTTAAAATACACCTACCATTAAAATTATAGACTGATCATTTCTTTGTCAGTGGGCAAACGTACAAAATCAGCAGGGGATCAAATACTTTTTTCCCCTCACTGTATATATATATATATATATATATATATATATACACACACCGATCAGCCATAACATTATGACCACCTGCCTAGTATTGCATCACCCCTGACCTGTCGTGGCATGGACTCCACTAGACCACTGAAGGTGTGCTATGGTATCTGGCACCAAGACGTTAGCAGCGAGGTGGGGCCTCATTAGATCAGACTTGTTTGTCCAGCACATCCCACAGATGCTCGATTGGATTGAGATCTGGGGAATTTGAAGGCCAAATCAACACCTTGAACTCGTGATTCATCAGACCAGGCCACCTTCTTCCATTGCTCCGTGGTCCAGTTCTGATGCTCACGTGCCCATTGTAGGCGCTTTCGGCAGTGAACAGTGGTCAGCATGGGCACCCTGACTGGTCTGCGGCTACGCAGCCCCATACGCAAAAAACTGCGATGCACTGTGTGTTCTGACACCTTTCTATCAGAACCAGCATTAACTTTTTCAGCAATTTGAGCTACAGTAGCTCATCTGTTGGATTGGACCACATGGGCCAGCCACTGCAGACCAGGAACACCCCACAAGAGCTGCGGTTTTGGAGATGCTCTGACCCAGTCATCACAATTTGTCCCTTGTCAAAGTCACTCAGATCCTTATGCTTGCCCATTTTTCACCTGCGGTTCTCCATCCAAACAATGTGGGGAAACAATAAAAAAGGCAAATAGCATGTTAGGGTATATTGTCAAAACTGTAGAATTTAGAATAAGGGAAGTAATGTTATGGCTGTACAATGCACTAGTTCCTCATCTGGAATACTGTGTACAGTTCTGGGCACCACACTTCAAGAAAGATATCGCTGCTCTAGAGGCAGTTCAGAGGAGAGCAACCAGACTTATTCCAGCCTCATCTAAACCCATGTTGACTATCTCCAAGGATATGGTTTTCGTTAAGATGTTCCTCTATTTCTGTCCAATCATTTTTTCCAACATTTTACAGGTGGTGCAAGTGAGACTGATTGGTCTGTAATTTCCTGGCTCAGTTTTGTCCCCTTTCTTGTGGACTGGTATGACATTTGCTGTCTTTCAGTCAGTTGGCACTTCCCCTGTTCCAAGTGTCATTTGGAATATATGAGTTAGCGGCCTAAAAATCATTTCCCTCGTTTCTTTAAGTACTGTTGGAAATATACCATCTGGCCCAGGTGATTTGTTTGTTTTTAATTCTGCTAGTCCCTTTAGTACCTCCTCCTCATTTATCCTGATCTCTTTTAGGGTTTGACTGGACTAATTGTTAACCTGTGGCATGTTATCCGTTTTTTCTTTTGCAAAAACCTCTGTGAAATACTCATTTAGAACAATTGCCACATCTTGTTCATTTTCCAAGATACTTCAATTTTTGGCCTTTAACGGTTTCAGTTCCTCCTTTATTGACCTCTTGCTGTTGTAGTAGTATAACAGCCACATCCTTGCTACATGCAGTCCTGATTACATTGTACAATGCAACATCTTTCTGAATATCTGAATTGGGTGGTCTGTAACAAACTCCTACCACTAATCGTCCAGATATTTTATTCAAAAACTTAACCCACAATGATTCCATTTCGTTAGCAGGATCTAATTTGAGTTCTTCTGCCTCAATGTCATTTCTGACATATAATGCTATCCCACTATACCTCTTCGATTTTCCCCATCTCTCCTAAACTGTGCATCCCTTAATGTTTTATTAATACCCATCATTTCCTGTCCATCATTTCTTCTTCTTAATTTGTCTGATTACTTTTCTTAGTAGAAGAAAAGTTTAATTTGTCGAATACACTTATTACTTATGCAACATCTATTTAATGCAAGTGAAGAAAAATACATCTCTTAACCTTGGATAAATAGAACAGTGCTCATTTCTGTTATGATTTTTTTAAATAATTTTATTTGTGGAGGTAAAGAAACAGTGGCACAGCTTGTGAGACGTACACCAGTGCAAGAAGAGGAAAGGCTGTGTATCTGGTTTTAATGGATCTAATGTCCTCGGTGGCCAACTTTCAGATGATGGACTACAAATGACACATTGGATCCAGTGTGCAAGTTTACTCTTGAATAACACTGTCACCAGCCATCTTTTTCAGTATAATTTTTTTTGCATATTGGGGCAACACATCATCCCACATCATTCAGCACTGCTAATCGTTTTCTACCTTTGATTAACAATCTCATTTGTTTTAGCAAGCAAAGTCAGGGATTTGACTAACATTTTCCAAAGCAAATATCTGTCTTGTGTGTAAGGATATCTCTGTTGTCATTATTTTGTTAATTTATTTTACATATTTGTTTGCTTTGTTTGTTTTTGTTGTACTTAAAAATCTTAAAATGTTTCCGATAGCCAGTTAGCTTTTTTGTGAAATCTAAATCTTCACCTGAAAACCTCAAACCAATTCTGCTAAACAGGGCACCGTTACTTCTGAATCAGTCTGAACTCCACAGAAGTGTTTGGGTGAGCTGTCTCGATGTATAGGTCTGGTTTTATTGCAACCCCATTGACCTTCTGCACACTGTCAGATTCACTGTTTCAGCACACCATGTCCACCATACTGTACCTTCACAGAGCTTCAGTCCTGTGGTTTGCGGGACATCCTCTTCTGTAAGCCAAGGGCTCTGGTCACCATCCTCCTTGCCACCACAGCATCTGTACGTGGTCTCTCCTTCACAGGCTGGATAAACTCTGCACAACAACAGCAAAACAAAACATTCAGCTCCACAGCCATTTACTCTTTATTGCTGAACTCCTTGAGTCTGTTGCAGGGTGTTCGTCTGTCCCAGTTATCCTGAATCTGAACGTGCCTTGGGATAAGGTATGAAACATCTTAACGCTCTAATGCTGATGATTCAGTGAGTCTATGTTTACACCTTTTGAGCTTTTTTACAACTGAGAGAAAAAGTGTGGATCTCTCTTAAACTCATTGTTTTGTATCCCTGCTTTGTACCACAACTGTGTGGAAATGTTTGTGGAATTACTTGTGGTAGATCTAGGTTGTACTCTGCTTGCTACTGAAACCTTGAATATGCATGTAAAATACTGACTCCATACCTGCTCGTCTCAGTGCTTTTCCCTTTGATTTCTTCGTCCCCTCGGACAAAATGCGAGCTTTCAACAAGGGGTGCTGAATAGAGAGTGCCTGCAGTGCTGAACACAAAGTGACAAGTGTAACACAGTAGTGTGAAAGTGTTTTGCTTCCAAGTCACTGTAAGTATATATACATTATTATTGTAGTTTATTAACTGGGGATTCATAAAGCTATTCTATCTTTGTATTAATTAGATACATACGATGCTTAAAATATATATTCTCATATATTTACATGGCTACATTAAATAGTTTTTTTGGCTCTCTCATATTAAGTCCCACACAAGGGCCCTGTGCTGAGATTTTCAACAGTTTTCATGAACAATATATTTCTTCTGACTCTTAAACAGGGGATGGCAGAAGACAAATCGCAAAATCTTTCCATCCCAAATTGCACATTTATATACCTGCAGACTTGCTGGAAAATACTCCCAAAGCATGAGTGTTGTCAACCCATTTGATCTTCAGTCCTCCTTCACTGTTGAGAGAAAGAAATACTTCCAAACATGAACAAAAGACAGAGGACTATAGACCAGAAAACTTCTGTAACTTATATTAAAATAAGTCAAAATGCATATGCTTTCATTTACCAATATACACCGATCAGCCATAGCTTTATGACCACCTGCCTAATATTGTGTAGGTCCCCCTTTTGCCGCCAAAACAGCCCTGTCCCGTGAAGACATGGACTCCACTAGACCTCTGAAGGTGTGCTGTGATATCTGGCACCATATGTTAGCAGCAGATCCTTTAATGCCTGTAAGTTGCGAGGTGGGGCCTCTATGGATCGGACTTGTTTGGTCAGCACATCCCAAAGATGCTTGATTGGATTGAGATCTGGGGAATTTGGAGGCCAAGTCAACACCTTGAACTCGTGATTCATCAGACCAGGCCACCACCTTGTCCTCATCAACTTTGAGGACAAAATGTTCACTTGCTGACTAATATATCCCACCCACTGACAGGTGCCATGATAACGAGATTATCAGTGTTATTCACTTCACCTGTCAGCGGTCATAATGTTATGGCTGATCGGTGTATATATTTGAATGATCTATTGGGTATAAAGTGAAGCAAAATGTTACACTGGTCTAAAAAGCTTTTGAAAGTCATCCTGCTACAGTCTTCTCATATATTAAATTGCCAGCACTGTTACATCTGAATTGCATAGTCACCTGAATGCTGCAAAGGCATCCAGCAGATCCTCAGTTTTTAGCACTGTAGGGAAGTCATAGATTTCTATAACATGTCCAAATTCCTGCGGGTCAACCCACACATTCTCATAGGAAGAATAGTCATTCCGGACAACTTCAATGGTAACGTTGGTTTCTTTCAGGTGTGCCGTGATCTGAAATTTGGGGGAAGGTGGAAACATACAACAGGATATATATGTATTATTTTGTAACCCATTTGACTCACAAACCATATGGCAGGTTTCATTTTGGATTTGCTGGTGATTGCAAAGGTTTGAAGTATTGCAACACTGTGAGACTCCAATAGAGTATTTCTTAATTACTCCTATGATGCTCAATATGTTTTGATGTGTCATGTTCTGTTCTGTTTGTTCTGTGCCTGACGTCTGGAGCAGCCCGTTCTGGTTTCTTCTAGTTGTTTATGGGAAGGTTCTGCATTACATCTCTCAAAGCTAGAAACCCCACCCTATTTTAACGACTGGTAAGGGGGGATGTTTCAGGCAGAGGGGTGCAAGCCAAATGCAAGTCATCCTGTAACTGTCTTCTCATGCTGTACATTTCTTATCACCTGACACTCCAGACATCGGACTCGATAATTCCTAATCATTCAAAGTTGAACTCCAGAATGTGATAAAGGCAATCGACATATATAATCCTAATCTTCATAAGGAAGATTGGTTAATATAAGTGGTTAATATATGCCTTTTTGAATGACATACTACTCAATGGACATTTGACTTTGGGAGCCATTTGGGACATAGAGCCTCCAACAAATGTGTTGTGTATCACACCTCTTTGGTAAGATCTCCCCATTCTTCCCTGGGTGGCACTGGAGGCCTGAAGGCAGGCTCTGCTGTTGTACTCTCACTGTCATCTTGCTGGTCATCTATAGACATGCCCATGAAGTACGAGACAGTCTGGTCCAAGGAAGGAGCCCAGTGGTTGTCAATCCCCTTAGCAGGGGGCGGAGCTGCCTCCTGCTCGCGGAGGGATTCGTTGCTGCAGTTGGACGACACATCCTGATCGGTCTTTGATGTAGCATCGCTTTCCTGGCAGTTGACTGAATTTTTCCATCTCTGATCTGTTTCTGCAAAGGAGTCCTTGGAGGTGCAGAGACTCGAGATGTCTCCAGAAGAGTCCAAACTGAACCTGCTCAAGGTTTCCACACATTCTCCTTGGGTCTCCTTTAGTGGTTTTGCTCGCATGGCCTTGGGAATATAGATTGCCTTGTCTGGCCGCTTGCTGCGCCTTGAATCCAGGTGGTTGCATCTTATGTGTTCCATTGTTTGGTCTCTGCCTGGGGATATCTCATAGAAACCAGATTCTGTGTCAGGACTATCCTGTAGTGTAAGCCTATGAGAAGAAAGGAAAATAATTGTATTATAGGTTATTCTTCTTCTTAATTTGTCTGATTACTTTTCTTAGTAGAAGAAAAGTTTAATTTGTCGAATACACTTATTACTTATGCAACATCTATTTAATGCAAGTGCAGAAAAATACATCTCTTAACCTTGGATAAATAGAACAGTGCTCATTTCTGTGAATCGCACAGTGTTGCAGTAGGAGAGGAGGACATAAACAGGGTATAATAGGATATTAATCTGCAGTGGCCAGCCATTGAGTAAATGGAAACTGCAAAGCTGATTTTGCAGGGATATTCTCATTTTTCGAAAGCAGTCAGGATTCCACTCCAATTGAGTTCTGTGCTGAATCACCGTTTAACACACTCTCAAGTGATCAGGTGTAGTTTAATTTATAACACTGAATAACTGTTTAAAATGCTGGGGGTGTCAATCTGTTTTGAACATGACTGCATGTGGTCCTTTGAATTTCATGCTGTGCTTAGCTGAAAGTTCCTGTGCCAAGTCTGGTTACCTGAGGTGATCATAACAGACAACTGCCCTCCGACTCCAGCCTTCCCCCACAGAGAATGTGCTGAGAGAGGGGTAGCTCTCCGTGGTTTTGTGGATCAAGAAACGAAGTCGGCTGGGAAGAGGAGGAAACAGCAACACACTGGAGATGGAGATGGGAAGACAAGAGTTCAGCTTTAGCTATCAGTCAAGCTTAAATCTTGTACAGCTGCAGTCAGTATCAGTACTACAATTACAGACATCAAAGCTTTCAAGAATTGTGGCTAGTAGTATATATTGTATAGTGTTGAATACATTAAATATTTAATACAGCAGCTTCACCTGTACATACGCTGATTAACTTAAATGTGTTAATCAATGTGTCAAGCACCCTTCAATCAAGAATAACTTAAGGGCAAATTTTAAGGAGAAAAATAATACAACTGGTAATTGTTCTTTATTTACTTTCCAAGCTCTACAGGAACATTCCCCATCTTGGTTAACTGCAGTGTACTTTAAGAAATACAAATCTTTCTGTAGATGAAAGCTGCACAAATATATTGTGTGTATTTCTCAGTCCAGGGTTTGTTTGTCTGTCTGTCTGTCTGTGTTGTTCTGCTTTACCTTTTCTCATCGTTTCCCTGTAGAAAGGTTTCCAACTCTTCCAAAATGTTATGAACAAACTCATTTTCTTGCTTCGGAAGGTAACAGCTGTCAAAGTAAGAAAACGCCAGGGTGCCTACAGTTGAGAAAAGAAGAAATTATTTTAACTGACACCAACAAAAAGAAACAAACCCAACAAAAGAGGTACTGCTTGTACTGTTTCAGGACATTTAACTCAATGATCGAAATAGAAAAGGTTGCTGCGGTGTGGCATTGTTTTTGCCATTTGATCTGAGATTAAAGTGCTTAACCTGAATGGTATATTCATTAAATACCTTAAACGACTCAAGATCAATTAAACCGAAATCATGCCCGGTTCCAACAGAATCTGATTTTGAATATGAGGCAATGTGGTCAAAAACCAAGACCTTAATAAAAAAATGTATTCAAATAAAATAAAGCTTCCCTTTAAAAAGCACATACTTTGTGTTTCAATTACGTAATTGGCTCCATTTGGAAAATAACGTGTATTTTGTCATTGGCAATAAATCACAAGTTAAACAAAACAATTATATATAATTATTATTATTTGAGTGTACATTCAGTATTTGTTGCTTAAATGAATGACAACTACTTATTATAGTATAATATACACCGATCAACCATAACATTATGACCACCTGCCTAATATTGTGTATCCCCCTTTTGCCGCTAAAACAGCCCTGACCCTTCGAGGCATGGACTCCACTAGACCTCTGAAGGTGTGCTGTGGTATCTGGCACCAAGACGTTAGCAGCAGATCCTTTAAGTCCTGTAAGTTACGAGGTGGGGCCTCCATGGATCGGACTTGTTTGTCCAGCACATCCCACAGATGCTCGATTGGACTGAGATCTGGGGAATTTGGAGGCCAAGTCAACACCTTGAACTCGTTGTTGTGTTCCTCAAACCATTCCTGAACCACTGTTGCTTTGTGGCAGGGCGCATTATCCTGCTGAAAGAGGCCAATGCCATCAGGGAATACCGTTTCCATGAAAGGGTGTACATGGTCTGCAACAATGCTTGGTACCACTATCTATTAGCCATAACATTATGACCACTGACAGGTGAAGTGAATAACACTGATAATCTCGTTATCATGGCACCTGTCAGTGGGTGGGATATATTAGGCAGCAAGTGAACATTTTGTCCTCAAAGTTGATGTGTTAGAAGCAGGAAAAATGGGCAAGCATAAGGATCTGAGCGACTTTGACAAGGGCCAAATTGTGATGGCTAGACGACTGGGTCAGAGCATCTCCAAAACTGCAGCTCTTGTGGGGTGTTCCCGGTCTGCAGTGGTCAGTACCTATCAAAAGTGGTCCAAGGAAGGAAAAGTGGTGAACCAGCAACAGGGTCATGGGCGGCCAAGGCTCATTGGCTCATTTTAATGGGTTTTTAAAATGTACTTTAGCATCATACTCCTCAAAATTAATGCATGATGAAATGCAATTCATGCATTTTACTGAACTGTAGCAATACTGCAACATATAAATGATGTATTCATTGTATGATGCACTTATTATTTATTCTTGTGACATGCTTTGGCATGGTGTTCCACTATATACAATTAAGATTGCTTGATTTAATTTGAATGAATTTATAGTTTCTCATTGTCCAACATAAAAAGGGACATATTCCAAAAATGATCGAGCTAGTGAAGTGCAATTACTATTGCTTTTTATGTCTAAATTGACAATAATCTGTGAGCAAAAATGGAACCTGCATATTTATATTCTTTTTTGGGAAGAATATGTGCCTCGCTTCATTCAGCTTCATATTCTGCAGCAGACTCCCATTAGCAGATGTTGCACTTGCTCTCCAGACTACAGAGGGATAAGAGGGTGGGTTCAAGGTTTGGGGGAGGTTGGCAATGGATGCAGGTGGCGGGTGGGTGGGATCTATCTGTCTATACTTTTTAGATTTTTCTGTATTGCAGTTTGTTTTGTTGGCATGTTTGCTTAATAAATTAATTACAACAAATACATTATATCTTGGTTAAAAAAAAATGCCGTTTAGCCCCTGTATAAACTTTTATACCCGTAATTTATTATTGGCACCCTTTGGCACTTAGCAAAGTATACAAAGCAGACTTTGGGCACTCCATTCAAAAAAGGTTCGCATCCCTGGTTTAGTGGGACTAAAAATCTCAGTTGCTATAAAATGTATTTTTGTTCAATTGTTCTTATAGTTTGTACAATACAGTATGCACACCATTTTTAAGGATTTTTATTTTTATTTTAAAAAGAGACAAGTTGAATTGTGCCAAAAGATCGACTGGCAAGAGATAAATATATAAGAAAGGGTCCCACTCCAGCAGTGTGAGATGCCTAACATTACGCGAACCCCAAGCGAAGATGTTTTAACAGTAACTGGTATCAGAAATACCAGTGCTTGGAGTACAACAAAAACAGCAGAGCAATACTACTTAATATGTGTGTAGAGCAGTACATTAAAGTACACTTACATTTTAAAAAACATAGGATACTCTATAATGTAGTTAAAAATATTAAGTACTAGCCATTTGTAAGAATTGTCTTTTTTTTCCGACTGTGCCCCCGCAAAACATTTAGCTACATGACGCCCCTGCTCCAGACATAAGGTGTTGATTATGATTTAATCATAAAAATAATAAACTGTCGAAACGTGAGAGTTCATGAACTGTTTTGACATAGCTAACTAAGGTATAGAGTATTTTGCAGGCTGTATATAACCTAGCACAATGTGCATGTATTTAATTATAGCGCAATATTAAATACACCTGCCAACACAAAGTTGCCTTCGTTAATAAACATCTCAAGTGTGCCGCACCAGACATGTTGTCAGCGGCACCAGCGATGTCTGACAGCAACTGATTCATGATACTGGCTTTTAGTTTTATTAAATCGATGCTTACAGATTCAGTTAAAAGGACCATAGCGTTCAACTCACCTTCTGTCACTGTAATTGTGTGGGAATAATGTTGCACTGCTTTGATTTGTGACTTAAACACAAATACTCAGTCGCTTCAAATCTACCACCAAAGAGCAAAGTCGTCACAGACAGGAGGGTCATTCTCCTTCTACTGCGCTCATATTGCAGTGAGGCACGTACCCTAGCGTTCAGGCGGAGACAAGACTTCAAATGAACGAATACAGAAAATACATTTTTTAACATTTTTTACCGGCACATTTCACTTATTTAAAAACAAAGGAGCTAATTAAAATAAACGTTTGAGGAATATATTTACAGACTGAAGCTAGAATGTATTGCTTTTCATTTCCCTCTCATATAGAATATAGTTCAAATTCATCAACATAACTGAAATCAAAGTGAAGAATCCAGCAACAATGTTTAAGAGTGATTTCCTATTCTTTTCTAAAACTTTTTTTGTATCCCAGGTCAGTACCACACATATATCCTTGTTGCAGATGGATAAAGGCCTCGCAGACTAGCAAAATACAATTAATGCCATGTTCAGGCAATGGATCAGTCAATGGAATTAAGTCAATGGATGACTTAATCCAGTGGTGGGCAACCTGCGGCCCAAAGTGCATCCACTTGCGGCCCACGACCACCACCCCCGAATCCTGAAAAATAAAACAAATAAAGAATAAAGTAGTATATTTATCACAACTTCTTGTTTTGCATCAATGTGTTACTCTATTAATACATTGTTGATATGTATTTATTGCATTATATTGTTATTTTTTAATTATAATGTAGCATTTGGGGCTTGTAATTGTGGCAGTTATTTGATCCTTGCATATTAACTGACCACTTTAATCCACTTTTGCTTAATTTAAATTTAAACTTATTAAACTTTATAGTGCAACTTTTTTTTTAACTCAAATGGCATCTGGTGCCATCTAGTGACTACTACCTGTAATTTCACAAGACACATCATTTTCTCCTAGCACAAAAAGTACCTACCTAATGTTGAATACATGTTTTCAAAAAGCTCCTTTAGCAAATAAATACAAAATTAAATAAATACAAAACTCCATGATTAATTCTCAATTAAAATAGTGACTGTGAAGAATACACACTAATTATTGACAGTTCTGGATTGCTTCTATTACTAAATTGACTATAATAATTTAAAGTTTTTCGGGTTCTGTGGTTTTAAAGGCCTCTTATTTCCTCTGTGCTTTAACTTCAAATGCAAAGACACCTATAGAGTTTTACATTTTCATTCTGTGTCCCCTGAAGCTTATTATTAATCCTTCTGCCAAAACTGCAAATGGTCTTGGAACACTCGAAATGTAATGAAAACTCATAAAAAGTAGTAGTAGTAGTAGTAGTAGTAGTAGTAGTAGTAGTAGTAGTAGTAGTAGTAGTAGTAGTAGAGTAACAATAATAATAATGGATTATTATATCAGACACTTGCAAGTCCCAGATTTCTGAAACAAATCAATAGCCAACACTAACAATTGAAGAATAGAAGTAAAATATATAGCTATGGTGTCTGCGTGCATTAAAGATGTACTTAGTAGTTACACCAGGGACTGTGTAAAAACATATATGATACATTTTTTAAGACATTTCAATACATGGTAAAATAATGATTAAACTGAAGAACAAGAAAAGATGTAAAAACAAATTAATGGAACAAACAAAGATATTGTAACACTCCGGGGTTTTTGTTTGACATATCGTCGTGGGAGTTCACCAACAATGGCAGGAATAATGGAGAAGACGCAGGGTTAACCACGAACAGGAACTTTATTGAACACATTTATTGTCTCACTACTGCAACTATAACTACGACTCTAACTCCAACTCTCCCCCACTCCTCACTTCAACTTCTACTCCATCACAAGGGAACGGGGCACCTCTATTTATGCCCTCCAGTCCTGTGACTGGCTCCTCCAATCACGGCGCCTCCCGTGTTCCCACGTGGGGCCAATCCTTAACCCTGGAACTACCCTGCATACCACCACGACACCCTACATTAGAACCATGTGTACAAAAGTCTTGAGGAGATTAAAATTGATGGACAGGTTACTTCTGATTACAGCTGATCAGGGAAATGTCTGCTCATAGCACATACCTTCCTAGAAACAGCCAGGGTTTGAACCTGGTTAATGATGTTCCAGAGCCCTCAAGCTGTTTAAGCATGGGGCAAACAAAATTAATAAACAGCACACTATGTGATGATTTATATATCACGTTTTTGCTAACGGTCAGGATCTAGAAGTGCATCACAAAGGGTCCCAGCTTTTCAATATGGAACCTTAGTGCCTCATCATATGTCCATTTACAACAGGAATCTGATTTTTAAATAGAATTGTGGCAGTCATATACTTAAAGGGGAACTGCACCACATTTGTTTTAATTTAAATTCTGTTAGTTTTATATATTACAATCACATACTACTAAGCATCTGACCCAGGATAAGATATTTTTAAGATATTCATAATTTTGTGTGTGTTTTGGCTCACTTTTTTTCCCCTATGGGCAGTGCCATTTTCCATTTCAAAACAAGGTTATGTACAAACGTGACGTAGTTATGGCCCGGACTGCCTTCAGGCTAGCCTGGTGTCTACAGGGCAAAAGGTATTCAAAATAGTAAATGTGTTTGGATAAGCCGATTTAAATTAATTATATATTATTAATATTTTCTATATATATATATATATATATATATATATAGGTCTATGTAAAATGCTCTGCCGTGATTCAGGGAGTGACAGCATCTCTGTTCATTTCAGAGAGAAAAGGGGAAAATATATGCATATAAGTTTACATATCTGAATTGAGTTGGTTAGTTATTTTATATGTGTTAAATGGTAACATTAAACAGTATATTAAATAAGACTACTTTATTTCATAGGTTGTAAATTAAGTAGATTAAAAGTATCTCCATCCCCTTAGATCAGTGATAGCCATATACCATCTGTGACGTCATCAAGGACCAAAGGAAAGGATCCAAGTGCAGGCTTAGATATGGAGCAGATAATCCGATAAGGGCAAAATGAGAGAGAGTTAACAAGGACAGTCCAAGGTCAATTGATCAGGCGAACAGGCTAGTAGGGAGATCCAAAAAGGGGTAAACGAGAGAGGGTAGCAAAAGGTCAAATACACAGTTACGGAAAACAAGAAACAAGGCTCAGCATTAATCCAGGAGAGAATGCAAGACTTCACGAAGAAGCTAGGAAACAGAGGGTTTTAAATACTGTGTAGCAAAGAGTGTTTGAACTAGGTGAATGAATGACTAACCAATGACAGGAGAAGAGGACAGAACAGGTGCACCTGGAAGGAAAGAATGTGGAAGAACTGGTTGAACTGAGGAAGGAGAAGCACTATAGTTAGTATTCGGGAGAGGGAGACCTCTGATGGTGAACTAAGGTAGAAGCAGGGGAGACCGTGACACCATCTCTCAGGAGACTCTTTAGACCTGACATAAGTAGATGACTGCCACAATTATTTTTACAATCCTGTTGTAAATGAACATATAATGAGCAAAAAAAGAAAAAAATCTAAAATATATATTTCTTCCACACTTGATTCCTCCTCCTTCTCCACACTGCTGCCCTTCAGCTTGTTCATTTTATGCAAAAGACCAAACATACCAAAAAAAAAAAAGAAACAGATATCCTATGGATTCAAACATTGCTCCACTCAATCAAGGAATCCAACGTGTGCCACAAAAATACACCCCACACCATTACACCACCACCAGCAGCCTGCATTGTTAACACCCAGTAGGATGAATCCATGGACGCATGTGATTTTCACCATATCCTGGTCCTCCCATCAGCATGAAACAACAGGAACCAGGATTCATCAGACCAGGCAACGTATTTCCAGTCCTCCATTGTCCAGTATTTGTGTTCCTTAGCACACTGCAACCCTGTTTGACACTCTGCACATGTTGTGTCTGCCTCTGTTGGCCTCTGGGGAATGTAGTAGATTTTAGGGTGGCCATTTTGTGCCTCTCCTAGCATAGTAATACAAAACACAATTTGAGGATGAGACTAATGTCAAATCTAGGGTCTTTCGACTCAAACCCAAAGGGTACACTAATTATGCCACGTTTAGGTACACCTTGGCTTGTCTAGTTAAGTCCAGGCATTTCCACTGTAGCTCCTCCTGTACCCAAACTAGTTTCAGGAGGCACAATTGCATACATCACACCCGCTGAGTCCCAAACTGGTCTAGGAGGATGTACAGTTACATCACAAATTGTACACAAATGGCAGCCGATATCAATGCGGGAGATGAGATAGAAACTTTTCCCAAGAAAGAATGTGTGTTTACCTTGGGAAGACGATGAAATTAGAGCAGATATTAATGTATGGTCGGAAAGTGCCACACAGGATCAATTGCTTGGAGCGGTAAGACATTTAAAAGTGTCTGAAAAGATCACAAAAATCCTACCAGAGAAAGGACTGAATCGGACTACAGTGCTGTGACATTCACTTTTTTAGTATACAGTCGACTCCTTATAATTGCATACTACGTTGTATTGCATAGCAAACAACCGGTCCTGTTTTAAAATGCATATTTTTTTATGGAAACATGCTTTGGTTAAATGCATAATTCAGATTTTACGTGGTCCCCTTCACAATTTCACAATGCATTACACTTGATAATTGCATAGTGCTGTCCACTACTGCAAAGCTCAGACTTCTTTTTCATACAAATAAATTGAAAGTTTACCAGCTATGGACTTTAATTGAAGTGACTTTCATTTCATATAGAGATGTTCAAACGGTTTTCATTATAACTCATTATGAACCTTTAATTTTTATGAAGATGTGAGCTAGCGAAATTCAACAGTACATTTCAGGACATATTCAGGCTAGAAAGATATGACAAAGTGAAATTTAATGAATTGAGAGAAAACACTTTGTTTTTGAAATCTAAGCTATTTTTGCTAGCCTGTATTTTTCTTTTGCGTTTTGCTTAGAGAGGCAGCATTTCCTTTGAAACAATAGATTATTCTGTACTATATCACAGTTTCTAATTTTGTGCTTCTGGTACCATAAACAAAAGGGTCTACAGTTACCGATTCATCATTTTAGGCTTTTGTTGCAGCTAATATCGGAAGTGTCACATACCTGTACTCCTTATAAAGTCCATATTAAACACTTGTGCATCTAAGAAGTCCTTCAGGCAAATCTAAAGGGTTAAGTATGAATAGTTGTCAGTTTTTGAACACTTAATCACAGAATACAGAGTGTCCCAGAATGAGAATGTGTTTTGACCTTCGTTTCTCACATTCACTGCACAGAATGCAATGTAAAGTTTGGAAACACAGGCAGCCATCTTTAGGTGTACGGGTATATGGACATGCTGAGGTGCACCTAAGTGTGGACAGTGGAAACAGAATTACATTGTAAAACTACTACAGGTTTCCTACTAATTTTCCATCTGTAAACCTGTGTCACTTTTCCCCCAAAAAAATACCTATGGTGCAGGATTATCTCATGGGGAATATAACTTGTTTTTAATCTCAGTTTTGAGGCTGCCTCCAAAACAAATCTGACCGATATTGAATTGGGACTGGTGCAACCACACACTATGTGTGTGCTTGGAGAAGTCTTAGATTTTTTAATAAAGCTGCAGAAGAGATGCATAGTTAAAAATCACACCCATGCATAACCTAGAACAGTGGTTCCCAACCTTTTTCAATTCGCGGCCCACACAACCAAACACATAAGTTTCCACGGCCCACTCCAAAAATTTTAACGGATCTGACTATTTGTGTCGGGTTGGTAACTGAGGACTCAGAAGCGGAGATTGTTAACAGTCTTTATTGAATAAACTGGCAATGAACAGAAAATGCAGATAATGGGTCACCGAGCCTCGAGAGACTCGGGCTGGCAGTGCTCGGGAACCCGGGAAAACCAGTTCCAGGCATAAGTCGGCAGCGGAGCAATCAGTGAAGAGGGAACAGGCAGAGCAGGGTCGAGACGAGCAGAGTCCAAACCGGCAGAGGACTGGAGAACTGGACAAAGCAAGACTAGAGTCAGGCTCGAGTGACAAACACAAAGCAAGAGCAGATATAGAGCGAACAATCAATAGAGAGAAACCAGGTGAGAAACCAACCACGGCTGCACTGTGTGCAGCTGCCACGTTGAAGGGAAAAAGAAAAACAGACACAAGGGAAACAGAACCGAGAACATTCAGTTTGGAGTTTGGAGATTGTCTTGACCAGGACCACACCCCTAAATGCATTGAAGCAACTGCCATGTGATTGGTTGGTTAGATAATTGCATTAATGAGAAATTGAACAGGTGTTCCTAATAATCCTCATCACAGTGTTTTCTCCGGTGTGATGGGGGGTGACGGTGTTTCTCTGGTGTGAGGGGGGGAGGAGACGGTGTTTTCTCCGGTGTGGGGGGCGGTGCGTATTTTATATGAATGAAAGTCGGCTCCTCTCTCGCCGGTGCTGCGGGCCCGTGATCACCCCTCGCGTGTACAGGTTGCCGAGCCCCGCTGTACGGCAGCCCAGTTGAGAGAAATGCGTTTATTACAGTTCTAGCTTTAGAGGTTGCTTTCTAACAGCAGTGTAACGACACTTGAGTAGTAGGACACGTGTATTAATTTACACTATGTGTATAATAGTGTTTTATTAATGCGCCATTTTTTTTTAATTTGCAAACAAGGACATACACTCACCTAAAGGATTATTAGGAACACCTGTTCAATTTCTCATTAATGCAATTATCTAACCAACCAATCACATGGCAGTTGCTTCAATGCATTTAGGGGTGTGGTCCTGGTCAAGACAATCTCCAAACTCCAAACTGAATGTCTGAATGGGAAAGAAAGGTGATTTAAGCAATTTTGAGCGTGGCATGGTTGTTGGTCCCAGACGGGCCGGTCTGAGTATTTCACAATCTGCTCAGTTACTGGGATTTTCAGGCACAACCATTTCTAGGGTTTACAAAGAATGGTGTGAAAAGGGAAAAACATCCAGTATGCGGCAGTCCTGTGGGCGAAAATGCCTTGTTGATGCTAGAGGTCAGAGGAGAATGGGCCGACTGATTCAAGCCGATAGAAGAGCAACTTTGACTGAAATAACCACTCGTTACAACCGAGGTATGCAGCAAAGCATTTGTGAAGCCACAACACGTACAACCTTGAGGCGGATGGGCTACAACAGCAGAAGACCCCACCGGGTACCACTCATCTCCACTACAAATAGGAAAAAGAGGCTACAATTTGCACAAGCTCACCAAAATTGGACAGTTGAAGACTGGAAAAATGTTGCCTGGTCTGATGAGTCTCGATTTCTGTTGAGACATTCAGATGGTAGAGTCAGAATTTGGCGTAAACAGAATGAGAAATTGGATCCATCATGCCTTGTTACCATTGTGCAGGCTGCTGGTGGTGGTGTAATGGTGTGGGGGATGTTTTCTTGGCACACTTTAGGCCCCTTAGTGCCAATTGGGCATCGTTTAAATGCCACGGCCTACCTGAGCATTGTTTCTGACCATGTCCATCCCTTTATGACCACCATGTACCCATCCTCTGATGGCTACTTCCAGCAGGATAATGCACCATGTCACAAAGGTCGAATCATTTCAAATTGGTTTCTTGAACATGACAATGAGTTCACTGTACTAAACTGGCCCCCACAGTCACCAGATCTCAACCCAATAGAACATCTTTGGGATGTGGTGGAACGGGAGCTTCGTGCCCTGGATGTGCATCCCACAAATCTCCATCAACTGCAAGATGCTATCCTATCAATATGGGCCAACATTTCTAAAGAATGCTTTCAGCACCTTGTTGAATCAATGCCACGTAGAATTAAGGCAGTTCTGATTGCGAAAGGGGGTCAAACACAGTATTAGTATGGTGTTCATAATAATCCTTTAGGTGAGTGTATATATATATATATATATATATATATATATATATATATGTGTGTGTGTGTTATATATGAGTTGTTTTTTGATCATGGTAGCAGGATTTGACAGGTTTGAAAGAGGCACATTTCTCAAATACCATGACAAACGTGTAATGTTTCAAGATTGTTTTGCACTCAGAGGACACGGCTATGTGAAACCTAATGCATGGGCAGTTTGATACCTATCTACACACTGCCTCTATGTATTCACTTTTCTGAATTAGAAATAAAAAAATATATATAGCAAATTATCTTTCATTAACTGAGCTATGCCTTAATTCAGAGATCCAATCCAATCCTAATACAATTTACCTGCTTTGAGATTCTGAACTTCCTGAAACCACTGAATAAGGCAGTACTTGGTCTACAAAATCATTAAATATAGTATTGACCTCTTCAAGCTTGTAGATCAACAACAGACAAGTAAAGGCAGATATTTGAGATCTGAATACTCTTTTGACTGGCAAGCTCATCTCAGGGTTTTAAAATTAAATTCCTTATTTGGGTTTCAAGAGTTCCAGCCTAAGCAATTATTCTTCATTCTGCATTCTACCGCAGCTTGCATATTTACATTTGCCAAAAAACTCCAATCAAACTTAACAGCAGAGCTTTTGGCGGTCATTTTCTTTTCCACATTGGTAGATAAGATAATATAATGAAACATTATTTAAACATAAGAAACCGTTCCTAATGAAGATCATGGATTCCAATCTTCTGATCACTGCTAATTTATTTTTGTTCACCACAACCTGAACAGAACCCTGTGCAATCCCATATACCTGTAGTAGGCTTAACCTGCAGGAGCAAGATCCATCTATACTAGTGGAATACCTTACCTCTGAACTGGTATTGAGGAGCACTGCTTACCTTTAAACGTTAGGCCATATGGCGTTTTATTAAAACGAACCCTGAAAACCATGTCTTCAAGGCTTTTTTTTTTTTAAACACAATACATTTTATCACAAAGGTTTTGTCCGATCGTAGCTGCACTTTTGTATTCTTGAAGCATACCACATAGAAGAAACGAGAGCTGGGGACTCAAATACATAAAGGCCAATACAAGGATCTCCCTTAAAAGGTTCAAGCATGAGCTTTATTCGACTTATTTCAACACAAGTTACTCTTTTGAACAAGAACGCAGAATCACATAGTGTATGTGTCCCACATACTTCATATGTATGGTATCAACCTGGTACCAACTTTTCCTAAAAGGTTAAATGCACTTTACCAAAAGTATTACAGTTTCAACTTCTTCCCTCTTCAACGTAGTGTTTGCAATGCTTCAGCTCAATCCTCATCCATGATCCCACTCTAATACTTTTGATTTGTTGTGATGGTTGAAACATTTGTTGTATGATCTCTTACAAACTGAAATCCTCAGTGAGGTTGCTGGACTTGGCACTATGGACACTATGAGGAATACATTGGCTTCAGTTGTCACAACCCAAACACCATCAAAATGTCATGATCTGTATGGGCAGAGGTCCCAAAGAGTTAAATCTGAACCCAGGTTTCCCACACTGATAAAAGTATGTGCGTTATTGTCCTGTGTGACACCAGTAACCAAATTTGTTCATCATTAGTGAAGTGCTTAGTCTAAAAGGAGCAGGTATTTAAAATTTTAGACATGGTCACATGGCTTTCAAAAAACTATTTTCAAACTGTATTCAGAAGCATTGCAGACACATAGACTAAAAGATGTACAGTTTCTGCTGCTTGTACACAATCTATCTCCAAGTCGTGACATATGCAGACCTTGTACCTCAGGCAGAATGGATGCAGAATTAAAACAAAATGAAAAAATCTATGTATATACATTAGAAGAAGCACATAATTTTCTCAGACTTATATATGACAATCATGTGTTTTGTTCCCAAAGAGCAGGGGCGGTCAACGATGAGGAACTGCCTCTACAATCCCTTAAGCACGGTCCTTTGTTCAGTTTAGTAATGTAGAGATTGGAAGGAATTAAATCCCAACAAATCTGCAGCCCTTGAAGATAGGAGTCCTCACTTAAATGAAAACCAGGAAAGAAAAAAACACTTGTTTAATAGATGAAAGATGGTTCCAAAGGTCATTAGAATCTGATTTTAGGTTGAATCTAAAACCTGCTGACAGACTTCTGTTTAAACTCAATTCAAATGCAATTTTAGGATGGTATTCACCCCTTTTCATTGGGTGAGAATTCTCCTCCAATTAACATCCATCCCCTTCCAGCTGTTCATACATTTTTTCAGTAAGTTTCAAAACTACCACCTCCCAAGGGGTAACGGATCATGACCAGGCCGACCGACTGACTTGGACTGAATCAGTAGAGGAGTGATCAGACAGTGATACATAAATAGGGGTGAACACAGGGGTGAATGTTTCTTCAAGAAAACAAAATTATATATATATATATATTACACACACACAAGTTAAATTTATTATGGTACAATACATAAGAAAAGAATGTGCAATTGAAAACAAAACATATTTAGAAAGAAAGAAAGGACTCGACTTCAGTGGTATGAACAGAAAGGTGAGACATTGAGTTGATGGGAATGGGGCTATAGGTTTCATTTTTATAGCATGAGCAATCAACTGTGATCAGGATTTAAGAGAATACATTTATGAAAGAAAACTTTCAATATGCTTACCCATGCTTAACTACAGCTCCGATATCCCAATGCACCATATGTTTTGTTGTAGTGTTCAAGTGTTCAAGCCAGGCAAATGCTTATTAAAGCTAAACTGACTAGTGAAATTCTCAATGATTTATTTGACAGAGTATAAAAATATACATATTTATCATTATTTTACAGCCAGGCTCCTGTCCTTTAAAACCTCATTATTAATGGTAATAAGTGATTGAATATTTTGCCATTTATCACCTGAGCAGACAATAGGATTGTCATTATTATAATGCAGGTCAGTAGATACATATATTTAAATAAGAGTAATATGACATGATTAGCTTTATCCTACATAGTTATGAACATTGAGATAATTCTAACTGGATAGAGATGCTGTTTGAACAGTTGCACTTGTTGTAAAACAGTTGTCTAATCTTTCTGTTCAAGACAAGAATATAAAAAGGTGATAAGATTAAATAGAAAAAAACATTATATGGCACAAAATAATTTACAAAATAAACATTGAAGTGGAAAGGTACAAATACATTGTTTTTCTTTTCTTTTGAAGACACCGGATTTAAAAAAAGATGGCTGATAATCACAAATCTACAGAATCCAAAATAATTCCACCTCTCCTGTGCGCATTTCAATTTATACACAGTTCATGTCTAATGTCAAGAAAATAATGCAAAGAGACAAGGGAAATGTGAAAATATAATAAAATACAAGGACGTGAATGCACACGTCACCTACTGATGGTACACGAGAAGGTAAGAGACTGTAGGAACGCAGCATACGTGATGAGGTGAGAGGTGGCACCAGGTGAAAAGGCTGACAAGGTTGGCATAAAAAGTAGGAAAGGGATCGATCGCTGTAGAAATGGAAATTCAGATCCAAACCAGCCAGCTGCATTTCTAACATGAGGAAACTGCAAGAAAACACACACACAAACACAGGTGATTATAACTGAAAGTGTAAGCACCTTTCATTTGAGTCAGTGATTAGTTTAATCCAGGGGTTTTCGATACGGTCCTGGAGTACCCCCTGCCCTGCTGGTTTTTGTTCCAACCTATGTGTTAATTACTTAATTGAATGGTATATTCCTTTGTTAGGTTAATAATGATTAAATTAAGCAATTAAGACCTCAGTTGGAACAAAAACCAGCAGGGCAGGGGGTACCCCAGGACCAGTTTGAAAACCACTGGTTTAATCTATACTGCCCATTAAACCACACATTTATCCATTATACCTTAGAGATTGTTGAAGCCTGGAGAAAACTCAAGCCTCCAGCTTGCTGACCTGCATTATGGCAGCAGGTATGACAAAGCGTAACGTACACATAAATTAACATCTTTGCTCAGAGCACACCTCTCCTCCATTGACTAACTGACAAATTGACAAACAATCATTTTAGATTGGAATTTATAAAATAATGGCATAAAGCCATTCTCTCAATTGCAATTTTAATTAGGATTTCCTTATTCTGATATGTTGTCAGACTTGGAATCATTCAGAGTTGAACTGACACAGGGAGATCAAATCAAAGCATAAACACCATGTGAAATGTACTCCATCTGACCACTGGCTTTTTTTCACCCAGGTGGGGGGATATGAATTACGTACAGCTACAAATGCCCCTTTGAATTTGGACTTGCTTGAAAGAGAGGAAAAATAATGTTTTGCCCAAAAGGTGAATTCAGCGAGCTGCTGCACAGTCCTTGAAATGACACTGTGCTGCACTTGCTCAAAACATAACATTGAGCTACCGTTGCGGTTTCTGTGAATGCGGCCTACACTGTGCATGGGGAAAAAACAACAACGAAGAAGTGTCTGACAATGTTATGGGCCTGATTTGCTAATGTGTGCCAGTTTATGCCTTTGCATCCCAACATGCCTTGATTGTGTGTCATCGGCTAAGGTTCTCTCTTTTTTTTTTTTTTTTTAATCAATCACAGCTGGCCTTATTTGGCACAGACTTTTGTCATGACTCATTTCAAAGCAATTATTGCTAAATAGCATGTTTTCCTATGTGCAGTGGTTTTGAACAATTACACATTATCACAAAGATCAAGCTAAACTGTGAAATTCCAAATGGAGTCCAATATGAGGAGAATTTTAAGAAGAAAAAAGAAAAAACATATGTAATTTGGCATCTTAAACGCCAAGGTCTCTTGATAGGAAGAAAATTACATTTGTGTCACCCCCAACAGAGAGAGATAAAAGTTTCACCTTATTGAAGAAAATTTGTAAGGTGCTCAGTAATCTGTTAAATTAATCCCCCAAAAACCTAGAATGGATTTTGATGAAACTGGGATATACAATTGTTCAGGATTATATTGCAGCTTCTATAATGCCCTGACTCTGCAGGCATGAAAAAAATAAAAATGTAATGGATGACGTTAAATGGGGCTGTGAAAACAGTCTCCTTGCAGTTACCCGCCAGACAAACAATGAGTGTCTGAACACACTGCTCTTTAATCACACGACATTTGAGAATGTGGAACTGGATATTGCAATATGAAAAAGGACAGGAGGGGAATGCCCCTCCATTAACTTTCAGGAGATCTAACAAATTAAGACCTGCTTAAAACATGTCAGAATGGCAAGCTTTGGCCTTCTGCAGCAATGTAATTAAATATGCACTCTGCAGAGGAGAAAGCACCATTTGTAGAGCAAATCATTTTATTTGAAGTGTATATAATCACAGGTCACTGCTGCTGATTTTGAATGTATTCTAATGTAGACTAAAATACAATTACATACAAAAGACAAGGAGGTTTTCCCACAGCTAGCCTATATTCAGCTATAAACATCAGTGCTGCCTGCCCAAACAAATGCGTTTATATAAAAAAAAAGTAAAAAACACAAGCTCCCTTACTCTTGCTCTGCCCCCCACTCTCGTTCGGTATGGCTACATCCTCCCCTTCCCCTCCAAATTATTCCTCCAGGTCAGGACTGTATTTTGCAAACATCAGTGCATTCTCATCCAGAATGATTGCAATGGTCAGTTACTTCGTAAGCATATCATTCAGGGAGTCAGTTTATAGCACAGACACTAGGGCTGTGCCAGTGACAGATATTTGGTATCGATATACTGTTCTTTTCTTAAGTGTTATAAAGTTTCCGACTTAAAATCCCAACTTTAAAAGGAGCATCTGAAGACTCTGTATAAGAAAGAGTTGAAGAAAGTGTTTTGTGATAATTATATAGTGTTTTATATTGATGTTAGTATTAGAAATGGCTTGTATACAGACTGAGCAAATTAGCTTTATCTAGCCTAGCAAAACCAACAAAGTGGTTGTTAAAGATGTATCCTATTGAAGTTATTCTCCTTTCCACTTTGACTTCTGTTTTTGTATGATAAGAGAAATGGGTTTGTCCGAATGTATAGCCCATGGGTTTTTCCGAATGTATCCACCCATGGGTTTGTCTGTGTGTGGATTTCCTGTTTCTCCTCTCAAAGCTAAAGATGTTACCTCGTTGTTAAGAAAACCACAAGATTGCACCGTTTGTATGCTGTAACAGGACCAGACATCTGCCTCCATGATGACCTCCTCCCTTGGGAAGGGCAGCCTACAAACTTTGCAGAGCTTGCATCTTTTGAAGCCTCTGATTGGACGAACGGACACAAGATTCTACGTAATTTTTCTATAAAGTTGCACTCATATTTGTAAACATAAAATTCTCACTGAAGGAATTCCCCGACGTGGTGCTTCCAAGCCGTCTTGATTAAAGTTCTATTTGCTTTATCTCAACGACTTTTCCAGTTATTTCAGAGACGGGTTCTACAGCATCTGAAGCACATTTTTTTGATTCAAATAAATACATAAAATAACTAGAAGTAAATAAATCTGTTTCAATGTTGCCATTTACAAACGAGTGTTACAAATGTGTGCTTTCAGTTTTGTTGTGTGTGGAGGTTCTGTGCCAAAAATACCAACATTTTGACTTTATTAACTAACCATGATCAGAGCTGCAATGTTTCACTAGGTTTAATTTTAAAAACAATTCTTAAAAGGAGCCTAAGGTATCTCATACATTTGTCACACACTTTTCATCACAAGCTTTTCATTACCAACAATAAGGTCACTGACAAAAGATTGTGATCAACAAGCTCTCTTTTAGAAATGTACTTAACCCTGCTTGTACCATGAAATAAGTTACATTGACAGTACCATTAGGGTGGGGTCACAGAGACCCCATGGTACCACAGCAGGGTTAAGCTGTGTTAAAAACAAACAGTGCTATAATAAAAAATAACTGATACAGTACGTATTCACTTATAAATTACGTACATAAAACCCCTATAGGGCTATTAATAAATCATAATTAACAGATACAGTGCATAGTCAGTTCAGAAGCTACATAAATAAAACCTGATCACTTACGGTCTCATTTGATTTAGATAAAATACATTCTGTCCTACAACAATTCCAAAACAGACTTTTATTAAATCCTATAGATACCCACAGCAGTTTTAGTCTGTTTTTCAACTCTTAAATGTCACCCCTTTTTATCGATAACTCCCGACTACATGGCTGTAAGTAGGCTTCCTATATAGAAAACTACCAACAACCGGATATCACTCTGTTGGCGTGCTCACATGGGGTGGGTTCACGTTGTGCAGACTTTCATCATTCTGCACAGAATCTGACTATTTATTTAGCCAATGAATACTCAGACTTCACACAGATTCTGTGCAGAATGATTAGTCTGCTTGTCACATTCACATGAGATTTGCCACTTGACACAAAAGACAGAAACCGGTCAGCCTGAGCACGGGTGGGGGGGAGGTGTGTGCACGTGTAGCATAGTTTGTTGAAATGCAACCAGGCTAGAAGTGGAGCCTCAATGTGTTGGACTCATGCCCAATGCGTGTGAGCTGTGTATGCAAACATGCACTTCTTATCAAACAATACGAAATACTGACACAAAAATAGCCCACAATAATAAAACATAGATGACTATAATAGGAAACCGTGGTATGGGTATGATACCGTGGTGAGGCGGTATACTGTTCACCAGCCGTATACATCAATATTTTTTTGAAAAAGCAACTGAAATTCACTCACAGCTGGTATTGCTTTTCAGCATTTCTGACCAATGTGTTTCACTAAAAAAAAAAAACTAAAAAGAAAGTTTCCATCATCTTCTTCTTGCAGGCTTCTCTGTTTTTATGGAGTCCTGCAGAAGACCAGCTTAAAAATTTGTATGCAGCACATCTTTGGCACAAGAAAACAAACAAATGTTTGAACAAAAATCTTCTCCTTCACACCTTTAATCATCTCCATTAATCTGTGGTGCTGCTTGACAGTGTTACTCAATGAAAGAAAGCCTGCTAATAAAACTCACCTTTGCAAACTTTTATCTTCCCGAGCCAGTGCTTCTGTCTTCATAGATGGTGACTTCCACCTGAGAAACATATTGGTTAAGGAAGTTTGATAAGAATCAATATTGTAATTCAGGTCGATACTGCAGTGTGTTGTTAATTCGTTTAACTAAATAAATACATGTAAACAATTGTGACATGCCTTGATTCAGATGCTTTTAATACACAAGCAGCAATGCAATCAAGCCTTCTCTTCTGTTAGCTCAAAAGAGGGAAAGCTACTGAAGGGATAGGAGAGTCATTTGGGCCAATTTCTAACTTTTACTGATCTGTAGGTGAGCAGAGGTGAATCTAAAGAGCCCAGAGTGCCCTGTGCCTCTCTGCCTGCTGCCCACTGGGTATGACCAAGCAAGATCAGAGAATTGACATATGTTAATGAAACCACCCAAACAATGAAAGCCAAGGGAATGATACAGCCGAAAAACTGGGTACAGCTGTGAGCAATTTCAGTAATATTCACCAGAGCCAGCATAGAAGCAATTAATCTGAATACTGAATCTGAACACACTTGGAGACCTATGGATTGTAAGAGCCTTCTTGGATTTTATGCTGATGAAACATTAATTTTGTTTTCCTTCTATTATTACAAGGTACCCTCCCCCCCATTTCATCAGCCATGGCAGAAAGCAAGGATTCTTGATCAGCTGAAATCTGCTTCTATTAAGAACCTGTTACTCAGACAACCTGGACAGTGGAGTGGTCACCAGATTACATATTAGCATTATTATTTAGCATTATTAAACAGCAGATTGGCGGACACCAATTGCTTCTGCACTAAAACTATCAAGCAAGCATCAGTACAAGGAAGGGAATGGATTTTTATAGTGGTTTGAAATGCTTTCATGGTTTATTTTTTAAACTGCAATTGTTTTTCACCCCATTTTGTATCAGGAGTTATTTATGGATTTGTTTTAGGTCATTCTGCATTTCTCATTGTTTACTCATACTTGCACATCCCAGTTGCTCATTCAGGTATTTAGGTTTATTCCACTTTAATGTGTGATTCACCATTTAAACATCAGTGAGCAAAGTACTAATTAAAAAAAAGGGCGTGTTAAGAACAACACATACACAACGGCCCATAAAGCTGTACAGAACTGTAGTGGGAAAATTTACTTTGATTATATTCTTTATATTATTAATGGTTTCTTGTTGTTATTCAGTTTTGCTTTAATTTTTAGTTTCTTAGTATGTTTTGGTCTGTAGTTTTGTACCAACTACTCAGGATGCTACAAAGATCTACCAAAATCATGGTACCCAGACTCTGTCTGAGGCTCATTGTTTCTTTGATTGAATACAGCTGTTGTCTTTTGGTTATTTCAATCAACTACTGTCCTTAAGGGGCACAGGTATTTTGTTGAGGACTTAAAACAATGTCTTTGATAACATCTGCTGCCTGAAGAATTCTGACCAGCAGCAATCAACTAATCAAACAACAACCACTCAGGCATATGTTATTTATGCATGTTGTAAATTATTTTCTACAACTGTATATTAACAATATTTAATCACTTCTGATAGATAAGACTGTAACCTATCATCTATCTGAAGATATATAAAGGCCTCTCCAACTCACATCCTTAGTTCTTTTCACTTCAAGTGAGAGGAGGGCTCCATGTTAACCTGTATTTATGTATTTTGTAATAAAGTTGTTTCTTCATTGGTGTATGAGAGCGTGTTTAATAAACGATTGTTCGGGCGCCAGGCAGGCAAAACCTGCCACAAACACAACCACCACCAGGACACCCCTATACACCACGTTGCCTATCAGACAATAATTATGCAGTTGCACCCTGTGCCAACATAGCCCCAGATCAGACCAACACAACATGTACCACAATATCATAGTTAATCATTATCAATATAATGTGAATTCAATAACAGGCCAAGGAGTTAATACAATACACGCAAGTCCAGTATACACTTATTCATCAAGTGTCCAGTGAAGAGTCAATCCGTGTCCCAGAAAAGTAATAAGTCGATAATCCATGGAACACAAACCATCCAGAACAACAGAACAGTATCAGGAATAAGAATCACATTCAAATAAACATTACGTTCTTTACTAGACCAACACTCCAATGCAACATTCAATGTAGAAAAAGTGCTAACAGAATCATATAGTTTCCAAAAGAAAGCAATGAAAAGCAATATATTCCCCAAATCCCCTATCCAAATATAAAACAAGCCGATCAAAAGAAGAAATACAATTAAAAAAAACTATAATTCCATTAGCACTTAACAGAAGTGTACACCTCTGTTTTAATGGTATGTCATGACATTATATGGACACCGTAAGCAATCAGACCTGCAATGTTACACATATGTATTTTCACAATCACTATAGACATCCAAACAAAGACAACCCAGGTTAATTACACAGATAAACCACATAATCCATGCTAAAACAAATAGAGAGAGTTTAAGCCATCCTGGTGCTACGACGATCTTCATTCGCCACGTCCCTTCATGCAACAGTATCACAAAATAGCAGCATCTCAAATGTGTACTGAAAAGCCGTCACAATGGCAGGAACAGGAGAAGTGTCGTATACAACCAGTGTAGAGTCGGGTCCGTCTTCTACGTCTTCTAAATGATCTCTGTCTCAAAACTGCGACAACAAAGAATACGTCCACAACTAGGTCTTCTCCTCCCTCTCGGAACCGTAGAGAACCACCCCCCCTTTTCTCTACCACATGTAGGCTTATATACACTTCCTGAAACCAAATTCAGGTAATTGTCTTAAAAGGCACACAAACCCACAAAGATTGTAAATACATATGTAAGCAATTGACTCATCACAGGTGTATACTGAGAATTTCAGAAACCACTACAGCACTATATGGTTTTGACCAAAGTATCATTTCCACTTTCCTAAGACACATTGCTTGGTTCTTCTTTCTACCTGAAAACAATCAGTGTTCTCAGGTCCAGAGCTAAGATGGGACAACTCAAGACTGGGAATGCCAATCTGGGCACATTCTGCACCTGATTAGTATACCGGCCTAGTGAAGTCACAGAGCGATTCAGAGAAGAAAAGGATACCACTCGCAACCCCCGCTCAATGGGATCTGTGAGCAGCAGGCCTCTGGGAGCGTAGATCTTATCGTTCTGTTCTTGGATGTACTTGGTTATCTTCTTCAAAACCTTCCAAAAGAAAAAGAAAGAAAGAGAGAAAACGGTCAGAAACCATGTTTGAATTTTACTGGGCTGTTGTTGGTTTGTTTGCACTCCACATTAAGGAGGGGTGTAATTATATGGCCAATTTAACAAGTAACCAGTCACATGTTCCTGGATTCATGTGAAAAATCCTTTGTTATGTTTAACAGACTTCAGTTTGGTTTTTATATAGTGTATGGGAATCCTCAACAGATCTGTGTCAGCATTAAAACCTTACAAAGGGACAATACTGCCAACACTTGCAACACAATGCTGCCACAAAACTTGAATCACCCTTTTGATCTTCCCGAAGATGGAGGAAAAAAAAAAAAAAAAAGATATATATAAAATTGTAAGATACCTCCAAGTGCAAATTGTTACTTTAAATCACTTAGGACAGTGGAGCATGGGGAATGCATTCATAATTCACTTTGAATTGATTACTTTGATGCACTGTACCAAGCAAACTACTTGACATTTGCAGAGTACTCCTCCCTCCAACACAAACTCAGGAAATGTGGAAATGATTCTTCCATTTACCAGCAAAGTGATCATTCTTCACATTTCCCTCTCAATAATCCTGTGAGTAGGTTTTGCTCTGGACCCTGTCAGATATGAGTTCAACAGACAGTTTTAGCTCTGATGGATATCCTGTAATTAAAATAATAATAATAATAATAATAATAATAATAATAATAATAATAGGGGGAGCATAAACTATTATGAAACAAACAGTCATAAGAGGGGACATAGAGAAACATTTACAGTATTAAGAAGATCAAGCATTATTCCACTGGCACAACACACAAAAATATCAAAAAAAACTCTAGTTTCAAAGTAGTCAGTGTGTCTTGTCCTTGGGGAATTAAACATAGGTACTGAAAGCTCCGCCAAAAATGGTGAGGGCAAACAGACAGCAACTCCCAATTTAGTGAATATTCATAATCACAGTCAGTTCTGAAAAAATAAACGTGTATTTTATTTCATTTATAAAAGTTTCCATGGCAAAGGAGGCTGCTTACATGTTTCGACCCAGTATGTATGTCTGTCTGTATATATATTGTGGCAGTGTGAGAGGCAAGGCTGGGGTCAGGGCGGGTCTTTCAGTGGAGGAGACTACAAAACCTCTCCTCCAAGACTCCAAACCCCAGAAGCCAGCAGGGCTCCTGATGGCCATAGCCCCACCCACCACTTCCTCTATAAAAGGAACCAGGAATCAGACCAGGGGGTGCATTCTTGGCTGGGGTAGCAAGGTGCACAGGAGGGCTAGAGCGGGAGAAAGAAGGGTGAAGTGGGTAGTTGACAGATTCACTGGCTTGAGACCCTTTTTCTGGACCTGGACCATTCTCCCTGTTGAACCCCGGACTGTCTGACAACTTACCACCGGTAACAAACTTTGATTACGGACTCTGATTAAGAACTTGCCTTACCCTGTTATACTTCTGTCTGCCCGGTGTTCAGCTCTGCTGACCTGGGCATTTACTGTTATTAGTGTTTTGTTTGTATTTAGGAACCTTTTATGTGTAGTTAGTGCTCAAACAGAGCTAGGTTTTGTTTTGTTAGTTGTTGACACTGTGCCTGCCATTGAGGGGAGCAATAAAACTACAGCAAGCCTGTTTTGTACCCTCTACCTGCCTCCCTACTGTGTGTTTCAAGACCAGACCACACCTACATACAAGCCCTTTTTGTGACAGGCCCCCCAACCTGCTCCAATATATATAATATAGTGGTAATAATCAAGTGGTACAGACATATTTGAACTTCTGTATCCACTGGATGCTATGGAAATGACTGACTCAACTATGAAAACTGGTGTAAGCAAAGGGATTTTCTCTTTAGTTTGGATTTATTGCCACTGCTGTAACTACTCCCAGAAAACAATATATTTTTGTGAAATTCTGCTCTTGCAGTAATGAACTGATTTTGTGTTGGTTTGGCTATATTAATTCTGTATACCGACTGTTTTAACTGGGCTCACCTGGCAATATCAGTATTTATGTTGCAACCCCACTAGTTTGGGTTACCCTGATGGAGGCCCTATGGTTTCTGAAAATTCAGCATGATTGTATTTTATAATTAATAAACTATTTTTTGTAGTGCATCTGAGTGTGGAGCTTTATTTTTATTTTGTTCCTGTTGAGGGCTTGGCTGCACTTGCCTGCACCTGTGAAAAGTGAGAGTGTGCTTTTGTTTTTAATAAATATTCCCTGCAAAAAATGTATTCATAGGAGAGATATTTGTCTACCCTTCAATCTAGTTGGATCTGGGCTACACTCCCCACAGTGCTTTGTGCTGTTGATATCGCAACAAGCTGCGATGCACTGTGTGTTCTGACACCTTTCTATCAGAACCAGCAACTTTTTCAGCAATTTGAGCTACAGTAGCTCATCTGTTGGATAGGACCACACAGGCCAGCCTTCGCTCCCCACGTGCAACAATGAGCCTTGGCCGCCCATGACCCTGCCGCCCGTTCACCGCTTTTCCTTCCTTGGACCACTTTTGATACGTACTGACGACTGCAGACCAGGACCACCCCACAAGAGCTGCAGTTTTGGAGATGCTCTGACCCAGTTGTCTAGCATTCACAATTTGGCCCTTGTCACAGTCACTCAGATCCTTATGCTTGCCCATTTTTCCTACTTCTAACACATCAACTTTGAGGACAAAATGTTCACTTGCTGCCTAATATATCCCACCCACTGACAGGTGCCATGATAACGAGATTATCAGTGTTATTCACTTCACCTGTCAGTGGTCATAATGTTATGGCTGATTGGTGTATACTTCCACCTCCTCCAAGCAGATAACACTACTGGATAGGGCTGTTGATTACTGGTTAATACTAGGTGATCCTGATAATCAATACATCCAGGTCAGAGCTTCACAAAATGAGGTCCTCCGTCTTTGCAAGTAGGTACATTATTGGCGACGTTGAATATTCCGCAAAAGTAGCCCTAAGTGACCTATTAAGTGCTGATCCAACAAAAGTCTTTCTGCAGTTTAAGCCTGAGGAGAGGAGGCTAGAAAAGACATTACTACTTCAAGAAAGAGAATAATCAATGGAAAGGGGGAAAAATAAACTAATGGCTAGCTTGGATAACCAATGAGTCAAGTTAATTAATGACAACCTTGGTGGAAAGTTTTCATAAGGAATGCCCCCGACTTCTGACACCCCATCTCTCCATTTTCCCTCCCCCTGACAGGTAGCCTGTAAAAAACAGTGGGTTTCCAGTAACAACGACTTCCATATAGTTTAATTTCAGACCCCCATTTAGGAGACAGGCTGCAATAAAATGCAGGTTTATCTCTTCATCGGTATGCTTTAGTTATTCAAGGAGAGGGCTGGGAGCATGCCACAAAAAGCGTCTGGGGTCCGTGTCGTGCTCTAATGCACCTCCTACTCTGCCGGCCACTAGTGAAATGTGATAGGCCATGACAGCGCCCAGCAACCAATCGCTGAGAGCTCCTCTTATCGCCCCAGTCTGGATTACCAGTCGGGAATAAAGAACTTCTGTCCAGTCCCTGGCATCCGTCCTAAGCCAAACCTGTGCATTATCAGCCCCTTTTTTCTAAGTATCACACACACTGAAGAGTTCTACTATGCCATCTCTCTGACTACATGTTGTGGAATTTAACACTGAGAGCACTAAGCTCACAGTGTCTGGTCTACGAGTCAGGACTACAGCGCTCTCACACAAATCACAGAGATTAGTATAGTGCAGCAAATTACTTAATTTTACATAAATAAACATAATAATCATATGAAACCTATATATCACAAGAAACTTAACACTGAAGTTTTTCATTGTTTCTATAATTCATTTTTGCAATGAATACAGACATATGCATTAGCAAAGAAACCTAAGTTATACAAACCATTTCTATTCTCAAAACAATGTTGTTGTTTTCAAAATGAACCTGGTTTATAAACACTTAAAAAAAATCCTATATATATGGATCCCCAGAACTTTCTTTTTAAAATACAATACGTGTGCAGATCATTCTTCTTTGCCGAGAAATCAGCCGGTTGGGTTTGCGGTGCTGAATACACCTGCTTTTTTAAAAAGCTTCTTGAATGGTTAATACTCACAACCACTGTTTCCTACACCGCTATTCATGCTTACGCCGCTTCTGAATCTACACCATGTAGGGTTGCTAGGCAATCCAGGTTCGATGTACAGTGCTCAAAACCCTGCTAACACACAATGTTGCAACAAAGATGTAGCAACCTAAATTACGTTATATTACGCTGCTACAATGTTGTGGCGACATTGTGTGTTAGCAGGGAAGCCGCCATGCCCTCCTACTACTAGGCTAGATCGCAAGTTATTACTACAGATGAACAAGAGTGACTCTTGCCACTTTAATCCAGTATATCAGTTGTTACCAGCTAGCAAGCAGAGGCGAAAAGTAAAGGAACAAGGAAGCTATCCACCTACTGTAGGATTTGGATTGAAAACACTTTCTATACTGTATGTTATGAATGAGACATTGATTAACAAAATTAATTAGTTATTCAATCGAAAGTGTCACCCAATCTTAGAGCTACCGGTATCTAACGTTACCAGATTTTACATACAAGTGTGCTATGGATAGTGGTTTTGGATTACAGATGTGCATGACAAATATTTTGACTAAATAATTAAACAGCTGTTGTCCTCAACTAATCGAATAGTCGCTTGCCCCCCACCACCCATTTAAAATAGTTCAATGTGACAATTTTCGTAATTGCAAAAGGTTGCAAAATGCATTTTAAAATACTTATCTAACACAACAACTCTGTTAAATAAACATTAGGCTATGTAAACATACGTATGGAGATGGTATAATAATAGCAGTAATAAGCACCTGTCAACTCTCACGCATCTCGTATCAGACTCTTGTATTACCGTTTCCTAATATTGTCAACTTTTTTACCACAATTTCAAATTAACTATAAAGGTTGTTACTGTTTATAAAGGAATATTTTGCAATTATATCTGTAACTGACTGACCAAAATGTTTTCTTTCAATTGTTTTTCATTTTTATAAATTTTCATTCAATAATAATTCAATAATAGCAACTTGAGCAGCAACGAAAATATCTGAACATTAGTGTCCTTATGGCAGTTTTCCGGTCAAAACAGCGAAATACAAAATGTATTAGCCTATCGGTCTAATTTATATGATCTACTAACCTTGCTCCTCTTTCCTTTTCTGTCATTGCTAGCGTTGCAGAAGGGTGTTTGGCTTTTAGGTGGTTTAAAATACCAGCTGTAGATTTGTGGTAGATTAATTGAACTGCACATATACACTTAACAGTCTTTAAATTTACTTTGTCAAAGTATTTCCATGCAGACCTTCTCTGTCAGGAAGCCATTGGTCGCGTTGTGGTGCAGATTTCCACAAATATGCGGAAATCTGTAGAATTACACCGAACCCAGAACTGTGGAAATCCGAGCTATACAAACACAACCATTGTTAGCCAATCACAATCTTCATTACAGCTACATAGAGAGCCAATCAACAGTACAGGCTCTAAAATAAAATCAATATATCCTTTTTTTTTTTTTTTTTTTTTTTTAACTATCTAATATTGTCAAACTTTCGACTATTTGGTCTCATCCCTACTTATCTATAGCACATTTCTAATGTCTTACTACCAATTTATTGCCTAGATGTCTCTTTCTATCAACATTCAGACCAAGGTTCTTCCGACAGCTGTTCTACAATAATAATAAAAAAAATCTCCCGTGGCGGAATGCCCTCGACCCCCCTAGAACAATCAGTGCTCCCACTACAAAGACAGAATCCTGTAGGAAACACTGCTCTTAACAATCCTCTCTGCTCTCTAAAGTGTGGGTGGAAGCTTGGTCCGAAAATCGGCCTTCTAGTCCTCTAATAATACGACAGCGCCGGCTGAAATTTTGACCTGTAATCCTCAGGGTTAAGATAAGTCTCTTCTCGTACCTATTCAGCCAAATCCCAAACCACAAAATAAAGACAGCTCACAATTTACCAGCAGTCTAGACATTTACGTCAGCCGACAAATGTGGGAGGGTACTTTGCAAGTGGAAAATATTTTAGTGGCGACTGCATAACAAAAGTATTCAATATAACTGGAAAACAAACTATTCAAATTATGGAGAGAGGGCATAAAGAGATTGATTCAAATTCTGATTAACTGTCTAAGGACGAACATATCAGATGTGGTGGCAAGTAAATGTTTTCAAAATGGATCCTGCCCAGATCTTTTTAGTTGCCATTTCACAGTTCATAGAGTGCAAGTGCTGGACTTTAAGGTTGGTTCCGCTTGAACTTGGCTGAGCTGAGATTTGAGATGCAAATACCTTTTCGTAATGCGTCTCCATGCAGAGGAAGATGGTGTATGCAGTGAGGCAGGCCAAGCAGCCCTCCAGGTACGACTGGCCCCCCAGCTTCTCGGCTTCAGCATACAGGTTGTTCAGCGAACTTATTGTCTCCTCAAACTGTTGCTTATCAATCTGAAATCACAATCAGGACATTATCATAAGGAGCAATGCATACACAATGATGGCCAATTTGGTAGACAGATCTGACCCAAGATATATATTGGTTAGTCTAGGATAAGGGAGTCTCCAGTCCTGATCCCGGATATCCTAAAGAATCTTCTGATATTCTTTACATTTACGTAACAGAAGCACATGGTGGTGTTAGTCAGGGGCTACATTAAGGACCAAGGTTTGAGAACATATCCACAAGGATACAGACTGGACTTAAACAGGCTCATTTAGAGTGCCTTGGAAAATGAGAAGAACAGCATTAGGATAATACATTATGTTTACTCAAAATTGGATTACAGCACAAGCCACATTAAAGCCAAGCACACAGCAAAGAATGCCAGCAATTTTTAATTTTATTTCCAAAACATATTTGGATAATAGTGCAGGTCAGTTGTCTGCAGTTGTGAAATCAAAGCAAATGATGCATCTGCCTGGAAGTATATAGTAATAATCCCACTTTAGATGAGAAATAATTAGGATGCCTTGGCCTTTTGTGCACTGCATGTTTCCACTTTATGCACTGAATTTTTTGGAAGTTTTTATAGTTTTTAAAATGGGAAGGAGGGAGGGGAGGCTATAGGCTTTACAATGAACTGACTTGCATGTAAAGGAAAAAATATATATATTTCCCAGAGTCCTTATCAACAAAGCACCAATTGTTTTGCTGAAACTGATCCACAAGAGCTGCGTGGCTCCAACACCAAGACAAGAAGACAAGGATAGCATAATTGCATCCCCACTGTGTGGAAAATAAATACATATTTTAAAAAAAAAGACCAGAAAAATAAAACCAGTAATTTTCTTTCACTTCAAGTGATGCCAACTTGAGGATGAGAAGATGGAGAAAGGAGTTTCTTTTTTTTAATCCTCTCCTGTTCCCCCCCCACCCCAAGATGTGAATGAACCTTGGGGAGTGTTCGGACTGGGTGTCGACTCCAGGATCCTCTTTTGAGTCTCACACGGCCCTGTCACTGCAATACACAGAGCATTCCCAGAGTCTGCAAACAAGGAAGATGGGCCAGTTTTCCTGAAAAAACTCCAAGTGGGGAGAAAAAAAACAGCCAAATTCAAGTCCCTGGTATTTAGATTTAAAGAATAATGTTCTGAGTAAATTGACTGGTGGCCAAAGTGTAGTCAACACCAGCCACAAAAGTATAGTTCCCCACAGGGTGGTCTACAAAGACTTGCCTGTATTAAACAGTCCTGCGTTTCAGTGACATAGTAATCTGTAATGCTAAACCTTATTCTGCCAGGGTATTAGAAAATGATACATTCAGGCAGCAACTTAAAAGCACATGACTGTCTCATAGTAAAAGCTTTATAATTAAATGATTTTAAAGTGGATTTACAAAGGATGCTACTTCTAGAATGTTATTCCTTCACGTAACAAAATGAGCAAAGGGATCTAAGCAAGAAAATGTTTCCCTATCCCCCATACTGATATGTATGAGCAATAATGATGTGATACTGTGGAGATCCTGTTCATAAGAAAATGTAACACAGACCTGATTCAGCAGTAGTTAAGAGCAAAGGTTTCCAGTTTTTAAAAAGTGCACTCAAACCTTCATAGTTGATCAATGAAGGAGAGAATGGGTTAACCCTCCTCATACTAGCTTCTTGATTCACTACAAATCCAAGGTTGAAATATTTAAAATGTTAAATTGTCCATTTTTTTTTTTTATGCCCCTCTGCCAGACAAGCTATTGACAGAGGCACTAAATAATCTGATAGCCTAGGTTACTTGTTTTCCATGCCAGCAACTTTCAACTCAAGAATTCGTTTTAAGCTTTTCAAGGCAATTTATTTCTCCAGAGATCAAATAAGAAAAGACATAAAACCAAAACAGAAAAAAAAAAAAACACAAAATAAAAAAAATGTACACGCTCTGAACCCACTCCAAGGAACTGCGTGCTCCAATATTCCGAAGGAAAATCATTCCTCGGGAAAGAAAAAAATAAAATAAAAATGATATATTATAAGACTAGCTGCTTGTGTCATGCCTGCTGAATTGAGAACATTCCAAACTGGAGAGAAATACGAGGCCGTACATTAAAACCAAGTCCATGTCGTGAAGGGTACACTACTTTTGTACGAGGAATACAATCATTCAAAGGGCTCGACTGGGTTTTGACTGGAAGCAAATGGAGTTAAATACCCACTCTATGTAGTACTATAACTTTATACCTTCTAGCTATATCTCACAATCGCTTTGCTGGTTTATTTTATTGTGTTGATGAATGCCACTTGTCAGGTACCTCAGAAAACTCCACTCCACCGAGCGATATACCCATGTCCTCAGAATAAACTTGCCCCACACTGTCTCCCTGCTTGGTGGGAGACCACCCATGAAGAAGAGGAGATGATTATTCAGGCCCCACTAGCCCAGTACAGTACTGTCATTTTACTGTGTGGACAGGTTTTTAAATCCTCTGAATCCAGTAGCACACCGTCACCTTTTTCCCCACCAAATCAAGACGTTCTTTTTCAATTCACAACCTAGAGTAACACTTGTGAGTTCCTTCCCTTCCTATGCCAATGAGACAATGTCATGTAATTTTTTGAAACCATCCACACCACTCCTTTAAAACTAAATTAGGTGCTTTAAAACTTCCTTAAAAGTGATTGATAAGGTTAGCATCCACACTACAGAGCCTTTTGTACATTACACACACAAAAAATTCATCCTGCACTTTAATTTTAATTAACTTCTTAAAATACTTGTACTAAATTATGGATTTCTTTATTTTTAACAATTATGCATTATTGTGCCTTTTTATATACATGTTCTCTTTATTTTTTATGAAACATATGTTGTTGTTAATAAAACATTATGGTCATAATACATCAATAAATACAGTGCTGGAGCTTTACGTTACAGAGCACAGACTATAAATAAATAATTTCTTAGCAATCCCTTTAGCTCTGGGTTAGTGATGTTTGTTTCAGAAAGACATTAGTAGAAAAAAATGCTTCATTTGCTTATGTACTTTCGAAATAAAGAGACAATATCTCTAAGCTTTAGCTGTTGTTAAGCTTGACTATTAAATAGAACAATTGTGGAATTGGCAAAATTGTCCCATTTTAGGGAAACTTTTACAGTTTGCCACTCTGGCTGTACAAATCCGATACTGGTAATATGTAGCAGTGCAACTTAAGAAAATAGTAGGCCTGTGCTGGACTATACATGTATACATGAACTCTAGTCAGCTAATTATAGGTTTCCTTTCATCTGTTTAATCAACAATATCGTGGCTAAGTTTACCACCTTACAGAATAGGAAGCAGGTAAATGCTATAGTTTATTTCAGGGATGTTCTGTCGGATATGTAGGCAGCATAAACAGTCAGTCACGAGGGGTAGAGAGAGACGCATGCCATCCGATATACCTGCAAATCGTAGCCATGCTACCCTGTACAGAGAGACACGCTCACGCAATATATTTATCTACTCTCACGACTCCAATCTTTCCTCATGATTGCCCCATACCTCTTATGAACTCACAATGATAAATCACAAACAACTTAAACTATGTGTTTGGGAAGCGCATCACATTTGAAATGCTGCACTAACGAGGACCTAACGACACTCGCTTTTGCTGGCGGTGGGAGACTGACAGGTTTCAACGGCACCACAGAAAGATAAGTCAGGTAGTCTATTTCAACTGACTTATTTGTGATTTGGGACCTTCTTGAAGTGCAGTACATTCCACGTGAAATGGTGGGGTTGAGGCCTGGGAATAGATTAAAAAAATAAAAAATAAAAAAAATAATGGAAAATGTGGTTTCCCTACCCTGTTCTCCAGCTCTGCAGGGAACTTGGTTTGAAACTGGCACAAGGTTCCATTAGTGTAATCCCTCTGGATGAAGACTTTGGCAGTTATGGCTGGTTGTTGCCTCATGTCTTGCAAACTGTGAGTCTAAAAAACAGAAAGAACAGTCAGTTAATAGAGCGCTTTCTCTCAGCTAGGGATCCTCAATATCCTGGCATTACACCACAAAGGGACAAGGTAAAGGGCCAATTACATTGCTCCCTCATCCTGAAGTGCTTCATTGTACTGAAACACACTAGAGTGTTTGTGTGTGATTGGTTGTAACTGTCAGAATGCTCCGATTGCTCCTTTTTATAACTCATTGCAACGCGAGCCACTAAATGCTTGAAATCTTACTGTAGCCATTGGCAAGGGTGTTTTTGGTTGTATACAGTGCATCCGGAAAGTATTCACAGCGCTTCACTTTTCCCACATTTTGTTAGGTTACAGCCTTATTTCAAAATGGATTCAATTCATTATGTTCCTCAAAATTCTACAAACAATACCCCATAATGACAACGTGAAAGAAGTTTGTTTGAAATCTTTGCAAATTTATTAAAAATAAAAAACAAGTACATAAGTGGAGTGCTGCAGAGATGGTTGTTCTTCTAGAAGGTTCTCCTCTCTCCACAGAGACACGCTGGAGCTCTGTCAGAGTGACCATCGGGTTCTTGGTCACCTCCCTGACTAAGGCCCTTCTCCCCCCATCGCTCAGTTTGCCTAGGCTTAAGCTCTAGGAAGAGTCCTGGTGGTTCCAAACTTCTTCCATTTACAGATGATGGAGGCCACTGTGCTCATTGGGACCTTCAATGCTGCAGAATTTTTCCTGTACCCTTCCCCAGATCTGTGCCTCGATACAATCCTGTCTCGGCGGTATACAGACAATTCCTTGGACTTCATGGCTTGGTTTGTGCTCTGGCACTGTTAACTGTGGGACCTTATATAGACAGTGTGTGCCTTTCCAAATCATGTCCAATCAACTGAATTTACCACAGGTGGACTCCAATCAAGTTGTAAAAACATCTCAAGGATGATCAGTGGAAACAGGATGCACCTGAACTCAATTTTGAGTGTCATGGCAAAGGCTGTGAATACTTATGTACATGTGCTTTGTTTGTTTTTTACTTTTTAATAAATTTGCAAAGATTTCAAAAAAACATTTTTCACGTTGTCATTATGGGGTATTTTTTTGTAGAATTGTGAGGAAAAAAATGAATTTAATCCATTTTGGCTGTAACATAACAAAATGTGGAAAAAGTGTAGCGCTGTGAAAACTTTCCGGATGCACTGTGAATAGCACACTTCATTTGCAAAAGTCAGAAAACAATGCTTTCCTCTTCTGCATTGCATTTTGTTTCTTACACTACAGTTTTCAGACCTCATGTAAACACATGAACTACAATAATTTTCAAAAATATACATTGGTTCCTTTATTAATACTGTATTGTTAAATAGGTTGCCTTTGTGCTGGAAGGATTCTGAGTCGGCATTACAATATAAAAACACTACATTTACGAGAAGAAGGGGTGAAAAAATTACAGTAGAGAAGGGAAGGGAAAACTACCTTTCCATACCATTATAATTAACAGCTGCATCTTCATACAAAAAGCCCAGTACAACATTCATGCCAACTCCAGCAGTTCTACCAAGTTGTTCCAAATACAAACCACACCATATGCTATATCCCAACCAAAAACTTCCACTAGAGGTTCCTGTACAGTACAGAAAATAGTTAAATAGCCAAGAAGGAAACCAAACTGAACACCCCTTACAATAAACTGAAATGTTGCTTCCAACAGGATCCCCCCCCCACCCACCCCCCAAATAAAATGTATTTAAAAAGCCAGTCTTCAACTCTGCTAATCAAGCGAAAGCACTACTTTAAACATGTAGTAATCAACCATGCTATTGTCAGAATGGTGGTTTTCACGCTTGTTTTAGTGCAATCAAGTCTTTTTTGAATGAGCCAACTTGCTATACAAACAAAAGCCCCACTGCCAGGTACAATAAGGTCAGATCAATCCAATAATATTGGACCCAAACAGCCTGGAGTACTTAGGGCAAATTAACTGTACAGCACTGAAGTGGCATACTCATTGTTCACATTTTAATCAGCATCATACAAATTACTTCGGTTCCCAAAAAGGGAGAGAAGAGTGTGAACATGAATACAGCTTTCTTTATTTCATTTTCAAATCCTGGGTTCTAGAAAATATTGGGCTGTGTTGTGCATTCTCCAAGCAGAAAAGCTAGACATTAAAAACTGAGGGAAGGAATCTCAAAATAACATGTACTCAAGTGTAGTCCTCTAAGGCTGCCTGGTCTTCTGTGGCTTTCATTCCTGGCTAAGCTCTTGATCGCTTAGGCCTAATTAAATACAATTATTGTGCTTTTCTGGGCATAATTAAAGCATTTTTCAAGGTCTTTTACAGCTGAGAATTTCAAAAGTAATTCTGAATTAAGGGACAGTACCTGATTGAGTTACTTGGGAACAGAAATTTAATTAATAAAATAATATATTATTTTGGAAGCTTGGCCATCACTGAACCAAACTGACCAAAATTATGACATTTGGGATGTGGACATGTGAGGGTACAGAGTTTTATATTGTGATATAAACCTGCCATATTAACCAGAAAATTTGAATATTGGCTTTATTATCTTGCAACAAACATGATATTACACTTTTGTAGAACACATGAGATATTTATTTTGAGATAAGTAATAATCATGCTTGATATTCTAACACTAACAAAAGAGACAGCACTGAAATTTAAGAACTCAGCTAACTGTCGAAAAAAGACTAATGCACAAAGACATGGGTCATAAAACTTGGTCCTGGAGAGCTACACAGCCAAGGCATGCTCCTAATCGCATTTATTAACCCATTATTGTCTCAATTACTCAAAATGAACATGATCTGCAGCAGCTCATTGGAGACACCGAAAACCTGCCAACAGAAGTTTCTACTAAGCATCTACAGTTTCTACATATACAAAATAATCTTCCTCATGTCCAAAACATTCTTACGAAGTGGGCCAAGAATTTCCACCTTTAATGCAAGCATAAGACTGTTGTCCTGTAAAAGCACTTTTCGTATCCCCTTTCCAATAAATACACACAAAAAAAACACACACAATGGAGCTTTCATTACAGCACATTCTAGGAAGGCTTCACAAAGAGGCTTTAAGACACCACACAATGTGCCAGTATATTAAGTTAAGATACAGTTCTTCTATATTTACATGTCTAGAAGGCACATTTAAAATCAAGCACAGATGTTAACCATTTGTCCTTTACTACAAACTCCAGACTAAAGCTGACAATTAAAAATAATAAGTCACAGCATGCTGCTGTTGTGCAGAACAACCCTCTTGCCCCATTCATAGTGTCCCTATCTCCCTTCAACGTGTTACAGTTTAAGAACTTATTTTAAAACATAATTAGATTCAGTTTAAAAGGTGTTAAATTGTGCAACTTGTCCACTATCTATAGAGTCACATTGTATAGTGAAATAAGAAAAACTTCACGGAGATCTCACAGATATCCATAGAACCTGTTTTCTTGGTAAATCATCAGTTCATGGAGATCTTATTTACCGAGTCATGATAATCAGATACGTAAAAGCACCCAGCACAGAAAAGCACAGGCTACTTGTGAACTCTTGAAAAACAGGAAATTAGAACACAGCTGAAAAGCAGTATCCAAGCCACACATACAGTGAAACATTTTCATGCCAAGCACACTCATACTCATTATAACATTTAAAAAGTTGAATACACCCAGGAACAGCACATTTACACGTATGCTCTCTATAATGACTGGGATTGTTAATTGAGTGAATCCACATCTAATTCCTGGCCAACTGATTTAAAATACTACATCTGGCATTTAAATAATAAAGGTAACAAGAAAGCTGCGACACTTTTGCCTTCTACATTTAAATGGTACGAAGACAGGTAATCGTATCATATATTTGTGTGTGATTTACTAAATCGTGGACAGCAGTTTCTATACCAGCTATCTAGCCTATAGGTTTGTTAAAAGAAAAAACAACAAACCTACTGTTACAATTAAAATAGTTACTAAACTAAACCAGTGATTTTGTAAACAAAATAAACCACATGAAAACAGCAATAAACCAATCTAGCGATATCTCTGGTTTAATGTTAATGATTTTGTCGCGTCTATATTGTTCCACTAAGATCCGTCTGTGATTAGTCTACCAGGGAAAATGAACGTAGATCATGAAGACGATCAGGAAAACGGACACAGCCCGTCTGTTAGAGTCACTGGGGATCTTGGCTGCAGTGAGAATAACTGCCCTAAGTCAATCATTTAATACAGATCTGAACATGAATTACAGGCAGAGTTTACTGATGGGGAAAAAAAATGTTTCACAGTATTGTTATTTTTTTTTTTTTTTTAATTTCAAACACAGGATCAAAAATCAGCAGAAGTCCAGTAAACAGACTCCGGCACTTCACACAGTGTCGACAGTGGACAGTACAGTTGTGATTTACTAGACGTGAGAAAAACGCACACTTGTGTTAAGTCACTCGAGTGCTGCTTCTGAGACTCTGCTATACTAATTAAAACCCTCAATCTGATTATGAACCAATAACCCTCACGCCAAACTAAATAAACACAGAATTATACATGAAGCTTCCCTTACCTCCGCCATGTTGAAAGACCTATTTTCCTCCTGGTTCCGCCTTGGCTGGTGTACTTTTTAAGAGGTCCTGAAGGAAAATAAGTGAAACAATTGCGTTCCGCTTGCAATACAAAGATGTATAATGATTTGCTGTCTTTGCTGTCATTAGTGTTTATCCTGTTGGTTTATTCTTATGATCCTGACCAAAAATGTTTAAACATTATATACATACAGTATTAAATATTATGTGTAATAATACGTGCTTCCCTACAGAATGCAAAAATATGTTTTGTAATGTAAAGCAGCAGACAAATATGAAGCTGCAAGAGGTCAAATATTATGATTTAATAAACAATAAAAAGTGTACACATTTTATCCTCACGGAGAGTGTTTTAATAGGCAAATGCATGTATAATAATGCAATATAGGAGTACCATCCATGACACAAAGGGTTCTTGACTGTTTAGCTTAAATCAGATACCTCCGTATTAATGTTTTGGGTATTCCCAAATAGAAATATAGTTAAAGGTTTGATGGACAAGGAGGGGGAAATGTCCAAACTTTAAGTTGCAAAGTTTTCTTAGGGGACATATGGGAATAAGGATTTAGCGGTCACTGTTTTCACCTTTTGACCAGCTCTAAAAACAAAGGTTTGAGTTCAAAGTGTAGTTCAGGGTGCAATTCCATTAGACTGACTGTCCTGGTTAATAAAACGATCAACCATTTTCTTCCTGTTTGCATAGAAACTCAAGCCACTGAGAATGGAGCAACCTTTTCACTCATAAAACGGGGAGTTTATTTGCACAGCAAGCACATTATCTGCACGAACCAATTACCCTACAACGAAAGGCCAGTGACTGTAATAACTTTAAAAAGGGGCATTTCCTTGAGTTTTTCAGCTGAGGAAAGAAGTGGCAAAAGAATTGGCAAAATCATTGACTGTTAACCACCTTATACTGAAACATTTGTCTTCTTTTCATGCATGAAAAAAATTATTATCCAATTAATTCTATTTTTTTTCGTATATAAACAATCAACTTAAGTGTATTTTGGGTAAAAAAGGAAGATAAACATTCTTTTGTGGTCGGAGATAAGAGAAATTCAAATTCCTCTCTATTTTAAAGGCTGAAAGAGATATTAAATCGTTTGGAAGTTTCGTTTTCCATGTTCTAATGCTTCATTTTAGCAGCTTTAATCAATATAATTGAATTTGCTCATATATCACGTTTGTTGTAAAATATACCTGCCATATTTCATACAGTAGGCAATACAATATACACTATACAAATATAACTATAGTCTCTAGGCAAATAGACAAATACCAAAGACAGCTGTTCACAATGTTTTTAATAGTATGTAGACATACAATTGGCCTTTATGATTGCTGGCTTAATACTTGTACTGTACCCTGTACATGTGATCTCTATATGGAGCAGAAGTTACTATGCCAAGATTCCTTACCAAAGAGTCTTTTTTTCTTTTTCTTTGTATAAGACACTGTGGAATCTATTACACATTGGGACTGTTTAAAAACCATTAGTTTAGTACATGTTACTGCTCCATGAACAATGAAGCCTTTCTTGTAAGTATTTGTCTCCCTTTTGATAGCAAATGAAATGTGTTTTTTATTTCATCCTTTGCCACTGATTCTCAAGTCAGTTTCACCAGTCATTTCTTATTTATTTATTTATTTATCTGTTTCTAAGTAATGCAAAGTGTGGAAAATCTAACTGTCAGAGAAAATTATGGGGGGGGAATAAGGATTCAGGTGTGGACAAAACCAGAGGATAAGACAGTAATCGTAGTAGAGGTCACAAGCAGGAGGTCAATCGATCAAGCGTACAGACTAGACAGGGAATATCCTAAAGGCAGGTAATAAGAGATAGGCTTTGGGTCAAAACACGAGTCGGCAAGCCAAATACTAAGGCTTGGTAATGCAACTAATACTTCGCACGAAGGGAACTGAACAAGGGCAATATATACTGTGGTGAGTAAACTAGGGCAATGAGGAACAGGTGGAGATGATTTATCAATTAAGACAGGAGTGAATGATGAGGAGCAGAGAGCTGGGCAAGGGAGACATCTGGTGGCAGAAATGAGAAGTGTTTATTATTATTATTATTATTATTATTATTATTATTATTATTATTTTTTTTTTTTATTATTATTTTTTTCTTGGCAGACACCCTTATCCAGGTCGACTTACAACATAAGTGCAAAACAAAGTGCAAAAATACAATTAAGTAAAGGCATCAAATATTACTAATTCAATTTACATAAAACATAGCAATTCAAAATATAATACATTTTACAACTTCCAATTTACACAGGCAAGTACAGTAAGTGAGGTCATACATCCTGGACAGTAAAAGCTAAGTGCTGTCAAGATGTAAGGTCACAGTCAAGGGTTCCGGGAAAGGGAGCAAGGAGGAAAACAATCAAAAACGCAAGGAGCGTAATAAAACTCTGTGAAGCGCTATCTAACGGGGATTAAAAGAACTAATATTACAAGTACTGTCTGAAAAGATGTGTCTTGAGTAAGCGCCGGAAGGAGGTCAAGGACTCTGCTGTTTTGACTTTGGTGGGAAGGTCGTTCCACCATTTAGGGGCCAGGGATGAGAAGGAGCGGGCTCTGGAGGAAGGAGAGTGGAGAGGAGGTAGAGTTAGAGTTAGTCTTCTGGCACCAGAAGACCGCAGTGGTCTGGAGGGGATGTATGGAGAGACAAGTGTCTGAAGGTAACTTGGTGCAGTGTGGTCGAGACAGCGGTAGGTGAGGGTCAATGTCTTGAACTGATTGCGTGCCTGTATCGGGAGCCAGTGGAGGGAGCGGAGCAGTGGAGTAGCATGTGCTAATCAAGGCAGAGAGAATAGCAAACGAGCCGCGGAGTTCTGGATGAGCTGCAGCGGGCATGTAGTAGTTGCAGGCAGGCCGGCCAGGAGGGAGTTGCAGTAGTCCAGGCAGTAGAGGACCAGTGACTGGACGAGCAGCTGAGTTGAGTAGTTGGTGAGGAAGGGACGGATCCAGCATATGTTGCTCAGGAAGAATTTACAGGTTCGTGTCAGCGTGGTGATGTGCTGGTTGTAGGAGAGCGCAGGATCGAGGGTCACTCCTAGATTTTTATCGGAAGAAGAAGGAGAGAGTGTGGTTGGATGAAGAACCTCGCCATGTCACTTGGTAGGACCGGTCACTGAGGTAGGAGTAGAACCAGGTGAGAGCAGTCCCAGAGATTCCAAGGTCAGCGAGGCAGGAGAGGAGGATGGAGTGATCGAAGGTGTCAAATGCTTCAGAGAGGTCAAGGAGGATGAGGACTGAGGAGAGGGAGGCCACCGCAGCACACTTGAGTGAGTCAGTGACTGCCAGGAGAGCAGTCTCAGTGGAGTGAGCTGTGCGGAAGCCGGATTGCAGAGGATCAAGGAGTGAGTGTTGGGACAGAAAGTCAGAGAGCTGATGGTGGACCCCCGCTTGAGAGTCTTTGAGAGGAAGGGGAGTAGGGAGACATTGCAGTAGTTCTGAAGAGAGGTGGTGTCAAGGGTTGGTTTTTTGACAAGTGTCATGACAGCAGCTTGTTTAAATGCAGAGGGGAAACAGCCAGAGAGAAGTGAGGAGTTGAGGAGGGAGGAGATGAAGGGGAGAAGATCAGGAGAGGTTGCTTGGAGGAGGCGAGAAAGGAGCTGGTCCAGGGCACACGTAGGGGGGACTGTTGAAGAGCCTGCAGATGTCTGCAATCTTGGAGGAGAAGAAGGAGGCGAAATCATCAGCAGTGAGAGATGAGGGAGGAGGAAGGGGAGGGGGGCAAGGAGGGAGGAGAAGGTGGAGAAGAGTTTGCGGGGGTTGTTGACAGTGGATTGAAATAGTGATTGGAAGTAAAACTTCTTGGCTGAGGTGAGTGAGGAGCAGAATGTAAACAGTAGAGAGGGGTAGACTTCAAGGGCAGAGCTGGGAGGTTGGTCCTTTTCCACTTCCGTTCGGCGGCACGCAGACTAGTTCGGGTTGAGCGGAGAACAGCAGAGAGCCAAGGCTGAGGAGGGGAGGGATGGGCAGAACAAGACGTGAGAGGACAGAGAGAGTCAAGGGAGGAGGTGAGGAAGGAGAAAAAAGAGGAGGTAGCACAGTTGACAGATAGATGGGAAAAACAGTCAATGGAAGTTAAGAGAGTGAGTGGAAGCAAGGGTGGAGGAGGAGACAGCGGAGATTACGGTGACAGAGGGCGTGGGTGGAGTGGAGAGGGAGGGGAGGGAAAGGGAGAAGGAGATGAAGTAGTGGTCTGAGATGTCCATGGGTGTCACAGAGAGTGATGAAGGGGAGCAGCCTCTAGAGAAGATGAGGTCTAGCTGGTGTCCAGCCCTGTGAGTTGGGGGAGACAGGGAGAGAGAGAGAAGTTAAAGGAGTGAAGGAGAGGAAGAAGTCCGGCACAGTGGGAAGGGTTGGAAAGGTGGATGTTGAAGTCTCCCAGGAGGATGGTAGGTGAGGACAGCGAGGGGAGCGAGGAGAGAAAAAAAGTCAAGTTCATCCAGGAAGGAGGTAAGTGGACCTGGTTTACAGTAGAGAACTAGTAGGAAGAGGTGAGAGGGAGAGGTGGGTTCCACTGCATGGAATTCAAAGCTGTGGGTCGTGATAGAGGAGAGAAAGGGGGGGACAGAGAAGAGGAGAGAAGGGGAGAGCAGGAGCCCTGTTCGTCCTCCCCGTCTGGTAAGACGAGGGGAGTGGGAAGGACAAACAGGGAGAATAGGGCAGCAGGGGTGGTAGAGTTGTCCGGGGAGGTCCATGTCTCGGTGAGAGTGAGGAAATCCAGAGACTGGTGGGAGGCGAAGACGGAGATGAAGTCGGCTTTGTTGGAAGCTGAGTGGCAGTTCCACAGGCCACCAGAGAGTAGACTACAGGGGAGGGAGGAGGAGGGGAGAGGCAGAGAGATGAGGTTAGAGGGATTACGGAAGCAATGGCGTGCAGCTGCATGCAGAGAAGACAGAGAGAGCAGGACGGAAATCAGAGAGATCGTCAAGGTTGCCTGTTGTTGCTGTTCAGCGTCTCCTCGCAGTCCTCTCCTCGCTGGAGTCCCACAGCTAGAGTCCCTGCCCTTTGGAGATGGGGCCCTTCGAAAGGGGGGCACTGAAGGCTGCTGGCGCAGGGGTCCAGGGGGCTATTAAATATTTCACCTGTAACTAATAAGGACAGCGCACACCTGCGTTGCGTTGAATGGCACAAGGCTGGTCAGGATGGCCCCCCCTCACACACAGGACTGCTAATAGCACAATTAATGGCCGCTTTATATCTGAATACAGACAAAGACAGTGCCATACACACGCAGTTACACTGAACAATAGCTCATAGTAATGCTAAATAAATGCTAAATAATCACAGCCTGCAATGTAATGATTCTGGTTTACAGAAAGTGTGTGTCGATTGTGCTAAGTAAGTTGCTAAATTAACTAACAAACCGTCTCTGCTCTTACTACAATACAGGTGCAAGATATATAATTCATAGTAACCACGTAAACAATCATGTAACTCTTAACTAAACTAGGAAACACGAGAGAAAAAAGCGATACTTAACTGCGGTGACTTAAGCGACTCCTCAGCTGGCTTGCCCGAGTGTCCAGTGGTGGTGAATGTCACATTAGTCATCTTGTGTAAAAAAATGCATCCTATTTTTGATTCAAAAACACTTGCACTTAACCTCCATTTGTGGCCTATGGACTCTGTTACCTGCACTTGAATTAGTTGTTTGGGCTAATTATATAAATTACTTTAAGTATTTTGAATGTCCAAACCAAAGCCCCACAAAATATCCTTTTATCTAGGATGAAGATAAGTATTTTAACCTCTCTCTATATGACATTCCTTTCAATCTGGCAATTATTCTTGATTCTCCTCTCTGAAATATTTCCATTCCACCCATGTCTATTCTAACTTGTGTAAAGATTCCCAAAGCTGAAAGTGAGATAGATAGTCACAACAGTTGTCAAAGCAGTGCCTTAAGAGTACTAATTAAACAATGTTTTAAAGACTGTGCAAGATTCAAATTCATTCCCAGATTTCTTCCCACCCTTGAGAAATTACATACTTTTACATTTTGGGAAGAATTGTTAACTAGAATCGAACACAGTAGCCCAAGCAATCTAGCCAGGTACAACAGAGCATAAGCAACACATACAAATAAACAATGCAATTACACACAGTCACTGTCAATTAATTTGTTCTCTATTTTCAAAGAGGGTAGGGACCTCTTCACTGTATTTTGCAAAATTGCATGCATCAAGGCAGTGGTTAAAGTGTTAGCTTTCTCTTTATTACATGTAATTGGGTGGTCTGTAATCTCTGCTGACGGTTTGGTTCTATAGGTACGCAAATGCTATTCAAGTAATTTCATTCTCCTTGTAGAATTTGTCCTGGTTACATAAAACCTCAACAGAATCTCGACAGTTTACTCTGTATTTTAAGACTAAGCCGTTATAAAAAAAGAAAGAAAGAAAGAAATGCTGGCAATTCCAGTGTATTCACATAGCCAGCCTGTGCTTTACTGCTGAATTTCTACAGATGACACATTCCACTTTTAATTACAAATCTTAATCCATCATTCGCAGACAATTAGTTGTGTGCATCAGACCTGTAATGGAAAACTCAAATTGTTACAATCTGATGGATCAAACTTTATAATACAGAAATTCAGGGCAAAGTGGAAACAAATATGTTACAAGCTCTGCAAATAAAACAAATAATAATTTTAAATTATTATTTGTTTTATTTGCAGAGCCTGTAAACATATTTTTTCCATGAGCATGTTGTGCACAAGGACACTAAGCCTTCCAAACAAACATACTCACGCATACAAACACACACAGTTATGCACATATATATATATATATATATATATATATATATATATATATATATTCATTAGATTGATTCCTTTAAACAAAGTGATGTACAGATCTCAGTAAACTGCATGATATGCATTATTAAAGTGGACATTTATGACCTCACGGATAAATATAAAGAGTTACACAGTGCAGCTCATACAATGGTCTACACAGCGAAGGTGAAGTACACTGCTAGAGTCAGTACCCTTTAACGAGTTACATCATGAAAAAGCTGATGCCTTGCAAAAAGAAAAAGCATGTTTCCATTTACAAATGCAAATCCAGCAGGTGAGATATACCGTATTTCAAAACATGCACATCATATTACATATTTAGAAATTGTGGTCCTTTCAAAGCTTTGGTTGCCACTGAAGGACCCTGCATATGAATCTATTACCCCCCCACACCCAGATATTACATCCACATAGTAACTGGGAGAATAAAACATCCCTTTCATGGAATATCACATGACACTAGTCGGTAAATCCTAAAAGAGTACAGAACTGTTTGGTTATGACCCCACCAGTAAATTATACTGTCATTTCACCATGCTTAACTGGAGGCCTTTTGAATGGGGCCATTTCTTTGCTTTGTTGCCTGCTCGCTGCTCTGTGTACCATTCATGAACAATGCCTTTGCTTTTGTTCTTCATTGTTTAGCTTGTGTTTCCAAGTACTTGAGATGTGCTGGTGTTGGAGGGGGTATCATGTAAAGTTATGTTGTTGCCTCCTTAAACTTCTGGCAGCCCTCAGAGGGATCATTTGTACCATCACTTACCAAGGTTTTTAAGGATTTGAAAGAAGGTCCTGCTGCAGTCCACTGGGCCTAATGCCTGGCACATGTTATGAGTATAAACAGGTGTCTAATTGTAACAAAGCTCCCTGGCTGTTGTCTTGGGTAAAGGCCTGTTGGTTTCCTTGACAGTGCCTTGTTGTTTTTATACCTGACTGCCCGCCCATCTTTAAACTCCTGGTACCTGCATGAGAAGACAATTTGGAGTCTGATATTTCACAGCTTGGGTGTGTTTCAATTATTATTATTTTTGTTTGTTTGTTTTGTGTGTCTGCATGTGTAGGGATGGGAAACACAACAGATATGTTTAGTAAGAACTGGGTTTCAGCTCCCCATGGTGTTCTGTTCTGTGTGCCAGTTCCACAATTTAGCACTGGACTGTGGTTACAGCTCACATGGATTTTTTTAATGTTTTTTTTTTTGTCCAAGCCAACTCTGAATCTTGACAAGCTTTCTTTGTGATGCTGTGTTAGGAATTATGGATGTGCCATGGTAATTTGCTGTAGTAGTCATTTATAAGGGAACAGTACTGTGAGAAAACTGCCAGGTCCTTCAGTAAGCATTAGGGGATGCGTGCTTCAGAAAACAATAAAGAAATGCAACAGTCCCAACAACGTTTTCCCATTTTATTTTCATGAATCAAGTTTATGACAGAGAGGCAGAACATATCAGTAAAATGTAGAAGGATGCAATTTTCCTCCTCTTTGACCAAATTGTGATTTTAGGAATCTAGATAGTGTCTTATTGCAGACTAGAAAATTAAAAACTGTTTTTGAAAACATTGTTTAAGCCACATAAAAAAAGAAAAGGAAGAAGAAAACAAATGCTGCATATACTGGATAAGACTAAAGTCTTGTTAGGCTAGGATGAAATTGCTAACAGTTGTTTTTCAAGGTTAGAATGACCAACAGTTTGGATGGGCTTCTAATTTGTTTAATCTCTGAATGAATCCAGTCTGTTGTTGAAGTGTCTCACGGTCATTCTCATATTACACTGAGAGATCACATACTGCAGTCTTCCCTTGTGTAGCATCTGGGAAGCTGGGAAGACAAGCTTCAGTGACAGCATCAGTCTTCTATGTCTATGTCTATGATATTGTCAGTGAGAGGTCTCTATCTTCAGTAATGAAGCAGGGTGCTTAAACTGCAAACAATGTCTCCTTCCAAATCAACTGGAATAATTTCTGATTCACAATAAGATGCTACGATGTTTTGAGGTCATTCTTTTAACTGTAAAGAGCATTTGGCTTTTATCCCAAATTGTTTTGCCATTGTGTGCATTGTCTCTGCACTGATTGCAGTTGACTGCATATTGCCATGTGGTGTGCTTTTTAAAAATTTTCACATTTTTTTTTAATCAATTTGTTATAATTTAATTAGTCTAATTTCTATATTTGACGTTTCCACGTTTTCTTAATGATCAATAACATTGAGCTTATTAATTATATTTAAGAACTTTAATATTTTCATTTATTTTGGCCAAATTAAATAATATATATTGCTTTGTATACAGTCATCTCCACTTGACAGTTTCCTCTTAATTGATTCAGTGGATTAATTATTGTAAGCTTTACTAATTCTATTGTGATCAATTGAATTCACCTGCCATAAGGTATATCTGTTGCATGGTCTCTGACACCCTGATGAAGGCTTTTTGGAGGAAGCGTCGGCGTGTTTTTTGCTTAATAAAATGAATTGATATTACTTTGGAGTGCTTTACGAATGTGTTTTTCTTTAAAGTGAAATCCCAGACAGCAAAGCCCAAGTTTGAGAGATTGATTTCCACAGGTGTGGGTGGGGTACCATGTGAGGATGGAGAATAAGGCTCTTTTTAAAAAAATTACTACATTTCTTTATAGTATCCTTAACCTTTGCTAAACTTGCTAAACCATACTACTTTGCTATGGCTATCTAACATAAATCTACTGGTGGTCAGTTGGGAAGATGTGTGGAGTTTCCATTAATGATTCTTGTTTTGTGGCTGTTGTGGGGGCCTGGACTCAAGTTAAAGGGTGGTCCTGGGCCTTTAATCAGCATGTGTTCTTAATGAGGGTTCCAAATAGTGCTCATTAGCGTTCTCTCAGGCTCCAAGTCTTCTGGATGCTGTAGTACTCCAAAGCTTGGGTTTTCCGGTTCTAGGTCAGAAAACGACCTAGTGAGGAATGTCAAAGGAATTTCAACAACCTGGCTGATCCTGGATAATTAACTCCAAAGACAGCCACAAGCCCTGTAATGCACAATGTTGGCTGCCCACACGAATAGGTCTGGCATGCAGCGTGGCAAAGAATGTCTGAATGGGAGGAATCTCAGAAGTGGATCGACCTCATAAACTTCAAAATAGTTTAAAATAGAGAGCACTTTACCTGCTTTTGTGTTGAATTCTAGCCATATTCTAGACGATGTTCTACATTTGCAATTGTCTTTGGAGAATAGGTAGATCACAGAAAAGCTGGACGAAAATTATTGTTTTTGAGAAGCACTTTTCAGAGTAACTGCCATTCCTTCTGCTTTGCTGTCCTATGCCACACCATAAGAATGTGCACTATAATGAACATGCACATATAGGCCTTATGCTTCACGTGAGGAATGTATGACTGTTAGCAAGCCAAATGCCCAGAGAAAGGGCAATCCACAAAGCATTGGATTCTCTGAATCTTTTGTTCCCCCTATACTTCAATTGGTTCAAGCGAAGCATCAAAGTAAGTAAGCCTAGTTGACCAAGCACACTTTTCTATCTGTTCTTTCGTAGCGTGTCAAAAGAAAAGTGTACACAAATAAATGAATAATGGAACTGTTCTGCACATGTTCATTGAAATAATTCCATGGAGCACTGGAAGTGAAGCCTTGGAGTGTCACACAGAAGTTTTAATGGAACAGCTCCTCGGGGGATGAGTTGAGATTCAGCTGAATGGCAGCCAGTTAATCAGTTCCTTTTGCATAAGAGCAGACCCTTTTTGGCAACCGAGACTGTGCTGGAATCTTCCTGCGCTCTTTGGGTTTCATATGGCCATTGACTTTCCCATAGATTGATCATTTCTTGAAGTGTTTCACCCCTAGAAATCGCTCGCTAGCTGTTGACAAAAAGATTATTTGCAGCAAATATGACAGTGGTGTAGGGATAGCCTGTGATTTTCAGCACATGTTTTGCAACTAGGATCCGAGAGACTTTGAAACATCCACCCACACAGGAGAGAAGATGTGAAATTATAGCATGTGATATAAGTGGTTAAATATACAATATACAGCATGATATGCTTGTCCCAGATGTGCTTACAATGAACCGCTTTCTCTTCACAGCACTATGCATAGTTTCTTCGCTCTGGAAGCTGCCAAAACCAGAGCCCTGTTTGGTCCATCAAGAATGTTTGTCCATATGTGAAGGCATTTTCAGCATAATATATGGCTATGGGTGGCCTATTGATTAAAGAACTCCAGTTAATCTTGTGCATGTGTAGAAAACTGGCGTGATGAGCAGCTGATGTGTCGATCAGATTTACTATGTCTCAGATTAACTGATGTTAATCTCCATGTTGCATTATTGAATGGCCTATATGCAACAGTTACCAAAAAATAAATAAACAAATCTGCCATCTCACTTCATTCCAAGATCAGTATCAAAGGATTATATTGCCAGATTAGGAATACAAGCACTGCGTTCTATGTTGGCATCTAACAAAGACATTTCCAAATCTATGGGAGATAAAAGAAAATAAGCAAGAGCTATTTTAACGAAGCACTGCAGTGGAGAGGAACCCAGGAGTGGGGAGAGAGATAATCAGGGACAGGCTGGAGTCAATGCCAGCAAACAATAATGTCCAGGAGAATCCAGAAGGTGTGGTCATTAAGGCAAGCAGGGGGACAGAGATCAGGTGAACAGAATAGTAGGGAAAATCCAGGTCGAAAGTACAGGTGAGGTTGAAGGCAAGAAATCACAAGGGTTCAGGAGAATGCTAGAAATGTAACTGGAAGGTTGACATGACTTAGCAATGATAGGGAGTCACAAAGGAGTTTATATGTGGAGCAGAGGGTAGCGGAGCGCCATGATGGGGACAGCCTTCTGATGGCGAACAGCCTGTTAGAGATGTGTGCAGCCTGCCAAACCTCATCAATACTTCATCAAACTAGTCGTCCACTGCTGGAACTAGGAGTGTCTCTCCCGAACCTGGAAAGAGAGGAGGTTGATATCCCAGGATGCACTGGAATGGAATGGGGCTGGTGGAGGAGCTGGTGAGGGAGTTTTGAGCATATTCAACTGATTCTAGTCCAGTTGTGAGGCGCAGTAATAGGACTGATGAAACATGCCAATCTCCTGATTCAGTCTCTCCGTCTGCACATTAGACTGTGGATGATGTTAACCTGGAGTGATTTCAGGAAGGTGGACCAGACCCGTGAGGTGAATTGTGGACCCTGATCTGAGACAATATCCTCCAGTATCCTGTAAACACAAAAAACATTGTTAAAAATGAACTCTGCTGTCTCCAGGGCTGTGGGAAGTTCTCTCAATGGAATGAGCCAGCAGGCTTTCGAAAACAAATCTACTGCTACAAGGATGGCAGTGTAGCCGTGGGATTTGGGAAGGTCGGCAGTATGGGACCAGGCTGTGGTGGAAATCCATTAGACCCACAGGTGGTTGCCGAGATGCTTTTGATTGTGCACATGTCTGACACGCTGCCATTAACCGAGCCACCTCCTGCAAGAGCACTGACCACCAGAACATCCTTTGCAATAGGGATATGAGGGAGAAGAATGTAACCATTGCAGCAACTGGGGACACACTAAGGCGGGGACGTGCAGGATAGTTGGGAAGAGCTGGGTCGGTGGACAGCGCCTGCTGGATTTGGTTCATGATGTCCCATCTAATAGGCGGCCACAACACTTGCAGGTGGTAATATCGGGTCTGTGGAAATATGAACAGTGTCAGACTCAAACAACATGGATAATGCATCTGCCTTGGTGTTCTAGGAGCCTGGCCGGTATGTGAGAGTGAAATCAAAGCATGTTGGCGGTTGAGCCGTTTCCCATAGCGTATTTACTCCAGGTTGCGGTGGTCTGTAAGAACAAGAAAAGAGTGATGAGTGCCCTCCAGCCAGTGGCACCACTCCTCAAATGCCAGTTTGATGACCAACAGTTCCTGATGTCGTAGTTTCTTTTGGTGGAGGAGAGTTTCCTAGAAAAATATTTATTTATTTATCACTGATCATAAGAGTTGTATTTATTTTATTTTTTACCCAATCAACTTCTCTCTACACGATGGGACCAAATGCGTGACTGTGTGACTGACTGAACTGCATCTGCCCAACATACCCCTCATCGCCTAGCAACCGCGTCTCCCAGTCCACAGCTCCGTTTCCCAGTGGTTCTGCTTTGCTTCACTCCACCTTGTAAATGGATTCATTATCTTTAAAAAGCTTTAATGGAAGGTTGTAAGAGTAGGATCTTGAAAAGGAGTTCCCTGCTGCAGAGCCGAGCCGTTTGTGGAGAGCGAATAAAACTTGGGAGTCTGTTACAGAAGGGCTGTGTTTTTGACCGTGAGTGTATTACTGCCACTGCTGTATTTTAGTGCATTGGGGTTCCTGGTCTGTAAGCTTTCTGTTGGGTTGTTTTACGGAATTATATCTGATCATTAGAAAGACGCTCTCCCACTCCTGCAACATGTAACTTTCTAGATTTATAGCGTGTTTTATTCCTCTTTTTTAAAATGAATGTGTGGGATTTCACTATTGGTAACATGAACGGTCTAAAATAAGTTGGGGTTATTTAGGTGCAATGTACCACTATAGTAAATCTTAATGAAATGGCTTTATTGATGAAATATCATCTTAAGGAGTGGTAGTGTTTTATGGAACTGATTTGTGGTCTGTATTAATTAGTATATTAGTTCTTCATTCCAAACACTGATAATCCTATCCTGTATATAACCAATTGTTTATTAGTATAAGTTAAACCTTGCTTTATCATTTTTTTTACCAATTGTTTATTCGAGACCAGTGGCAATGTTTATGGGTTTTAATTAGATATAATACATTTGATAATTAACAATCTGGTGTATGGGGCCTTCGCTTCTTCCGGAAAACGAACTGTGGAGGTCCTTGTCCTCTGTAAACTCAAGGTGGTGTAGTTCGGCTACAGATACTTCAAGTAACTGCTTACCTGTTACACTTCAACAACAAAGGGAAGCGAGGGGTCTGGATGCTTCAAGATGGGTGCCTCGGTGATGAGGGTCTTGAGCTGTGTAAAAGCAGCAGACCAAATGAGACTGCAGACAGAACCCTTGAGGAGACAGGTTAACGGAGCAGCAACAGAACTGAAGTTCATTATAAAATGCCTATAATAATTGGCAATGCCCAGGAATCATTGAAGCTCCTTAACCATGCGAGATTGAGGCCAGTCCTTGATTGTTTGCAACTTCTGGATATTCATATGCAAACCATCAGCATCTATGACGTAGCCCAAGAAACTGACCTGCTCACGGTGGAACTCGCACTTTTCCACTTTCATGTACAGTCTGTTGCCAAGGAGGTATCCTGTCGAAGGGTCAAAAGCTGCTCACCCACGCCCCTCCCTTCTGCCGGATGGTTGAAAACATCTTTGAAATGAGCCAGGAAGACCCTCAAGGTGTGCTGCTAATATGGTAAAATGGCAGGTCTCAGCATGGATCTAAGACCCAATTGGTTTTAATGATTCTCAAAACTGGAAATAATGACAATGATAATAAAACAAAAATCCATCTGAAGATTAAGTGAACTTAATACAATAAAACAGGGTCTGAAGTATCAATGCACACCATGTCATATGGCTTGTGTAACAAATGTACCCTGCTGTCATTTCATTTTTTATATAAAGGGAGTGTGGTTTTGGCATGAGCCAGGGTTTGGGATGGAAAGGTGAAAGAAATAGAAGCCTTTATTGGTCTTCTCTTCCATGAAAGGTTGTGTAACAGTTTAATTAAAAACCCAAGGTCATGTTGCTCAGTGTGTTCAGGAAGATTAAGCAGCTGGCTTTGTCTTGGTGATGCAATACAGTGAGAAATTTGGTTTGAAAACCAGAAGAGGTTATCTTTGACATTGATACTAAAAAGGAAAATAAATGTTCCACATTTCGTTCCTTCTTCCCTTTGTTAAATTTGAGTGTAATTACAAAACACATTATCTTACCCTAAGTCAGTGGCAGACTGGCTGTTGGGAGCACCGGGACATTTCCCAGTGGCCTGAGGGTCATTTTGGCCTGCTGTGAATAGTCAACTTGACCAGCAATAATATAGCAAGCAGGAATGAGTTGACGGAGAATCACGCATCAGACTCTCACTCTCTCGCTGCAGTGTCCCTGCATGCACAAAAATGACATCAGGTCTCTCCGCAACGCACATAGCAATTGTCTACCTGCTTCTCTACCGATAACATTTTAGACAAGTCGCATGGCGAAATGGACGGTCAGAAAAGGAAAGGTGTAGCAGAGAGGAAGAGAATAAAAAAGAGAAAGGCCCTTGCCACAGACGCAGCTAAATGCTGCAAAATAAGCGACATGTTCACCAATAAGGGACCAGGTCAGTCAAAAACACTAGCTAAAACACACACACTGACACACACACATGACACCCAGCATGGCTAGCTAAGTAGCCTAGCTAATAATAGTGACACAACGGCCAGTAGGCTAAACAGTTTGCACGTCTTCGATCTTGGTGGAGGAATTATATCATAGCAATGAGTGCAACATAGCGTTCATAATATGACATTGAAGGCAATATGTTTCAACTAGTAAAAAATAGTAAACCTAGACTATGGACTTGCCAGCATTCGGTCATCACTCATGCCACATAAGCTAGGGAAAGTGCACATACACTGTACAGCGAAACAGGCTACAGTAAATAACCATAATACATCCATGAATGTAACACAATAGCTTGTGTGACACAGCACAGGCAATGACAAAGATCATTAGCGCCATTATATCAGCATTACAAGTAACTACAATAATAATAATAATAATAATAATAATAATAATAATAACAGGTCTGGGAAAAATTAAGACACCACTCCAAATTAAGAGACCGCTCTTATTTTTTTCCAGAGCTATATTAAGGTAGCCTTCTGATACACTAATCATAGTGAGTATGATAATGGAGACTTTTCTTTGCAAAGGTGGAGAAGGAAGCAGCAGCAGCACTAGAGCTTCAGGTGCTCCTGCAGAACTGGAGATGGTGGTCAGTTCAGAGTCAGACTCAGAGCAGGAACCTTCAGGTACAACTTAAGAGCACAAACCTAAACATGTAGGCTAAGATTTTAGATTAATATGTGCTTTATTTATGAGATTATCAGTAGGACTGTAATCGGGGGGCATACAATCGATGACTGCACAAGTAATACAAGTTTAAGTTTAGGTTATTTACAATGTTAAGCTCATTCTGCAGAGAGGGAGAGAGAGAGAGAGAGGTTCAGAGCCCAGTACAGGCAAAATAGAAAGGGACAGCGAAAGCACTGAAAATCCATTTTCGACTTTTTTATTATACTTACTTAAATTGTTTGGGCTTATGTTCAAGTTCAGTGAATGTGAAGTTTTTTTTATACTTTTGATATGCTTGATGCTTGAATATAAAGATAATCATTTGAACATGTGAACTAACTCTGTATATCTCAGTCTCTTTTTAAAAAGTATAGGTTAATTGTTTTGTGTGTCTAGCCTTGTACATTTGTATGTGCTTTGATTGGTATATTCCTAGTGAGTTTTTGCCATAGCATACCTTGAAAACTCAGTGTTCAGATAGGCTACTTTGTTGGTCAGTCCCAAATGTTTGTATTTTGTAATGTGGATAACTTTCTTCCCAGATGAACATAGTGGCCAAATTGTTAACTAGTTTGGTAACCGTTACATCAACAAATAGGGTTAGCCTACATACACAGTTAGCGGTCTGATGGTTTGTGTGAACGGGGTGGCCTGGGAGTCAAATTTCCAGCCTGAATTATTGTTTCAGTCCACCCCTGCCCTAAGTAATATTCCTAATTGCAGGTGCTTGAAGGCTAGAGACATTTTATAAGTGAAATAATACAATTAAGTGTCTACTTTATATCAAGAAAAAAAAAAACAACTGAAGTATCTGTTTCTCCAGTAAGTTCATCCATTAGTTACTGACACTGAAAGGTGTTAAGGAATAAAATGTAGTCAAAACACGTGGCATTATGCTTCCCCAATTATTGCTTCAGCTGTTGACGTAAATACCCGTCTTCTCTTCTCTAATTATCATTCTGACACCTTTTTTAATAGTAACACATCTTGTTTCATACAATGTGCCTTTGTTATTTTAACAGACTTGACTGTCCATCATACAGATTTTACCCCTTGTCAGTCTGTTCCATTTGCTTTTCACTTCACCACTTTTTTTAGTTTCTTTCTGTTTCATCCACAAAAACTCTTAGTAATGTAATGTAAAGTAATGGCATGTAGCCTATTTATTTGGGGCTTTAGTGTTCTGTTACTAAATGAACAAAGTAATTAATACAATTAAAATCATCAGGGTCTGAAATAAACTGACTACAGTCCTGCAAGAGTCACAAAACAGGCCTATGTCAAAAGGTACTGTGCTATATTTTAAGCAGAACTCCAATCCACTTCAATCCACTAAAATTAGATTAAAGAGCTACCATGAGACTTTGAGAAAGTACACTGGCAAATGTTTAACAAGTTTTATTTTAATCCCAAACTGTCTAGCAATTAATGAATGTTTTCCATGCGTGAAAGTTAATAATAAACAAGCACTTATCTGCTTTTTTTCCTCTTTCTGTCAGACCGTGGCACACATAACATCCTAATCCACACACAATGATAGAGACTGTACACCTTGGTAATATTAGAAGCAGTTCCTCAGCAGAAACAGGGGTGGCAGTAGGGGCTGTGTTTAAATCTCTCAAAGTTCTATTAAAAGCAATGGAATTAGATACAGCCTTTAGCAACTTTGTTATCAGACCGTTTAGAAAAAACTAAATATGCTAATGTGTGTATACAGTGAGGGAAAAAAGTATTTGATCCCCTGCTGATTTTGTACGTTTGCCCACTGACAAAGAAATGATCAGTCTATAATTTTAATGGTAGATGTATTTTAACAGTGAGAGACAGAATAACAACCAAAAAATCCAGAAAAACACATTGCAAAAAAGTTATAAATTGATTTGCATGTTAATGAGGGAAATAAGTATTTGACCCCTTCGACTTAGTACTTGGTGGCAAAACCCTCGTTGGCAATCACAGAGGTCAGACGTTTCTTGTAGTTGGCCACCAGGTTTGCACACATCTCAGGAGGGATTTTGTCCCACTCCTCTTTGCAGATCCTGTCATTAAGGTTTCGAGGCTGACATTTGGCAACTCTAACCTTCAGCTCCCTCCACAGATTTTCTATGGGAATAAGGTCTGGAGACTGGCTAGGCCACTCCAGGACCTTAATGTGCTTCTTCTTGAGCCACTCCTTTGTTGCCTTGGCTATGTGTTTTGGGTCATTGTCATGCTGGAATACCCATCCACGACCCATTTTCAATGCCCTGGCTGAGGGAAGGAGGTTCTCACCCACGATTTGACGGTACATGGCCCCGTCCATCGTCCCTTTGATGCGGTGCAGTTGTCCTGTCCCCTTAGCAGAAAAACACCCCCAAAGCATAATGTTTCCACCTCCATGTTTGACAGTGGGGATGGTGTTCTTGGGGTCATTCCTCCTCCTCCAAACACGGCGAGTTGTAGTGTAGCCCGTGTAGTTCTGGGCCGATTCCTTACCGTTCTCATGATCATTGAAACTCCACGAGGTGAGATCTTGCATGGAGCCCCAGACCGAGGGAGACTGACAGTTATTTTGTGTTTCTTCCATTTGCGAATAATCGCACCAACTGTTGTCACCTTCTCACCAAGCTGCTTGGCGATGGTCTTGTAGCCCATTCCAGCCTTGTGTAGGTCTACAATCTTGTCCCTGACATCCTTGGACAGCTCTTTGGTCTTGGCCATGGTGGAGAGTTTGGAATCTGATTGATTGATTGCTTCTGTGGACAGGTGTCTTTTATACAGGTAACAAGCTGAGATTAGGAGCACTCCCTTTAAGAGAGTGCTCCTAATCTCAGCTCGTTACCTGTATAAAACACACCTGGGAGCCAGAAATCTTGCTGATTGATAGGGGATCAAATACTTATTTCCCTCATTAACATGCAAATCAATTTATAACTTTTTTGAAATGCGTTTTTCTGGATTTTTTTGTTGTTATTCTGTCTCTCACTGCTAAAATACACCTACCATTAAAATTATAGACTGATCATTTCTTTGTCAGTGGGCAAACGTACAAAATCAGCAGGGGATCAAATACTTTTTTCCCTCACTGTATATATATCACATATTTTCGCATTTTCTGTATGCAGTAAAAATAGAACACCAAAAGGAACTGTACTGTTAAACTGAACATAAGCAACAACAAAAAAAACATTGAATGGTATTTTAGATTATAACTTCATCTGCTGAATACATTAACAAACAAATGAAGGGTGGCTTGTTAAATTTAAATCAATTGGGCAGATTTGTGAGAATAGTTTTTGTATGGTGTTGCAGGTTGAAGGAGAGAGCAGCTTTTTACAACATACATTTGAACAAGGAGAAAGCAGGGGCTATTCCAACAGTGACTGGCAGAAATTCAGTAGTATATCAAATGTTTGGGCCGTTTGGTACCGGTTTGAATTGCTGTATCTTGTGGCAGACTACAATACTCTAGTAATACATAGAATATTGTGGTTATCCAGATGAGAGTTACAGAGTTACAGAGTATCCTAACATTTTGCCAGCTAGAGAGGGGTAATACCATTGCAATATACAAGACATTTTACAAAAAACAAATGCAAAGTTTTACAAAGATACTCTTACCAACAGGAATAGTGACGCAGGGACAGATTTAAAAGCCCCAATGCATAACAACTGGATCCATTCCTATTTGTCATGAGACATTCACACTTTTGATTTGGTTCAAATTGCGATGCAATGGGACTCTTATTCCTTGCCCTCTAGGACCTCAATTTTTGTTGTTCTGCTGGACACGGGTTGCAAGGTAGAATACACCGTGGATGGGACCCAGACCATCACAGAATAATACTAACACACTCACACACCTCACAGTGACACAAAGGGCAATTTAGAATAGCAAATCAACCTAAGTAACCTGGATTTGGATTGTGGGAGGGAACTGGAGCACATGGCCACAGGGAGAGCAGGCACACTTCACATCGCCAGACACACAAGAACTGAACCCCAGGCCCAGGAGCTGTGAGGCAACGGTGCTGACCACTGTACCACTCACAATTACTTCATTAACCTAGTTAATTGATATAATAGACAAGTATTATGCAGTTAATGGATTACAAGATTCTTCTGATTCACTTTATATTACCTGTAGCATAAGTTTGTAATCAGTGTAGATGTATTTCATTCATGTAGTTAATCACCTAATTGCTGGGAGTGGGGTTGGCTGGTAAAAACACCAGAAAACACTGTCAACCTCTGAGACCCCTGCTGAAGTGCAAAACTGCATCATGTTAAAGCCAAGAGGTAGCAAGCCAGCAAGCCGGTTTACATTTCCAGTCCACCCTGCAACAACCCACATAACTGTCACAAGTGGCGTGTGATGGCACTAATCACCAATTGGGTTGATTTATCACTGATTTATATTAATTATTTTATTTTACCTGTACTGCTGTTGTACTTAAGTCACTTATTTATTGTGTTGCTTTATTATTTGTTTCTATTGGTTGTTGTTTGGTGGTTTGATTGTGTTTATATTATTTAATTATATTATTATTTGGGGTGATGGGTTTATTGGTAAAGTACTGGGCACAGCCGCCCTGTCATCAAATCAATTGCTTTCACCTGTCCCCCCCGCCCTAACCCAGGGAATCGTCTATAAAAGCCTCTTTTCACGGGAGGGAAGAAACATATTGTTGCAGGCAGTAAGTGGTAGTACAGAGAGTGAGAGGGTTGCCGCAAATCTCAAAGACCAAAGACCAGGGAGCAGGAGGGAAGAGGCGGAGGAAGACGGTGGAGAAGGAGTTCGTGCGAACAGCTGCTTATCCTGTGGATTACACATTTTTGAAGAGAAATTGGACAGGACTGGAGGATCCAGTGCGGAAGTAACCGACAGAGCGAGCAGACGGCGAGAGGCTCCTGAGAAGGCTGGGACTGGAAACCAAGGTTATGTATGAATTGAAGAACTTAATGAACATATTGTGAACAAAGTTGCAAGAAACTGCAAGAAAGTTTTATTAAAGGAATGATAATCCCTCTCTCGTTGCCCTTGATTGGAATTGGAGTGCTTTTTCCTCTGCCGGAGAGATTGGTCATTGTGGCAACGGGTTACTGTAGTAGCTGCATTTGAGGGAGACCGATATTAGATTTCCCTCGTATTTTTGCACACTTCCCTTATGGACTTGTTTGCATTGCTTGTTTGCACAGGACTTCCTTTAATCTCCTGGACAGAGTTGGACAGTGACAGCTCACAGGGTGATGGGAGGGCAGTTGAGCATCAGAGCACCATGGTGCCCACTCCCCCCCAGAAGAGGGAGGTAGTTATAGAAGGAGACCTAAATCTAGTCTGCGTGCCGCCAAACAGAAGTGGAAAAGGACCAAACTCCCAGCTGCCCTCGAAGTCTACCGCTCTCTACTGTCCACATTCTCCTCCTCAGCCAAGAAGTCTTACTTCCAATCACTCTTCGAATCCACTGTCAACAAACCCCGCAAACTCTACTCCACCTTCTCCTCCCTCTTTGCCCCCCTCCCCCTCCTCCTCCCTCATCTCTCACTGCTGATGATTTCGCCTCCTTCTTCTCCTCCAAGATTGCAGACATCCGCAGGCTCTTCAATACTCCACCCTCCTCTCCCATCACACCCAAACCTCCCACCGATCAAGCTTCCATCTCTTCATTCTCACCTCTCTCAGATGCTGAAGTTTCTGCTCTCCTCCTACGTCCCAAACCTACAACGTGTGCCCTGGACCCTCTCCCTTCTCGCCTATTCCAAGCGACCGCTCCTCTCTCCTAAACTCCTCACTCCTCTCTGGCTGTTTCCCCTCTGCATTTAAACAAGCTGCTGTCATCCCACTGCTCAAGAAACCAACCCTTGATGCCACCTCTCCTCAGAAATACCGCCCTACTCCCCTTCCTCTTAAAGACTCTCGAGCGGGCGGTCCACCATCGGCTCTAACTTTATGTCCCAACACTCACTCCTTGATCCTCTGGCAATCCGGCTTCCGCACAGCTCATTCCACTGAGAAGGCTCTCCTGGCAGTCACTGACTCCCTCAGCTGTGCTCGAGCGGCCTCCCTCTCCTCAGTCCTCATCCTCCTTGACCTCTCCGCAGCATTTGATACCGTTGATCACTCCATCCTCCTCTCCTGCCTTGCTGACCTTGGAATCTCTGGGACTGCTCTCACCTGGTTCTCCTCCTACCTCAGTGACCGGTCCTACCAAGTGACATGGCGAGGCTCCTCATCCACCCCTCAACCTCTCCTCATAGGCGTACCCCAAGGCTCTGTCCTGGGCCCACTCCTGTTCTCTCTCTACACTCGCTCCCTGGGCCCCCTCATCGCATCCCATGGTTTCTCCTCCCACTTCTACGCTGATGATACCCAGATCTTACTGTCTTTTCCCTCTTCCGACCCTCTCATACCCTCTCGCATCTCTTCCTGCTTGTCCGCTATTTCTCCCTGGATGCACTCGCACCACCTCAAGCCCAACCTCTCCAAATCGGATGTCCTGTTTTTCCCTCCACTCTTCCTCACCTTCTGCTGACCTCCCCATCTCGATCCCCTTGGAATCCACCACACTCTCTCCTTCTTCCGCTAAAAACCTAGGAGTCACCCTCGATCCTGCGCTCTCCTACACCCAGCACATCACCACGCTGACATGCACCTGCAGATTTTTCCTGAGCAACATACGCAAGATCCGTTCCTTCCTCACCGACTACTCGACTCAGCTGCTCGTCCAGTCCCTGGTCCTCTCCCGCCTGGACTACTGCAACTCCCTCCTGGCCGGCCTGCCTGCAACTACTACCTGCCTGCTCCAGCTCATCCAGAACTCTGCGGCTCGTTTGGTATTCTGTCTGCCATGATTCGCACACGCTACCCCACTGCTCCGCTCCCTCCACTGGCTCCCGATACCGGCACGCATTCAGTTCAAGACATTGACCCTACCGCTGTCTCGACCACACTGCACCAAGCTACCTTCAGACACTCGTCTCTCCATACATCCCCTCCAGTGCCAGAAGACTAACTCTACCTCCTCTCCACTCTCCTTCCTCCAGAGCCCACTCCTTCTCATCCCTGGCCCCTAAATGGTGGAACGACCTGCCCATCGAAATCAAAATGGCAGAGTCCTTGACCTCATTCCGGTGCTTACTCGAGACTCATCTTTTCTGAAAGTACTTGTAATATTAGTCTTTTTATCCCTGATAGATAGCACTTCACAGTTTTATTATGCCCCTTGTGCTATTGATTTGTTTTCCTCCTTGTTCCCTTTCCCGTTGCCCTTGACTGTGACCCTACATCTTGACAGTACTTAGCTTTCACCATCCAGGATGTAGGACCTCACTTACTGTACTTACCTGTGTAAATTGGAAGTTGTAAAATGTATTTTGTATTACTATGTTTTAGTTAACTTGAATTTGTAGTGATTGCCTTGTACTTAACTGTATTTTTGCACTTTGTTTTGCACTTATGTTGTAAGTCACCCTGTGCCAAGAAATAAAAATAATAATAATTTTAAAAAATGACATTTAGGCAAAAGAACTCAAATTAGATCCCAGTAATGGAACAGCATCTTTGTGGGTCAAACTATTGAATAAAAGATCCAGAGGATGACAGTGGTAGGTGTGTTACAGATCACCCAACTCAGATATTCAGCAAGATGTTGCATTGTACAATGTAATCAGGACTGCATATAGCAAGGATGTGGGTGTTATAATGGGGGATTTCAATTTAACAAACATAGACAGGGAAAGACCATTTGGGACTACAGAATCAGAAATAGAAATGGTTGAGATGGTAAATGACTGCTTTCTAACTCAATTTGTCAGGGAACCAACCAGGGAGAGTCCATGCATTGACTTGATATTTTCAAATGACCAAAACAGAGTTAGAGGGACACTAGTTAGAGAACCAATGGCAAACTGTGATCACAATATGGTTAGCTTTGAGACATTCTTTCAAAAAACAAGGACCAAGTCCTTGTAAGGTCAATAAAGGAGGAAGTGAAACCGATGTGGCAAATGTTCTAAATGAGTATTTCACACAGGTTTTTACAAAGGAACAAACAGACAACATGCCACAGGTTAACAATCAGTCCAGGCAAACCCTAAGAGAGATCAGGATAAATGAGGAGAAGATACTAAAGGGTCTAGCAGAATTAAAAACAAACAAATCACCTGGGGCCAGATGGCACATTTCCAAGAGTAATTAAAGAAATTAGGGAAATTATTTTTAGGCCGCTAACTCAAATATTCCAAATGACACTTAGAACAGGGGATGTGCCCACTGACTGGAAGACCGCAAATGTCATACCAATCCACATGAAAGGGGACAAAACTGAGCCAGGAAATTACAGACCAATCAGTCTCACCTGCATCACCTGAAAAAATGATTAGACAGAAAATAGAGGAGCATCTTAATGAAAACCATATTCTTGGAGATAGTCAACATGGGTTTAGAAGAGGAAGATCATGTCTTACTAATTTATTTGAATGTTTTGAACATGCAATTGCAGCTGTAGATCACATGAATGCATATATGATATACACTCACCTAAAGGATTATTATGAACACCATACTAATACTGTGTTTGACACCGTTTCGCCTTCAGAACTGCCTTAATTCTACGTGGCATTGATTCAACAAGGTGCTGAAAGCATTCTTTAGAAATGTTGGCCCATATTGATAGGATAGCATCTTGCAGTTGATGGAGATTTGTGGGATGCACATCCAGGGCACGAAGCTCCCGTTCCACCACATCCCAAAGATGTTCTCTTGGGTTGAGATCTGGTGACTGTGGGGGCCAGTTTAGTACAGTGAACTCATTGTCATGTTCAAGAAACCAATTTGAAATGATTCGACCTTTGTGACATGGTGCATTATCCTGCTGGAAGTAGCCATCAGAGGATGGGTACATGGTGGTCATAAAGGGATGGACATGGTCAGAAACAATGCTCAGGTAGGCCGTGGTATTTAAACGATGCCCAATTGGCACTAAGGGGCCTAAAGTGTGCCAAGAAAACATCACCCACACCATTACACCACCACCACCAGCCTGCACAGTGGTAACAAGGCATGATAGATCCATGTTCTCATTCTGTTTACGCCAAATTCTGACTCTACCATCTGAATGTCTCAACAGAAATCGAGACTCATCAGACCACGCAACATTTTTCCAGTCTTCGAGTGTCCAATTTTGGTGAGCTTGTGCAAATTGTAGCCTCTTTTTCCTATTTGTAGTGGAGATGAGTGGTACCCGGTGGGGTCTTCTGCTGTTCCGCCTCAAGGTTGTACGTGTTGTGGCTTCACAAATGCTTTGCTGCATACCTCGGTTGTAACGAGTGGTTATTTCAGTCAAAGTTGCTCTTCTATCAGCTTGAATCAGTCGGCCCATTCTCCTCTGACCTCTAGCATCAACAAGGCATTTTCAACTCTACAGCAAAGACCAAGCGACTCTGCACAGCTGAGTATATAACATGTCACCAGAAGTTTTTTTTATGAGAGAGGACAAAGTCGTGCCCCCGTGTTGCATCGTTAACATTAAGCAGGAAGTAAAGCACTCGTGGTGGCACTCGATCTCAGTTTGAAATGACTTTCAATTGAAAGCAATAATCCAGCTCTACAGATTGAGGAGTTTCATTGCCGTTTTACCACTGTTCATCTTAATATATGTATTTTAATAACATGTATTCGTGTGTTGTTAATCACATTATATTTTTAGTTTCACTTTCGGTTTCTTTCTCGCTTGTCTTCCCGGTTTCTCTACAGTTTAAACAATGCCTCAGTATAAACAAATCTCAGTTCACAGTATTTGTATCTGCATGCAGAAATGTGTGTGTGTTTAAACTAATTTACATTATAATACTGTTGCAAGTGACTGATAGTGACTGAGTCTTTTGTTGATACGATGTACATGCCAAAGACCGTGTATGTCCGTTTTTTCGAGCGTAGCTCGCACAGTACACGTCTTACATTCACCCGTTCAACTCTATTGAATAGAGCCAGCGATTCTACACGGTTCAGTGTATAACATGTCACCATAAGTTATGATTTCACTGAGAGAGAAGAGGACAAAGTTATGCACCCCCCGTGTTGCATCGGTAACATTATATAAACAGAAGTAAAGCCCTCGTGATCTCAGATTGAAATTACTTTCATTTGAAAGCAATAATCCACCACTACAACAGATTCAGCAACGTCACTGCTATTTTACCACTGTTGATTTTCATGTATTATTTTATAAAACGTGTATGTATGTTTCATGTGAATCACATTTAATCCTATTGTTTAGTTTCACTTTCGGTTTCTCTTGCTTCTCTTCACATTTTCTCTACAGTTGAAATAATCCCTAAGTATAAACACATCTCAATTAACACAATTTGTATTTGCAGGCATAAGTTTCTGTGTGTTTAAAGTAATCGTTTCCACTCTAATATTGTTGCAAGTGACTGATAGTGTTTTGTTGTTACGATGTACAATGCCAAAGATGGCCGCTTCGTTTTTTTTTTTTTATCTCAGTGGTGTTTGTGGTATATGCTGCTACCAGTGGTGACAGTGTGCCATTGCAGGCTTAAAATTGAACAAAATGTACAGTAAGTCTAAATATTTTGTTCATTACTGCCTGCTATGTTTCTTCATGTAGGAACATTTCTTTTAGAATATGTGTAGAACACAGTCCAAAGACACCGTATACCAAAACACACATCAGCCAGTTTAAGGGTTTATGAGAAATCGAGGCTGAAGTGTTTTCAGCATAATCCAACATGGTGGCCACACCGTTTGACTTTTTTGGAAATAGCCAAATCAAGTACTAACATAAGAACACTATCTACAATACGTCTCATGGCTCAACTCTTTACCGTTCCTGATAAAAAGATGTTTGAAAACTGTAATTTTCTGTTTGGACTACAAACAAGATGGCTTCCAAACCATGTTACATTATGCCGCCATTCTGGTGACTTTTTAACCAGTGGTTTAAATGTCATAGGCATGTGAACATATTGTCGGGTTCGTCATAATCCAAATGGTGAATCCAGGTGTGGGGCTGAGAGAACAAGAGGAAGGCAACACAAAGGCAACCGAGTTAGACGGGGAAATCCAGGAATCGTAGTCAAAAGGTAGCGAGAGGTCAATCAATCAGGCAAACTGGGTCCCCGGAGGAGAATCCGAAATCAGGAACGAGAGAACAAAGCAAGGTCAGGAATATGGTAAAGCTAAAGAAGATGAAAGGCTCAGAAATGCTGTGTAGACGCTGGCAAGACTTCGCGAAGAGTTCTGGGAGAAGTGGGATATATAAAGAGGGGTTAATGAAGGGGAATACGAGGAACAGGTGAGACAATTGAAACAATTAAGAGAGAAATCAGGGGAAGATTATTTTGAATAACTGGGGTACGGGAGACATCTAGTGGCGAAGATCATACTGCAGGCCTGACATTCTGGTGAAAGGGAAGACAAAATCAGTATAATATTATTATTATTATTATTATTATTATTATTATTATTATTAACTAGAAGTTGCATGCAACTTTTAAGGCTTCCATGTTGTATCAGTAGGTTTCAGATTTGAGCAGGTATTTGTAGTTTAAATGCATGTGTTATTAAATGTGTAATTTACAATTCTAATCCAATGTAGTATAGAATTGAGGTTTTCAATCTTTTGTCACTTGAAGTGTGTATTTCAATGTCAGCGGACTTTTATTTCAATTTTCTCATTGCTTGCTTCAATGATGTAAGGTACCATTGTATTTTTCACTTAATTCTAGCATATATGTGAAGTTTTCATTATTGTGTTATTCAAGATGCAGAATGCAATTCCCAAGTTTGGCCACATGATGGAGGTAGAGGTCTACATAAGGAATGTCATGATGTGGCTGACATGTGAAGCTTTCATTTTGGTTGGTGTACAGCAGCCAGGTTTTGTGTCCTATCAACTTGGCTTCATCAGCTTTGACAGATCTTTGTACTAGTTTAATCACTGACAATGTAAGTACATTAGGCTATAGTTCTGAATATATTTGCTGTCATAAGTGATAGTCATAAGTCAATTTGGTGAGATTTTGAATTTTGCTGGTTTTCTGGGGTCAATTTCATGCTTTTATAAATACGTGTATTTTGTATTCGTGCACAGTCATTTTCTTGTGGCTGCCAAGTTGTTGCACACAGTCTCTTGTCTCTTACAGACGTGAAATATAGTAGTGTCTATGTAATACATGCAAAGTTTCAGGGCACTGGGCTTTAGAGTTCTGGAATAGTAGCTGTTTTCGTATTCGCAAGTGGACACATGTTAAATCCAACATTGCGGCTTAACTGTGTACCTCACAAACGTAATTATCAGGTTTTATGCTCAATGCACAGACATAGACATAGGTGCTGAGTTTCATGTGCATACTGCATTCCAGTGTAGAGGTAATGTGATACTTGTCGGAAGCGACGCATACGTTTTTTTTCATTGGCCCACAGCACAGCATGTTTTTCCGTGGGGCAACTAGCCTTTAACACCCCTGGTAGGACTCTGTACTAGTGTCATGCATGCCAATTTGTGTCACAGTGGGTATTAGTGGCATCAAAGGCACCAAAGCTGTTATCAGAGAATGCTACATGGCGGACAAAGCGTGTGCCCGGGGAACTTCTTATGAACAAGCGTAATAGTGGGGCATAAGGTATGCATGTGCATGAAGTGGCATATGCATGTGTCATTAGGTTTTGGAGAAGAAGATTTCTGTTGCATTTCTGTTGACTCCTATCACAATATTTAGCAACACCATGACACCAGCATGTGCAGTTTTCACTGCATTTGTAGGTATAAGTGGTTTCTACAACACTTGTGAGTTTTCATGCATGTATGAGCATTTTATGGACATTTGAAAGTTTCAAGGTTTCTGCATTGAAGATGCAGAGTGCAATTTCCAAGTTTGTCCACAAGATCGAGGTAGAGGTCAACATAACGAATGTCAGTATAAGGTTGAAGCTGTCATTTTCATTGGTGCACAGCAGCCATGTTTTTTGTCCAATCAACTTGGCTTTTTCAACTCTGACAGTGTTAATCACTGATATTTTAAGCACTGTGCATGGAAGCCTAATAATAAAAATCCTAACAGAAACAATAGGCTTCCAGCGCTTCATCAGGCCATATCGCCCAGCCCTAGGATAGACCAGTTTCCACCCCATTTGCCTCTGCCCCTGTATCACCTGTGGTGAGTCCAGAGACTTCCTAGTGGTCATACAGCATGCTTTCAACCGCCTATATATTAACTGCCTGGGTATTCCATCTCACTGCCTTCCATGAGCCCTTGCCCTGCTTCACTCCAGTTAGAAGCAACTCCTCTTATCAACACCCTCTGTTTCCTATACATCAACCAGTTCATAATCCATCTACTTACATTACCCTGAATGCCTACAGCTTTCAATTTGAGGATCAGTCTTAGGTGTGGAACCTTATCAAAAGCTTTTTGAAAATCTAAGTATATCATATCATATGCTTTCACTCTGCATTAGTTTTAGCTCTATGAGCTATGTTTCTTTCTATTTCCCTCTTTGCTTTCCTGATCCCTTTCTTAAGATCTCTTTGCAGTTCAATATATTCTCTGTATTTTGTTTCGTCTCTATCCCTTTTGTCTGCACTATACAACATTTTCTTTCTTCGTATTTTTTTGCACACTTCTATTATTCTATTCTATTCCAATGTTTTTTGGTAATCAATTTGCTAAATTTTGGTACAAATTTCTCCTGAGCCTCAAGTAGTATATTCTTAAAATATAACCATCCATTTTCAACTGAATCTGTATCCAGTATGCTCCAGTCTAAGTGCCGCCTCATACCTTCAAGGTTTGCTTTTCTAAAATTGTAGACCATTGTTTTAGAATTGGTCCATGTTTTTTGAAAGAATGCCTCAAAGCTAACCATATTGTGATCACAGTTTGCCATTGGTTCTCTAACTAGTGTCCCTCTGACTATATCCTGGTCATTTGAAAATATCAAGTCAATGCATGCGCTCTCTGTAGTTGGTTCCCTGACAACTTGAGTTAGAAAGCTGTCATTTACCATCTCAACCATTTCTATTTCTGCTTCTGTAGTCTCAACTTGGCTTTCCTAGTCTATGTTTGGGAAATTGAAATCCCCCATTATAACAGCCACATCCTTGCTACATGCAGTCCTGATTACATTGTACAATGTAACAACTTTCTGAATATCTGAATTAGGTGGTCTGTAACACACTCCTACCACTAATCCTCCGGGTCTTTAATTCAAAAGTTCAACATACAAAGGATCTAATTTCAGTTATTCTGCCTCAATGTCATTTTTGACATATAGTGCTACCCCACCACCTTTGATTTTGCCTGTCCCTCCTAAACTCTGTGTATCCTTTCAACTTGTACTCATCCCCATCATTTTCTGTAAGCCATGTTTCTGTCAATCCTACAACATCATAGTGCTGTAGTGGTAGGGACTACAGTTCCCATGAGGCTGTGTGTGTAACTTCCAGAGTGCTAAGTAAAGACTGTCTGTAGTATAATCACGGCATGCTGTCTCCTGTTTTATACCTGTTTAAACACACGTCAGCACTGTGGCTTCTAGGTCTAATATCTTGTTATTGAGAAATACAGGATTAATGGATACAGACCCATGGTCCACGAAAATTGATAAAGCCATTATAGAAATGATTGCCACTGTGGAAGTAAAGTTAGAAATTCCCATCACAAATGGTTTACTTCATGTATACTTAAGAAAGATAAGGTTAAGTCAACAGCCAGGCCAGAAGGTAGTTTGACCCCTGTTTGTTATTTTCGATGACAAACAGTATGATTTCAGTGTCTGCTCCATAATCCTTGTATTGACCCATGGACTCTGTCCTTTAATAATATATTCTGCTTAGCAAACTTTTAAGATAACATAGTAATGACTTATTAATAGTAACCAGATCTTTGTTTTCTGTGTATAAAAAGCTCTGACTTTTAACATGAAAGCAGAGCAGCTTTGGGATCTTCTTGATTCACTTGCTGTTCTCCACGCTGCGTGTATTAAAGGCATTATAATGAACGTTCCCCCTGATTGAAGATGATTGTTCTTCCACACCACTGACAACCAACCATTTTCATCGGTTTCAGATATTTGCTTTAAACGGCTTATGGTTCTCGCTGAACCCAGGTACCAGATAAAAGATTAAGAATTCTCTTGCACAAAAATGGTTGTGACAAAAGTGAAGAGTCTGGTGACACAAGAGGAAGTTCCAGACGTGGCCTTCACAACTGACTGCTGGTCTGGAACAACAGAGTCCCTGATGAGCCTAACCAGAAAGCAAGTGGTACTGAATGTCAAGACCATGACTGGATCACACACAGCTGACTACATTCGAGAGACATTCTTAACCATGTTGGAGAATTGGGAAATCAACACAGACCGTATAGTGCTCGTCCTCAGAGATGCTGGAGCAAACATGATAAAAGGCATGAGACTGGCTGAGCTTCCTGACTTCAGCTGCAGTGCTCACACGCTACAACTTGTAGTCAATGATGGCCTCTCCAGTCAGAGAGCTGTGCTTTGAAGAGCTGTGCAACTCACTCTACTGGCCAAACAGAGGCTGTGGGCCGTTCAGGAGGAGTTGTGTGTCCCACTCACAGCATCATTCAAGCAGTCCAAACCTGCTGGAATTCAACACTACACATGCAGCAGAGAATGTACGAGCAGAGGTGGCCACTGAATGTGTATGCTAGTGTACACGGCCACAACTCTAATCTGATTGAGACTCTGGCACCCGTGGAAGAAGTGATACTGGAGATGAGCCACTCTGAGTCTTCAGCAGTGTGCATTATCCCCAGTGTCTCTGTTCTGAAGTTGATTCTACAAGCAGAGGGTCCATCTACAGGAGGTATCAAAACTCTACGCATGACCATGTTTGACAGCCTCCAAAGCAAAGGAAACAATGGTTCTGGTCCTAGCAACTGCCTTTGATCACTGCTACAAGGGCCATGCCTTTGCCTCTGTGGAGACACTCCACAAAGTAAAATACTGTTTTAATGGGAAGTATTTTACATTACCGATAAAAAACATACAAAATTGTAATACTTATGATTAAAATTTGTTAAAAGAAACAGCTCTAAAATCACTTAAAACTTTTTAAAATCTTAATGTGATTAAAAAAATAATAATTTACCAAATCAACTTAAAACAAACGTGCAATAAATCAATCAAAACAATGAACTTCTGATTAAAGGGCAAAACTGCCAAATGAAACACAATTAAACAAAATGGTCAAATGCATTGAAATTAACTGAAAATGCAACAGATAAATCATAAAACAAATAAAACAATGAAAATAAAAACAAAAACAAAACAATCTGATGCATTTAAAATTAAAATCAAAACAGTCAATGCATTTGACAAAGAAAAAAAAAAAAAAAAAAAAAAAAAACAAGTGGATTTAAAATCAAAATTTCATTAAAAGCAATTAAAATTAATTTTTAAAAGACAATGATTAATCAGTAAAAGAATAAAAGATCTCAGACTCAGGCTCTAGCAGGGGGAGATGGCCGTCCCCGGAGGTGGGGTCCCATCACGGGATCCTAAGCTCCCCAGATCTCGAAGATGCCAGTTCTTGAAGGCTTCCTCCTTGCCCCTCTGATGGACCTGCAGATTGACGTAGTCCCTAACTAGGACCATGCCAACTGGGTCCATCTCCTGCTTGTTAAACAAACCCTCCCAAAGGGCCTGTTTCACTGCACATACGACATGCCACCAGCACCTCAAGGTTGAAGATGTCAGTCCCTTGGCCGGTCCATAAAGGATCTGCTGGGCGGTCGCCCACACAGGAACGGCAAACCTGCGGAGGAACGGGAAAAACAGGAGCCAGACCCTGCGAGCGGAGGGGCAATACCTAAAGATATGAGCCTCTGTCTCCCTTCCCAGGCAACCCTTGTAGGGGCAGGTGTCAAAAAGGGCCAAGCCCCTTCTGTACATGAACACTCGGGTGGGGAAACACCGACTCACAGCCATCCATGAGACATCTTTCTGCGTGTTTGTGAGGCAAACGTGCGTAGCGTTAGCCCAGATAAACCGTCAGGTTTCGGGAGGGAAATCTTCTATTCGGCTGGTCTCCTGGGTAGATCTCATCTGACTAAAGATGGACCAGCGTCTGGGGGGAAGATCATACCAACATAGAGAAGAATCGGGAAGAGGATGGCCTTTACGACCAGCACCTTACCAGCCATCGTCAAGGTCCTTGTGCTCCAGCCGTGGATTTTTCTTTGGACCTTGGATAAGGCTTCCTCCCAGGTCCGGGTGCCCGTGTTGGTCCCGTCGATCGTGATCCCCAGAATCTTGATGGACGGCTTCACAGGGAACATGGTCGGTGGGCCCCAGCCGACAGGCCATGCCTTGTAGAGGTAGACCTCGCTCTTGGCCTTATTGACAGCGGCCCCCGTCGCCCTGCAGAAGCCGTCCAGCAGTTCCTCAACCCTGGCCACGGACAGCGCTTCTGTGAAGACCACAGCCACGTCGTCCATATAGGCCAGGGCTTTCAGTTGCTCTCCGCCGTAACCCGGGAGATGGAAACCTGTCACCCGGACGTCCCGGCGGATCACCTGCATGAATGGCTCCAAACAAAGGACGTACAGCAGGGCCGTCAGGGGACAACCCTGCCGGACCCCCGACCTGACCGGGAATGGTTCGGTCAAGTGGCGGTTCATGAGGACCCTGCTGCTTAGGCCGCTGTAAATGATCTTGACCCATTTCCTCAGGCCAAGAGCGAGACCCATCTTCTCCATAACTAGCTGCAGGTATTCGTGGCCCACTCTATCGAAGACCTTCTCCTGGTCCAAGCTAATAAGGACCAGGGGAAGCCTTCTCTCGTTCAAGTAAGCCACGACATCCCTGAGCAGCATGGCGTTGTCGTCCACCGATCTCCCCCGGACACCACAGACCTGGTCGGGACCCACGACTTGAGGGAGTGGCCGCTGCAGCCGGAGCGTAAGTGCTTTGGTCAGTATCTTGTAGTCGGTGCACAGGAGGCTGACTGGCCACCAGTTCTTCAGATCCTTCGGTTCTCCCTTCTTATGAAGAAGAGAGAGATTGCTCTTCCTCATAGAAGGGGCCAGTCTACCCTCTCTGTACACCGACACCAAGACCTGTGCCAGATCTTCCCTAAGCACCTCCCAAAAGATCTTATAGAATTCAGCAGGGATCCCATCGGGGTCCTCCACTCCTTGAGGCTTCTGCTAAAGTTCTTAATAACATGAGGGTCATCAAGCAGAGAGGTGTTGAGCTTCCAGACCCCAGGCCCCGACTCCCATGTGCTCGGGATGAGCACTTCTGTCGTCAGGAGCCTGTGGTCTGAAAAGAAGGCTGCCTCCGAAGACATGGCGGTCCTCTCGAGTGGCTTACTGAGGAGGACGAGCTCTATCCTGGAGAAGGAGGAGCCAGAAGAACTCACCCAGGTGAATAAGGGGACCAGGTCCCGACCTGCTGAATCTATCATTGCGGGGCTTACTCCAGGCTACATCCCTCAGAGCACAGTTGAAATCACCTGAAATGATAACTGGTAAGGTGCCGATCAGGAGCGGGCGTAGCTGAGGGAAAAAGAGGACTCTCTCTCTCTGGCTGGTTGGGGCATAGACGTTGACCAGCCTCAATACAGCCCCATTGAATTTAAAGTCGAGGCTGGCCAACCTGCCCGCCTCTATCACCCTCTTTTCTCACTTCTATGAAGGGGTTCTTCAGGAGTACGGCAATTCTGTCCGCTCGGGACACATTGGACCAGAACGATTCACCTAGGGTCCAAGTGTCCCGGAGATCTTTATATTCCTTTTGGAACGGGATGCCGCACTCCTGTAAACAGATAATCTCCGCCTTCCTTCCAGCCAGAGAGTTTAAAACATCGTCCCTCTTTTTCACCTCAGCAATGCTCCTCACGTTTATAGATACAGTTACTAAGGCCATAGTGGCAGTGAGGGCAATTACCCGTTCCATAACAATCATGTAAAGAAACCTTCCTCTTCCCCACTTCTCTCTTCTCCCTCACCTAGAATCTCTCACACCCATCATTTCAACCATTTGCCTCACCGCTTGATCCTCTAGGAAGACAATGGGGGGGGCTCGGGTCCCGCCACCAGGTAAGGGGCAAGTGGAGAAGGCCCACAACTCTCCCCTCCGGACTTGGAGAGGGGTGTATAGAACTGAGGGGGAGAGGTCTCTGATGCGGGGGAGGAGCTGACGGGGGGGGGGGGGGGGAGAGCTAGCTGAATTTACCCTTTTGCTCTTCACACTGCCCCTACCCACGCTCCACGGGCCATGCTGTGCGTTCCTACTTGGGAAAGGGTCCAGAGGCTCTCAATCTGGAGGTCGGGCAAGTCCACCTAGCTGTGGAGCTGCTTCCACCTCCGGGGCTCATGCAGGGAGCGGGCCTTGCGGGGAGAAGTCCGGGCCCTGGCTGCAGGAGGGCTCCCTCAGGGACGTTCGCCGATCGGCCTGGTCTGTCCCTGGGATCTGAGGCCTCTCCTGCATCCTGGCTGGTGTCGTCAGCGAGGAGCAGTCCTGGTCAGGCCGGGCTCTGGGTAGATGGTCAGCCGGGCTTCTGGTTGGGACCCACTCTGTGAGGAGTCCGCCGACTCCTCTGGCTAGGTCCCTTGTCGGTCCTGGTCCATCCCGATCTCTTCTTGCCTCGGCCTCCGGACCGCTCCAAGGACCCAGGACTCTGCAGCTCTGTCAACCAGAATCTCCCGTCTCATCTGGTCTGGCCTGGTGGAACAGCTCCCTGCAAAACAGAAAAAGAAAGACTGTCAGTACAGTACAATGCCCCCTGCTGGACAAAGGTTTCACTCACAATGAAGGGAAACCCGAATCCGAGACACTCCACTAAAGGTGGAAGCTGCTGGCTAGGTCAGGGAAACAGATCTGCCAGCCCCTCAAGAATGACCTGATAATGAGCAGGGCTCGGATCCAGATCCTATGAAGCAGTGAGTCAAGGTTGATCAGCCCTCCCTGGTGCACACCCAGGCTCCCTGGGAACTCTGATACCATTTAAGTCCAGGAAATTATATATATTTAAAAAAAATGTACACATAAGAAAATAACAAGTACTGATCAGGAATCAAACCTATACCACCAGGTTCACAGTGCTACTCCCTAACCACTGTGCCAACTGATATACATTTTTAACATGAAACTTATTTTAAGTAGCCTTCAGCTGTCACTGCCAGCTGTTGTGACTAATTGTATAAAATTTAATTATTGGGGTTATAGTCTCAAATGAATGTATCAATTAAAAACATACATTATAATAAATAATACAAAATAGTTGTATGTGTGTGTATATTTATACACCGATCAGCCATAACATTATGACCACCTGCCTAATATTGTGTAGGTCCCCCTTTTGCCACTAGACCTCTGAAGGTGTGCTGTGGTATCTGGAACCAAGACGTTAGCAGCAGATCCTTTAAGTCCTGTAAGTTGCGAGGTGGGGCCTCCATTGATCGGACTTGTTTGTCCAGCACATCCCACAAATGCTCGATTGGATTGAGATCTGGGGAATTTGGAGGCCAAGTCAACACCTTGAACTCGTGATTCATCAGACCAGGCCACCTTCTTCCATTGCTCCGTGGTCCAGTTCTGATGCTCACGTGCCCATTGTAGGCGCTTTCGGCAGTGGACAGGGGTCAGCATGGGTACCTTGACTGGTCTGCGGCTACGCAGCCCCATACGCAAAAAACTGCGATGCACTGTGTGTTCTGACACCTTTCTATCAGAACCAGCATTAACCTTTTCAGCAATTTGAGCTACAGTAGCTCATCTGTTGGATCAGACCACACGGGCCAGCCTTCGCTCCCCACACGTGCATCAATGAGCCTTGGCCGCCCATGACCCTGTCACCAGTTCATTTTTCCTTCCTTGGACCACTTTTGATATGTACTGACCACTGCAGACCAGGAACACCCCACAAGAGCTGCAGTTTTGGAGATGCTCTGACCCAGTTGTCTAGCCATCACAATTTGGCCCTTGTCAAAGTCGCTCAGATCCTTACGCTTGCCCATTTTTCCTGCTTCTAACACATCAACTTTGAGGACAAAATGTTCACTTGCCTAATATATCCCACCCACTGACATAATGTATTGGCTGATCGGTGTGTATATATATACACTCACCTAAAGGATTAATAGGAACACCTGTTCAATTTCTCATTAATGCAATTATCTAACCAACCAATCACATGGCAATTGCTTCAATGCATTTAGGGGTGTGGTCCTGGTCAAGACAATCTCCTGAACTCCAAACTGAATGTCTGAATGGGAAAGAAAGGTGATTTAAGCAATTTTGAGCGTGGCATGGTTGTTGGTGCCAGACGGGCCGGTCTGAGTATTTCACAATCTGTTCAGTTACTGGGATTTTCACGCACAACCATTTCTAGGGTTTACAAAGAATGGTGTGAAAAGGGAAAAACATCCAGTATGCGGCAGTCCTGTGGGCGAAAATGCCTTGTTGATGCTAGAGGTCAGAGGAGAATGGGCCAACTGATTCAAGCTGATAGAAGAGCAACTTTGACTGAAATAACCACTCGTTACAACCGAGGTATGCAGCAAAGCATTTGTGAAGCCACAACACGTACAACCTTGAGGCGGATGGGCTACAACAGCAGAAGACCCCACCGGGTACCACTCATCTCCACTACAAATAGGAAAAAGAGGCTACAATTTGCACAAGCTCACCAAAATTGGACAGTTGAAGACTGGAAAAATGTTGCCTGGTCTGATGAGTCTCGATTTCTGTTGAGACATTCAGATGGTAGAGTCAGAATTTGGCGTAAACAGAATGAGAACATGGATCCATCATGCCTTGTTACCACTGTGCAGGCTGGTGGTGGTGGTGTAATGGTGTGGGGGATGTTTTCTTGGCACACTTTAGGCCCCTTAGTGCCAATTGGGCATCGTTTAAATGCCACGGCCTACCTGAGCATTGTTTCTGACCATGTCCATCCCTTTATGACCACCATGTACCCATCCTCTGATGGCTACTTCCAGCAGGATAATGCACCATGTCACAAAGGTCGAATCATTTCAAATTGGTTTCTTGAACATGACAATGAGTTCACTGTACTAAACTGGCCCCCACAGTCACCAGATCTCAACCCAATAGAGCATCTTTGGGATGTGGTGGAACGGGAGCTTCGTGCCCTGGATGTGCATCCCACAAATCTCCATCAACTGCAAGATGCTATCCTATCAATATGGGCCAACATTTCTAAAGAATGCTTTCAGCACCTTGTTGAATCAATACCACGTAGAATTAAGGCAATTCTGAAGGCGAAAGGGGGTCAAACACAGTATTAGTATGGTGTTCCTAATAATCCTTTAGGTGAGTGTATAGTGCAGTATTAAAAAACATCCCCCTCCATTCTTCCCCCAATCAGCAACACTGATTTTAAAAGCATATATGAATAGAAACTAGAATTCGTACTGTTATTTCTCTCTTATTGTCTACCTACAGTTGTGGTTGAAAGCATTCCTTTGAAACAATGTAAATTGGGGATGCATTAGGTTGAAAAAATAGTGTTCATATAACTATGCTTATTTACCAATGCTATTATTTCTGAGTGTGTTGAACTCTTGAAACCCAGAGAAAACTGTAAAGACTTGTATTTAAGAGTTAAAAGAGACTCCTTTAATTTATTGTAAACATTTAGACATACCCTGTCTGAACCAAGGAATCAACTGTAATCTTTACAGTTTTGTCTGTAACTGTAGATTTATTTATTTTATATTTTGTAATTTAAGACATTTAATACTTCCTAAAGATCAATGCTTTTATAATTGAGGGCCACAGTTAAAGCTAGGGTGTGTAATCCAGAGAGGTTAGCAGTTAGCAAGCTATCTTTGAAAGCATAGAGCCCACCCTCGCTTCAGAGGTGTCTCCAAAGCCACACCCTGTCACACACAGAGCAGAGTCTAAGCGCCACTACATGAGCCAAATATTTCATTACATGTAATTACCTGTCCAAAATTAAAACAGCAACCATGGCGTCATTTTTCAGACACTTTGAGTCCTGCAGTTGCCTCCAACATGGAAAAGCAACGCCAATGTTAATTCTGCTTTTAGCACGCTCTTGATCCAGACGTTTTTTCGTTGTAGAAGTTTCTAACACAGTCTTTCTTTTCTTGGTTCCTTTTACTGGTGGTTCAGGAGGAACATAAGACAGCTGCGGGTTCGCCTTCCATTCTCGCGTTTGCTCTGCACAGCGTCAAGGAACCCGCCCTGATGACGTGTGATTGTCTGCACGAACAAGTTGCGTGGCGGTATGCAAATATAGATTGACAGACAGGAAGGACATCCTATTATTGCATTCAGACTGAATGCAATGATTGTTCGATCATATTTTAGTCCTGTCCCTTCCACAGAAGATATATATTTATTTTTTTTACATTTAGACCACTTAAATTATTGATTGCTATTAGGATGTGAAGAGACTTTCAACCAGTATAACAAAACATGTTTCTGGAAAAGATTGCACACCCTAGCTGTAAGCCAATTGTACAGGTCATAAGTAATTTCTCCATTTAGAGTTGGTTAAGAGTTTAATCCACCTAACTAAAGGTCTTCAGTTTCCTAATTAAGATTTCAAGGTTCAATGAAAACTAAGAAGACCTTGTAGCATTGAGTGCTGGAATTAAAAAACAAAACAAAAAAACAACTACATCACCTCAGACTAAGGGCTTGATTAAAGCAAAACTATATGTGCTGTGAATTTTTTGTAGAAGCATTATCAGTACGAAATCAAATCATTCTTGCACAGCTAAGTGTTCCTGGTATTAAAGATGAAGTGATAAAAGCATACAAGTTATAGGTATTTTACCTATATCCGTGCTTGTAATCAAAGCCAACAGGGGGTAGCAAGGTAGAAAAATAAGGATACTGTCTTACCTCTGTGGCTTCTGTTGTAGTACCAGTTGAAGAAACATACAGCCACAGAGGTAAGACAATATATCTTCAGATCAATGCATGTTTTATAAATTACAGTGATTATTGCTGTGATTTTTCTTCTGGTTTTAAATCACATGAAAACCAGCTGTGTTAAAAAAAATCTGTCCTCCATTACTGGGTTTTGAGAAATGCCAACTGTCAGTTGTGGTTGGGAAAATAACTACCCCAATTGGAAATCTATGGTGGCCATTTCTAAACGAAAGTGATTTGATGAAGGAACCACAGATTCAGCTAATAAAAGATAAATCAATATAAACTATAATCAATAAAGATTAATTATGTAGAAAGTATGACTGAGTACAACAAGCAGAGGTGAGAAAGAGAAAGCTACATTGACTCCACATATTCACAGTAATGGACTAAAGCAAAAGTGTTACATTTGCCTGAGCAAATTCTACTTTCACATAACAGCCTTAATTTAACTGGGAATGGGGGTTTATATAGAACGAGACAATGGCTCAATACATAACTTATTTTTTAACACAACATGAACTCAAGGACAATCTGGGATTGCAAAGCAGACTGTACACTATTTTAGGTACATTTTTTATCAGAAAATATGAGTCACCACATTGGGGGAAATGCAATAAAAATTCTTAGCATGTAAATATTGCGTTAGGGGAAAAGATTAACAGTCTATAGTTCCCCTTTCATGTTTTTTTTATATATTTACTCACCTCCATGTATTTTTAAGGCTTTCCACACAAGTTAATATAAAATCGAGTGTTACAAATATTTTTAAATAAAACTGAATTAATGCATGGATCATGGACAGTGACAATTTTAAACACTCTTGTTAGTCATTCAGCAATTTCAATTGAGTAAATGTTCAGGAGTCTCTGAAAAGATCATTGATGAATAATAAACAAATAACACATATTCAATTCATTCATCAGAGAATAACAGGGTGTGAAAACCGTTAACTACAACTCTATATTTTAAGGAAATGTTGGAAAAAAAAGAAAATGTTTCTTTTAGATGGAAGAATAATACAGGACATAAATTGTCATAAATTGTAGAACGAAATTTGATTTTAATTCACAAACTCATCAGAACTGATGTGCACTTGTGCAAGCCGAACAGTTTTTTTATTGTTGTTTATATATATATATATATATATATATATATATATATATATATATATATATATATATATATAAACGACATTTATGGAACACAACAGTTTGTAAACTCAAACCTTATGTTACTAATATACAGTACATATACATTTTTCCTAACTTAATAGTCTGTGATATGGATAGCATTTCAAAGGTGAATAATAATTACAATATATATATATATATATATATATATATATATATATATATATATATATATATAAAAGCAATAAAAATCAATAGATTTTTATTGATTTTTTTGCTTGTAGATTTTCAAAGAAAGACTTTCTAAATACTTGGGTCTGAGGTTGAACAAATACACAGGAATTTAAAGCAAGCAGATTCTATTAATATACAGCATCAGATCTGTCAAAGATTTAAAGGGACCCAGACCTCAAAACATTCTTCAATGCAGTTTGAGGAAGTGGCAGTAAATCTCAGGAATAAATTGAGACAGTTTTATGGTTCAATGAAATGACCACCATTGTGTATTTTCTAAAGCACAGGGCTCTATTGCACACAAAAGGGTTATTTACTTCTAAAGTCAAGCTTTAGAAGGCTACTCTCCCCCTTATAAACCTTTATTGCTGTAAGATAAGAATGATGTTGGGCACTGGAAGGATTTGGTAAAAGCATACAGCAATTATTGGCACTTTAAAGTTGATATTTATTTAGTCATCTATGCCTACTGCATTGCTAACACTCAACAAAGGTCTTCAAATTAATCTATCAGTCCACTGTCAATTCATGGAGTTTCTGCCAAGCCCCAAACAATTAGTCATATTCCAACAGGGGCACAGTTAAGGTACAGCAAAAAGAGTAGCAGAGGAAAAACAAACATAAGAACATAAGAAAGTTTACAAACAAGAGGCGGCCATTCGCCCTATAGTGCTCGTTTGGTGTCCAATAATAACAAGTGTTATTAAGTGATGCAAGGATCCTCTCCAGTCTATTTTTTAATATTCCCAAGTTTTTGGTTCCAAACACATCGCTGGGGAGTTTGTTCCACATTGTAACAACTTTCTGTGTGAAACAAACTCCCCAGTGAAGTGGATGAAGCCAAAAACTTTGGATCATGTTTTTTTCATTCCTTTACAGTTCATGTGTCTCTTTACAGGATTTGAGATGTAGGGAATAATCTGAGGGTCTATTGCTCTATATAAATATGGGACATGGGAAGATTAGGTCAACAACCTGGTAGGTCAAATGCAAATTACAAACCTGATGGTAGTCAGTGTAGTCAACCTAGAAGTGGAGTCATATATGCATGTCCCTTTGTATCAGCTGTTTTTGTACCAAACAGGAGTCCAGCTATAGTGCTATGATATACACATCAGTAGAGGACTGTGGTAGTCCCAACAGGAAGCGGGAACACAGAAAAATAAGTGCTTATGGCAGAGGTGATAGAAGGATAGACTCGATCCCAGTTTTGTAAACTGCATTGTTTAGTTGGCAGATATTCAGGCCCAAAATTAGTACTGGTCCACAACCTATTAAGCACAATGCTAACAGCTGCCTTTTGATGTTGTCTTATTTTCACAAACCTTTGGGTAATATAGTGTATATTCCTAGTGCTTTTCATCTTGCAAGTGCAAAAGGGGCCCCTTTTAGGACAGAGAAGATATGAAAGTAAATCTCTCTTGCACTCTCATTCCTCTACAATTTTTTTGGAGGCCTAAGCGTTTATTTTTAAGAATTACCTGGATACTTGAATTTGTTTTTAGTGTCTGCACATTTTTGACAGATTGCTTGAAGTTATGGTTGCCTGGTCACTTCCACAAAAATGTTACAGTGCTTTAAAATATCTTTTGGAAACAGCTATGTCTTCCCATACTTTTCATTGATAAAAAACAAATCAATTTCTTATCATTTTTTTCCTTTAATTTGTAATAATTTTGCGCTGCATAAGATGAAAAAAAAAAAACATATTAAAAGGTAATGAAAATGGGCTGGAATAATCATTGTGTTTACTTCTCCAAACCACCTCAAATTAAACAGCCCTAATTTGAAACATATTTGGATCTTCTGGCTTTTATTAAGGTTGAAGGAATGTATTAGACCATATTGTTTATTGTGGTCATAGACTAGGAAACTGATTGTCTTATTTTTTTTTACTTTAATTTATCATGGAAAAAAACTGAAACATGCAACATTTATTATCCCAAACCTTAAAAGTATACATATCTGTCTTGGAGTAGCCCTGTAACCTATAGGAAAATAAATGACCAAAATGTCAAGGGTAAGTTACCAGATGTGAATTGAGTTCGACTGATTGTCCCCTATGAAAGCTTGGACTCTGTTTCATAGATCGGACACTTTATTTTCGTAGACATCTGGTTCTCCTGTGGTATGATGTTGCAACATTCCACCCTGGAAACATTTGCAAGGTTGGTAAGTTTCCTTGGCCTGTGTGCCTTTCATGGATTGTTTAATTCTGGTTTTGTATGAGGTCACTGTGGTACCTAATGCCCATTTTCAGGATTTATAGTTCAGGAATGGCAGGCTCTCACATACTGTATTTTTGGGTATCCATTTTTATTTGTATTTATTTTATTTTGTATCGTGAAGGAATCACATATGAGAAATTCTGGACTGTTGCATTGGAAGGTTCTTCATCTACTTCAATAGTGAAAATATAAAAGGAAGTATTCTGTTTATTTAGGATGCATCTAGAACCAGGCTTGTTATTGTCATATCAGTCTCCTTAATACTTCTTCTTCTCTCTTCCTCTATCTCTATATATTCTTCCTTTTTATTTAATAGTCCTGAAGAACCTAAGAACAGGATGCCATTATTTCTGAGATGTTCCACCCAAAAATATGCTGAACATCCAACTTTTTTGAAAACCTTTGTATTATTTATTTATTTGGTGGATTCCTTTGTCCAAAAAGGAAGAGGTATCAGAATATATAACAATAAGTTACATAACTGCAATGGTTACAAGTATAGAGTGGATTCAGGTAAATTAATTACATTATGAGATTCAGCAGTATAGCAAACTGAGGTGCAGGAATATGGAGTATGCTAATTAGATGGGAAACATTTTAAAGCAAAGAGTGTGGCTCGCTCTGAAAAGTTGTCATTCAGAGTATGGCCCCTGTAGTTAAAATTAGACAGAGCAAAGTGGTCTTAACCTCTGGAATGTGTTAAGTGAAGAAACTGTAAACCAGAACGTCTGGGCAGATAAAGGAAATACCAGCCGAGGATTTCTCTCAGACACAAAGCATGTCCTCCATTTAGTAACAGAGCAGAATGAATAGTGCTGCTCTAGAATAAAAGGTACATTAACTCCCCACTCCCCCACCAAAGTTATAAGCTACACATTTCTCGACTACTGTATGAAAACAACAACACAAAAACAAAACAAGAGAAACAAACAAATGGAAGAAAAAAACACACACTTGCCTTTTAGAACTTGAGAAATTAGCTGTCAAATGGTAAGATTGCTTTGGTTCATTTGCCACTGTCACATCAATGTGTGCCCACACCTTACACCTTACATTCTGTGGAGTCTTAATAATTGAAGGTTTTCTGTTATTACTTACACCAATCAGCCATAACATTATGACCACCTGCCTAATATTGTATAGGTCCCCCTTTTGCTGCCAAAACAGCCCTGACCCGTCGTGCAATGGACTCCACTAGACCTCTGAAGGTGTGCTGTGGTATATGGCACCAAGATGTTAGCAGCAGATCCTTTAAGTCCTGTAAGTTGCGAGGTGGGGCTGGAGTTGTCCAGCACATCCAACAGATGCTCAATTGGATTGAGATCTGGGGAATTTGGAGGCCAAGTCAACACCTTGAACTCGTGATTCATCAGACCAGGCCACCTTCTTCCATTGCTTCATGGTCCAGTTATGATGCTCATGAGCCCATTGTAGGCGCTTTCAGCAGTGGACAGGGGTCATCATGGGCACCCTGACTGGTCTGCGGCTACGCAGCCCCATAAGCAACAAACTGCGATGCACTGTGTGTTCTGACAGAACCAGCATGAACTTTTTCAGCAATTTGAGCTACAGTAGCTCATCTGTTGGATCGGACCACACGGGCCAGCCTTCGCTCCCCACGTGCATCAATGAGCCTTGGCCACCCATGACCCTGTTGCCAGTTCACTGCTTTTCCTTCCTTGGACCACTTTTGATAGGTACTGACCACTGCAGACCGGGAACACCCCACAAGAGCTGCAGTTTTGGAGATGCTCTGACCCAGTCGTCTATCCATCACAATTTGGCCCTTGTCAAAGTCGCTCAGATCCTTATTTTTCCTGCTTCTAACATATCAACTTTGAGGACAAAATGTTCGCTTGATGCCTAATATATCCCACCCACTGACAGGTGCCATGATAATGAGATTTTCAGTGTTATTCAATTCACCTGTCAGTGGTCATAATGTTATGGCTGATCAATGTAGTGTCTGATACTTAAGATCCCAGCATTTGTATAGAGTTTATATTTATAATAAAAGCCTACATTATAAATTGAGTTAAAAAATAAACTAAAATATGTGGGTGTACATTATGCATATTGCAAGTAAATCTACAAAAAAGAAAAAAAAACACTGCATAGAAAGATACATTGAAACTCTTAGTTTCAGAGAGAGCAATAATTCAAGCCATTCAGAAACACATTAAGTTGAGTGGTGGAGTAGTAGTTGAAATAAGCAACATTTATCAAGCACTGCTCTGCACCTGGTGCTGAGGCAATATAACTAAATATATCACCAATGACATACATCAATGTAGCGCAAAAGATGTGTTGTAGAGTTACTCTGATGAGTAAATGCACATAAAATATTGCTTTTTAGTCAGTTCAAGTTAAAATGCATGCAATGGTTTTGAGACTTGTTATTCATTTCACATACATACACACCCACACGGGTCGGACACAATGTGTCCTTGCACACAGCAGATGTGAGCAGACTTGCGCTGGACCAGGTTGTGTTGAAAGTAGCTTCCGCTGATTGGCACTGCCATCCGTTTTCGGAACAGATTGAGCTCATTTCGAGAATAATCGCTTTTAAAAGAGGAGCCGCTTTCTTCTCTTGCCATTTAATTTGCAGATAATTAAAAGCAAATTATTATTAGCCAGCTCCGCATCTTTCCTTGGTGCAGACATTCGATACTGTAAACTGATAATCAGGCCTCATTGTGTTTTTCTCAGGTCCATTGAATGGACTGTTGTCTTCCGAGTCCATTAAAACCAGTGACAGCGCTCTCTAGTGCAACAAGGATAATTTCAGTAACAACCACACTGACTGGGATCAAACTTCACAACTCAGTGGCTTTCCTCAATCCTCCTAGTTTCAGTCTGCCAAATTAATACATGTATTATTTTGAATTGCAATTAATGTATCCACATTCCTCTCACACATTCATTCAGATGGAGCATTGTGCACAGCTACAGATACTGAAGGAATTAGATTATGTGGAAACAGACATTGGGCCAGATTAAATCAAAACTTTGACCCACCCGCTAATAGAAAACTACACAACTGTACTCAGTTGCATCTTAATTTTTAGTAAGATGCCACTTTCTTCTAATCATAAATGCAACCGCTACTATGGACAGATTTGCAGGTTTCTATTAGCGGGTGGGTCAAAGTTTTGATTTAATCCGGCCCATTGTCTTGTTTTGGCTCTTAAAGATTTATTCAGATTTGCCCAGTGAAAGAAACAGAAACATTAGGCTACATATACATTTTATATAGACACAACTGTGGATATTTACTCAAGCTATCACAGAATATTTTTGAATGCCATACAGAAGTAACATGTTTTTCAGATACTTCACTACATAAGGCTTTTAAATGTAAAAGTGTACTTTTAATGTTAGGTTTGTGTTTCTATTATATACTCCAGACTGATTCTTCACATTGTGTAAACTGCCCATCTCTAACATTTAAAAAAAAACTTGATTCATAACATTACAGAAACAATACACATTGTAGGACTCTACCCATTCAGTTAAGATCACAGTATCTCATCTGGTTTAATCATCCAGAGGAATATGGATTCAATGAAATGTTGTTTAGTGGCTGTGTTTTTAACATATTTAACCTTTGTTTATTGTGTTTCCTGTGTTGATTTCAACAACAGATATTTAGTTAGAATTGTGCCTGAAATCAGTTTTCCTGACCTTCAGAGGGTCAGCCTGTCAAATGACTTTCAGCAGTAGCATTCACAACTACAGAGATTGCCTGACACTGGAAATATTTTCAGAAAGTTACAATTATGACTTTCAGTAAATTAAGTATTATGTAAGGTGATGACAAACCTAAGCTCCTGAGAACAGAGCCAATATCAACTTAATTATTTATTTAGTTGTTTATTTGAATGGGGGAGAACAAACATTTCCTTCAACCCCAAAATAGTCAAAAAGCGATTGCTATCTTTACTCTGTTGTCCAGACTAACTGACTCAAAGATGGCTGTCTGGATATGTGTGCATGTGAGAGAAACGGAGAGAGAGAGAATAAGAGAATGAAAATGATTCCAATCACGCTGTTCTCGGAAAGCAGACAAGACCCACAACTGTTTCTTTAGGCCACAGAAACTAACTTCCAAATGAGCCTTTACCCTTCCGCTCCACTAGTTGAGGGTAAATAAATAGAAAAGGGCTAATTAATTTGTATTGCGTCCTGGAAACCCAATGTACAATGAACCAGGGATCAGGTCCCCTTAGGCTTCCTACACAAACGAGGGCCCTGCCAGAGAATAAGGCAGAATATTGAGAGATGGAAAAAGGGGGGGTTGATGTACTAGGGGTAAGGGGAGGGGTCACTCTCGTGTGAAACCGGGGCTAACAAAGACACCGCCCCCCCCCCCTCACCCCCCAGGGCCAATGTGACCAGACAAGCTGAGTGACAGGCCTAACTATCCCCCCCACCTCCCCTCGATGAAAAAAAAAAAAAAAAATTAAGAGAGCCAGAAGGGGGGAATGAGTGACAGTCAATTGAAAGGACAAATTGTTTAATTGTCTTTCAGTCGAGGGGTTGCGTGAGGCAAATAGGGGGGGTTGTGAAGCGACAGTTCAAAGGTCAGACAACATGACCCTGTTTTTTTTTCTCTCTTCCCATTCCTGAGAAGAAGAAGAAATACTGAATTGGGCAGTCTGGACTTGCAAGCTGAAATCCATTTACCAAGTCTGTTTCTAACATTGTGGTTGTTCAGTGCTGTGGAATGTATATTAGAAGCACTCTTTTTTGTTTTGGATTTGGCCTTGTTCTTCCTTTCATTGCCCTTCCTTAAGAAAAAAAACAAAAAAACAAAACAAAACACACACATACAAAAACAAAACACTGGCCTTTCTCTGTTTAGTCTGAGAAACGCTGACTAGGCATTTGTCCATCAGCCAGTCACCCATGTTTAATTTCATTGCTTTTGCAGCCCTGTTTCTATACTCCTTAGAATTAGATTTTGAAAGACATTGTTCAGCGCCTGCCAGTAAAAGTGCTATTATTTTGACTGTCAGGCGACCAGAGAAGGTTGACATTTTCTAACCATTTGCAGGATTTCTCATGATACTGCTGGGGAGAGTAGGGCTTCAGCCTCTTCTGTTTTCTTTTCCAGCTGTCGCAGTGGCTGAGACTTTTTGTTTTTGCGGATATCCACATTAAGGTGTCCGGGAACAGTGCTCTTTTGCAGGTAATCCTTTTATTTGCATTGTAATTACAGACCAATAATGAGCTGTGGTTGTAAAGCTCAGAGCCTTTGCATCCGCTGTTTCAGTTTAGAGGGGGAGGGATATGGAACCAAGCCAGGAAAAGTGATAAAGTTGAACATTTTCAGATGTTAACCAAATCTTCTATCAGCTTCCAAAAGTATACCTTTCATTGGCATTTCAGTGTCTCATTTTTGGGGTGTAGGAACCAGAAGCAAGTGAAAGAATCAATGGCTATCGAATTCAATCAATAATAGCACTAAACATGATCAATTGCAAAATGTAAAGGCTACATATAATAAATATTAGGCTACATAAATGTTAAAAGCACATCTCCTTTTTCAATATAATAAACATTGTTTATAAATAGGAAGACCTTTTAAAAATCTATAACCCATTTTCTCTTGTTGAATAGCTACATTGTTAGAGAATATCAATAGGTACTAAACAACACATTAATTAAGCAAAGATTTTCTATCAAGTTAGGGAATGTTATTTTTGTTGTGCATGCCTGTTCTGATTTTTCATCTTCCTTGTATTTAAGGGGAAATCAGAATGCTGCTTGTTCTGCCAAAGCATACAGTTAATTTATTAAACTTTTTTCTCTGTTGTTTTTGTTCCATTCCTGGTTTTATTTCACAGAACTAAACACTGTCAAAAGAGAGTTTAAACAAAATTTCAGATTTCGCTGCAACATTTTGGAAGAGGAGTCCAAACAATTTCTGAAAAAACATTTCGTAAAAATGGGAATCCATGTAAAATTAGAAACATTCTTTCCTGCTTGTCATTTGGAAGAAGATTACAAAAAAAATCCCAAAACCTTCCATTCTCCACATAAATGGACAACTTATGGTGCAGCTGGCATCAAATGAATTGAGTCCAGCAAAAGAATAACGGTAACATTTTTCAACTGCTCATATGTCAAAATATATAATTGTTTTTGTATTGCAGTTGTTGCACTAAACAGCACAGTGCCAGAACAGCACAATTCTCTGTATTTATCTTTCCAATGAAAAAGATGATTTATGTGAAAAGGTATTGGAATCGGGGGGCGAAGTAAAGCCTGCTAAAATACCAACATGATTTTAACCAATGTAAACACCCCAGTTGTACCGTACCCAAGGATAATGATTTAATTTCATTTGCTGCATACTGAAACAGTAAGAAAAGCATTTTTGTTTCAATATGAATCGTTTGCATACTTTCATCTGGTCTCTGCTGAAGCTGAGATAAACCCAAGGCACCACACTCTCGGAAGCCACAGGCCGCACGCAGTTTTGCAAGCAGACCTCTGAATAAAGTTGTTTTCTGATTCATTTGGTCAAACCGCAAAACAAAGTGAACCTTAATCAACTATATAGACAAGCTGCACTTTAATAAAAACAACCCCCCCTACCCATCAGCTTAGGCTCCTATTAAGGCTTGGGAGGGTAGGAGGTTGCAATGGCCGGTAGCGCAATACAAGTTACACAATGAGTTCCACAATCAGAGTCAGAATGCATTCCACAGATTGTAGCCCCCTTCTGTCCGCAGCTCTTTTCCTCAGAGCTCACTTGTTTGCAGTGCTTGTTTTCTCTAGACCTGGTGGTGGTAGTGGTGGTGGGGGCGGTGTGGAGAGTATTCAGTGGTTAGAATGACTAAACACAAGCGAAAATGCCTTACTCATTAACTGCAATGAGTTCCTCATGAAACCGCATTGGGTGCTTTGCGAAAGCCGCAAATCTGGCTGACTGCCCGTTGTCTGACTGAACACCAGGAGATGTGTTTTGAAATTTCGAAATGCTATTCGCTCTCTCAGTTCATTCCCTGATGTGGGCTTCACAGTGGCCTGCCTTGGCTAAAAGGGGCCTGCTGCCCATTTTGTAAGATGAGCTACAAGGCTGCCGGTTGCTTGTTGAATTGATGAGGAGACTTGCAAAGATGTTTATTAAGCCTCTACTAATCTATTAGGGAGGAATAAATCACATTTATTTTAACTCATACAATAACTGATTAATCCTCGGCTATTTCTCCAGCCGAACAAACTCTGCCTTGCTTCTACAACAGGGGATGCATCATTGCGCTTCAGAACACGGTCACTGTCTCTGATTGATTCCCAAGCCCTTTTCACACATTTGGCTGCTGGAAAAGTTTGTTTGTTTCTCCTACCACGTCCTGGGCATCCAGACCTAAACCACATTTAACTGGTGCCAAACCTTCAGACTTCTTAGGAAAGGTCTTCCTTTCATCTATTTAAATCTACTCCAGTAAGCTTGCATGTATGCCCTTTGTGTATTCCGTTTAGCATAGGGAACTTGGAAATTAGTTCTATTCTCCATATGAAGCCACAGATATGACATAGCTGAGGAAAAAATAACAGGACATTTGTTTGTGTGCATGGTTTATATATGTGTGTGTGTGTGTTTTTTTTTCATATGGAAGGACAAGTGAGTAAAGTGTGTACACAAATTATTAATTATAGTGTTTTCTAATGGTGGGCATGGTTTCTCTATTCATGGATGTGACCTATTCAATTGTGGTCACATTTTTTTTATTTAAACATTCTCATGAATGAACAAAACTGCAAAAAATATTATTTCCCCCCCAACTATGTCATCTCTGTGGCCCTGTAATAAACAACAGAGAGGATTCAAAAATGTAAATACAACAGGGATGTCTATAAAGGATATGTCCTCTGTAGAAGGATTCTCTGCTTTAGCTCACTAGCTCTCTCCTTATTTCAATGGGACTGAAAGTAAGAGTATACAGTAAATCATCCTATCCTGGATTATCTCAAAACATATTGTGTTCTGGGTTCTTAGTTGCCTCACAGTGGACTTACAAGGGTTGTTTAGATATTCAGAGCACTGATAAGATTTTGCTATTTCCTTTAAAGGTCTTAGGTAGTGGTTGGCTGCCCTGGCCCCTATGTTGTTTGAGGGAATTAAAAAAAAAGATTTCCTAAATATAACAAATAAAGGATCATTTCAATAATATTCAACAGCAAAGAAGCACTAGGAAGGGGGGTGGAGCTCAGAGGACTGAAGTTATGGGTTATAACCCTAAACACTACATAAATTGTAAGAGGTGTTTCCAAGGATATTTGATGGAGTGCTGATTTGTAATTTTGAACAATTTCCCTTTAGAATGTTGAAAGCTAATTAGAAAAATAAAATCTGTAAAAGAGAGAAACAAAACAACCCATGTACATATACTCATTGCCAACAGGTTGAGTTATGGCTAACAAACCCCCATGATATTGACCTGAAACAAGCGGCCTCAGTCCCTGTTGGCTGGATTGTCACAAGGGAGGATGAAAGCACAGGGTGTGCTAAGATGCTAACTTTTCACCAGGTAGGGACAAGCAGCCATCGCTTACTGATCCTTTGCTAAAACGAAATCAGAAGCTTTGCTGGCCTGCTCTGTTTTTGATTATTGTGCCATCGCAATTTTTCATGGCAATTTGATGTTTTGCATTTTTGACATTCCCATTATTTTCAACTGTTTCTTTAATTAAGTTGCTGACATCTTCAGTAATATGTTTCCTTAATGTTTTTCACAGCTCAGTGTAATTCACTTTTGATTTGACTGTGTATAATTTTTCTTTTCTTCATACATTCTCTTGTTTCTTGTGAGATCTTTTTATCTTGTGATGTATTGAGACCTTCAAATTCTCTTGCAATTTCCATGGTGTCACTCATACATCTGTAATACATCTATATCATACATCTGTGATGTACAAGTCTTCTTGTTTGTCGTAAATTACAGTAAAGCGGTTAGTCCGTTCTAATTTGTACTCTGCTTTATGATTTCTGAGGTTAATTATGTTGATTGGTTTGTGTGGTTTCTTCAATAGTTTTATTCTTCCACTTTGGTATTGAGATTAATTCTGCACTGAAGCATTCTGTGATCGATTCCAATATTGAATCTGTTTAGAACCGTGCACTCTTCTATTATATGTTTACAGTTCATTAAGATGTATTTTATCTCACTCTTTCCTCCATTAGGACTTCTGCAGGTCTATTTCCTTGAACATCACCTTCAGGACTTTGCTCCCAACCAATGCCCCTTTTCTACTTGCACATCTAAACCGACCCTGAACCAAGCTGGAACCTAGCCGAGATGGCCTGGTGTGTGTTGGGTGTTTTTCCACTGCAATAGTTTGTTGCGTATTTGCTACATGCTAACAAGTTCAGTTAACTCCCCCCTGGTCCTGCTCGACTCCGGGCCAATACTAGCAGCCCAGAAAATTCACAGCCTGGTTCAGGTTTGGCTCGACACAATTGCCAGTGAGTAATGTGTTGCATCGCTCCAGCCTGGTTCCGGGTCAGCTTGGATATGCCAGTGAAAAAGGGGTACAAGAGAGCAAGTAGGATTCAGAAGTTTTATAACATGATGGATCATATACAAGGTGTATGAGAAGTATTGGAATGATGCAGATAATATGAGCTTCCAATTGGGCATCGTTTAAATGCCACGGCCTACCTGAGCATTGTTTCTGACCATGTCCATCCCTTTATGACCACCATGTACCCATCCTCTGATGGCTACTTCCAGCAGGTAATGCACCATGTCACAAAGGTCGAATAATTTCAAATTGGTTTCTTGAACATGACAATGAGTTCACTGTACTAAACTGGCTCCCACAGTCACCAGATCTCAACCCAATAGAGCATCTTTGGGATGTGGTGGAACGGGAGCTTCGTGCCCTGGATGTGCATCCCACAAATCTCCATCAACTGCAAGATGCTATCCTATCAATATGGGCCAACATTTGTAAAGAATGCTTTCAGCACCTTGTTGAATCAATGCCACGTAGAATTAAGGCAGTTCTGAAGGCGAAAGGGGGTCAAACACAGTATTAGTATGGTGTTCCTAATAATCCTTTAGGTGTGTGTACATAACTATAGGTTATTATCATAACCCCGGTTCCCTGAAAAAGAAAGACAGACATTACCGAATGGGAAGAGCCTTCTTACCTGCCAATCATTGAAAGCATGTACCAAAGCTGCCCTATAGGGGCCCTGCTGTCAGGAGAGTCCCGCCCCCGGCATCTGTGAAAAGTCTCCTCCTGACTGCAGCTCCCTGCCATTTCTTCATGAGGAAGGTTGTCTGGCCGAGCGACCCCTGAAGGGTAATGGCTGTCTTTCTTTTTCAGGGAACCGGGGTTATGATAATAACCTATCGTTCCCTTTCAAATCGAAAGACAGCCATTACCGAATGGGAAGACTATTCCAGAGCTGTCTAGGCCCAAACCCACAATGACAAGGAAAGCAGAGCCTCATGGCACCTGAGGGCTAGCAGTTTGCAATACCTGAGTGCCCAAGCCTGGGCGCAGCCGGTCTGCCACGTTGAGGAGTAGAACCTTGTGAAGGTCTGTTGCCCAGACCAGGTTGCAGCATTGCATAGTTCTTGCAGTGTGGCACTGTGAAAAAGAGCCCATGACATGGCTTGTCCCCTTGTTGAGTGTGCTGAGATGTGTTCAGACAGGCTTTATTGCCGACGTTATCGCTACAAGAAAAGCTACCTTAAGCGAGAGGAAGCGGAGCTCCGTTATGGAGATGGGCTCAAAGGGAGCACCGCTCAGTCCTTTCAACACTAATTCCAAGTCCCAGGCTAGAATAGTGTCCTTTATCAGTGGTCTCAAGCGTCTCGCACCTTTCAGAAACTGTATCGCCAGGACATGCATTCCTGGGGAGACACTGTCAATTTTATCGTGACATACCGAGATAGCAGCCAGATAAACTTTCAACGTGGATGCAGATTTCCCGTCTTCAAGCAGCTGTTGCAGGAAGCACAGGATTGTCGATATGGGGCACGACACAGGATCCACACGTCTCTCTAGACACCAGTTCTGAAAAACTGACCACTTGTAAGTATACTGGGCCCTGGTGGAGGGGGCCCTGGCTGATTTCAGCGTTTCCACAACATTCACAGGCAGCCCCAGAGGCATCAGACGGTGCCTTTCAGGGGCCAAACCCACAACTGCAGCTGTGGTGGGTTGGGGTGCCACAACAGTCCCTCTGCTCAAGTCAGTAAGTCCTGTCGAAGTGGAAGCTGTCACGGGTCCGTGCTGATCATCTGTGCCAGCGTCGCGAACCACAATTGTTTCAGCAACCGGGGGGCAATCAGGAGAACTCAAGCTCCATCCTGGCGAATCCTCTCCAGTGTCAGTGGAAGAAGTGGCAGTTGGGGGAAGGCATACAGCAGTTCCTGCAGCCATGGGTGAGCGGGCCACCTCCCGTCTTCAGGGAGAACCACAGAGGACAGTGGGTCGTTGCCTGTGTAGCAAACAGGACGACCCGAGCTCGTCCCGGCCTCTTCCAGATCTGCTCCACCATGTGAGGATTCAGTCTCCACTCCGAGCTGTGCGGACCTCCCCTGGAGAGAATGTCCGCCGCTGTATTGGACACGCCCGGCAGGTGTATTGTCCGTATGGAGCAGAGATTGTCTTGCGCCCTCAGGAGAAGTCTGCATGCCACACGATGTAGTCTGGAAGAGTGTAGGCCCCCCTGGTGGTTGATATAAGCCACCACTGACTTGTTGTCTGTCCGAACCAGGACATGTCTGTCTGCCAGACTGTGGCGAAAGTGGCACAGCACTAGTCGCACCACATACAACTCCTGTACATTGATGTGTGCGGCTGACCAGAGGCTGCTCCACACTCCTTTGACTCACATCCCATTCCTGACAGCGCTGCAGCCTGTTCCGGAGGCATCTGTGGTGATGACTTTCAGTCTGTGCGGGCATCCGAGGGAGCGTTTCTCTATGTGAACTGTGAGACCCAGTGCAGTCACGTGACGTTTGACCTCACCTGTATGTTCCCCCACCTGAAGCCTGGAGTCTGCGCACACCAGCCAGTTGTCCAGGTAGTTCAGGATCCTTATCCCCTTTGTCCTGAGGGGGGCCAAAGCTGCATCCATGCACTTTGAAAAGGTGCGGGGAGCCAGAGAGAGGCTGAACGGCAGCACATTGAACTTGTACGCCTGGCCCTGGAAAGCGAAGCGCAGGTATTTCCTGTGAGCCGAGAGGATGGGGACGTGGAAGTAGGCGTCCCTGAGGTCTATTGATGTTAACCAGTCGCCCGCCCGGATGGACTGGAGGATACGCTGCACAGTCAACATGCGGAAGGGTCTTTTCTTCAGAAACAGAAACAGCCCCTCAGATCGAGAATGTGCTGGAATCCTCCAGTCCTTCTTTGGCACCAGGAAGTACCCCGAGTTGAACTAGAAGCCTGCTCGAGAGTTTTTGTCGGCCACTAGTCATATCGCTCAGTTCTCCCGCATCACCGTGATCTGCTGAGAGAGAGCTTGAGACCTTACGGGGCATCCGACAGTAGTGGGCAGCACCCCTCTGAAGGGGGTGGGGTCAGAGTGGAATTGGAGGGCTTATCCGTGGGTCATCGTCGTTTGCAACCAGGAGTCCTGGGTGCAGGTTTGCCATTGGTAGAGTACGGTCGGTCTGCTGGTGGGGAGTTGGGGTTGGCGATGGTGGACGCGTCCCTTTAGGGACGATCCTGCGGCTTTGCAAGGGGCTGTTTGGCGTCTGTCTTGCTCTTAGGCTTCCAGCTGGTGAACCTGTTTTTCCCCCTCGTCTGCGGCTGGCTTCTGCTGTGTTCAGGCTGCCAACCACTAGACTGTTGCTGCCTGGGTTGAGGCCTCCCCTGCCTCGGCCAAGGCCTGACGGGTTGCTGGGATCCCCATAGGCCCTGCTGTGGCAGCGGGCTAGCCTGTCGGAGATCAGCATATTTGGACACCGTCTCCTTTGCCTTCACCGACCCTTCAATAGAGAGTTCCACCGTCTCCCGAATGTCTGACCTGGGGTGATGGGAGCATCGAGGAAGACAGACTTCTCCTTGTCCTTGAGCTTCGCCTGTGTCACAGCTTTGCCACAGATGACATCTGGCTGCAATCATAGCTGCGAGGGATCTCCCCATGGCCTTCGCCCCTTCTCGCATCAAGTCAGTCATATAGGCGCTGACTAACTCCATCTCCTCTACATCCGTCATAGACCGGCGCTCCCTCAGGCGTCCCGTCAGGTAACCCATGTACAGGATCATGGGTTATTGGCCCGGGCCGCTGAAGTTTCCACAGAATATGCTTTCTTCAGCATAGTGTCCGTTGTTCTGCATTGTTTATTAGGGCAAAGCGGTTCTTTGCCTAATATAGCATTCACCTGAACCAGCCTGGACACTGAGTCTCCTAACAGAGGAAAAGATTCCAGTCATTTAGCCTCCGCCCCAGCCACTGCGTACATGGCATCCGCCTGTGTAGAATTTGTAGGAGCAGAAGCCGGCTGGTTCCACGTGGATTGTACAATGTCCATGTAATCATCAAGGAGGGGAAGGGTCTCCGTAGGCTTAGCAGTCTTCTTCCTCATACATTGGTTTTTTGAAACCTCTTCCTGGGGGCACCAGGGAATGTCCACTGCCATAGCCGCACGTCTCATCAGGGCTTTAAATTACAAACTCGGCCCTTGAAAATTATCTGACATGGAACTCGCCACCTCGGTCTCCTCTGTAAAGGATGGAGGATCCGATATGCCCGAGCGCGACATCACGTGGGACAGTGCTTCTTCCGGTGGGGGTGGCAGCTGAGGGAGATGGGAAACATTCTCTTCCGCAGGAAGTCTTGCCGCCATAGAGTGCAGCATCTGTTGCTGGGAGTCCAGCCTATGCGACAGTTCCCTCACTGTTTTAATCAGAGACGCAATCCCGTCTGCTTCCCGTCTCCTGCGCCTTGGAGGAGTTCGCGAGCAGAGCGTCTGGCAGATCTGAAGCAAGAGCGCCTCAGTCTTGGGGACCTTTGTCTGGGGGATTGCGCTCTACTCCCGGGGGAGTGCCTGCGAGGAGACAGAGAGGGGGAGACAGACTGCACCCTCGCTGGTGAAGCTCTGGAGGAAGACAAGCGCCACCTCCTTGGAGAGACAATTGCCGGGGGTCCGTGCGGTGCAGAGACCACAGAAGAGCGGCGGGCAGAGCTTCTGCTGTGGTGGCTGGCCGATGGGGAGTTCTGGGCCTTCTTATGGTGCATGGCCTCCGTAAATGGTGCATAGTGCATGCAGCCCCCTTCTGCCATTAGTGCGCTCCGGGCATGCTCCTCGCCCAGACAGCGCACGCAAGAGTTGTGTCCATCGTTCGAGGGCAGCTTGCCCTGGCACCCGGAACAACGGTGGAAAGCCCCCTTTGGCTTCATCTCAGTTAACCGATCCGTGTCTGTCTCCATCGTTAGACTCTCTATGTAAGTCAACAGCTCTTTTGGCTGATGGGCTTTGCCAAACTCCTCAGCTCTGATACTGCCCCCCTCGATGTTTAAGTCAAGGTTGTCGATGTCGAGGTCCGAGAGGTCAACACGGGCGTCCAGATGTCGAGAGCAGGTCATGTTGTCGAGAGGTGGATGGGAAACAAAGGTCAACGAGGTCAGTTGAGGTCAACACGGGATGGACACGGGGAGGAATTCCACGGTCGATATCAACAGAAAGGTCAAGGGATCGACAGGGTAGTCTATATCGACAAGGGAGTTGAGGGATCGACAGTTCGTTGTCGACAAGGTGTTCGTCGAGTGTTACTCTGGACGTATCGAGCGGTTTAAAATCAGTCAACAGAGGTTGAAAGAATCTTGATCGATGTCGAGCAGCAGGGGCGAGGGATCGGTGGGGTTGGTCAATGTCGATAAAGGTCAAGGGATTGACGAGCTCGGTTTGTCAAGAGCGGTTTTCGGTGTGTCGAGCCGTTTAAAATCCACCGACAGAGGTCGAGATCCCAGGATAGAGTGGGTGGTCTCAACCGCGGGGAGGCTGCTCCGTGGAGTAGACTCCTTCTCTACCCTCTCCTACGCCACTCGAATCTGCAAGGAATAAAAATGGTACAGAAATGTAAAATCGTGCAGTAGATCTCAGAGGAGGGACCGAAGCCGGCTCCAAGCGAGACTCCTACTGCACACTTACCTCCAAGAGAAGGTGAAAATGCAAATAATAATAGTAGTAATATACAAAAAGACCGTAGTTTGAGCTCCGAAGAGTAAATAATAATCAAAGGATATAATCTGATGAGGAACCGAACTCCGAAGAGTAGGGAAGCGCACTTCTCAAGCTTTAGGATCGCAAGCAAAACCATTAGCACATTCACTGGCAAGGTGAAAGAAGAAATGGCAGGGAGCTGTCATTTTTCACAGATGCCAGGGGCAGGTCCCTGACAGCAGGGCCCCTATTGGGCAGCTTTGGTACATGCTTTCAATGATTGGCAGGTAAGAAGGCTCTTCCCATTCGGTAATGGCTGTCTTTCGATTTGAAAGGGAACCCAGCTAACACACAAGTTGCTACATCGTTGTAGCAACGCAATTCAACATTGTGGCAACGTTGTGTGTTAACTGGGAAGTGGACGCTGAATAAAATATTTACATTGATCTGTTATTCACCCAACCATTGATCCACCCGCTAACAGAAAACGCCTTACGAAAGATAAGGGCATCTGCCAATAATGATAATAACTACACAGTTTTCATCAATAGTGACTTCAGTTTTTATTTTACTCACTGTTAAAATACACCTACCATTAAAATTATAGACTGATCATTTCTTTGTCAGTGGGCAAACAGACAAAATCAGCAGGGGATCAAATACTTTTTTCCCTCACTGTATATTTTTGAAAATGTATGAGGAAAGTCATAAGCCTAAAAGCCTGGATGGCCCCGGCCCAATTTAACCCCTGCTTATACTGTTTATAGGACTGGTTCAGCACTTAGTGCCCTCCTGACTTTTCTTGTGAAAAAAACACTGGGCTAGCTTGACATTTGGATGTATTATTCCTCAACCCCTGAAAGATGCAATTTCTCTTAAATTGCCTGCTGCTTTATCCGCCTCTGAGTGATATGGATGTTTCTATTCAGCAAAATTGTCAAGGCTAAGAGTTCTCCAGTTGTTTTTGTGGCCACCTCTGTTCACTCCAGTATAGTTAATCTATTACATGATGTGTAAATTACCAAGTGCAGTGCTATAACTCTCAGACTGTGCTTATTTAGGGTATCCTATTCATATTCATCCCTCCCTGTAGCCCTTTTTCCAGAGCTGTATATATGCATATACATATGTATATGATCCCCCCCCCTTTCTCGGTGGATGCAAAATCAACACAGTTAATTGCCTGTGATGAGTGAGTACATGTTAGTGAGCTGCGGGTTAGTCATTCTGAAGGAATTGCCCCGTTTTGGGCTTTACGAACTGAGGCTTACAATGGGTACAGTGTTTGGAGTTCCCTCGGGGACAGAGAGGAGGTGGTTTCAGCCTCTGTGAACTCCAGCTCCCTTTTTTAAAAAGAAGAAGGTTGGGTTTGAAAGTTGCTGGGTGTGTAGTGAGCAGTACTAGGAGGAGCCCCTGTGTTTTGGAAAGGGGGAGGGGTGTGTGAACTTAGGCGTGATCAAGGCGTCCAACTGATTGACAGGAGACACTGACACTAACCAGAGGGGCACACCATGAACACAGCAACAACACTGATCCACAGTGGTCATATTTTGTAGTTTAACTCTACACTGCCTTGCAGACCTGTACACCTTACTTCATAGCAATAACAAAGAAAAAAGAGTGTCCTTTAGCTGCAATGGCCACTTATTTCTAATTAAATTCCCCACGTAAGTATCTGACTTCTTTTGAATCCATTGAACAGTTTGTTTGCTGCCTATTATCATCTGTGAAAAGTGAAGATTTCTTAAAGCCCACCCACAAAAGAATCAAAGCATGTTTTTCTACTCCTGGTATCATTCAGCGTTCTTGAAGACAAACAGGGGCATAGACAAACATTTAGCAATCATCATTCATATTTTGTTCTGTTAGTTTGCTGCCGTCCATTGTATGTCGATTGAAACTGAATTGAATTGAATGAAATTGTATTATTATTATTATTATTATTATTATTATTATTATTATTATTATTATTGTTATTGTTATTGTTATTATTATTATATTTTATTTTGTGCATATGCACTTTTTGGAAAAGTATTTCTTAACCTCTGTGATAACAAATTACTAGTACCTTTTTTTTTTTTTTTATGTACCGCAGGGGTAGTAGTTGCCTCAAACTCTCCTCAGACATTGACCTTTAGAACAGCTAACACCGGGATATCTTGACATCCAGTCACTGAATACTGCCACACACTTCCATGGCTGACATTTCCACCAACACTGCCAAATTAGGAAAGTCTTTTAAAGAAAGGATGGTGTTTATTTTTGTGGTGAGTACCGTGCTGTCCACAAATTAACTATATTGGGAACTATACATTCCCTGACTTACATCAACTAAAACACAGGCATTCGTTTTTTGTTTTTGTTTCAATAAATATAAAACAATGTTCCAGGCCTCCCCAAAAAACTCCAGGATGGTTTATAAAGAAGCAGTGGTGTGATTAGGGAATGAAGGTGAAGGGCAGTAAATATTTAGACAGTATTTATAAACAACACAATTAATCACCAACAGACCAATGTCAGAAATATAAATGGTCTTTAACCCAATTATTTTGATATTTTCATAATACAATAGGGATGGATTCGTCTTAATGTAGCCCATGGGTGCATTTTCCTGGCATCAGTGGAGATTTGTTTATCTGGATCTGTGTTAGGGACTTTTTTCACACTTACTGTGAGTGCACGGACGGTCTTACAAGGTCTGTTTTGAGGTTTTATGTTTTCTTCATCTTTGTGCAAGATTAAATGGCCACTTCTGTGGATACTTTTCATGAGGAAAGCTAGGTATGTATGTCAAGGCTGCCTCATGTTGGCTTGTAGAATGCCAAAAGACTGGATTTTTGTACTGGCTACCCTTTCTTGCGAACATCAGTTTTCAACAATCGTGGCAAAATTACAAGAGCAGAAATATGTTGTTTTTTACTGATGGTAGCCTGTATCTCCTAATGGTGAACTAAGCAGGAAAAAGACTATTGTTATGACCTACAGTTTAGAAATAGAACACTCTGAAGTGCACTTTCCCATATCTTTGAAATATGTCTTGATATTAATCATCTGAGTTCCATTCAACAAAGGTTTCTTGTTCAGGAACTGAGAGCTCCTTGATGTGGTTGAAATCCAGAATTGCTTGGGGAGGCTACAGCATATAATTTAGGTTAACTGCCACATGTGGAAAAAAGTGAGTAGCACTTTAACCTTACACACTCATTAGCACAGGTTAAGCTGCTTTGATAGATGTGCCTTAATAACGAGTGGAAAGACAATTGTGACGAGGGATCAGCTGCATGTATTTTCCCTTCCTACCAGAAAAAAAAAAAGTGCCAAATAGTGAGCTGAGTGCAGCCAAACACACACTCTGATATCTCTCAGTCAGCCGCTGGCTACAACGAAGTGTGTGGTATAGTCATGTGGGATAAAAAATAAAATAATATTTTTTTTAAATCCCATATTTTATTTGATTTCTTTATCCTGATCAACCTTTCCAACACTGTATCCTGTACAGTTGTGTTGGGCGTCATGTGTTCTGTTAAGGTCAAACAATAGCAAAGATGTTTATGTATATTTATGTGTTTTTTAAATCTCTATATTATTTCAACGTACATTTATGAGTGTATTTTACACTAGATGCGATACATCTCATTCACAAGAACAATTGGTTTTGAATGTAAAAGATCAGTTTTGTGGGTCACACACTATATTGTATTTATAGTTATAGAACAAGCATGTTTCTACTGGTACTAGATCATGCTAGAGGCCACATGCTGTGTAGAGGCTAGATTTTGTTAAAGGCACCATTACGTCCTGTATGTATTGCAATGTTTTGGAAACCTAGTGCCCTGCCAGCCAAGCTTTTGGAATTTTATGATGAAACCTGAACTCCTACCAATATGTCTGTGCACTAAACTAAGAGTGAAATACAGTGGTTCAAGGAGAAAAGCATTGAAAACATTTTAGTTCCTGCTAAGAGACATGATCTCACTTTCACAGAACACCTCTGGTATTAACTGGAACAATGAAGCAAGGGACCCCTTTTGTATGCAATTATGTATTTACCTGAAAGGCTGAATAAACAGATGTGAACAACAACAACTTGTTTGGTTTGCTGTTCCTTAAAAAACAAACAAAAAAAAAAAACACAAATCACACTGACACATATGACTCTAGATAGACAACATATTGTGAGAGGCCCTGGGGATTGATAGAGGACCAGGCCTTAGTTTTCTCAATGCTGTGATGCCTGCTGTGCAGCGTGCTTGACAGATTCTCAGTGTCTCTTTCAAGCCAGAGTGCCTGGGCTGTAGCTCAGATGTACCATGAATCATGGTTTTGGTTTTTGGTTTGAAACTCTTCAAATACCATGGTCCTAATTAAATTAGATTGTTGTATTGAAATATTAACTTGCACTGGAAGTGAATGGGAGATTGGGTTGATATTATTCTGTGTCCACGTTAATAGCTCACCAGCATTTTCGTTCATCAGCATTTTGTTATTTTTGCCAATAGAGCCTCCGATGTATTTCCAGCCCTGAGGTGCAGGTTTAGATGAACAAGCAGAGAAATAGTTCAAAAGTTTGACTCAAACTTATATTATATTAAAATTCTGAACATGTATATTTGTAATCCCGCCACTTTAGATTTCCTTCACACGTTACTCTTGAACTCTCTTCCTGTTGCGATACTGTCCTTCCACAAAAGATAAGATATTTACTTTAGTCTTTTAGTTCAAAATGAATACACAATTTTAAATTAAAAATAACTCATACTGACATTGTGGGGTCATTCTGAATTAAAATTAAATCCATTTGCCATATGTATGAGCGAATTTAATTTAATTGTCCATGAATTAATGTGTGGGTTTTGTTTCAGGATTAAAAAGTGCTCTGTGAATTTGGACCAAAGGATGTTCTCTTTCATTGTATTTATTGTGTTTACTCCTACTAGAATTCTGTCTCCAGCCAGGAACAGACCTGGTGTTTGAACTCGACACTAAATCAATAACAAAGAGATAATAATAGTAAGAGCGATCAGTTATATTTTTTAATTGCCACAGCTTGATGACAGCAGGAGAACAAAAAAAAGACTTACTTATTATTATGCTCACTGTGTTACTGATTTAGTGCTGACAACTTTTAAAGTATCAACTGAGAAAAGGTGCAATTTTTGGCCAAACATTAATTAGGACGCAGTGACAGACACACACATTCTACAGACTATACAGTACCAGGGGACATCACAGGACTACCTCTCTAACTGTAAATGAGAAGCACAAAAAGTGAAAGGAAAATATATCCTTGAACTCCTTTAACACTCATTTAAGCCTTCAGGGGAAAACTGCAACAGATTATGTTGTCATACACAGCTTTATTCATATATTTTCCATTGCAGCTGCACCCATTTTCCAATTCAATCATCTAATACCAGTTTTCATTCCAGTAACCTCTCTTGTATGTATATATTTTCCAGGGGCCCTGATTTGACCAATAAGTGGATTATCATTCTTAAATGTGGACAGACTCCAAATGCATGTCCAGAGACTTACCATTATGCAGAGATTTGTTTTGAAGCTCATAAAATTGGAAGTGTCTTGGATGTCCCAGTGGCCATGCCTTCGTGAAAGGAAATTAGTGTACTGTCCATCTCTGCACTTCAGAAAGTCTAATTTATTCTCAGGGTCTCCCAAACTCCTGAACTGTACCATGTCCTCCTCAGAGTGATGTCATCGAGTCTCCTTGCAAAGACGACTAGAAGCAACTTTATAATTCAATATAATATCAAGCTGAGCTTCAAAGGGCGATCAGACAACCATAAACAGCACACTTAGTCCTAGTTTTTATAATGAAATGGCCCTTATATGCACACGAGGGCTTGAGGGCATCTTGGGTGTCCTTCGATCTTGTAGGAAACAGAGAGAAACTTGAATAGGTGATTCCAGAGAAGGCAAGATAAGAAAAAAAAATTGAACACACCAAAAAAAAGGGTCTCAGGGATAATTGCAGAGTGCCACCTCACCCTCCAGAGATTTTCATCTCTGGCAGCTTTAAGATACTCTGAATTGACAAACATTGTGGCAACTGTACTGTGCTTGACCTTGGATGATGAAATATAGATAAACAGCATTTTTCCATGCAGCACAAGTGCGTTAATCCAGGAGCAGGGCTGGAGTTATGAGTTATGAGGAAAGTATTTTGGTCTTTATTTCCTGACGATTTGAGTTAGCTTTGAGTCAGTGTATCAGTCTGTTTTGGCTTCCCGTCTAACAACAAAAATAAATAAATAATAAAGAGAGGAAATTATGTTAATTATTCACGATACAATTAAACAAGACAAGCTATTACAGGACTTGAATGCAGTGTAGTTTGATAAGGATTTGTCTCCTCTACAGCACAATAGACCTTCATTAAAATCAGTGGCACACTAACACAGCGCTTCTTAATGGCTTGACTTTGTAGTTTCCAATATGGATGGTAAGATGTCAGCAGTGAAGTTCAGATTGTTCAGATTAGTCAATTACACAAAATGTGAGAATTATGAGCTGTGAGCTCTCTCTAATCATCCTTCTCCTTCTCAGTGTAACAGCCTGGAGGCCAGAATTCACAAAGCCTGTTTATTTTGCAGCATGATTAGCACAAATCAACAGGGAAATGAAACAATATTGAACGCACATATATACAGTGCATCCGGAAAGTATTCACAGCGCTTCACTTTTTCCACATTGTTATGTTACAGCCTTATTACAAAATGGATTAAATTCATTATTTTCCTCAAAATTCTACAAACAATACCCCATAATGACAACGTGAAAGAAGTTTGTTTGAAATCTTTGCAAATTTATTAAAAATAAAAAACAAAAAAAGCACATGTACATAAGTATTCACAGCCTTTGCTCAATACTTTGTTGAAGCACCTTTGGCACCAATTACAGCCTCAAGTCTTTTTAAATATGATGCTACAAGCTTGGCACACCTGTTTTTAGACAGTTTCTCCTATTCTTCTTTGCAGGACCTCTCAAGCTCCATCAGGGTGGATGGGGAGCGTCGGTGCACAGCCATTTTCAGATCTCTCCAGAGATGTTCAATCGGGTTCAAGTCTGGGCTCTGGCTGGGCCACTCAAGGACATTCACAGAGTTGTCCTGTAGCCACTCCTTTGTTATCTTGGCTGTGTGCTTAGGGTCGTTGTCCTGTTGGAAGATGAACCTTTGCCCCAGTCTGAGGTCCAGAGTGCTCTGGAGCAGGTTTTCATCAAGGATGTCTCTACATTGCTGCATTCATCTTTCCCTCGATCCTGACTAGTCTCCCAGTTCCTGCCGCTGAAAAACATCCCCACAGTATGATGCTGCCACCACCATGCTTCACTGTAGGGATGGTATTGGCCAGGTGATGAGCGGTGCCTGGTTTCCTCCAGACATGACGCTTGCCATTCAGGCCAAAGAGTTCAATCTTTGTTTCATCAGACCGTCTGGCCACTCTTCCACACAGGCCTGATTGGTGGAGTGCTGCAGAGATGGTTGTTCTTCTGGAACTTTCTCCTCTCTCCACAGAGACACGCTGGAGCTCTGTCAAGAGTGATCATCGGGTTCTTGGTCACCTCCCTGACTAAGGCCCTTCTCCCCCGAACGCTCAGTTTGGCCGGGCGGCCAGCTCTAGGAAGAGTCCTGGTGGTTCCAAACTTCTTCCATTTATGGATGATGGAGACCACTGTGCTCATTGGGACCTTCAATGCTGCAGAATTTTTTCTGTACCCTTCCCCAGATCTGTGCCTCAATACAATCCTGTCTCGGCGGTCTACAGACAATTCCTTGGACTTCATGGCTTGGTTTGTGCTCTAACATGCACTGTTAACTGTGGGACCTAATATAGACAGGTGTGTGCCTTTCCAAATCATGTCCAATCAACTGAATTTACCACAGGTGGACTCCAATCAAGTTGTAGAAAAATCTCAAGGATGATCAGTGGAAACAGGATGCACCTGAGCTCAATTTTGAGTGTCATGGCAAAGGCTGTGAATACTTATGTACATGTGCTTTTTTTGTTTTTTTATTTTTAATAAATTTGCAAAGATTTCAAACAAACTTCTTTCACGTTGTCATTATGGGGTATTGTTTGTAGAATTTTGAGGAAAATAATTAATTTAATCAATTTTGTAATAAGGCTGTAACATAACAAAATGTGGAAAACGTGAAGCACTGTGACTACTTTCCGGATGCACTGTATAGTATACACTCAGTTATTGAAAGTATTCATAACCTGAATCTGAAACAATGTTATTCACTGAATCATTTTACTTGAAAATTATATCGTTCGTTATAATTGTCTTTTTTTAAATGATACTGTTTTGGAGTTGGTTGAACAATGATTTGACAATGGTACAGCAGTACAACTGTGGGCTGTGTAAATGTCTGGGCTTGAAAATTAATTTAAAATGACATTAGAGATACACTACATTTTTCAACCAGGTAAAATCATGGGTCTTTATGGTGCAATCAAATACATGTTCTTGCAAGTTATATTCTTAAGTTTATGTTTTCTTATGTTTCTAATGCTTTTAATTTAGAGGTTTCTTTCCTTAATTTTGCAGGTTATCATCTTTGTACTCAGCACTTTGTAATGTCTGTTACTCCAGTAAATGTAGAATAAACAGTGTACCTTTTAACCCCATCTATCTTGTGCAATTCTCAAACCACAGCAAGATGCCATGACAGAAAACAATATAATTATTTGTGTTGACATTGCCATTTTTCAACCATTGCACTGCCGAATGTAATCCATTTCTGTTTTTGTATGAGCCACAGATGGCAGTTAAATGTGTAAAACTGAGCACACATATTATGACTGGTAGGTGCTATGTCCTTTCATGGTGCTATGCTAGATGTATATAAACATATGTATTTATACAGCACTGGATATAAATGGATCTCTAAAACCAAATGGACAACTCAGTCCGTTTCTCAGACCTCCGTAATTCTAAATATTTAGTCTTCGTCTATTGTTAAAGCAGACACAGAGAGTCAACCAAAGTACTGGTGGTTTAAAGATCTACTTTAAAGGCTACGTTTTCGACTACAAAGTCGACAGATGTGTCTTCCTGTGTGTGTGCATGACACCCAGATTATAAACCCTAAAGAGGGCATCTGCTCATAGAAATTTTACAGGAGTGCTTTGGTGTTTTTTCCTTTCTTGTATACAATCTCTTATTTTGATGGTGATCTGTTTCAATGTAACCCAATGTAAAAATTGTAAATGTAAAAAAATCTAAATCAACAACTTCTTCCCCATCTATTTTAATGATTTCATCAGCTTTGTGTGTGGTGTGTGCATGCATTTGCATGTGTGTGTGTGTAGTTTTACATAATCCTAAACTGCCATTATGATCCTTTTGAATGCAAATGCAAGTCCCCCCACCGCAAATAAATAAGCCCTAACACTGATTGTGTTGATTCTCCTAAATGAGGGTTAGGAAACTTTTCTTCCCTTCCCATCTCAATTATTGTGTTTAATGGTTTAATTAATATGTTACAACAACTGACTCAATGTAAATTGACTCCATTTTGATTTACCATCTCTGTTAAAAAAACATTTCTTACTCTCCTCCCCTTTTGGTTGGTTAAAATAGTCCTGTTGCTGTATATAGTGGTTGACAATTCATATCACACCAGGAACTTACCTACAGTTTGCTTTGAGACATTCTTACAAAAAATATTGGGTATGTGTGATGGAAAACAAAATGCTCTATGATGCAGCGATGCTCTGTTCTTCTACCTACTGACACCTTACTTAAAAAAAAAAAGAAACCAACACAGAGGACATTCACATTAGGCCTGTAGGACTGTTGCCAGCAATCTGTAGGAGACAAACTGTAAATTATCTTGTTTATATTTAGAGTAGAGTAGAGTGTACTATAGTGTAGCTACAACTTGGTTTGTATATATTATTATTCTCACAATACACCAAAAGTTTTGATTATGTCTTTATGCACTTATCCAACTTTCCCTTATCAGTGTGAAAGTCCAACACTGTGTACGATCTCTCCCCCCCCTTTACTTTTTGGCTTCAGGCATGAAACTCCATGTGGAATATCACAGTTGCAGACCATTTGCAACACGATGCTTCAAACACACTTAATCTGATTCCAGCACTGTCTTCATCATTTTGTGCAAATTTAAAGTCCAGTAACATTGCAATCCAAAATCAGACCTATTTGATCCTCCTGTCCTGTCTCCAAATATTGGCAAGCTTTGTTTTAGTAACAGTTTTTCGCAAACCATTTGTTGCCATCACTTCATAAAGCTGTCCGAAAATGTAACCTTATTAGACAACCCCCCCCCAATCTCCCTCTTCCAATGTACTATAAACAATATGCGGCCTAATAGGCCCACATAACTCAGTCAATACTAAAATTGGTGCTGTTTGCATTTAATTCATGGCTGCCACCCAATTACTTCGGGAGGGGTTTCTATGCATTAAAATAGCTGGGAAGTATTATTGCAGAGCGTGAAAGCGTTTACCAATTATTGCACAAACCTTTACCCCTCATTTTAATTAAAAAATGCTCAGTGTGGCCCATATAAAACTGGGCTGAAACAAAGATTTGTCAAATGTGCTTAGAAAGAAAGAAAAATAATGCTGATAAAGCAAAGAGTAACAAAGCTGCAGTTTTATATTTTAAGGAAAGGACTTGCTATATGTGAGTTATTATTATTATTATTATTATAGTCTTGAATGTTTTAGATTCTTAATTTGTTAAATCAATTTTAAAATGAAATAAGTGGGAAAGAGGTGGGAAACTCCTGAAATGTACAGCCCAAAACCAAAGCTTTCCCCAATTCATTTCTAGATGTAAATGAAATAATTAAGCTCATCGAGATAACCTGCAACCTATCTTAATTCACAACATGCTTGAGAGAGAGAGAGACAGAGAATTAGGTTAACGTCTTCTAGGGTAATAAATGTAGATAAAGCTTAATTTGGGGGGTTCTTACTGTGCTCACGAATAGCAATCTCAGCACATGTGGGTTTAATAAGATCTTCACAGTAACCACTGATGGCTTCAATCAGTTAACATTGGCCAACCTTTGAACTACAGTTCTTGTTTCTCTTTTCAAATATGCAGAACAGTAACCCAATTAAAATGTCTGCTAATTTAATAAGAGTTATATTAAGGAGAAAGAGAAGGAGAAGGACAATGAGACGAAGATGCAACTGTCTTTATAGCAATAATGAATCCCATTGAATTTATAGAAACTTGGTACAGAAATAGCCATAGTCATTTCATAAATAATATTTTCGGACATGAACATTTGTACAGATCTTATTTATAGCAAAGTTTGAGCTTGAGACTTGACATTTGTTTCCACTCTGTGTCAAGTGCTAAGATCATTGAAATTGTCCCCAAAGTGTAGCAGTTATTGGCAATACATTATAACACCTCTGACTTTGCCACTGACCCAAAGTTGTATCA